>NC_084653.1:0-750000 GCF_019802595.1 Syngnathoides biaculeatus
CACCCGGTGGCTGCTCCTAACGCGGACTTCCTTTTTTAGTCCGAGGCCCAAAAACCCTTTGCAGCAGAGAAGTACCTCCTCGCATGCATGCGCATTGTTCCGGACGGGTCCTCCATACAGGAAGCCCTGACCCCTCCTGACGGAGTTTTTCCTCTCTCGTCCTGCTCGGCATCCTTCCCACAGTCGCCATCTGGTGGGTCTGCAGAGGTACTGCCAGACTCGAAGCATCGCTTTTTTTTTTTTTTTTCCACCGCAGGCGCGAGTGAAGACAAACACCACAGTAGGTCCTAGACGGGGCAATGAAATCACGGCATCCCGTAGGAAGCACTTCTACAATGTATACAAAATTTTAAACATTGTACAAATGATGTTTAAAACCCTGGCTGTCTAAATAACTCCTGTGTTGCCGTTTTGCCGCGCAAGCACGTATGAGTATCAGGGTTTATATATATATATATATATATATATATATATATATATATATATATACACACACATAACCAAGAAAACATGCATTGACGCATGGACCCTTTTTTACACATACATGTAATTTAGTCTGTCTCCCTGGCCTCAAGGTCTGTGATTCATTGGCCCCCAGGAGATGTCTCCGTTCGGGCCTGTAAGACAAAGAAGACATGAGATTTCGCGTTCCCCCTCGTCCCCATGCGCGCGGAGGGGCGATTTCGGGTGAGGGCTGGAATGGTGTGTGTTTGTGTGTGTGTGTGCCTGCGGACATCGACCCACCCCTGTGCCACGCCATCGCACCCCAGAAGCCTCGTGTAGGCCTGCGGCGCCTCCTGTACCGGGCCTCCGCCCAGTCCTCGTCATCCTCCCAATACCGCCCCATCTTTCCATTTTCCTCGTGTTCGGCAAGCGGCGGAATGTCTTTTTATATTTTTTATAAAGGCACCTGTTGTGAAGCACACTGCTAACTTTCTAAACATCGATATTCCTAATCATGTTAAACACAAATCAGGGTGGGTGGCCGGATTCCGGTCCACCGACTTACATGCACCCGGTGGCTGCTCCTAACGCGGAGTTCCTTTTTGTATTCGAGGCCCAAAAACCCTTTGCAGCGGAGAAGTACCTCCTCGCAGGCACATTGTTAGGGAGCGCGGGCATGAACCAGGCATGGTATGCGGGTGAAGGACACCCGCACGCGGGCTTCCAACCCACTGGTAGCGCGGGCTGGGTGAATGAAATATGTGACTTCAGCACTGGTTGTTCTAGTTGGATGAATGACAACCATGACTTCCACACTTAGGGTGCGCAGTTATGAACCAGGCATGGTATGCGGGTGAAGGAAACCCGCAAGCGGGCGAAGGACTCCCACAAGCAGGTTTGCAGCGCAATGGTTGTGCTGGATGGATAAAAGGCAACCATGACTCCAAACTTAGGGTTTGCGGGCATGAACCAGGCATGGTATGCAGAGGGGAACACACCCAAGCGGCCAAGCGGGCTTAAAGCGCACTAGTTGAATGACTACCATGACTTCCACACTTTGGGTGCACGGGCATGAAACAGGCATGGGATGCGATGGGAAGACGCACCCAAGAGGGCTTCCAGCGCACTGATTGTGCTCGATGGATGAAAGGCAACCATGACTTCCACACTTCGGGTGCACGGACATGGACCAGGCATGGTATGCGGGTGAAGGGCACCCGCAAGCGTGCTTGCATTGCAACGGTTGTGCTGGATGGATGAAAGGCAACCATGACTTTAACACTTAGGGCGACGGGAATGAACAACGCATGTTATGCGGGTGAAGGACACCTGCAAGCGGGCTTCTAGGGGACTTGTTGTGCTGGCTGGATGTATGACAACCATGACTTCCACACTTGGGGTGCGTGGGCATGAACCAGGCATGGTATGCAGCTGAAGGACACCCGAAAACAGGCTTGCAGCGCACTGGTTGTCCTGGCTGGATGAATGGCAACCATGACTTCCCCACTTAGTTTGCGCGGGCATTAACAGGCATGGTATGCGGGTGAAGGACACCCGCACGCGGGCTTCCAACCCACTGGTAGCGCGGGCTGGGTGAATGAAATATGTGACTTCAGCACTGGTTGTTCTAGTTGGATGAATGACAACCATGACTTCCACACTTAGGGTGCGCAGGCATGAACCAGGCATGGTATGCGGGTGAAGGAAACCCGCAAGCGGGCGAAGGACTCCCACAAGCAGGTTTGCAGCGCAATGGTTGTGCTGGATGGATAAAAGGCAACCATGACTCCAAACTTAGGGTTTGCGGGCATGAACCAGGCATGGTATGCAGAGGGGAACACACCCAAGCGGGCTTAAAGCGCACTAGTTGAATGACTACCATGACTTCCACACTTTGGGTGCACGGGCATGAAACAGGCATGGGATGCGATGGGAAGACGCACCCAAGAGGGCTTCCAGCGCACTGATTGTGCTCGATGGATGAAAGGCAACCATGACTTCCACACTTAGGGTGCACGGACATGGACCAGGCATGGTATGCGGGTGAAGGGCACCCGCAAGCGTGCTTGCATTGCAACGGTTGTGCTGGATGGATGAAAGGCAACCATGACTTTAACACTTAGGGCGACGGGAATGAACAACGCATGTTATGCGGGTGAAGGACACCTGCAAGCAGGCTTCTAGCGGACTTGTTGTGCTGGCTGGATGTATAACAACCATGACTTCCACACTTGGGGTGCGCGGGCATGAACCAGGCATGGTATGCAGCTGAAGGACACCCGAAAACGGGCTTGCAGCGCACTGGTTGTCCTGGCTGGATGAATGGCAACCATGACTTCCCCACTTAGTTTGCGCGGGCATTAACCAGGCATGGTATGCGGGTGAAGGACACCCGCACGCGGGCTTCCAACCCACTGGTAGCGCGGGCTGGGTGAATTAAATATGTGACTTCAGCACTGGTTGTTCTAGTTGGATGAATGACAACCATGACTTCCACACTTAGGGTGCGCAGGCATGAACCAGGCATGGTATGCGGGTGAAGGAAACCCGCAAGCGGGCGAAGGACTCCCACAAGCAGGTTTGCAGCGCAATGGTTGTGCTGGATGGATAAAAGGCAACCATGACTCCAAACTTAGGGTTTGCGGGCATGAACCAGGCATGGTATGCAGAGGGGAACACACCCAAGCGGGCTTAAAGCGCACTAGTTGAATGACTACCATGACTTCCACACTTTGGGTGCACGGGCATGAAACAGGCATGGGATGCGATGGGAAGACGCACCCAAGAGGGCTTCCAGCGCACTGATTGTGCTCGATGGATGAAAGGCAACCATGACTTCCACACTTAGGGTGCACGGACATGGACCAGGCAAGGTATGCGGGTGAAGGGCACCCGCAAGCGTGCTTGCATTGCAACGGTTGTGCTGGATGGATGAAAGGCAACCATGACTTTAACACTTAGGGCGACGGGAATGAACAACGCATGTTATGCGGGTGAAGGACACCTGCAAGCGGGCTTCTAGCGGACTTGTTGTGCTGGCTGGATGTATGACAACCATGACTTCCACACTTGGGGTGCACGGGCATGAACCAGGCATGGTATGCAGCTGAAGGACACCCGAAAACGGGCTTGCAGCGCACTGGTTGTCCTGGCTGGATGAATGGCAACCATGACTTCCCCACTTAGTTTGCGCGGGCATTAACCAGGCATGGTATGCGGGTGAGGGACACCCGCATGCGGGCTTTAAACCCACTGGTAGCGCGGGCTGGGTGAATGGAATATGTGACTTCCGCACTGGTTGTTCTAGTTGGATGAATGACAACCATGACTTCCACACTTAGGGTGCGCAGGCATGAACCAGGTATTGTATGCGGGTGAAGGACACCTGCAAGCGGGCTTCTAGGGGACTTGTTGTGCTGGCTGGATGTATGACAACCATGACTTCCACACTTGGGGTGCGTGGGCATGAACCAGGCATGGTATGCAGCTGAAGGACACCCGAAAACAGGCTTGCAGCGCACTGGTTGTCCTGGCTGGATGAATGGCAACCATGACTTCCCCACTTAGTTTGCGCGGGCATTAACAGGCATGGTATGCGGGTGAAGGACACCCGCACGCGGGCTTCCAACCCACTGGTAGCGCGGGCTGGGTGAATGAAATATGTGACTTCAGCACTGGTTGTTCTAGTTGGATGAATGACAACCATGACTTCCACACTTAGGGTGCGCAGGCATGAACCAGGCATGGTATGCGGGTGAAGGAAACCCGCAAGCGGGTGAAGGAAACCCGCAAGCGGGCGAAGGACTCCCACAAGCAGGTTTGCAGCGCAATGGTTGTGCTGGATGGATAAAAGGCAACCATGACTCCAAACTTAGGGTTTGCGGGCATGAACCAGGCATGGTATGCAGAGGGGAACACACCAAGCGGGCTTAAAGCGCACTAGTTGAATGACTACCATGACTTCCACACTTTGGGTGCACGGGCATGAAACAGGCATGGGATGCGATGGGAAGACGCACCCAAGAGGGCTTCCAGCGCACTGATTGTGCTCGATGGATGAAAGGCAACCATGACTTCCACACTTAGGGTGCACGGACATGGACCAGGCATGGTATGCGGGTGAAGGGCACCCGCAAGCGTGCTTGCATTGCAACGGTTGTGCTGGATGGATGAAAGGCAACCATGACTTTAACACTTAGGGCGACGGGAATGAACAACGCATGTTATGCGGGTGAAGGACACCTGCAAGCGGGCTTCTAGCGGACTTGTTGTGCTGGCTGGATGTATGACAACCATGACTTCCACACTTGGGGTGCACGGGCATGAACCAGGCATGGTATGCAGCTGAAGGACACCCGAAAACGGGCTTGCAGCGCACTGGTTGTCCTGGCTGGATGAATGGCAACCATGACTTCCCCACTTAGTTTGCGCGGGCATTAACCAGGCATGGTATGCGGGTGAGGGACACCCGCATGCGGGCTTTAAACCCACTGGTAGCGCGGGCTGGGTGAATGGAATATGTGACTTCCGCACTGTTTGTTCTAGTTGGATGAATGACAACCATGACTTCCACACTTAGGGTGCGCAGGCATGAACCAGGTATTGTATGCGGGTGAAGGACACCTGCAAGTGGGCGAAGGACATCCGCAATCAGGCTTGCAGCGCAATGGTTCTGCTGGATGGATGAAAGGCAACCATGACTTCCACACTTCGGGTTTGCGGGCATGAACCAAGCATGGTATGCAGCTGGGAACGCACCCAAGCGGGCTTCCAGCGCACTCGTGTAATGATGACCATGAATTCCAAACTTAGAGCACACGGGCATGAACAACGCATGTTACGCGAAAGAAGGACAACTGCAAACGGGCTTGCAGCGCGCAGGTTGTGGTGGCTGGATGAATGACAACAGTGACTTCCACACTTAGGGAGCGCGGGCGTGAACCAGGCATGGTTACCCTTTGAAGGACTTCACCAAGCAGGCTTCCAGTGCAATAGTGTGTTGCCTGGATGAATGACAACCGTGACTTCCGCACTGGTTGTGCTGGCTGGATGAAAGGCAAGCATGACTTGCACACTTAGGGTGCGCGGGCATGAACCAGGCATGGTATGCTGGGGGGGGGGGGACACCCAAGCGGGCTTCCAGCGCACTCGTGTAATGATGACCATGAATTCCAAACTTAGAGCACACGGGCATGAACAACGCATGTTACGCGAAAGAAGGACAACTGCAAACGGGCTTGCAGCGCGCAGGTTGTGGTGGCTGGATGAATGACAACAGTGACTTCCACACTTAGGGAGCGCGGGCGTGAACCAGGCATGGTTACCCTTTGAAGGACTTCACCAAGCAGGCTTCCAGTGCAATAGTTGTGTTGCCTGGATGAATGACAACCGTGACTTCCGCACTGGTTGTGCTGGCTGGATGAAAGGCAAGCATGACTTGCACACTTAGGGTGCGCGGGCATGAACCAGGCATGGTATGCTGGGGGGGGGGGGGGACACCCAAGCGGGCTTCCAGCGCACTGGTTGTGCTGGGTGGATGAATGACAACCATGACTTCCAAACTTAGCGTGCGCGGGCATGAACCAGCCATGGTATGTGGCTGAAGGACACCCGAAAGCGGGCTTGCAGCGCAATGGTTGTAATGGATGTGTGAAAAGCCACAATGACTTCCACATTGGCTGTGCTGGCTGGATGAATGACAACCATGACTTCCACACTTGGGGTGCGCGGGCATGAACCAGGCATGGTATGCGGGTGAAGGACACCCGCATGCGGGCTTCAAAACCACTATTAGCGCGGGCTGGGTGAATGAAATATGTTACTTCCGCACTGGTTGTTCGAGTTGGATGAATGACAACCATGACTTCCACACTTAGGGACCGCGGGCATGAACCAGGCATGGTATCCGTTTGAAGGACTTCCCCAAGCAGGCTTCCAGAGCAATAGTTGTGTTGCCTGGATAAATGACAACCGTGACTTCCGCATTTAGGGTGTGCGGGCATTAACCAGGCATGGTATGCAGGGGGAACGCACCCAAGCGGGCTTCCAGCGCACAAGTTAAATGACTACCATGACTTCCACACTTAGAGCACACGGGCATGAACAACGCATGTTACGCGGAAGAAGGTCACTCGCAAGCGGGCTTGCAGCGCGCAGGTTGTGGTGGCTGGATGAATGACAACTGTGACTTCCGCACTGGTTGTGCTGTATGGATAAATGACAACCATGACTTCCACACTTAGGGAGCGCGGCCGTGAACCAGGCATGGTTACCGTTTGAAGGACTTCACCAAGCAGGCTTCCAGCGCAATAGTTGTGTTGCCTGGATGAATGACAACCGTGACTTCCGCACTGGTTGTGCTGGCTGGATGAAAGGCAAGCATGACTTGCACACTTAGGGTGCGCGGGCATGAACCAGGCATGGTATGCTGGGGGGGAGGGGGGGGGAGACGACACACCCAAGCGGGCTTCCAGCGCACTGGTTGTGCTGGGTGGATGAATGACAACCATGACTTCCAAACTTAGCGTGCGCGGCATGAACCAGGCATGGTATGCGGCTGAAGGACACCCGCATGCGGGATTGCAGCGCAATGGTCTTGCTGGATGGATGAAAGGCAACCATGACTTCCACACTTAGGGTGCACGGACATGAACCAGGCATAGTACGCGGGTGAAGGACACCCAAAAGCGGGCTCGCAACGCAACGGTTGTGCTGAATGGATGAAAGGCAACCATGAATTCCACACTGGTTGTGCTGGATGGATGAATGACAACCATGACTTCCACACGTAGGGTGCATGGACATGAACCAGGCATGGTATGCGGTTGAAGGACACCCACAAGCGGGCTTGCAGCGCAACGGTTGTGCTGAATGGATGAAAGGCAACCATGAATTCCACACTGGTTGTGCTGGATGGATGAATGACAACCATGACTTCCACACGTAGGGTGCATGGACATGAACCAGGCATGGTATGCGGTTGAAGGACACCCACAAGTGGGCTTGCAGCGCAACGGTTGTGCTGAATGGATGAAAGGCAAGCATGACTTCCAGACTGGTTGTTCTGGCTGGTTGAATGACAACCATGACTTCCACACTTCGGGTGCGCGGGCATGAACCAGGTATGGTATGAAGGTGAAGGACACCCGCAAGCGGGCTTCCAGCGCACTGGTTGTGCTGGCTGGATGAAAGGCAACCATGACCTCCACACTTAAGGTGCACGGAAATGAACTAGGCATTATATGTAGGTGTAGGCTATCCGCAAGCGGGCGTGCAAAACAATGGTTGTGGTGGCTGAATGAAAGAGAACTGTGACTTCCACATTTAGGGAGCGCGGGCATGAACCAGGCATGTTATGCGGGAGAAGGACACCCTCAAGCGGGCTTGCAGCGCAACGGTTGTGCTGCACGGATGAAAGGCAACCATGACTTCCAGACTGGTTGTGCTGGGTGGTTGAATAACAACCATGACTTCCACACTGGTTATGCTGGCTGGATGAATGACAACCATGACTACTACACTTAGGGTGCGTGGGCATGAACCAGTCTTGGTATGCGGGTAAAGGACACCTGCAACCGGGCTTTCAGCGCAAGAGTTGTGCTGGATGGATGAAAGACAGCCATGACTTCCAAACTTAGCGTGCGCGGGCATGAACCAGGCATGGTATCCGATGGGAAGACGCACCCAAGAGGGCTTCCAGCTTACTGATAGTGCTGGATGGACGAAAGGCAACCATGACTTCCACACTTAGGGTGCACGGACATGAACCAGTCATAGTACGCGGGTGAAGGACACCCAAAGCGGGCTCGCAACGCAACGGTTGTGCTGAATGGATGAAAGGCAACCATGAATTCCACACTGGTTGTGCTGGATGGATGAATGACAACCATGACTTCCACACGTAGGGTGCATGGACATGAACCAGGCATGGTATGCGGTTGAAGGACACCCACAAGCGGGCTTGCAGCGCAACGGTTGTGCTGAATGGATGAAAGGCAAGCATGACTTCCAGACTGGTTGTTCTGGCTGGTTGAATGACAACCATGACTTCCACACTTCGGGTGCGCGGGCATGAACCAGGTATGGTATGAAGGTGAAGGACACCCGCAAGCGGGCTTCCAGCGCACTGGTTGTGCTGGCTGGATGAAAGGCAACCATGACCTCCACACTTAAGGTGCACGGAAATGAACTAGGCATGGTATGTAGGTGAAGGCTATCCGCAAGCGGGCGTGCAAAACAATGGTTGTGGTGGCTGAATGAAAGAGAACTGTGACTTCCACATTTAGGGAGCGCGGGCATGAACCAGGCATGTTATGCGGGAGAAGGACACCCTCAAGCGGGCTTGCAGCGCAACGGTTGTGCTGCACGGATGAAAGGCAACCATGACTTCCAGACTGGTTGTGCTGGGTGGTTGAATAACAACCATGACTTCCACACTGGTTGTGCTGGCTGGATGAATGACAACCATGACTACTACACTTAGGGTGCGTGGGCATGAACCAGTCTTGGTATGCGGGTCAAGGACACCTGCAACCGGGCTTTCAGCGCAAGAGTTGTGCTGGATGGATGAAAGACAGCCATGACTTCCAAACTTAGCGTGCGCGGGCATGAACCAGGCATGGTATCCGATGGGAAGACGCACCCAAGAGGGCTTCCAGCTTACTGATAGTGCTGGATGGATGAAAGGCAACCATGACTTCCACACTTAGGGTGCACGGACATGAACCAGGCATAGTACGCGGGTGAAGGACACCCAAAAGCGGGCTCGCAACGCAACGGTTGTGCTGAATGGATGAAAGGCAACCATGAATTCCACACTGGTTGTGCTGGATGGATGAATGACAACCATGACTTCCACACGTAGGGTGCATGGACATGAACCAGGCATGGTATGCGGTTGAAGGACACCCACAAGCGGGCTTGCAGCGCAACGGTTGTGCTGAATGGATGAAAGGCAACCATGAATTCCACACTGGTTGTGCTGGATGGATGAATGACAACCATGACTTCCACACGTAGGGTGCGCGGGCATGAACCAGGTATGGTATGAAGGTGAAGGACACCCGCAAGCGGGCTTCCAGCGCACTGGTTGTGCGGGATGGATGAAAGGCAACCATGACCTCCACACTTAGGGTGCACGGACATGAACTAGGCATGGTATGTGGGTGAAGGACATCCTCAAGTGGGCGTTCAGAGCAATGGTTGTGGTGGCTGGATGAAAGAGAACTGTGACTTCCACATTTAGGGAGCGCCGGCATGAACCAGGCATGGTATGCGGGTGAAGCACACCCGCAAGCGGGCTTGCAGCGCAACGGTTGTGCTGCACAGATGAAAGGCAACCATGACTTCCAGGCTGGTTGTGCTGGCTGGATGAATGACAACCATGACTCCCACACTTAGGGTGCGCGGGCATGAACCAGTCTTGGTATGCGGGTAAAGGACACCTGTAAGCGGGCTTTCAGCGCAAGAGTTGTGCTGGATGGATGAAAGACAACCATGACTTCCAAACTTAGCGTGCGCGGGCATGAACCAGGCATGGTATCCGATGGGAAGACGCACACAAGAGGGATACCAGCTTACTGGTTGTGCTGGATGGATAAAAGGCAGCCATTACTTCAACACCAAGGGTGCATGGACATGAACCAGGCATGGTGTGCGGGTGAAGGACACCCGCAAGCGGGCTTGCAGCGCAACGGTTGTGCTGCATGGATGAAAGGCAACCATGACTTCCAGACTGGTTGTGCTGGGTGGTTGAATGACAACCATGACTTCCACACTTAGGGTGTGCGGGCATGAACCAGGCATGGTATGCAGGGGAAACGCACCCAAGCGGGCTTCCAGCGCACGAGTTGAATGACTACCATGACTTCCACACTTAGAGCACGCGGGCATGAACAACGCATGTTACGCGGAAGAAGGACACCTGCAAGCGGGATTGCAGCACGCAGGTTGTGGTGGCTGGGTGAATGACAACCATGACTTCCACACTTAGGGAGCGCGGGCATGAACTAGTAATGGTATCCGTTTGAAGGACTTCCCCAAGCAGGCTTCCAGCGCAATAGTTGTGTTGCCTGAATGAATGACAACCGTGACCTCCGCACTGATTGTGCTGGCTAGATGAAAGGCCACCATGACTTCCACACTTAGCATGCGCGGGCATGAACCAGGCATGGTATGCGATGGGAAGACGCACCCAAGAGGGCTTCTAGCGCACTGGTTATGCTGGATGGATGAAAGGCAACCATGACTTCCACACTTAGGGTGCCCGGGCATGAACCAGGCAGGGTATGCTGGGGGGGGGGGGGAACGCACACAAGCGGGCTTCCAGCGCACTGGTTGTGCTGGCTGGATGAATGACAACCATGACTTCCAAACTTAGTGTGCGCGGGCATGAACCAGGCATGGTATCAGATGGTAAGACCCACCCAAGAGGGCTTCCAACGCACTGGTTGTGCTGGATGGATGAAAGGCAACCATGACTTCCACATTTAGGGTGCACGGACATGAACTAGGCATGGTATGAGGGTGAAGGACATCCTCAAGCGGGCTTTCAGCGCAACGGTTGTGCTGAATGGATGAAAGGCAACCATGACTACCAGACTGGTTGTTCTGGCTGGTTGAATGACAACTATGATTTCCACACTTCGGGTGCGCGGGCATGAACCAGGTATGCTATGCGGGTGAAGGACACCCACAAGCGGGCTTGCAGCGCAACGGTTGTGCTGAATGGATGAAAGGCAACCATGAATTACACACTGGTTGTGCTGGATGGATGAATGACAACCATGACTTCCACACTTAGGGTGCACGGACATGAATCAGGCATGGTATGCATGTGAAGGACACCCGCAAGCAGGCTTCCAGCGCAAGAGTTGTGCTGGCTGTATGAATGACAACCATGACTTCCAAACGTAGCGTGCGCGGGCATGAACCAGGCATGGTATCCGATGGGAAGACACACCCAAGAGGGCTTCCAGCTTACTGGTTGTGCTGGATGATAAAGCCATGACTTCAACACCAAGGGTGCACGGACATGAACCAAGCATGGTATGCGGGTGAAGGACACCCGCAAGCAGGCTTCCAGCGCACTGGTTGTGATGGCTGGATGAATGACAACCATGAATTCTACATTTAGGGTGCGCGGGCATGAACCAGGCATGGTATGCGGGTGATGGACACCCACAAGCGGGCGTGCAGAGCAATGGTTGTGGTGGCTGGATGAAAGACAACCGTGACCTCCACACTTAGGGAGCGTGGGCATGAACCAGGCATGGTATGCGGTTGAAGGACAACCCCAAGCGGGCTCCGAGCGCAATAGTTGTGTTGCCTGGATTATTGACAACCGTGACTTCCGCACTGGTTGTGCTCGCTGAATGAATGACAACCGTGACTTCCGCATGGTTGTGCTGGCTGGATGAAAGGCAACCATGACATCCACACTTAGGGTGTGCGGGCATGAACCAGGCATGGTATGCGGGTGAAGGACACCCGCAAGCGGGCTTGCAGCGCAACGGTTGTGCTGCACGGAAGAAAGGCAACCATGACTTCCAGACTGGTTGTGCTGGGTTTGTTGAATGACAACCATGACTTCAACACTTTGGGTGCATGGACATGAAGCAGGCATGGTATGCGGGTGAAGGACACCCGCAAGCGGGCTTGCAGCACAACTGTTGTGCTGCATGGATCAAAGGCAACCATGACTTCCAGACTGGTTGTGCTGGCTCGTTGTATGAAAACCATGACTTCCACACTTGGGGTGGGCGGGCATGAACCAGTTATGGTTTGCGGGTGAAGGACACCCGAATGCGCGCTTGCAGCGCAATAGTTGTAATGGATGGATGAAAGGCCACCATGACTTCCACACTGGCTGTGCTGGCTGAATGAATGATAACCATAAATTCTACACTCAGGGTGCGTGGGCATGAGCCAGGCATGGTATGGATGGGGAACGCACCCAAGCGGGGTTCCAGCGCACTAGTTGAATGACTACCATGACTTCCACATTTAGAGCACACGGGCATGAACAACGCATGTTACGCGGGAGAAGGACACCTGCAAGCGGGCTTGCAGCGAGCAGGTTGTTGTGGCTGGATGAATGACAACCTTGACTTCCGCTTTGGTTATGCTTGATGGATGAATGACAACAATTACTTCCACACTTAGGGAGCGCGGGCATGAACCAGGCATGGTGTCCGTTTGAAGGACTTCCCCAAGCAGGCTTCCAGCGAAATAACTGTGTTGCCTGGATGAATGACAACCGTGACTTCCGCACTGGTTGTGCTGGCTAGATGAAAGGCAACCATGACTTCCACACTTAGGGTGCGCGGGCATGAACCAGGCATGGTATGCGGGTGAAGGAAACCCGCAAGCCTGCTTGCAGCGCAATGGTTGTGCTGGCTGGATGAATGACAACCGTGACTTCCACATTGGTTATGCTGGGTAGATGAATGACAACCATGATTTCCACACTTAAGGTGCGCGGGCATGAACCAGGTATGGTATGCGGGTGACGGACACCCGCAAGCAGGCTTCCAGCGAACTGGTTGTGATGGCTTGATGAATGACAACCATGACTTCCATACTTAGGGTGCGCGGTCTTGAACCAGGCATGGTATGCGGCTGAAGGACACCCGCAAGCAGGCTTGCAGCGCAATGGTTGTGCTGGCTGGATGACGACAACCATGACTACAACACTGGTTGTGCTGGGTAGATGAATGACAACCATGATTTCCACACTTAAGGTGCGCGGGCATGAACCAGGTATGGTATGCGGGTGAAGGACACCCGCAAGCAGGCTTCCAGCGCACTGGTTGGGCTGCATGGATGAAAGGCAACCATGACATCCAGACTGGTTGTGCTGAGTGGTTAATTGACAACCATGACTTCCACACTGGTTGTGCTGGCTGGATGAATGACAACCATGACTCCCACAGTTATGGTGCGCGGGCATGAACCAGTCTTGGTATGCGGCTGAAGGGCACCCGCATGCGGGATTGCAGCGCAATGGTTGTGCTGGATGGATGAAAGGCAACCATGACTTCCAGACTGGTTGTGCTGGGTGGTTGAATGACAACCATGAATTCCGCACTGAGGGAGCGCGGGCATGAACCAGGCATGTTATGCGGGTGATGGACACCCACAAGTGGGCGTGCAGAGCAATGGTTATAGTTTCTGGATGAAAGACAACCGTGACTTACACACTTAGGGAGCGTGGGCATGAACTAGGCATGGTATGCGCGTGAAGGACACCCCCAAGCGGGCTTCCAGCGCAATAGTTGGGTTGCCTGGATGAATGACAACCGTGACTTCTGCACTGGTTGTGCTGGCTGAATGAATGACAACCATGACTTCCGCACTGCTTGTGCTGGCTGCATGAAAGGAAACCATGACTTCCACACTTAGGGTGCGCGGGCATGAACCAGGCATGGTATGCAATTGAACAACAACCCCAAGCGGGCTTCGAGCGCAATAGTTGTGTTGCCTGGATGAATGACAACCGTGACTTCCGCAATGGTTGTGCTCGCTGAATGAATGACAACCGTGACTTCCGCATGGTTGTGCTGGCTGGATGAAAGGCAACCGTGACTTCCGCACTGGTTGTGCTGGGTGGTTGAATGACAACCATGACTTCCACACTAGTTGTGTTAGCTGGATGAATGACAACCATGACTCCCAAACTTAGGGTGCGCGGGCATGAACCAGGCTTGGTATGCGGGTAAAGGACACCTGCAAGCGGGCTTTCAGCGCAAGACTTGTGCTGGATGGATGAAAGAAAACCATGACTTCCAAACTTAGCGTGCGCGGGCATGAACCAGGCATTGGATCTGATGGGAAGAAGCACCCAAGAGGGCTTCCAGCTTACTGGTTGTGCTGGATGGATAAAAGGCAGCCATTACTTCAACACCAAGGGTGCACGGACATGAACCAGGCATGGTGTGCGGGTGAAGGACACCCGCAAGTGGGCTTGCAGCGCAACGGTTGTGCTGCATGGATGAAAGGCAACCATGACTTCCAGACTGGTTGTGCTCGGTGATTGAATGACAAACATGACTTCCACACTTAGGGTGTGCGGGCATGAACCAGGCATGGTATGCAGGGGAAACGCACCCAAGCGGGCTTCCAGCGCACGAGTTGAATGACTACCATGACTTCCACACTTAGAGCACGCGGGCATGAACAACGCATGTTACGCGGAAGAAGGACACCTGCAAGCGGGATTGCAGCACGCAGGTTGTGGTGGCTGGGTGAATGACAACCATGACTTCCACACTTAGGGAGCGCGGGCATGAACTAGTAATGGTATCCGTTTGAAGGACTTCCCCAAGCAGGCTTCCAGCGCAATAGTTGTGTTGCCTGAATGAATGACAACCGTGACCTCCGCACTGGTTGTGCTGGCTTGATGAAAGGCAACCATGACTTCCACACTTAGCATGCGCGGGCATGAACCAGGCATGGTATGCGATGGGAAGACGCACCAAAGAGGGCTTCCAGCGCACTGGTTGTGCTGGATGGATGAAAGGAAACCATGACTTCCACACTTAGGGTGCGCGGGCATGAACCAGGCAGGGTATGCTGGGGGGGGGGAACGCACCCAAGCGGGGTTCCAGCGCACTGGTTGTGCTGGCTGGATGAATGACAACCATGACTTCCAAACTTAATGTGCGCGGGCATGAACCAGTCTTGGAATGCGGGTATAGGACACCTGCAAGCGGGCTTTCAGCGCAAGAGTTGTGCTGGATGGATGAAAGACAACCATGACTTGCAAACTTAGCGTGCGCGGGCATGAACCAGGCATGGTATCCGATGGGAAGACGACACAAGAGGGCTTCCAGCTTACTGGTTATGCTGGATGGATAAAAGGCAGCGATTACTTCAACACCAAGGGTGCACGGAAACGAACCAGGCATGGTGTGCGGGTGAAGGACACCCGCAAGCGGGCTTGCAGCGCAAAGGTTGTGCTGCATGGATGAAAGGCAACAATGACTTCCAGACTGGTTGTGCTGGATGGTTGAATGACAACCATGACTTCCACACTTAGGGTGTGCGGGCATGAACCAGGCATGGTATGCAGGGGAAACGCACCCAAGCGGGCTTCCAGCGCACTAGTTGAATGACTACCATGACTTCCACACTTAGAACACACGGGCATGAACAACTCATGTTGTGCGGAAGAAGGACACCTGCAAGAGGGCTTGCAGCGCGCAGGTTGTGGTGGCTGGGTGAATGGCAACCATGACTTCCACACTTAGGGAGCGCGGGCATGAACCAGGCATGGTATCGGTTTAAAGGACTTCCCCAAGCAGGCTTCCAGCGCAATAGATGTGTTGCCTGAATGAATGACAACCGTGACTTCCGCACTGGTTGTGCTGGTTGGATGAAAGTCAACCATGACTTCCACACTTAGGGAGCGCGGGCATGAACCAGTTATGGTATCCGTTTGAAGGACTTCCCCAAGCAGGCTTCCAGCGCAATAGTTGTGTTGCCTGAATGAATGACAACCGTGACCTCCGCACTGGTTGTGCTGGCTTGATGAAAGGCAACCATGACTTCCACACTTAGCATGCACGGGCATGAACCAGGCAAGGTATGCGATGGGAAGACGCACCCAAGAGGGCTTCCAACACACTGGTTGTGCTAGATGGATGAAAGGCAACCATGACTTCCACACTTAGGGAGCGCGGGCATGAACCAGTTATGGTATCCGTTTGAAGGACTTCCCCAAGCAGGCTTCCAGCGCAATAGTTGTGTTGCCTGAATGAATGACAACCGTGACCTCCGCACTGGTTGTGCTGGCTTGATGAAAGGCAACCATGACTTCCACACTTAGCATGCGCGGGCATGAACCAGGCATGGTATGCGATGGGAAGACGCACCAAAGAGGGCTTCCAGCGCACTGGTTGTGCTGGATGGATGAAAGGAAACCATGACTTCCACACTTAGGGTGCGCGGGCATGAACCAGGCAGGGTATGCTGGGGGGGGGGGGAAACGCACCCAAGCGGGGTTCCAGCGCACTGGTTGTGCTGGCTGGATGAATGACAACCATGACTTCCAAACTTAATGTGCGCGGGCATGAACCAGGCATGGTATCCGATGGGAAGACGACCCAAGAGGGCTTCCAGCTTACTGGTTGTGCTGGATGGATAAAAGGCAGCGATTACTTCAACACCAAGGGTGCACAGAAATGAACCAGGCATGGTGTGCGGATGAAGGACACCCGCAAGCGGGCTTGCAGCGCAACGGTTGTGCTGCATGGATGAAAGGCAACAATGACTTCCAGACTGGTTGTGCTGGGTGGTTGAATGACAACCATGACTTCCACACTTCGGGTGTGCGGGCATGAACCAGGCATGGTATGCAGGGGAAACGCACCCAAGCGGGCTTCCAGCGCACTAGTTGAATGACGACCATGACTTCCACACTTCGGGTGTGCGGGCATGAACCAGGCATGGTATGCAGGGGAAACGCACCCAAGCGGGCTTCCAGCGCACTTGTTGAATGACGACCATGACTTCCACACTTAGAACACACGGGCATGAACAACTCATGTTGTGCGGAAGAAGGACACCTGCAAGAGGGCTTGGAGCGCGCAGGTTGTGGTGGCTGGGTGAATGACAACCATGACTTCCGCAATGGTTATGCTGGATGGATGAATGATGACCATGACTTCCACACTTTGGGAGCGCGGGAATGAACCAGGCATGGTATCCGTTTGAAGGACTTCCCCAAGCAGGCTTCCAGCGAAATAGTTGTGTTGCCTGGATGAATGACAACCGTGACTTACGCACTGGTTATGCTGGCTAGATGAAAGGCAACCATGACTTCCACACTTAGGGTGCGCGGGCATGAACCAGGCATGGTATGCTGGGGGGAGAAAGCATCCAAGCGGGCTTCCAGCGCACTGGTTGTGCCGGATGGATAAAAGGCAACCCTGACTTCGATACTTAGGGTGCACGGACATGAACCAGGCATGGTATGCGGGTGAAGGACACCCGCAAGCAGGCTTGCAGCGCAATGGTTGTGCTGGCTGGATGAATGACAACCGTGACTTCCACACTTAGGGAGCGCGGGCATGAACCAGGCATGGTATGCGGGTGAAGGACACTCGCAAGCGGGCTTGCAGCGCAACGGTTGTGCTGCACAGATGAAAGGCAACCATGACTTCCAGACTGGTTGTACTGGGCTGTTGAATGACAACCATGACTCCCACACTTAAGGTGCGTGTGCATGAACCAGTCTTGGTATGCGGGTAAAGAACACCTGCAAGCGTGCTTTCAGCGCAAGAGTTGTGCTGGATGGATGAAAGAAAACCATGACTTCCAAACTTAGCGTGCGCGGGCATGAACCAGGCATGGTATCCGATGGGAAGACGCACCCAAGAGGGCTTCCAGCTTACTGGTTGTGCTGGATGAATAAAAGGCAGCGATTACTTCAACACCAAGGGTGCACGGACATGAACCAGGCATGGTGTGCGGGTGAAGGACACCCGCAAGCGGCGTGCAGAGCAATGGCTGTGGTGGCTGGATGAAAGAGAACTGTGACTTCCACATTTATGGAGCGCGGGCATGAACCAGGCATGGTATGCGGGTGAAGGACACTCGCAAGCGGGCTTACAGCGCAACGGTTGTGCTGCACGGATGAAAGGCAACCATGACTTCCAGACTGGTTGTGCTGGGCTGTTGAATGACAACCATGACTCCCACACTTAGGGTGCGCGTGCATGAACCAGTCTTGGTATGCGGGTAAAGGACACCTGCAAGCGTGCTTTCAGCGCAAGAGTTGTGCTGGATGGATGAAAGAAAACCATGACTTCCAAACTAAGCGTGCGCGGGCATGAACCAGGCATGGTATCCGATGGGAAGACGCACCCAAGAGGGCTTCCAGCTTACTGGTTGTGCTGGATGGATAAAAGGCAGCCATGACTTCAACACCAAGGGTTCACGGAAATGGACCAGGCATGGTGTGCGGGTGAAGGACACCCGCAAGTGGGCTTGCAGCGCAACGGTTGTGCTGCATGGATGAAAGGCAACCATGACTTCCAGACTGGTTGTGCTCGGTGGTTGAATGACAAACATGACTTCCACACTTAGGGTGTGCGGGCATGAACCAGGCATGGTATGCAGGGGAAACGCACCCAAGCGGGCTTCCAGCGCACGAGTTGAATGACTACCATGACTTCCACACTTAGAGCACGCGGGCATGAACAACGCATGTTACGCGGAAGAAGGACACCTGCAAGCGGGATTGCAGCACGCAGGTTGTGGTGGCTGGGTGAATGACAACCATGACTTCCACACTTAGGGAGCGCGGGCATGAACCAGTTATGGTATCCGTTTGAAGGACTTCCCCAAGCAGGCTTCCAGCGCAATAGTTGTGTTGCCTGAATGAATGACAACCGTGACCTCCGCACTGGTTGTGCTGGCTTGATGAAAGGCAACCATGACTTCCACACTTAGCATGCGCGGGCATGAACCAGGCTTCCAGCGCACTGGTTGTGCTGGATGGATGAAAGGAAACCATGACTTCCACACTTAGGGTGCGCGGGCATGAACCAGGCAGGGTATGATGGGGGGGGGAACGCACCCAAGCGGGGTTCCAGCGCACTGGTTGTGCTGGCTGGATGAATGACAACCATGACTTCCAAACTTAATGTGCGCGGGCATGAACCAGTCTTGGAATGCGGGTATAGGACACCTGCAAGCGGGCTTTCAGCGCAAGAGTTGTGCTGGATGGATGAAAGACAACCATGACTTGCAAACTTAGCGTGCGCGGGCATGAACCAGGCATGGTATCCGATGGGAAGACGACACAAGAGGGCTTCCATCTTACTGGTTGTGCTGGATGGATAAAAGGCAGCGATTACTTCAACACCAAGGGTGCACGGAAACGAACCAGGCATGGTGTGCGGGTGAAGGACACCCGCAAGCGGGCTTGCAGCGCAACGGTTGTGCTGCATGGATGAAAGGCAACAATGACTTCCAGACTGGTTGTGCTGGATGGTTGAATGACAACCATGACTTCCACACTTCGGGTGTGCGGGCATGAACCAGGCATGGTATGCAGGTGAAACGCACCCAAGCGGGCTTCCAGCGCACTAGTTGAATGACTACCATGACTTCCACACTTAGAACACACTGGCATGAACAACTCATGTTGTGCGGAAGAAGGACACCTGCAAGAGGGCTTGCAGCGCGCAGGTTGTGGTGGCTGGGTGAATGACAACCATGACTTCCGCACTGGTGATGCTGGATGGATGAATGACGACCATGACTTCCACACTTTGGGAGCGCGGGAATGAACCAGGCATGGTATCCGTTTGAAGGACTTCCCCAAGCAGGCTTCCAGCGAAATAGTTGTGTTGCCTGGATGAATGACAACCGTGACTTCCGCACTGGTTATGCTGGCTAGATGAAAGGCAACCATGACTTCCACACTTAGGGTGCGCGGGCATGAACCAGGCATGGTATGCTGGGGGGAGAAAGCATCCAAGCGGGCTTCCAGCACACTGGTTGTGCTGGATGGATAAAAGGCAACCCTGACTTCCACACTTAGGGTGCACGGACATGAACCAGGCATGGTATGCGGGTGAAGGACACCCGCAAGCAGGCTTGCAGCGCAATGGTTGTGCTGGCTGGATGAATGACAACCGTGACTTCCACACTTAGGGAGCGCGGGCATGAACCAGGCATGGTATGCAGGTGAAGGACACCCGCAAGCGGGCATGCAGAGCAATGGCTGTGCTGCATGGATGAAAGACAACTGTGACTTCCACACTTAGGGAGCACTTGCATGAACCAGGCATGTTATCCGTTTAAAGGACTTCCCCAAGCAGGCTTCCAGCGCAATAGTTGTGTTGCCTGAATGAATGACAACCGTGACTTCTGCACTGGTTGTGCTGGTTGGATGAAAGGCAACCATGACTTCCACCCTTAGCATGCACGGGCATGAACCCGGCATGGTATGCGATGGGAAGACGCACCCAAGAGGGCTTCCAACGCACTGGTTGTGCTGGATGGATGAAAGGCAACCATGACTTCCAATCTTAGGGTGCGCGGGCAAGAACCAGGCATGGTATGCTGGGGGGGAACGCACCCAAGCGGGCTTGCAGCGCACTGGTTGTGCTGAGTGGATAAATGACAATCATGACTTCCAAACTTTGCGTGCGCGGGCATGAACCAGGCATGGTATGCGATGGGAAGACACACACAAGAGGGCTTCCAGCACACTGGTTGGGCTGTATGGATGAAAGGCAACCATGACTTCCACACTTAGGGTGCACGGACATGAACCAGGCATGGTATGCGGGTGAAGGACACCCGCAACCAGGCTTGCAGCGCAATGGTTGTGCTGGCTGGATGAATGACAACCGTGACTTCCGCACTGCTTGTGCTGGCTGGATGAAAGGAAACCACGACTTCCACACTTAGGGTGCACGGGCATGAACCAGGCATGATATGCTAGGAGGGGAACGCATCCAAGCGGGCTTCCAGCGCACTGGTTCTGCTGGCTGGATGAATGACAACCATGACTTCCAAACTTAGCGTGCGCGGTCATGAACCAGGCATTGTATGTGATGGGAAGATGCACCCAAGAGGGCTTCCAGCGCACTGGTTGTGCTGGATGGCTGAAAGGCAACCATGACTTCCACACTTAGGGTGCACAGACATGAACCAGGCATGGTATGCGGGTGAAGGACACCCGCAAGCAGTCTTGCAGCGCAATGGTTGTATTGGCTGGATGAAAGGAAACCATGACTTCCACACTTAGGGTGCGCGGGCATGAACCAGGCATGGTATGCTTGGGGGGGAACGCACCCAATCGGGCTTCCAAAGAACTGGTTGTGCTGGCTGTATGAATGACAACCATGACTTCCAAACTTAGTGTGCGCGGGCATGAACCAGGCATGGTATCCGATGGGAAGACACACCCAAGAGGGCTTCCAGCTTACTGGTTGTGCTGGATGGATAAAAGGCAGCCATGACTTCAACACCAAGGGTGCACGGACATGAACCAGGCATGGTATGCGGGTGAAGGACACCCGCAAGCGGGCTTGCAGCACAAGGGTTGTGCTGCATGGATGAAAGGCAACCATGACTTCCAGACTGGTTGTGCTGGCTGGTTGAATGACAACCATGACTTCCACACTTGGGGTGCGCGGGCATGAACCAGGCATGGTCTGCGGGTGAAGGACACCCGAATGCGCGCTTGCAGCGCAATGGTTGTAATGGATGGATGAAAGGCCACCATGACTTCCACACTGGCTGTGCTTGCTGGATGAATGACAACCATAAATTCTACACTCAGGGTGCGTGGGCATGAACCAGGCATGGTATGCGGGTGATGGACACCCGCAAGCGGTCGTGCAGAGCTATGGTTGTGGTGGCTCGATGAAAGACAACCGTGACCTCCACACTTAGGGAGCGGAGGCATGAACCAAGCATGGTATGCGATTGAAGGACACTCCCAAGCGGGCTTCGAGCGCAATAGTTGTGTTGCCTGTATGAATGAAAACCGTGACTTCCGCACTGGTTATGCTGGCTAGATGAAAGGCAACCATGACTTCCACACTTAGGGTGCGCGGGCATGAACCAGGCA
Source organism: Syngnathoides biaculeatus (assembly GCF_019802595.1). Taxonomy (NCBI): domain Eukaryota; kingdom Metazoa; phylum Chordata; class Actinopteri; order Syngnathiformes; family Syngnathidae; genus Syngnathoides; species Syngnathoides biaculeatus. Next base: position 22,037 of record NC_084653.1, read on the forward strand.
TGGTATGCGGGTGAAGGACACCCGCAAGCAGGCTTTCAGCGCAATGGTTGTGCTGGCTGGATGAATGACAACCGTGACTTCCACACTGGTTGTGCTGGCTAGATAAATGACAACCATGATTTCCACACTTAAGGTGCGCGGGCATGAACCAGGTATGGTATGCGGGTGAAGGACACACGCAAGCAGGCTTCCAGCAGGACACCCGCATGCGGGATCGCAGCACAATGGTTGTGCTAGATGTATGAAAGGCAACCATGACTTCCACACTTAGGGTGCACGGACATGAACCAGGCATGGTATGCAGGTGAAGGACACCCGCAAGCGGGATTGCAGCGCAATGGTTGTGCTGGATGGATGAAAGGCCACCATGACTTCCACACTGGTTGTCCTGGCTGGATGAATGACAGCCATGAATTCTACACTTAGGGTGCGCGGGCATGAACCAGGCATGGTATGCGGGTGATGGACACCCACAAGCGGGCGTGCAGAGCAATGGTTATCGTGGCTGGATGAAAGACAACCGTGACTTACACACTTAGGGAGCGTGGGCATGAACTAAGCATGGTATGCGCGTGAAGGACACCCCCAAGCGGGCTTCCAGCGCAATAGTTGGGTTGCCTGGATGAATGACAACCGTGACTTCTGCACTGGTTGTGCTGGCTGAATGAATGACAACCGTGACTTCCGCACTGCTTGTACTGGTTGGATGAATGACAACCATGACTTCCAAACTTAGCGTGCGCGGGCATGAACCAGGCATGGTATGCGATGGGAAGACGCACCCAAGAGGGCTTCCAGCGCACTGGTTGTGCTGGATGGATGAAAGGAAACCATGACTTCCACACTTATGGTGCACGGACATGAACCAGGCATGGTATGCGGGTGAAGGACACCCGCAGGCGGGCTTGCAGCGCAACAGTTGTGCTGCATGGATGAAAGACAACTGTGACTTCCACACTTAGGGAGCGTGGACATTAACCAGGCATGGTATGCGGGTGAAGGACACCCCCAAGCGGGTTTTCAGCGCAATAGTTGTGTTGCCTGGATGAATGACAACCATGACTTCCGCACTGGTTGTGCTGGCTGGAGAATGACAACCATGACTTCCAAACTTAGCGTGCGCAGGCATGAACCAGGCATGGCATGCGGCTGAAGGACACCCGAAAGCGGCCTTGCAGCGCAATGGTTGTAATGGATGGATGAAAGGCCACAATGACTTCCACACTGGCTGTGCTGGCTGGATGAATGACAACCATGACTTCCAAACTTCGCGTGCGCGGGCATTAACCAGTGATGGTATGCGATGGGAAGACGCACCCAAGAGGGCTTCCAGCGCACTGGTTGTGCTGGCTGGATGAAAGGCAAACATGACTTCCACACTTATGGTGCACGGACATAAACCAGGCATGGTATGCGGGTGAAGGACACCCGCAGGCGGGCTTGCAGTGCAACGGTTGTGCTGCATGGATGAAAGACAACTGTGACTTCCACACTTAGGGAGCGCGGACATTAACCAGGCATGGTATGCGGGTGATGGACACCCCCAAGCGGGCTTTCAGCGCAATAGTTGTGTTGCCTGGATGAATGACATCCATGACTTCCGCACTGGTTGTGCTGGATGGATGAATGACAACCATGACTTCCAAACATAGCGTGCGCGGGCATGAACCAGGCATGGCATGCGGCTGAAGGACACCCGAAAGCGGCCTTGCAGCGCAATGGTTGTAATGGATGGATGAAAGGCCACAATGACTTCCACACTGGCTGTGCTGGCTGGATGAATGACAACCATGACTTCCAAACTTCGCGTGCGCGGGCATTAACCAGTGATGGTATGCGATGGGAAGACGCACCCAAGAGGGCTTCCAGCGCACTGGTTGTGCTGGATGGATGAAAGGCAAACATGACTTCCACACTTATGGTGCACGGACATAAACCAGGCATGGTATGCGGGTGAAGGACACCCGCAGGCGGGCTTGCAGCGCAACAGTTGTGCTGCATGGATGAAAGACAACTGTGACTTCCACACTTAGGGAGCGCGGACATTAACCAGGCATGGTATGCGGGTGAAGGACACCCCCAAGCGGGTTTTCAGCGCAATAGTTGTGTTGCCTGGATGAATGACAACCATGACTTCCGCACTGGTTGTGCTGGCTGGAAGAATGACAACCATGACTTCCAAACTTAGCGTGCGCAGGCATGAACCAGGCATGGCATGCGGCTGAAGGACACCCGAAAGCGGCCTTGCAGCGCAATGGTTGTAATGGATGGATGAAAGGCCACAATGACTTCCACACTGGCTGTGCTGGCTGGATGAATGACAACCATGACTTCCAAACTTCGCGTGCGCGGGCATTAACCAGTGATGGTATGCGATGGGAAGACGCACCCAAGAGGGCTTCCAGCGCACTGGTTGTGCTGGCTGGATGAAAGGCAAACATGACTTCCACACTTATGGTGCACGGACATAAACCAGGCATGGTATGCGGGTGAAGGACACCCGCAGGCGGGCTTGCAGTGCAACGGTTGTGCTGCATGGATGAAAGACAACTGTGACTTCCACACTTAGGGAGCGCGGACATTAACCAGGCATGGTATGCGGGTGATGGACACCCCCAAGCGGGCTTTCAGCGCAATAGTTGTGTTGCCTTGGATGAATGACAACCATGACTTCCGCACTGGTTGTGCTGGATGGATGAATGACAACCATGACTTCCAAACATAGCGTGCGCGGGCATGAACCAGGCATGGCATGCGGCTGAAGGACACCCGAAAGCGGCCTTGCAGCGCAATGGTTGTAATGGATGGATGAAAGGCCACAATGACTTCCACACTGGCTGTGCTGGCTGGATGAATGACAACCATGACTTCCAAACTTCGCGTGCGCGGGCATTAACCAGTGATGGTATGCGATGGGAAGACGCACCCAAGAGGGCTTCCAGCGCACTGGTTGTGCTGGATGGATGAAAGGCAAACATGACTTCCACACTTATGGTGCACGGACATAAACCAGGCATGGTATGCGGGTGAAGGACACCCGCAGGCGGGCTTGCAGTGCAACGGTTGTGCTGCATGGATGAAAGACAACTGTGACTTCCACACTTAGGGAGCGCGGACATTAACCAGGCATGGTATGCGGGTGAAGGACACCCCCAAGCGGGCTTTCAGCGCAATAGTTGTGTTGCCTTGGATGAATGACAACCATGACTTCCGCACTGGTTGTGCTGGATGGATGAATGACAACCATGACTTCCAAACTTCGCGTGCGCGGGCATTAACCAGTGATGGTATGTGATGGGAAGACGCACCCAAGAGGGCTTCCTTCTTACTGGTTGTGCTGGATGGATGAAAGGCAACCATGACTTCCACACTTGGGGTTCATGGGCATGAACCAGGCATGGTATGCTGGGGAGGGGGAACGCAGCCAAGCGGGGTTCCAGTGCCATGGTTGTGCTGGCTGGATGAATGACAACCATGACTTCCAAGCTTAGCGTGTGCGGGCATGAACCAGGCTTGGTATGCGATGGGAAGACGCACCCAAGAGGGCTTCCAGCGCACTGGTGTGCTGGATGGATGAAAGGCAACCATGACTTTCACACATAGGGTGCACGGACATGAACCAGGCATGGTATGCGGGTGAAGGATACCCACAAGCGGGCTTGCAGCGCGCTGGTTGTGCTGGCTGGATTAATGACAGCCGTGACTTCCGCAGTGGTTGTGCTGGCCGGATGAAAGGCAACCATGACTTCCACACTTAGGGTGCACGGGCATGAACCAGGCATGTAATGCTGGGGAGGGGGAATGCACCCAAGCGACTTACATGCACCCGGTGGCTGCTCCTAACGCGGAGTTCCTTTTTGTATCTGAGGCCCAAAAACCCTTTGCAGCAGAGAAGTACCTCCTCGTAGGCGCATGCAAGCTGGGTGTGTGTGTCGGGGGGGGGGGGGGGTTCAGGGTTTAGGGTTCAGTTCCTTGTCTCCCTCCTGGGTCTGTGTTGTGTTCCGGGGAGGGTTTGGGTGAGGTTGTAGGATTGTTTGTGTAGTTTTCCTTATGTTTAGGGTAGGAAAGGGTTTGGGGTTAGGTAAGTAGAAGGTGTGCGGTGGTGGGTACTAACTTGGTTCAGTTTCATGGTAGGGTTTTGAGGGCCTCCAGTGCTTGGGGGAGTCTCCTCCTTTTCACCGATCGACTTGTGTTTAGGGCCTACGGTCATGTCCGTCTCCCGCCCGGCTTGTCCAGGCCCCGATTAGTTCAGACTCCACGGTTCTATCGTCCCCAGTCTCCGATCCACTTTTTTTACTGTCAATTTTCTCCGAACATCGGTCCACATCATGTTCTTTTGCAGTCCCGTAAACGTCAGTAGGTCCCACCCATGTATCATGAAGTGTTTGGGTTTGTGTGTGTTGAGTACCTGTACGAAGTGTTCGAATTGGTCCCGGCTCCTCGTCCACAGTCCCCGAATATCGTCTAGGTACCTGTTGTAGCCCGAAGGTCTGCCGAGGCACTTGGTCAGTACAGTCTCCTATCTGTAAGTAATTGTTTGTTAAATACGACATCGTTTTTAGTCCAAATTCATCACGAGAAGTTTCAATAACTCCTCATCCGGCCTCCTTGGGTCCGGTTGCCTTCGGAAGATCCTCCTCACACACTGGAGGCCCTCATCGATGGGGATATTGGTGTGTAAATTGTCCATGTCCCTGCTTTCACAGGAAGATGAGCACATTTTGCTCAAATTTGCAATAAAATCAAATCGGAACCTTTTCTATGTAATTTTATGCATGTTTTCAATAGAACTCTCCACCACACAACATTACAGGCCTTTGGAACCAACAGAAAAGCTTTAGTTTGGGAAATATTCATGTTTTATTATATTATTATATTATAATATTCACCACGGCCTGCAAAGGGACACATTCAGTATGAGCTCTATGTTTTGGATCATCCTGTGCTTCAAACAAACAACAGTAACGCCATTGCAATCCAATTCATTGTGCTGCTCCTTCCGGTGTGCCCACCTGAGCCACCGGGAGGCACTATATCCCAGTCATGCAGACACAAATAAAAGAGAAAAGTACTTATCATTCCGTGATGCAGTAATTCACTGTAATATTAATTGTTTTTCATAAACTATTCATTCCAAAAACCATGACTAGTGATGCTAACATTAGCAAGTCAAAGGCGTTTTCCATTGTTTGTTTGTATTAAAATAAATGGACTTTCATCAGACTGTCATAACCAGAACGCCAGGGCGGACCTAAATGCACAACTCGGTAGACAGGAAGGCAGTTAAAGGAAGATCTTTATTCGTCCCAATGTCAAATGCCGGAGTCAGTCAGAGTGAGCAGAAGTATCAGGAGTGTTAAGCTTACGGGGTTGGTCGGAGGACAGGCGAAGGTTCTTACACAGGGGTTCAGGATCAGGAATGCAGAAGTGCGGGAACGAGGCATGGATAGCAACAATCTGGCAAAGCTAGACCGTCCGCTGGGTCCTATATACACTATGGTTTATTATAGCTGATGAGGCGCAGGTGTGCACCTCCTAATAAACACAGCTGTGCAGGTCCCCAGGGCTGGACCGGTAGGACCATGACAGTACCCCCACCCCCAACCACCCCACCCACCCTTAACAGCCGACTCCAGACGGCACAGGAGCCTCAGGATGAGATACATGGAAGTCCCTGATGAGGCTCGGGTCAACGATAAAACGGGACGGAATCCAGAAACGTTCCTCTGGGCCATACCCCTCCCAATCCACAAGGTATTGAACCCCCCTCTCTCTACTACGAGATGATAAAAGTCGGCGTACCGAGTACACCGGACCTCCGTCGATCATACGGGGGGTGGGGGGGGTTGCTTGACTTGGGGGACTAATGGCGATGGACGAGTTGGTCAAAGCCGGCTTACATGGAACATGGGATGAACCATCATCTATCTGGGGAGTTTCAAGGAAACAGTGACAGTGTTAATGATCTGAGTGATAGGAAAGGGACCAACGAACCTGGGAGCTAGCTTGCGTGAGTCCATCCACAGCGGAAGATCCTTTGTGGACAACTATACGCGTTGTCCCACCTTGAACGCCGGTGCCCTTCTTCTCTTGAGGTCTGCCGCGGATTTGTAGGAGCTGCCCATGCGTATTAGTGTCTTTCGGGCTATTTCCCAGGTCCGCTTGCAGCGTCTCACCACTGCCAATGCGGATGGCACCGCGGAGTCGGTGGCCACAGATGGAAACAGAGAGGGATGGTAACCATGAATGATGTGGAATGGAGCCATACCTTTGGAGGTGGAAGGCAGAGAGTTGTGGGCATACTCCACCCAACCGAGGCGCTGGCTCCAAGTGGTGTGGTCATGCGATGCCAGATAGCGTAGACCGGTCTCCAGCTCCTGATTTATTCCGTTTGGCCATTGGACTCCAGGTGATGACCCGAAGTGAGGCTTACTTTTGCCCCGATTAGGTTGCAGAACTCCTTCCAGAATTGAGATACGAATTGCGGTCCTCTGTCCCATACTACATCCACTGGCAGGCCATGATAGCGGATGTCTTTGTCTAGTAGTAGCTGCGCTGTCTGCTTGGCGGACTGAATCTTAGGAGCTGGCACAGAATGGAGCATCTTAGAAAACTGATCGATGACTGAGAGAACCACTGTCTTTCCCTGGGAGCAGGGTAGACCTGGAACAAAGTCTAGGGAAATGTGTGACCAGGGACGAAAGGGAATTGGTAGTGGCTGTAGCTCACCCATAGGTCATAGGCGAGAGGTCTTATTGGCCATATCAGGTACGCGTTGGCATACTCCCTCAAGTCCTTTCCCAGGTTTGGTCAACATTGTTCTACTATACTGAGTGGCTCTTCACCATGCCAGGGTGGCAGACGGTCTTGTTAGTGTGGGTCCAATAAATGTCTCCTCGTAGCGAAGGAACCATGAACAGATGGCCAGAAGGACATTCGGCTGAGCCCGGAGAGTTCCTCAAAGCCTCTTTTACCCGTGTCTTGATCTCCCAGGTGAACCCGGACACAAAGCGGGCCTCCGGAAGTATCGGAACACTCACGGACTCCGTTCGCGCCCCTTCATGGATGCGAGATAGTGCGTCTGGTTTGCCATTCTTTGAGACTGGACGAAAGGACAGAGTGAACTGAAAGCAAGTGAAAAAGAGTGCCCACCTGGCATTCAGTCTCTTGGCGGTCCTCAGGTACTCCAGGTTCTTATGGTCTGTAAGAACCAGAAATGGCACTTGTGATCCCTCCAGCCAGTGTCTCCATTCCTCCAGCGCCGTTTTAACCGCCAGTAATTCGCGATCGCCCACATCATAATTCTACTCTGCCAGTCAGTCTTTTAGACAGAAAGGCGCACGTGTGAATTCTTCCATTTTTTGCACACCTTTGGGAGAGTACTGCTCACATTCCCAAGTCCGATGCATCCACCTCCACCACAAACAGCCTCTCTGGATCTGGCATGATGAGGATAGGAGCTGTGGTGTAACTTGACCTAAGTCTATCAAAGGCCTCCACTCGAATGAGTTGCGGGGTGAAATGAGGGCGTGCTAGGGGGCAGCAATGGAACTGAAGTTCCTGATGAACTTGCAGTAGAAGTTGGCGAATCCGATGAAGCTCTGCACCTCCCTGCGATTGGTGGGAGTGGGCCATTGGAGAACGGAATCGACCTTACTGGGATCAATGCAAATCTGTCCCTCGGCCAAGATGAATCCCAGGAATGTGACGGAAGGTCGGTGGAATTCGCACTTTTCCATCTTGACATATAGATTATGTCGTAGCAATTGCTGCAGCATCTCCCTGACGTGCTCGATGTGGGAAGCTTCGTCCGGGGAAAAGATCAGAATGTCGTCGAGATAGACGAACACGTTCTTGTTCAGTCTCACCCCGAGCACATCATTAATAAAATTTTGAAACACGGCTGGCGCATTCGTCAGGCCAAACGGCATCACCAGGTACTCGTTGTGGCCTGTTGGTGTATTAAAGGCCCTCTTCCACACGTCCCCTTCTCGAATGCGTACCAGATAGTACGCATTTAGTAAATCTAACTTGGTGAAGATCCGGGCCCCTTGAAGCAGTTCGAATGCGGTAGCAATTAGGGGAAGAGGGTACCTGTTCTTGATGGTGATGTCATTGAGTCCCCTGTAATCAATACAGGGCCGTAACATGGTGTCCTTCTACTTGACAAAGAAGAATCGTGCTCCAGCCGGTGATGATGATGGAAGAGTCCTGCCGCGAGCGACTCCTCCACATACTCCATCATGGCTTGGTCTTCCGGTCCTGTTAATGAAAAGAGCCTCCCTCGAGGGGGTGATGTGACGAGCAACAACTCGAAAGCACAATCGTACAGGCGGTGCGGCGGAAAGGATTTGGCCTTTGCCTCTGAGAAAACTTCCTTGAGGTCCTGACAACAGGAGGGCACTGCTGGTAACTCCGGTACGGGCTTTGACTCCTGTAAGTCAATGGGTGCGATCTGTAAACTCCTCTCTTCTAGAGTCCCAAAACACACCTTACTACACTCTTCGCCCAATGCCCTGATTTGACCGGTGGTCCAGTCATTGTGTGGGTTGTGTCTTTTAAGCCAGGGACTGCCCAAGATGACATCGCTGCTCCGCAAGTTGACTACATGGAAACTTATCTTCTCGGTGTGAGCGTCCGGAAATGTCATCCTCAAAGATTGCGTACGGTGAGTTAATCGGCAAAGGAATTTGCCATTGGACGCAAATGCGTTGCGGAACCGCTGCGTCTGAAAAGTCACAGCGCCCAAGGCCTACACTACCCATGGATTGATCAGGTTCGCGTCCGATTCCGAGTTAATAAAGGCTGTACGGCCCCCCATGCTCAAGGTGCAGTGCTCGACTCGATCCCGCCGCGGCGTAATTCACACTCACCGGAGTCGTGATCTTGAGGGTAGAGCGCTTGGCCCTGACCGGACAGTGGGCCACTAAGTGACCCAGGCATCCACAGTAGAAGCATCGGCCCTCTCGCCGACGTCGCAGTCATTCCTCTGCCGGATCATCGAGTTCCTCAACCTGCATCGGCTCTGTCGCGGGTATGGGCGTCGGCAGCAGGGAAACCGGTGGGGCGGATGCACCCTGCTCTCCTTCGAGTAGTGGGTCCATTTGTCCCTGGATTGCTAACCTCTGGTCGATCTTGAGAGCTAGGGCAATGAGTGAATCCAGGGAGGTAAGGCAGGTCCACGGCAATGAGGTGGTGAGAGCCCTTGGAAGAAGGCATTGAGTAGCGCATCCTGATTCCATCCATCCAGACTTTCGGGTGCTCTGATGCGAAACTCGATAGCGTAATTGGCCACGCGACGCTGTCCCTGTTAAAACAGGATCAACGTCACTGCTGCTTCGCGTTACGGCGAGGCATACTGGAATACTAGCAACATCGCGGACACAAAGAACGTCCAGGAGTGGCACGTTCCGGAGTTGCGACTCCACTCTGCCGTGGCCCACGCCTCTGCTCTTCCCCTCACGTGGGATATGACGAAGGCAATTCGTACGCGGTCCGTCGGGAAAGCAGAGGCCTGTAGCTCGAACTGAAGATCGCACTGGGCAAGAAAGGGTTTGAAGTTTCCTGAGTCACCTGAAAAGCGTTCTGGCCAGGAGGAAGGTGTGGCTCCGAACCGCTGAAACTCCGCGACTGGCGGGGTAGTCGGAGCAACCTGGACTGAGGTAGGAACCGTGGCGGCCGCCGTCGGTGTGGCGTTAGCGGCGCTAGCCTGGGAAGCTAGCCATGGCTCTAATCGGGCACAGATCTCGTGAAGCCTCTGGTTAGTCACCTGAAGAGCAGTCTCCTGCTCGGCCAGGCATCTGCCTTGGATCTGTGATGTCACCTCGTGCACATGCTTAAATTTCCTGAAAAACAGACAACTGCATGTCAATAACATCACATCGATATCAAATAATAAAGTGACTGAAATCATTTGTTTGAACGTTGTTTAGGTGCCAAGTTACAATGTCTAAAGAATGACGGTCGTGACCTAGAATGCAGAAAAGCAGTGGGACACAGAGTTCAGAAGAGAGAAATAGTAATGAGCTGTAATGCAAGCAAAGACGGAAAATGGCGTCTGGAGGACGGACAAGGCGCTGCCACCGTACATCGGTGTATCAGTCAGGCTACATTTCCTTGAGCTTTGTCTCACAAACACTGTCCTGTAGCTGTTGCCTTACAGGAACATTGTACCAAGGCTTTACCTTTCATACTTTTTATGATGAAAAAATTGATAAAACTGCTTTAAAAAGGGGACTCAAGACTCCCAAAGTTGAATGATAAATATTCTGTAAAGTTGGATCAGTAGTATAACCTTTAAAACCCATCAGAGTTAAAAATTATTTTCATAAATGACGATCTATCCCATATACAGGTGAAGAATTTTTAAAAATGTGAGGCACAAGCTGTATCGTACCTTTCTAAATGAAGTTAGAAATACACTTTATGCAACAAGTAATCGTTCAGCTCCAGATGCTGCAAATAGACAGCCTTTAAATATGTATAAAACTCACCATTGACATGCCAAAATGGCAAATACGTCAGCCCCAGGGTCTGTCAGAAGGTTCAGCAGTTTTGGGTCACAGGAGAAGTGAGCCAGAAGTCGCAGCTTCAATTTGCAAAAGTCTGAAAAGATCACTCGTTAATTCAGAATATAAAGTAATTTAAAGGTCAGCCAACGATGATACTTTAGTGTGCTACACCAAAACTGGAGACGACATGGAGACAAAATGCAAGACAAGTCTTTTTACAGTGAGAGGACTTTATAAAGATCCCAATCATGTTTTATGAGTCTTGTCGGATTTCCGCCAGCAATGGCCAACAGGCTCAATGAACATACATATTTGTTTTACTTTTTAAGATCCTTTTTTTCATGGAATTTGATGCCCAAATGGCTTCTTCAAACCATAATGGCCGTGTTGGGTACCCCTGATGTCCAAACTGTACCTGCTTTGCGTTTTCAGGGATTTTGAACTCTATAAAAAGGCCTTCATTTGTCAGAAGAATGATTGCAATAATAAGTATGCATCAGCATTGTCAATTCTGCCTGAACAAAGCATTGTAAATCGGCATTTTGAAAGGCTCGTAGCGGGTTTTTGCGGTTCAAATGGCGAACATTCCAACACAAAATGTCTTTTGACATGCCTCTGAGTTGATAATTTACTCATGATACTGGCAAGTTTGCGAAGGGCACGAAAAGGATGGCTAAGTGAGGGCTTGGTTGTTTCCATGGAAATCTGCTCTCTGACTCCACAATGTGAAAGTATGCTTATTTGGGTTGTGAGGCTGCGTATGCCACATGTCTTCCTGTTCACCTCGGCTTTATCTGGCTGCCTATGTACAATAAGTGTGTCAAATACTGTCGTCCTCCACGATGTATTGAACACTGCATTGTGTGGATTTGAGTGTTTATTGCTTTACTTGCTGTGACAAAGCTCCAGCCTTTTGCAGGGATGTACATCGCCCGAGGATTAACATTGATCACTTCCAGCTCCTCGCCTGTGGAGAATGAAGTGAAAAATGACAAAGTGCAAATACTTTATTGCATCCCAGTACATTATTCAGGTATCTGTACTTTACATGATCATTCATATTTCAGGTGACATTTGAGTTTTACATTATTTTAAACCTGTCAACTGTCAAAAAAAATGTAGATCAAGAGAAGTAAAGTTCACCACAGTTGAGAGATTGGTGAAAAAAAAAAAAACAGTGAAATCGAGGAATGTGAACCGTGTATTTTAATGATGATGACAAAACACACCAGGTAAGGGATTTTTTTTCTTTTTGAGTTAAAGAGCAATTCAAATTAGTACAAAGAATATAAGTATTTGAACACCCTGGTATATTGCAAGTTCTCCCACTTGGAAATCATGAGGGGTCTGAAATTTTCATTGTAGGTGCATGTCCACTGTGAGAGAGATCATCTAAAAAGAAAAATCCAGAAATCACACTGTATCATTTTTTTAACTATTTATTTGTGTGATACAGCTGGAAATAAGTATTTGAACACCTGAGAAAACCAATGTTAATATTTGGTACAGTGGCCTTTGTTTGCAATCACTTATTCAATAGAATATGAGAATACTAGCAGGCGAGAACATGACAGAAGAATGGAGAAAAAGTGTGCTAGTTCCCATTTTTAATTACAAAGGCGATGCTCAGAGCTGAGGAAACTATAGAGGATTAAAGTTGATGAGCTCCACAATGAAGTTGTGGGAAAGAGTTGTGGAGGCTAGACTCATGACAGAAATCAGTATCTGCGAGCAACAGTATGGTTTCATGCCTAGAAAGAGTACCACAGATGCCTTATTTGCCTTGAGGATGCTTCTGGAAAAGTACAGAGAAGGTCAGAAGGAGCTACATTGTCTCTTTGTAGACCTAGAGAAAGCCGATGACAGAGTACAAAGAGAGGAACTGTGGTACTGCATGCGCAAGTCTGGTGTGGGGGAGAAATATGTTAGAATAGTACAGGACATGTATGAGGGCAGCAGAACAGCAGTGAGATGTGCCGTTGGTGTGACAGAAGAATTTCAGATGGAGGTAGGACTGCATCAGGGATCCGCTCTGAGCCCCTTCCTGTTTTCTATAGTAATGGATAGGCTGACATATGGTTAGACTGGAATCCCCTTGGACCATGATGTTCACAGATGATATTGTGATCTGCAGTGAACAGGGAGCAGGCTGAGTAACAATTAGAAAAATGGAAGCCCGCACTGGAAAGGAGAGGAATGAAGATTAGCTGAAGTAAAACAGAATATATGTGCATGAATGAGAGGGGCGGAGGGGGAAGTGAAGCTCCAGGGAGAAGAGATGCCGAGGGTGGACGACTTCAAATACTTTGGGTCAACAATACAGAGCAATGGTGAGTGTGGTAAGGAAGTGAAGAAACGGGTCCAAGCCAGGTGGAATAGCTGGTGGAAGGTGTCTGGTGTTCTATGTGGCAGAAGAATATCCGCTAGGTTGAAGGGCAAAGTTTATAAAACAGTGGTGAGGTCGACCATGATGTATGGATTAGAGATGGTGGCACTGAAGAACCAACAGGAAGGAGAACTGGAGGTAGCAGAAATAAGATGTTGAGGTTCTCGCTCAGAGTGCGCAGGTTGGATAGGATTAGAAATGAGCGCATTAGAGAGACAGCCAAAGTTAGATATTTTGGAAGTTAGATATTTTGGAGACAAGCTTCGAGAGAGCGGACTTCGATGGTTTGGACATGTCCAGATCCGAGAGAGCGTATATTGGTAGAAGGGTGCTGAGGATGGAGCTGCTAAGCAAAAGAGCAAGAGGAAGACCAAAGAAAAGGTTGATGGATGTTGTGAGGGAGGACATGACAACAGTAGTTGTTAGAGAGGAAGATGCACGAGATAGGCTGAGATGGAAAAAGATGACATGCTGTGGCGACCCCTAATGGGACAAGCAGAAAGGAAAAGAAGGAGAAAAAACCTTTGTTTGCAATTATAGAGGTCAAACGTTTCCTGTAGTTGTTCACCAGTTTGAACACACTGCAGAAGGATTTTTGCCAACACCTCCACACAGATCTTCTCTAGATCAGACAGGTTTCTGGGCTGTCGCTGAGAAACACAGTGTTTCAGCTCCCTCCAAGGATTTTCCATTGGGTTTCGGTCTGGAGACTGGCCTGGCCCCGCCAGAACCTTGATAGGCTTCTTACGGAGTCACTCCTTGGTTTTCCTGTCTGTGTGCTTCAGGTCATTGTCATGTTGAAAGACCCACCCACGACCCATCTTCAATGCTCTGACTGAGGGAGAAAGGTTCCCCAAAATCTCACAATACATGGCCGCAGTCATTTTCTCCTTAATACAGTGCAGTTGTCCTGTACCATGTGCAGAAAAACACCCCAAAAGCATGATGCTATCACACCCATGTTTCACAGTATGGATGGTGTTGTTGGGGTGGAATTCATCATTCGTCTTCCTCCAAACACGATCATCCTCAATCAATACAGTGCAGTCGTCCTGTCCCATGTGCAGAAAAACACCTCCAAACCATTATGCTACCACCCCCATGCTTCACAGTAGGGATGGTATACTTGTGATGGAACTCGTCATTCGTCTTTCCGCAAACACTGTTCGTGGAATTATGACCAAAAAGTTCCATTTTGGTCTCATCTGAACACAAAACCTTCTCCCATGACTCATCATTCAAATGGTCATTGGCAAACTTAAACTTAACGGGCCTCGACATGTGCTGGTTTAAGCAGGGGAACCTTCCCTGCCATGCATGAATTCAAACCATGACGTCTTAGTGTATTACCAACAGACACCTTGGAAACAGTGGTCCGAGCTCTTTTCAGGTCTTTGACCAAGTTCTATCATGTAGTCCTGGCCTGATTCCTCACCTTTCTAAGGATCATTGAGACCCCACGAGGTGATATATTGCATGGGAATTGTTGGAAGGAGGTACTTTTGGGGTCCTTCCGCATGTTCGTCCGATTCCAGGTTCTGTCAATAACTGGACTCCAGAGGAGTGAAATGTGACAAACACTTCAAAGTTTAATGAACAGAGCGCTCTGTGACACACAGTGTGACACGGGCAAAGACTGTAGTCCGACACCGAGTGTGTGTGTGTGAAAGCAGGAGAAAGATTATGGAGGCAATGTTGGAGCGCTGCCATTGGCGGACAAGTCTCAAAACAAGATCTAACTGATGCGGCTAGACACCCAAGGCCATTGAGTCTGCTGAGAAACACCTCTGTTGTGACTGGACACTCAAGGCAGATGCCTGTGAAAAAAAAACTCCGTTTTGGTTTGTCACACAAGGCTGAAGCCTGCTGGAAAAACAACTCAATTTAAGGCAGTTCCTAGAAGCGGGTATTAGCGTAAGTTGCTGTCCTAACATAAACTTTCAGTCGCCCTTTTGGACTCGATAGAGTCCAACACAACAAAGCACGAAAGTTTTATTTGGCAAAAAATCCAATTTGTACAGTCTGGTAATAAGAACAGTGACGATAACCCAATAGCAAAATTTTACCAATCCCCCTTTGAGTTCGAAAGAACTCAACAACTTAACAGATCAATAAAGGTTGATTGACAGGAGTGGGGCAGTTGACTTTCACGGTTGAGGGCGTGACAATGGCCAGCAACAAAAAAGGGAAAAGAGTGGGGTGCATTTTATTAATGAAATGTGGCATATTGGGGTAAGTGTGTGTGGAGGTGAGATGGTGACAGGGGTCAAGGTCAGGGCACGGCAGGTGGGATGGGGGCAGGGGCTGGTGACGTGGAGGCGGAATCAGGCGGGGCAAAAGGCCTTCCGGTCGAGGTAAAAGCAGGGCGGGTCGATGAAAGGTGGTACCACGTTTCCCCTTTTCCCTCCAATCAAAGAGCCGATGAAGTTTGTTGCACCACTTTGTTGGGACCGTCCCACCGGGGTTCAGACTGCTTCAGCACCTTGAGCTACACAAAAACACAATCATTAAGCACATGGGGAGCATCAGTTTGATTTTCGGTGAGATGTGAAAACTCAAATGTTATTTGTTTTAGCTTGGGTGGCCCTTCAACTGGTCGTGCTGATAGAGGACCTGAGGGCGCTAAGAACGGTGTCCACCCTTTTGATGAATTTAGAGACATTCAAACATTCATTAAGGCAATTGGAAGTGCTTGTAGCCCATTCAATTTGGATGAGGCCAGTGCCTTAGCTAATTTTTCTTTGATGTTTCGGTTCATGCGCTCGACTTGGCCTTGGGATTGGGGGTGGTACACACAACCAAAATGTTTTAAACCCAGTGCTCTTTCAACATCTTGTAGATGTTTGTTTTTGAAATGGGTTCCATTGTCTGATCTTATCTTTTTTGGGAACCCATGGGAAGGAATGTAATGATTGACTAGATGTTTGACCATGGTACTTGCTTTTTCAGATCTGCAGGGATAAGCCTCAGGCCAGCCAGAGAAGGCATCCACTATGACAAGCAAGTATCGTTATCCCAACAGAGATTTAATCATGTCAGTCACCACCTGGCCAGAGGCAGTCACTTCCGGATTGTGACCACCCTGGGGTGGCTTGGTAGCAGGCATACTATTAAATCTGCTACATACACTGAAGTCCTGCAGTTCAATAGTTAACAATGGTTCTCATGAACGGGTGCCACCAAGTGCTAAGTCTCCTTAGCGTCTCTTTCACTCCCACATGGTACAATCAATTGGTTTCACTTATCAGCTGCTTCAATTGTTTTTGCGGCGGGATACACTTACCATCTTTCGTCCACACACCGTCCGCATTCTTTGTTCCCCCCTTTGATTTCCATGGACTCTTTTCCTCTGGGCTGGCCTGCTGCTAACCACTCCCTAACAGTAGCCATGCTTACCTCCTCTCTGGCTTTCAGCTCCTCTTCAGTGACTGTCATCTGTAAGGTTGGGACATAACCGGCCACCTCTTTTGCAGCTTTGTCTGCGGCTGTATTTTCCTGTGTGATGATGTTTGTGCCTTTGGAATGCCCTTGGCATTTAATAACAGCTACAGCCTTAGGTTCCATGAGTGCGTCCCTGAGCGCCAAAGTGTCTTGTTGATGTTTTATTGGCACCCCCATGGCAGTGAAAAAATCATTCCTTTGCCACTCTGCAAGCGCATGGTGGATTACTACATGGGGATAGACGGAGTCAGTGTGAATGTTTGCCTCGTAACATATTGAACCGTGCTGTGTGATGTTCGGATGGTCAATGGATGGTGCAAAACTATGTGTGATGTTTTTTGTACCAGTCGGGCCAGGGCCGATGCAAATGCTGTGCATACTGGATGTCTTTGCTCGTATTTTTCAAGTGGAGTGGAGGCATTTCAGCAAACATTTTGTTCACCTCCTCCCCCTTTCTGGAAAAGAACAACAGTAACGCTGCTGGCTTTTTCAGACACATCCAAGTAAAACATTTTGGAATAGTTAGGGATGGATAGTGCAGCAGCAGAGGACAATGTCATGGTCCTGCCGGTCCAGCCCAGGCTGTGCGGGTTCCCACGCGGCCACGCTGATTGGGAGGTGCACATCCGCGCCTCATGCTGGCTGATTGGCCCCAGTGTATATAGGACCCTGGGGACAACTGGTCCAGGCCAGATCGTTGCGGCTCATGCACTCCCGTATCGCTGATAGTGAATTCTTGTGTACCGACCTTCGCCTGTTCTCCGACCGACCCTGTAAGCCTGACTCCTTTGACACTCCTGGCTTCATTGATCGATCTCCCGTGTACCGACTCCTGCCTGCCCGCGGACCTGCTCTCTACGCCCAACGTCCTGACTACCGCTGCTGCACCCAACTCTTCAACCTTGGAACAATAAACGTTTTTCCCGAATTACCTCAGCTTCTCTCGAGTCCTGCATTTGGGTCCTCCCTCTGTATCGATGAGTCGTGACAGACAGTTGCTGTTTTAAAGCAATAAATGAGTATTCTGCTGCAGGTGTCCAATGGAGAGGGTGGGTCAAGTTTCTCATCCCCTGTTCATATATAAGTGCCCGCAGTGTGTGTTAACTCTGTGAAATCAGGCACATGGTGTCGTGAGTAATTGCACAAGCCTAAAAGGCGAGCATTTGTTTGACGTCGTAGGCTGTGGATGGTGTAGAATGTCGTCCTTGTGAGAAGTATGATAATGGCCGTACCTTGTCGTGAATTAAGCCGGCCCAAGAATGAAACTTGAGGGTAGGGAATTTTAAGCTTTTCTTTGAACACTTCAAGTCAACCGTGGCCAAATGAGCCAAAAGTGAGCGAGTGGCATCAATGCACATTATTTCAGAAGGAGCAGCAAGCAAAGTGTCATCAACATATTGTACCAGCAGTACTCCATTCGGAAGCTGCAAAGGAGCCAACAGTTTTTTCAAATAGGCATTAAAAAGTCCAGGTGACAACACAAACCCTTGTGGAAGACGAGTGTATGAACAACATTCACCATTCCATGTGAACGCAAAATATTTCTGCATGCTTGGATCCAATGGGATGCAAAAAAAGGCATTCACCCAATCAATGCAAGTGAAATGGGTGTGGGAGGGGGAAATTTGGGAATGGGCCGAGTGGGGATTAGGAATGGGTAGTGTGGGTGTAGTGACAGCCACATTGATGGCATTTTTACGTGTCTACTTTTGTGTCAATTTCTTTGGTGTGTTTCCTCAAATAAAATTTCCAGGGAGGTCGGGATTATTCTCCATCGCCTGGGTGATAGTTTTGTGTACCGCCTTTAATATGGAAGCATGGAAAACATGAGAATATACTGCAGTGTCAGTGGGCTGGCGCCAAGTCCGCTGAGCGAACTCAACCAAAGCACGGTCAATAAATGAATCAGCATTCTCAGAGTTTGGAGCAAAGACCAGTTCGGACAGTACAATCTCAGAGATGGGAAACAATGCATCCAAAGCACATAGTATGTTCTGAAAGTCAATGACCGTGAGTGTGTTACCATCAAGGAGGCTGCTGATAGTATAGCAAGACATCAAGATGTCGAGCTGAGAGAGAGGGGTCGCTTGCGTCATCAGCATTTTCAAACCACAAGCAGTCAAAATTTGCCGAGTTGTATTACGCTAACAGCCCTCAGCCAATTCGCCCCTCCACTTTGCATTGGAGGGAGTTCCTATAACAACATTCTCAAATCGGATGGAGTGAATGGTTTGTGAGTAATAAATCATTAACAGTGTCTTGAATGTGATTAATTGAGGCAATGAAACCAGCCCTGAGACCCACGGCAACATTATTGTGTGATGAGTCAGGGGCTCACGATTGGGGAAGTATGTCTCTCGTTTCAGCCCAATCACACAGCAAAGACCCCCGAAACGGTCATTACAGGACACGGCAAATCGGATGCATTTTGCAACATCAGAAGACGGCGATTCCGCTGCGGTAGAATAAGGTGGCGGAATGTGTGTGACTGGTGACTTGGCTTCTCCCAACACAGACAGAGATATTTGTTTTCTTGCAACCTTCACCGAAATTCCCATGCTTAACAATCTAGCTTTTTCTAGCATATGTGATATGTACTCTCTATCACAACCTGTTTTTTTTGTGGACCTTCAAGTCAATTTAATATTTCAAGTAAATATATGTACAGCCAATAAAGTGACATTTTTTAACCATACGAAGAGATACGAAGTATTAATTGAAACAACAGGTAAACCATTTTTCTCTCATAATTCCACATCACAGACAGGAATATCGTTTGTATCGTAAAGTCATTCATCCATGGCAAGATCAGAAAAGCACAACAATTGAAACATTACAAGAAAATAAAGGCAGATCAAACGGTGACAAACTGGGTTGACCATGATTTTTTTTTCGAATGCAGAAGTTAGAACTCTTCTGAGATGTGACAAATAAACATTGCTCTGAACAATATTAATTAAAGGCAGAAGTTACTAAGTGCCATGTTTTTCTTGCACAAAATGCTATTTTTGTGCATTCTAGCCTGTAATTGACTATGAATCTTGTATTGGTATTGGGGGAGTGCCCGCTGATTTTTTTGTTTGTTTGTTTTTTAACATCACTCTCAAGTTTCTTTCATCAACATGACCAATGATGAAACTCACAAAACTCTTTTTTTCTTACTTTCTCTCTCACGCTCAGGAAGGCCTTCCACACATACTTTGCATGTCATTTTTACTCGGTCACCAAATGGAATTTTCTGATCGTCATCTGGGATGACTCGTAAATCAAACCATTCTTTTTCTCTGTCAAATTCCCTGTCCATTCTGCAATATCAGTGATCAATTGGTTGTGCAGAGTTGATTACTTTAATTGTTGTACATTATTTCATTTAGATTATTTATTATTATTATTTTATTTTTTATATATTTTATTTCTATTATTATTGTATAATGGATCCAAATCTCTTTTTTACAAAACACTGGTACTCGAGCTTGTGGGTTTTTCTTAACTACTTCACACCGTAACGTGAGGAATTTTAAGACATCTAAGACTCTTCTGAAGAACAATGTTGTCACTTACACTGTAAAATTAGAATTAATAATAATTATTATTAATAATAATAAAATTGATTAGAATTACTGTTTCTATGATTCTCAAATTGAATGAAACCACCTCTATTTGCAGTATAATGTATACGGTGTAATTTGTCTCTGGTCCCGACAGTTTACTGTTTCTCTCTGTCCCCGACAGGTTACTTTTTCTCTGTCCCCGACAGTTTACTTTTTCTCTCTGTCCCCGACAGTTTACTTTTTCTCTCTGTCCACGACAGTTTACTCCACACACATTAAGTAGTTGTCGATTCGAGGAAATTGTGGTATCACAGATTCCGTAAGGGAACGATACCGCTTCTTAACACAAAACAGGTCTTATTGAGTCTAAAACTCACGAGAAGAGCGAATACGGCTTCTCTTTGTGCTAATTACAACACTTAGATACTGTAATGAAAAATACAGATAACATTATTCACTTCAATGTCTATACGAAAAAATAAATATGAGCGGAGAGCGCGTCATCCATGAGCAAAGTTGCATGTCATTCGACGACATCCAAGTGGTCGCCATATTGGCTGCGTCCCCTGTCTGTGACGTCGCCCTGGACATTCGCCATTGAAAACACGCGTTGGACCCTACTATGGGAGACGAACACGCCCCTTCTGACACAGAAGCTCTTTTCGAAGAACAGAACATCACACAACCGAGTGAAGTTACCAGGGCAATATTACCCTGTTATTTCGAGCCATATTCAGATGATATGCGATCACGGCCAAACCGCCTCCCCATCCGATCCACTTCCACGGCGGGGATGAGCCATCACGGCCCGGCGCCGAAAATGAGCCACCCCGGTCTCGTCTGCTTGTCCGTGATGAACAACAGTGGACCTTTTTTCACCTACCTTCTTGGCAATTTCTCCGTAGCCCTTTTCAGTCGTGTGGAGTTTTACAATTTTGGACAGCTCTTTGGTCTTGGCCATGTTCCAAGTTCGAGTCTTACTGATTGCATGGGGTGGACATTATGCAACTAACGACCTCACACAGGTGCATCTGATTCAGGATAATACATGGAGTGGAGGTGGACTTTTAAAGGCGGACTAACAGGTCTTTGAGGGTCAGAATTCTAGCTAATAGACAGGTGTTCAAATACTGTATCACGAAAATAAATTGTCAAAAAATCATACATTGTGGTTTCGCGATTTTTATTTTTAGCTTATCTCTCTCACAGTGGACATGCTCCCACAATGAAAATTTCAGACCCCTCCATGATTTCTAAGTGGGAGAACTTGCAAAATAACAGGGTGTTCAAATACTTATTTTCTTCATTGTAGAAGAGGTGTATGCAGAGAGGTTTTATTTCACTTGTGCCAAGTAACAAGATGGTTAATTGCATCTGATTGGGAATAAAATAGTAAGTTTAACATTTGAACCCAAGTACATTTCAGGTATTTAACTTTAGTAAAGGAGCCAATTCAGTACTTTCATCAGTCTTTTTTACACAAGTAGCTGTCCTTCTACTTCAGTACAGCGTGCATTTTTAACCATTTGACCACCCGCAATGTCGACAGTTTCTATAAACTATGCAGGCTTCAGTGCTGATGATACTACAACATGACAAGGAAAACACACCATGATGTACTGACATCGGAATAAGTTGGACGTGAGAATGCCAGGGCGCTGGTGGAGAGAAAAGCGGGATAGGAGGAGGAACTAGGGAAAGGGAAAAGGAGGATTTTATGGCAAAAAAATTTTAGGTCAGCGGCCTGGTGGAGCAGCTGGTAAAGCGTTAGCCTCACAGTTCTGAGGTCCCGGGTTCAATCCCGTCCCCGCCTGTGTGGAGTTTGCATGTTCTCCCTGTGCCTGCGTGGGTTTCCTCCAGGCACTCCGGTTTCCCCCCAAAAAACATGCAACATTAATTGGATCGTCTAAATTGCCCCTAGGTGTGATTGTGAGTGCGGCTGTTGTCTATCTCCATGTGCCCTGCAATTGGCTGGCAACCAGTTCAGGGTGTACCCTGCCTGCTGCCCGTTGACAGCTGGGATAGGCTCAAACATTCCTTGGAACCCTCGTGAGGATAAGCGGCGAAGAAAATGGATGAATGGATGTTTGAGCTCAATGCATGCTAATGCATCCATAATTCACTTTGTTGTAGTTAATCAACCTATTAAGTTATAAAATACAGAACAATAATCAAATTTTACTGTTATTCACAGTGACTCAATTGTCCATTATTTAATGAGGCAAAATTTAAAAAGAAATGTTAATTCCCAAAAGTTATTGAAAAAATGCAAAATTAACTCAACAAATACCACAGGGGTATTCATAATGTAACACATGGTGAGCTGCATATTAAAAAAAAATATGTGACCTCGGGCCATACATGGCCCACATCTGGTGTGAACCTTACCTGTGACATGTCTTTTCTGAAGCAGATTTCTTGGAATGGCTGCAAAGTTCTAGTTTGGGGGACACAAATTGTAAATATGGAGGGGAAAAAAAGTAGATTCAGTACATTAGCTTACTCTGTAGTTGTTCTCTGAGTTGTTATTGTTATTTTAAGTCAAGCCAATTTAATTTACAATGCACCTCATTACCACACACAATAACTCGAATGTTTTTACACATGGAGGTCTTAGAGTCACGGTCCTCAGGCATTAAGAAACTAACTGGACCCAAAAAGAAAATAGCCTGTAAAATTTTTAAGTAACTGAGACAAGATCATTACTTCAGTGTAAAGTAATGCCCCAAATTCGTGGCAGATACAGGGCGAGACCGGAAAGACAACCCACTGTTATTTATAATGACCTAAATTAATAGTTTGAGTGTAAACAAAGAGCCCAAAACACTTCCTAATATTGAAAATTTCTCAAAAAATATTACCCTTAAAAATTGTTTATAATTAAAAAACATTTACCTTTATACATGGACATGTGGCAAAGACTATTCAACCAATCTAAACAGACCAAACTAAACTCATCCCCAACATACAAAGATGCCAGTCTCTTCGGAGATTGAAATTTACTACTTACAGCACGCTGACGCCATCTTGTGGCTCTATAGAACAAATTTACAAAGAACAAAGCTGTATAAAATTTTTGTGACATTTTGTTTGGTGGGATTCAGTCAGATTCAAATAAGATATCGCAGAATCTCTTTAATTTCCCTTCAAGAAAAAATGTCCATTATGAATATGAAAGGTATGTTAAAATGTGCCTATTTACTCACTAATACTCACAACAAAACCTACAATTCCCAAAAACTCAGCCCTCAGATTTAATGCACGTCGTGGCACAGGCAGTGTGCATTTTTAAAATTCGAGAAGGTATGTGAAATCGGTTTCAAAATACACTATAAACTGTATCCATGAAAATATGTTGTTGAAATTTTCACAGATAATTATTTCGCTATTTCAAAAAGAATCTGAATCAGCTTTAATGGCCAAGTATGTAACACAAGGAATTTGTCTCTGGCAGTTGTCGGCACCCTGGTGCAACCTTCAGAAAAAAGAACAAACAAACAAGAACAAAGACATTCAGTTAATAGAAACTATTCCTAATAAGAGTCGCAGATGTGCATCTTGCACATCTCACACATTTATAGCAGTTAAGTGCGTCGATGCCCCACATTTTGTTAAGCTTATAGAGAGTGCCCTTACCCATTCGCGGTTCACTGTTGTAGTCCAGCACAGTGACAATTGTGCAAAATGAGCAGTTTAAAGTGATGTTGTTTTCTCATGGGAAGGTGTGTTGGTGGAGTTGAGGAGGTCTTCGAAGTATTCTCCCTACTGACTCAATACATCCCGAGTTGAGGTAAGCAGCGCCACTATACACAGTGTTGACCGTGCACTGCTTCCCCCTCCTGAGATGCCAGACGGTGGACTAGAATTTCCTCGAAGCCGTCCTGAAGTCGTTCTCCATGGCCTCACCGAACTCTTACCATGCCTGTGTTTGTGCCTCAGTGACCACCGAAGCTGCATCCTTCTTGGCCAGCCGGTACCTATCAGTTGCCTCGGGAGTCCCATAGGCCAAAAATGCCCAGTAGGACTCCTTCAGCTTGACAACATCCCTCACAGTTAGTGTCCATCAATGTGCTATACACCCGAAGAACCCCCCACAGGACTCCCTGAGGGACACGGTCGAATGCCATCTCCAAGTCCACAAAACACATGTAGACTGGTTGGCCGAACTCCCATGCACCATGCTACTGAGGGTGTAGAGCTGGTCCACTGTTCCACGGCCAGGACGAAACCACATTGCTCCTCCTGAATTTGAGACTCGACTTCCCGACAGACCCTCCTCTCCATTACCCCTGAGTATACCTGACCAGGGGGGCTGAGGAGTGTGATCCCTCTGTAGTTGGAGCACACCCTTCTTGAAAAGGGGGACCACCACCCCAGTCTGCCAATCCAGAGGCACTGTCTCCGATGTCCACGCGATGTTGCAGAGGCGTGTCAACCAGGACAGCCCCACAACATCCAGAGCCTTTAGGAACTCCAGGCAAATGTCATTCACCCCCGGGCCCTGCCATCAGGGAGATTTTTAACTACCTCGGTGACCTCAACCCCAGAGATAGAAGAGCCGCCTAAGAGCACCCAGACTCAGCATCGTCGTGGGAAGGCATGTTGGTGGAATTGAGGTCTTCGAAGTATTCTCCCCACTGACTCACAACATCCCAAGTTGAGCTCAGCAGCACCCCGTCCCCACTATACACAGTGTTGACGGTGCACGTCTTCCCCCTACTGAAACGCCGGATGGTGGACCAGAATTTCCTCAAAGCTGTTCTGAAGTCGTGCTCCATGGCCTCACCGAACTCCTCTCACGCCCGTGTTTTTGCCGCAGCGACCACTGAACCTGTATCCCTCTTGGCCAGCCGATACCCATCAGCTGCTTCGGGACTCCCATAGACCAGAAATGCCCGATAGGACTCCTTCTTCAGCTTGACAGCATCCCTCACTGTTGGTGTCCACCAACGTGTTTGTGGGTTGCTGCCACGACAGGCACCAACCAGCTTACGGCCACAGCTCCGGTCGGCCGCCTCAGCAATGCACAGCGCAGAACATTGTCCACTAGGATTCAATGTCCCCCGCCTTCTCAGGGACGTCAGCAAAGTTCTTTCAGAGGTGGGAGTTGAAATTCCTTCTGACAGGGGAATCTGCCAGCCATTCCCAGCAGACCCTCACAATACGTTTAGGCCTGCCATGTCGGACTGGGATCTTCCCCCACCATCGGATCCAACTCACCACCAGATGGTGATCAGTTGACAGTTCCGCCCCTCTCTTCACCCGAGTGTCCAAGACATGCGGTTGCAAGTCCGATGGCACGACCACAAAGTCGATAATCGAACTGCAGCCTAGGGTGTCCTGGTGCCAAGTAGACATGTGAACACCCTTATGCCTGAACATTGTGTTTGTTATGGACAATTTGTGGTGAACACAGAAGTCCACTCCAGTTCTGATCAGAGGGGCTGTTCTTTCCAATCAGGTCCTTCGTGGTCTCACTGTCATTGCCCATGTGGGCATTGAAGTCCCCCAGCAGAATGATGGAGTCGCCATAGGACTCCAAAAAGGGTGGGTACTCTGCACTGGTATTTAGTGCATAGGCACAAACAACAGTCAGGACCCGTCCCCCTATCTGCAGGTGGAGGGAGGCTACCCTCTCATTCACTGGGGTAAACCCCAACGTACAGGCCCCGAGCCGGTGGGCAATGAGTATACCCACACCTGGTGCGCGTCTCTCCCCGTGGGCAACTCTAGAGTGGAACAGAGTCCAACCCCTCTCAAGAGGAGTGGTGCCAGAGCCCAAGTGGTGCGTAGAGGCGAGTCCGACTATATCTTGTCAGAACTTCTCGAACTCACGCACCAACTAAGGCTCCTTCCCTGCCAAAGAGGTGACGTTCCATGTCCCTAGAGCTAGTTTCTATAGCCAGGTATCGGATCGCCAAGCCACATGGGTGCAGGCCCGGCCACCAGGCGCTCGTCTTGGAGACCCACCTCCAGGCCTGGCTCCAGAGGAGGGCCCCGGTGACCCATGTCCGGGGAAGGGAAACCAAGATCACATTTTTGTAGTCATCATAGGGGGTTTTGGAGTCGTACTTTGTCTGGTCCATCACCGAGGACCTGTTTGCCATGGGTGACCCAACCAGGGGCACGAAGCCCCAGACAACTTAGCTCCTAGGATCATCGAGACACACAAACCCCTCCACCACGATAAGGTGACAGATCGAGGAGGGACACTTCAGACTCTTCATCTTATTGATAGAAATACAAGACTCTTAAAGTGACATCCCTTGTGAGGACTCACAAGAGGACATGACGAGGTGACCGATTACTGTCGTCATGTATTTGCGTCGCACAGCTGTGATAAAGTAGCACTGTTATACTAGAACACTGTTCACAGCTCTGACATATTTTGCCAAACACCTTTGTCCATGTGGATGGTTTGGGTCTCCATGGCTGAAACAATACAAGCGCATCACACACAAGCAAGACACGTTCACAAGTGTGGAAAATGTAAATAATTAAATTTAATTAATGAATACTTCTTTTCCTTTCGGCTTGTCCCATTAGGGGTCGCCACAGCGTGTCATCTTTTTTCCATCTAAGCCTATCTTGTGCATCCTTCCTCTCTAACACCCACTGTCCTCATGTCTTCCCTCACAACATCCATCCACCTTTTCTGTTGTAATAGATTTATTATTGAATTTTAATGACAATGTTCAGTTATTATTAACCAAAAATTAACCAGGAGATTTTTACTGTTACTTGACTACATCAAGGGACTGGTCACCACCGGTGCCTGACTGGATTCTTTATATTGCAACCACCAATATGACTAAATACCACCAAATGATGGCTAATACATTATTTCAAAATTTTCAGAAGGGATTAGATCATATTTCAGGGAAGCAGTATGATGCTAACATGACATTTTACCACTTGTAGTGGGTGAAAAAGTATTTGTCCCCGTCTCTCATTATTCTTTTTCTAATGCTTTAAGATTCCAGCGAAAGCACGAGAGTAGTGAGAAGGCCATTGTCCCCAAATGGAGAAAACATGGAATAGTGTTGAACCTTCCCAGGACTCGCCAGCCGATGAAAATGACCCCAAGAGCACAAAGGAACCCCGGACAACATCTAAAGAACTTCAGTCTGTCACGTCCCATCGGAACGAGAGGTAGGACCCAAATGCAGGAACTCGGAAGACGCAAGGTAGTTCAAGAAGAGACACGTTTATTGTATGCAGAGGTCGGGGATCGAGCAGGCAGTCCGGTGCAGCAGCGGTAGTTGTGACGTCGGGCGAGAGAGCAGATGAGCGGACAGGCAGGAGTCGGTACACGGGGAAACAATCAACGCAGGCAGAAGGATCAAGGAGTCAGGCTTACAAGGTTGATCGGAGAACGGACGAAGGTCGGTACACACAGGATCAATCAGAGATACGAGAGTCCTGGAACGGGGCATGAAGCTCAACGAACTGGCGCCGGACCAGTCGTCACCGGGTCCTATATATACGGGGGATGATCAGCCCGCATGAGGCACAGGTGTGTGCCTCCCAATTAGGGCAGCCGCGCGGGGACCCGCACAGATCGTGTTGAAGCGGCAGGATCATGACAGTACCCCCCCCCCCCAAAGGCACGGCTCCCAGACGTGCCTAAACGAAAAAACAGACAATAACACAGGCAGGGGTGGGCGGAAGGGGGTCCGGAGGAGGGCACGCCCCCCCCTGAACCCCAGACTGGTGGCCATCCAGGCCACCAAAGACGAGGCGTCCGGGCGGACAGGTCAGGAGGACGACCCGGACGCCAAGCACCAGGGTCCCCACGGGGCGACTCGGGCGGACGACCTCTGTGAGGAACCAAACGGCGAAGCAGGAACCAGAATGAGGCAGGCCACTGCTCCGGACGAGAACCTCCCACGCCGTCGTTGCAAGACGACCAGGGATTGGTCGCCAACGAGCCCAGGTCCTGAAGCGGCTGGGCGCACTCAGGAGCGAAGAAGATGATGGAGAGCAGGACCAGAGCCATGACCGCCACCTCGAAGTCTCTCCAGCTCCTGGGTGGCTCCACAGAACTCCCGAGCTCCTCCTGGACAGGGATGTGAGAAGGCGGCGGCGCCAGTACCACCCCCTCCTGGACAGGAACGTGAGAAGGCGGCGCCAGTACCGCCCCCTCCTGGACAGGAACGTGAGAAGGCGCCGCCAGTACCGCCCCCTCCTGGACAGCAACTTGAGAAGGCGGCGCCAGTACCGCCCCCTCCTGGACAGCAACTTGAGAAGGCGGCGCCAGTACCGCCCCCTCCTGGACAGCAACTTGAGAAGGCGGCGCCAGTACCGCCCCCTCCTGGACAGCAACGTGAGAAGGCGGCGCCAGTACCGCCCCCTCCTGGACAGCAACTTGAGAAGGCAGCGACCCCGTCGCCGCCCCCTCCTGGACAGCAACTTCAGAAGGCAGCGACCCCGTCGCCGCCCCCTCGTGGACAGCAACTTGAGAAGGCAGCGACCCCGTCGCCGCCCCCTCCTGGACAGGAACGAGAGAAGGCAGCGACCCCGTCGCCGCCCCCTCCTGGACAGGAACGAGAGAAGGCAGCGACCCCGTCGCCGCCCCCTCCTGGACAGGAACGAGAGAAGGCAGCGACCCCGTCACCGCCTCCTGGACAGGAACGAAAGAAGGCAGCGACCCCGTCGCCGCTTCCTGGACAGGAACGAGAGAAGGCAGCGACCCCGTCGCCGCCTCCTGGACAGGAACGTGAGAAGGCGGCAGCAGCATCACCAACTCCACCTCCTCCTGGACGGGAGCGTGAGGCGGCTGGGGAACTGTCGCCACCTCCTGGACAGGAACGTGAGGGCGTGCCCGTCGCCGACAGAGCAGGAACGGGGAACGTCCGCGGGCCGGTCGCCACTGCCACTCCAGAGCACTGACGAGAAGCTGCTGTGGAGACGTCGCCACCTCCTGAAGAGCAACGTGAGGCGGCATCGGGTCGGTCCCCACTGCCACGTGAGCTTGCACTGCATCCGTTGAAACAGCAACGTGGGCGTGGCGCGGTGGCGAATCCGTTTCCAGGGCAACGTGAACCTGAGTAGGCGGAGAGTCAGTCGAAACTGACACGTGGGCGTGTCTCGGGAGCGGGTCAGTTCCGACTGCCGCGTGAGCTCTGCTCGAAACCGCCAACACTGCGACGTGCACTTGAGGTGGCGAGTCTGTTCCCACTGTGGCGTGCACTTGGCAAGGGGGCGGGTCGGTTTCCACGGCAACGTGAACCTGAGTCAGCAGTGAGTCCGTCGCCATTGCGACGTCAGCGTAGCTTGGCTGGTTCGCCAATCCTTGCCGGACCTGGGCCGTGAGAGCCGCCAATTCGGCGCTCTGCCGCTCTATCTCTGCCCGCATTTCGCGGCGGAACGCCTCGTGATTTGGCGGCACCTCCTCCCTCTGGGCTGGAAGCTTCGCTACCAGCTGCAGGTCTGCCGGTCTCACCGTTGCCGGCGAGGAGTGGGAAGACGGTGTCTTCGTTGCCGCGCAGCGAGAGACACCAGGGAGCGCCCGGCCGGGGCGTCTCCTCTGGCCGCCACGCGGAGGTCCCGGGTAGATGGCCAAGCGGGTTCCCTCGTACCGATAGGTGCACTTGGATCTACCGGGCGAAGTCGCTCGGGTGCTGGAAACGCGGGAAGGCGGGGGAAACTGACAAGGATCAAAAGCCGGGCAAAGAGACTCGAAATCAAAGTCGTCGGAGTCGTACTCAGGCAGCCCGGCATACAAATCACGGTCCTCCTCATATTCCGAAAAGTCAGAGAAGAATATAAGGAGCCGGACGGGTCGTGTTCGGGACGTATTCATACCTCGCTGGCGGAGCGTAAGACACGGAAGTGGAGGACATCAGGGAGCCTACCCGGATCGGACAGGCTTGGTCCTCCGGCAGACGGGCTACTTTGCGTCGGTCCCGGCAACGCCGGGTCTTTCCTGCTGGGTCCTGTATTGGCCAGTTCGTTCTGTCACGTCCCATCGGAACGAGAGGTAGGACCCAAATGCAGGAACTCGGAAGACGCAAGGTAGTTCAAGAAGAGACACGTTTATTGTATGCAGAGGTCGGGGATCGAGCACGCAGTCCGGCGCAGCAGCGGTAGTTGTGACGTCGGGCGAGAGAGCAGATGAGCGGACAGGCAGGAGTCGGTACACGGGGAAACAATCAACGCAGGCAGAAGGATCAAGGAGTCAGGCTTACAAGGTTGATCGGAGAACGGACGAAGGTCGGTACACACAGGATCAATCAGAGATACGAGAGTGCTGGAACGGGGCATGAAGCTCAACGAACTGGCGCCGGACCAGTCGTCACCGGGTCCTATAGATACGGGGGATGATCAGCCCGCATGAGGCACAGGTGTGTGCCTCCCAATTAGCGCAGCCGCGCGGGCACCCGCACAGCTCGTGTTGAAGCGGCAGGATCATGACACAGGCCTCATTTGCCTCAATTAAGGTCAGAGTTCATGACTCAACAATAGGGAAGATACTGCAAAAAAATGGTATTAATGGTCGAGTTCCAAGACCAAACCAACATCTTACCAAAAAGAACATAAACACTTGTCTTACCCCCCCCCCCCAAAAAAAATAGAAATGATTCAATAAATACAATTTAAAAAAAAACATTTGAATTATTCCCAAGGTTTGGGAGAATAGTAATTGAGACGAAAGTTGAATTTTTTGGAAGATGTGTGTCTTGTTGCATCTGGCGTAAATGTAACAAAAGTTCAGAAAAACAACATCAAACCAACAGTCAAACATGGTGGTTGTCGTGGGTTGGTCTGAGGGTCCGATGCTATTTCATGAACTGGACAACTTGCTGAGATTGATGGAATTATCAATCTGCTCTTTAACAGAAAATTCTGATGGGAAATATTCGGCCATTAGTCTGTGAACTGAAACTGAAGCAGACTTGGATTTTCCAATAGGACAACGTTCCAAAACCACATCGTCAAGTCATTTTGGAGTGGTCTGGACTTGATCTGATTGAAATGCTTTGGCATTAGTTTAAAAAGGCCTTTCATGCCTAAAACCCCTCCACTGATGCTGAATTAAAATAATTCTGCAAAAAAGGGTGAGGCCTAAATATCTCCACAGAGATATGCCAGACTCATCCCCATGACATATTTCAGTTATTCCAGCAAAAACTGGCCCCACCACTTCAGAGGTTTTGGGGATTATTACTTTTTCATACAACAGTTTTGAATATTTTTTTCCTTTAATAAATAAAATCACCATTCAAAAAGTGTTTTTTCTGACACATATGTTGGATGACAAACATTGAAGCGGAGAATCTATGCAATTAAAAAAATAATTTAAGAAGGGGACGGTTAATTTTTCACAACGCTGTTTGGAATATTTTTACAATTCAGTTTGGTGGTGTGCCATGAAACCTTTCTAATGTTTAAAAATATGCGCCGTAACAAAACAAAGGTTGGGGAATTTTGCGAGGACACAATACAGATTTGTTGAGGTAGTGTCTTTGAAATGAAAATGGACATCAGCCACTCACCTGCTAGAATTGGAATAATATTCAACTCAATGTCTGAGTAAACCCTCCAAAGGCCCTGGCTCTGGAAACACGTGAACATACTGTGTGAGTGTATAAGAGTGAGAGTCAAATGAGAGAGAGAGTGAAAAAAAATATTTTACCTTTAGTTTAGCACAAAGCATCTCATTCACACAGTACAGGGAATACAGTTCTGAGAAGACCTGGTATAAAAGCATGGAATTCTTCTGTGGATCACAGTGAGACTATGCAGTTAAAGAAGCTTACATTGGAAGGTGTTGCTTTGGACGGCCATGCATATTTGTTTTTCTGAAGAAGGCCCTTGTAGCTTAAACAAGGATGTGCGGGGTCCAACAGCCATGCTGACACTTGAGGGTCCTGGATAATGCTGCCTGATACTACAAGAGATAGATAAGACAATCTACAGGTTACTTCACAAGCACAACAAATTAGCGATCCAGTTAGATTTGATAGCAATATGAACTAGTGAGTGTTAATTGACCTAAATGAGAACTTCTCAAACTGGGATCACTGGGCTCCTCAAAACTCCATAAGGCATAGCTTCGGGGTGCACAAAAGAGTTTGAAATAAATTATTCTCATATCATTTAAAATGCCAATACCTACATATGAAGACCAGTGCACTAACATAAAAAAAAGATTATTTAGATTAGCTTTCACCAATTAAAAGTTCTAAAATGATTGTGATGAACCATAAAATGAATTGTATTGGTAAAAAAAATGAAGTACAGAGGTTTTCTTGAGAATGTACAGTGGTGCCTTGAGGTACGAGTTTAATTCTTGCCATGACCACACTTGTAACTCCAAACACTATTACTCCAAATCCTCTCCTCACACTGAAATGAACGGAAATGCAATTAATACATTCCAGGATCTCAAAACATTGCAAATATAATAAAAGCACTCTGTAATCTTCTCCTTAAACTAAAAACAGAGCTAAGTCAAAATGAAATAGAATAAAAAATTATTATAGTTTTTGTGGGCGGCACGGTGATGCAGCTGTAAATTGTTGGCCTCACAGTTCTGAGGACTGCGGTTCAAATCCCAGCCCCACCTGTGTGGAGTTTGCATGTTCTCCATGTGCCTGTGTGGGTTTTCTCCGGGCACTCTGGTTTCCTCTCACATCCCAAAAACATGCATGAGTTGGAGACTCTAAAATGTCAATTTGTGTGATTTTGAGTATGAATGGTTGTTTGTTTCTGTGTGCCCTGGCTGGCAACCAGTTGAGGGTGTACCCCGCCTCCTGCCCGAAGAAAACCTGTGATCTAGACGATGACTTGCTATGCTTTGTTTCAAGCTGAGAACCGTGCAAAACAATTCCTTGGATCCATAGCACACAGTGACACCGGCTCGTGACAGTACATGCAGCAGCAGGTCTCTGTGGCACACAAATGGAAAAGAAAGAAGTTGAAATATACAGAAATGTACATCACCGACATACAATGATGCAGAAACATGCCTAGTAAAAATTTGCTCTTGGGGGTGTGTTGGGCTGCAGTCCAGTTTATGGTACAACAGGAGATCGTTTTGATTAGTTGAGTTGTTTCGTGAAAATTCCTGAAAATACGAATGCGAGCACTGAAGGTGTGAAGTCCTGCTAGGGGGGTCTGGAAGCATGCCCCCCCCCCCGGAAATTTTTGAAAAAATGGATGGCCGTGGTCCATTCTTCAGATATCTGTGAACAAAATTCAGACAAAAATTGAAAGTAAAATTTCTAACTCCTGACCAAAAAAAAAAAACAAATGGGCAGAAGTTCCCCAAGGGCCAAGCCCAGATTTTTATGCCCCCCATACCCCTACCACTGGATAGCACAAAATCACATCTGTCATTAAAATACGCTTAAAATATGCCATCTTATCTCAAGACAAATTAATTAAGTGAACTATTCAGTGAAAAGACATCTAAAATTGTCCTTTTGCCCACATTATACATATTATAGTATAGATATAGAATTTACACTAAAATATATCCTAGAATTTCTACACTGTACAGCAAAACATGTTAAAGAAGTTGATCTGTAGTAATTCTATTAACGTTTAAGTCTCAAACTTGTTACGTCACGTTGTACTGATACACCCGACCACATTGCTCACTATCTTAGATATAGATCTAGTAATACTAACAGTATAATGAGTTGCCTTTAATGTTATGATATATACAGTCACTCAGATTTGAAAAATGTACGGGTGTGGTCAGTCATGCTTGGAGATAAAGTTGAAGGTGTGACTAGGGATGGCCTTAAAATAATTTACTGGATTAATATAACATAACTGTAAATTAAAAACAAAATAAACAAATGCATAACTAAAATAGAAAACTAAAATTTCTAACTCAGAAATAATCATTTCCAATTTCAACTGATATTAGTAGAACATGATATAAAACGGTATTTAACATTTTTCATGAATAAAAATTCTTGATCTGAAAAACTTTCTCTGAGGAAAAGTTAAATGTACTGGCCTGTCAAGAAATAAACATGAACGGTCTATACCCACAATGTTTTGAGACGACTCCCTGTCCTAATTTTTTTTCCAGTCTTAGTTAATGAATGCGAATTTCTGTAAAACCAGGGGTAATTTATTTAAATATTGGTATTTGTATCGAAAAAAACTGAGTGGATTCATAACTATGTGGGATTTATTCCTGATTGAGAACAGATCCAGCAACGAAGTATTTGTATGCGTCTAGACTTTCAAACTCTTCTGTGTAAATCTCGACGACTTATTCACCAGATTCGTGTATATCCAGTTGTCCAAGACATGGAAGTGAATTGACAGTCAAATTTCTTATTGGCGAAAACATCGACTTTGGCATTAAATATGGATCCCTTCGTTTATTATCACCTTCTAAATGTTTTACAGTAGCGGACAAAACTCTGGCTGTCATGTTATGAGACGTATTTTTGTTTTGTCTCAACAGAATTAACTTTCAACAATACTTTGTTTGACCGGCAATATGGCAACGTAAACAAAAATCACGGGATTTTATGACGTACGTGCACGATCTCTATTGTCAAGGGAATAATCTCAGACAAAAAACACAACTAGTATCTGTTAAAGAAATCATTCATATGTTCTCATTTTGTACATACTGTAGTTGGTTACACATCACGACCTAGCTTTAACCTTTGAACTCATTGTCTTTAAAACAGATGTCATCAATCAGACTGATGTAGTCAATCAAACAGTCACACACACCCACACACGTGCACACACGCATACACTCATCATGTGATTTATGTGAATAAAAAGAAGCTGCAAGGGGACATGAGTTGGAGTTGTTTGGAAGCAGGGAGAGGCCCTATCGCTCCCCTTGCAGCAAGTAAAGCTTGAAGCCTTGTCTGTTCGCCTTTTTTAATATAGAGTCAGACTTTTTAAACCTGACAATTTGGTCCTTCGAGTCGGATCGCAACACACCACCGCCCATCGAGGAGGGAGAGGACAGACCGAAATCTGTCGACAGCAAGGAGCAATTAGCTGTTCCTGAAGAAAAGCCCTGGTGGGACGGGAATTCGTGCCCAGGCCAGTGCCAGGGTCCAATCTCCCCTTGGCGGGTGAAGGTTGACGGGATCATGAACAACTAGCATCCAGACAACGCTTGAACCAGTAAGTAAGGCTACTCCACCAGAAGGAGGTTTAAAGCTACTCTGCCAGAAGGAGGTTTCAAGGCTACTCCACCAGAAGGAGGTTTAAGGCTACGCCGCCAGAAGGAGGTTTCAAGGCTACTCCGCCAGAAGGAGGTTTAAGCCTACTCCGCCAGAAGGAGGTTTAAGGCTATTCTGCCAGAAGGAGGTTTCAAGGCTCCTCCGCCAGAAGGAGGTTTTAAGATTACTCCACCTTTAAAGAGGGTATTTATAATGATCCATAAATGTGTGAGTGAGTGAATGAGAGTGTGAATGCCATAACTTGTGGAATCATAGGTCATGGATGGAAACCTAAAAATGCTAACAGAAGTCTGTGTTCCGGTGAAGTACACAAGGTAGTGGATTAGGATTTAGGTCCCATAAAGGACAAGTAGTCTGTATGGGACAAACGTAGAAAAGCATAATGGAGAGCGGGAACAGTCAGTCTGCCCTAGAGAGGATGTAAACTTTATGGAACAATGTTTACCAGGCAGCACGATGTTTCTTAAAAAATAAAATAAAATAAAATAACATGCCTTGAATGGCAAGTTAACAGTTGAAGGATGCAGCAATTTGATAGAAAGATTGATGGCAAGTCTTGCAGGGAAGAAAGGAAAAGCCAAAATTAAGACTTGCATTTTAGGATGGCAAGAGCTTGGTTAGCACAGGCAAGAAAGAGAAAGGCAGGAAAGACAGCTGAAGTAATGCAAATAGTGGCTATATTAAAACCAGATGAAGAAACTATAGCTACAATAGATTAGAAGAGGCTAAAAAAAAAAAGTGAGAGGCAGAAAGAGAGCCGTAAGAAAAAAAACTGAAAAAAAAAGAAAAAGAAAAAAAAAATGCTGTCTCCATGGGAAACACATTCACTGATAAAAAACGCCAAGGAGGCAGCAACAAGAAAATATGCACACACATATTGACACAATCACAAGCCCTTAACCCTCCTTTTGATTTAACAGTTCTAAAAGACGTACAAAACATGCTCTTCAAAGTGAAACCCAGTGATGGTTTACAGAAAAAACTGATTTAGAAGATAATATACATCAGAGGTCTCAAACTGGCAGTCCGCGGGCCATTTGCGCCCTCCCCCAAAAAGATATTTTGCGGCCCCCAGCTTACTATGAAAGTTAAATGATAATGTGGCCCTGAAGTTTTATATGAATGGCACTTTACAGTGTTGTGTGTGGAGCTGGCGAGCCTACCAATCACGGTGGGGTTGTGGCTTTCGTAGGTGTGACAGTGACGAGGCTTGATGCAAGCAGAGAAACATTTTTCATTGAGTGAAAGCTACAGTGGTGTTGCCATGGAGAGTTTTATTAGTAGTTTTGCACACACCTCGTTTACACCAGCCGTCGTTTTTTAAATTTTCTTATAAATTATGTGCATGTGCTCTGAGGCTGCATCCCAGCCTCAGCCAGAATGTGCTTTCAGTGGCCCCGAGGTGAATTGACTTTTGAGATCACTGATATACATAATCAGTGGAAAACCTGTATTGCCAAAAAATAATCAGTTTAAAACAGTGGCAATTTTGAGTCATGGGCCTTGCCATGTCTCAACAGGAGGGATGGTATTGGTAGCTATTATACACCGACGTTTTTGCACCTTTGGATTCAATTCTTACTCAAAGGTTTTTTTTGTCGATCATGTCTTAACTGCTGCAAACACAATACTCAAGGGAACTGCAGACCTAAGAGAGGGCAGTTTACCCAAGCTAGTCATCCCTTCCAGTTTTTACACATTAATTTTATTGAGTTAAACAAAGTCCAGCATAACAAATGTTGTTTAGTATTGATCTACCCATTATCTAAATGGGTGGAGATTTTTCCATGTACAAGTGCTGAAGCTATTACTGTGGCAAAGTTCTTGTGTGAATATTTTATTCATTCTCATGGGATCCCAGAAAAAATGTATGGCAACAATGGGCCACATTTTGTCAATGAAAAAAAATCAGTAAAGTAGCTGAAAATCTAGAAATAACTTTGAAAAATCATTGTGCAGGATTTGTGTAAGGAAGCAATGGGACAGTGAAGTCTCGATTAAGGAAAACTATGAAACATACAGGGAGAACTCGGAGAGAATGTTTACATTTAGTAAAAGTGTATGTGAAAATAACCCCAACAGATAAAGGATTGTTCCCATTTGAAATAGTATCAAGTAGATTAGATTAGATTAGATTAGATTAGATTAGACTCCCCATGGTTGAGCAGCCAGTGCAGCAGTCAGAAGAAAAAAATACGTTACCTGATTGGATGAAAGAGACACTGCAAAATAAAACTGTTAAAGGTGTAAATGATCTGCCACCTACTGTACCGTCTTCACAGGTGCCGTTGGTGTCCATTGGTGATTGGGTCCTGAGAAAAGTCATCAAGAGGAAGTGTAGGTCCTCACCTCGCTGGAAAGGTCCCTACCAGATCTGCTGACAACTCCCACGGTGATAAAGATAGCGGAACGTCCCACGTGGATACACCTGTCCCACAGCAAGCCTGTGGCTCCCTTTTCATCCAACAAAAAGTAGCGGTGGAATTGCGGCTACAAAGGGTGGGATAGCAATAGGCTGCCATGGTCTCAAATTGGTGAAGAATTCAGCTGATCAGCGCTTAAGCATGTTAGGTAAAGGGGCACCACTTATGGGACTGCAGGCATTGGTGCTGATCGGAGCATGGCTCCTCCTCACTGGCCAGTCTGGGAATGTACCTGTTTGTCACAGGATCTATGGACATGAATCATCATGGACCAAGGACAATCCCACTTCTCCAATGGACACCAACGTCTGGTACTTGTATGTGAGGATGGTGACCCTACGTGCATAACCAATGACAGATCAACAAGTGTGGTGAAGCTGGAACCCCTCAGACGCTCCGCCATGAAGAGAAGTCGGCACCCAGCAGCATCGACGAGTCCGACAATGCCAGAAATTCCACCTGCTGGTCCCACACTTCATGCCAGGCCAGAAGAGGATGCAGACAGAAACCATCTGAGGTTTTCAGGACGGACCTGATCACCACCATGTAGGTGCACGAATCGTACCAGCTCAACACGGAGGATTACTACGTCCTGGCCGATCCGTGGAGGCAGAAGCTGGAAAAAGGGTGTCCAAGTCCCCGTTAGCCAGTCCATCCCGGAGCCCGTGGCCCAGGCGCTAACCGACAAAAGCAAGGAAGTCATGTTCGTCAGGCGCAAGGAGTTATTCCGGAGGTTGGCCACCCTGGCCCTCAGTTACGCGGACATCAGGACTTTGGCCGAGGCCTTGTGTCGCTACGACTCCAACGAGGAAGACGTCACCTGGCTGCAGGTCATCAACGAGGAGTCTGCAAGGTTGGCCCTATAGTTATTTGCAGCTGTATCACGTGATTTATTTGTGTGATACAGTTGAAAATAAACATTTGAATACCTGAGAAAACCAATGTTAATATTTGGTACAGCAGTCTTTGTTTGCAATTACAGAGGTCAAATATTTCCTGTAGTTGTTCACCAGGTTTGCACATACTGCAGGAGGGATTCTGTCCCACTCCTCCAGAAAGATCTTCTCGAGATCAGACAGGTTTCTGGGCTTTAACTGAGAAACACTGTTTCTTTCAGCTCCCTCCAAATATTTTTTTATTGGGTTTAGGTCTGGAGACTGGCTAGGCCACGTCAGAACCTTGATATGCTTCTTACGGAGCCACTCCTTGGTTTTCCTGGCTGTGTGCTTCGGGTCATTATCATGTTGAAAGACCCAGCCACGACTCATCTTCAATGCTCTGACTGAGGGAAAGAGGTTGATCCCCAAAATCTCACAATCTCTCATTTTGGGATGGAACTCATCATCCATCTTCCTCCATACACGGTGAGTGGAATTATGACCAAAAAGTTCAATTTTGGTCTCATCTGACCACAAAACCTTCTCCCATGACTCCTCTCTATCATCCAAATAGTCATTGGCAAACTTGAGACGGGCCTTGACATGTGCTGGTTTAAGCAGGACAACCTTCCATGCCATGCATGATTTCAAACCATGACGTCTTATTGTATTAGCAACAGTCACCTTGGAAACGGTGGTCCCGGCTCTTTTCAGGACATTGACCAAGTTCTGTCATCTAGTCCGGGGCTGATTCCTCACCTTGAGTTTCCTCCTGGATATTTTTTGCTCCTATCGGAACACAGAGTGCAGAGCACTTTGCCGGGAATGTCCACTTTTTGTATGTGTTCGGTTAGACATGTTGATACCATTTTCGGTCCTATCTGCACGGTTACACTTTTTTCAAGCCATGCCCGTCTGAACAGCTTTTGATTCCAGCATCCTTGTCAATCGCCCTTGCTCGATCTTCATCCTTTTTTTCTAACACTTTCGACATCGTAAAACTTTGAACACACCGACGCTCAGTTCGCGCTAAGTCCCACGTGCCATTACTTGGCTAACTAACAAGTTACACTGCGATTTCTGAGAACCGAGAACACATGTACATGGCAATTGTGAAACTCGATTAACCACTTGTCACGTCCCATCGGAAACGAGAGTAGGACCCAAATGCAGGAACTCGGAAGACGCAAGGTAGTTCAAGAAAAGACACGTTTATTGTATGCAGAGTTCGGGGATCGAGCAGGCAGTCCGGTGCAGCAGCGGTAGTTGTGACGTCGGGCGAAGAGAACAGATGAGCGGACAGGCAGGAGCCGGTACACGGGGAAACAATCAACGCAGGCAGAAGTATCAAGGAGTCAGGCTTACAAGGTTGGTCAGAGAACGGACGGAGGTCGGTACACACAGGTTCAGTCAGGAATACGAGAGTGCTGGAACTGGACATAAAGCTCAACGAACTGGCCGAGAACCAGTCGTCACCGGGTCCTATAGAAACAGGGGATGATCAGCCCGCATGAGGCACAGGTGTGTGCCTCCCAATTAGCGCAGCCGCACGGGCACCCGCACAGCTCGTGTTGAAGCGGCAGGATCATGACACCACTAACACGATTGGATCGTTATACTTTATAACTCTATTGTCCAATCGAGTAATCTGCCGCAAACATGTTTTAATCTTTATGTCCCAATGCAAATGCAAATATTTACACTACCGAGCAAGTTAGAACGGCATATGATAGTCGTGCTTATGCTAGCACTAAGCTGAACTTGCAGCTCGGAGCCCACCACCAAGAGGCAGGCGCATTGTAGCAGGGAGTTCAAATACTTATTTTCTCCACTGTAAGGATGACACCAGAGCCCTTGAGGCCAAATCCTTGCAGGCCAATGAGTTGGATCAGGACTCCAGAGCCCCAAACCACCCTAACAACACCATTCTGCTTAACCAAAGTCCCCAAAGCAGGAGGTGACCGCTCAGGCAGGCGTTAGTGTGAAACTGCACTGGAAAACTATTCGGATTGAGACCCTGGTGCCTGAACAGCAGCGAGAAACAGACATTAGATTATCGGACGCTGGAGGAAACAGAAGAAGCAGGAGATCGGTTGTGTTGAAGCAAGAGATCATGCTGGATGGGACCACGGTCAGCGGTGCCTTTGACAACACAATGGACATCAGCTTTGTGGACACCACCATGCGTATCTTGTGGTACATAGACTGGTCAGACAACTACAACGTCTGGCAAGTCAGCGGCCACAAAGAAAAAGGTGAATGATTTGGCCTTTCAGACGGATGAGATCCACTTTGCCACCTGTGGTCCATCCCCAGTAATGAACTGGTGATGCAGTTCCAGGTGCTCAACCAGTTGTGCACCTGCGTGTGCTGGAACCCTTTTCCGGGTATGCAGCGTGTGCGCGTGGCGGTGGGATACAGCGATGCCACCCTGCGAATCTTTCAGCTCGCCACCTCTGAAATGGAGAGGACGCTACATCTCAGAAATATAGAATTACAGTTCTGACGACTGGGGTTCAGATTCTGGCCCAGCCTGTGTGGAGTTTGCATCTTCTACCCATGCCTGTGTGAGTTTTTTCCGGGTACTCCGGTTTCCTCCAGCATCCCAAAGACATCCATTTGTTTCACTAAATTATGCTAATGTATGATCATGAGTGTGGTTGTTTGTTTATATGTGCCTTGCGACTGGCTGGCAATTAGTTTGGGGCGTACCGCGGCCCCTTCCCAAAGATAGCTGGGATAGGCTCCAGCACTCCTGTGACCCTTGTGAGGATAAGCGGTTCAGAAAAGAGAGGGGTGAAAATGGATTGGATATGACTCAGATTTCCCACCTTACGGGTTTGACATAAGATTCAAACAATGGGATGAAAAGGGGTTCATCATACACAGTGATCTCTATGAAGGGGGTGCACTTAGACAATTCCAGGAGCTAAAAAAAAAATAGTTTAGACTAACCAACAGACTTTTATAGATTCTTGCAACTGAGACATGACCTTGATAAAATAATGAAGAAAGACGAATCACAAACTAATTTGTGTGTGGTTAAGATATTCCTTCTTGCTTTTAAGTCAGATCCAGGGGGAGGAAAGATCCATCATCCATGCAACCAAAAAAGCTATTACAGTTGACAAAGAATACTCCCACAGATGAGGATTGGATTAAAGTGGTCCAAGATATCATTAAAATGGAGAAGTTAACTTTATTTTTGAGGCAAGATCAAGTCAAGTTTGAGACTTTTGGAAAACTGTAGAAAGTTTACCACAACATTAAAGTATGTCACTACATTATGTGAAATAAAGTCTAGCTTAGTTTTGTTCATCAGTTCCAATCAGTTATTAGGAATATATATATATTTTTTTGCCCGAGTATGTTATATATTACTTGTCTGCAATGCATTACTTTCTTTGAATTCACAAGAGCATCAGACCAGGTTTGGCTATTAAGAAAATTTGAAACTCAAAAATTTTACTTGACGTGAGTATATATATCATTATGCATTATTTATGGAACATTTGTTGCAAACTGCTTTGAGATGATGTCTTTTTTTTTCAATTTTATGATTACTATTATGATTATTATTTTCCCTTTCATGTTAATTTCTCAGCTCACTTACTGATATGACTTGGTTGAGGATGACATACTTGATCGTTTTGGGTTTTTTAAAGGCTGAAAGATAAACCCTTCTATGCTGTCTCTTATAGAGGTACCAATATTTAATTTTCAATCGATGTAAATTCATTGTACACTAAATCTTTTTCCCCTTTTTTAATTATATATAAATAAATGACATACAATGATGAGCAACTTGCACAAAAATCTTTTCCCAATAAAATTAAAAAAAGACAAGGAAGGAGTATTATACTTTGGAGTCTATGTGGGCCATTTGTGTCCACCTGCATTTTGGGAACCATTTATGTACATGCCATGAATTTCCTCTGGGCAGCAATTTTGTCATTTTTAAATTCTGTGATCTAAATATCTTCTTTTTCTTTTCCTTTCGGCTTGTGCTGTTCGGGGTCGCCACAGCGTGTCATCTTTTTCCATCTAAGCCTTTGTCCTGCATCTTCCTCTTAAACATCATCTGCCCTCATGTCTTC
This sequence comes from Syngnathoides biaculeatus, assembly GCF_019802595.1. NCBI lineage: Eukaryota > Metazoa > Chordata > Actinopteri > Syngnathiformes > Syngnathidae > Syngnathoides > Syngnathoides biaculeatus. The sequence continues at coordinate 64,503 of NC_084653.1, forward strand.
CCTCACAGCATCCATCAACCTCTTTTCTCTTCCTCTCGGTCTTTTGCTTGGTAGCTCCATCCTCAGCACCCTTCTACCAATATACTCACTCTCCCTCCTCTGGAAATTTCAAACCATCGAAGTCTACTTTTTCACTTGCTCTCTCAGATGCAGAATATATCAACCTTTCTCCAAATCATCATGATCATCATCAAACTCCTGAGCTTTTCCTGTCATAGTGCCAACATTCAAAGTATCCACACACAGTTGTACGCTCTGTCCGTTCCTCTTCTTTTTCTGCCGATGAATCCACTTTCCTCCTCTTCTTCTTTGTCAACGACCCACAGTAGCTGAATTTCCTCGGATTTCCTGCAGTGTAACGGTGCCAGGGGCGTTTTTAACCCGGGCCACAACCGATCTGGTATGGGATTCTTTAGATGATCGCTCATATGTTTGGCACAGTTATACGCCAGATTCCCTTCCTGACGCAACCCTCTGCATTTATCCGGGCTTGGGACCGGGGTACAGATTGCACTGGCTTGTGCTCCCATAGGGCTGCATCTGTGATCTAAATATGTCAACGATATTAATTGAGACACCAAATCATAACTTTTCGCCTAATTGTAGCTATTTTTGGCATGAAACGGATGAAAACTACATTTTAAAAATATCTTAACAAGATTGAATCAGACAGTATGAGTAAAATTGCTTTCATTTCAGATGCAACACTTTTACTTTGAAAATGAACCATTTTATATAACTTTCAAGATTTCAACTTTGCAAGAGGCATTTACTGCACGCCAACGGATTTTTCATTTGAATGTAGGCTGACAAAGCATGTTATATCGGTGTACTCTACAAACAGTCTGTCAATTATCGAGGTAGATATTTGGCACAACACAAATTATACTTTCACAACAGAACCTACTCATACTGGCTTCTCCAAAATCAATGTGCTGAACGTCCACGAACCGGTGATCATCCTAGAAAAGAGTTTCGTTGCTGGGTTCTTTCATCAAAATTGAACTGTTTGACCTACAACAGAATCCCAATCACCTTTATTGGCTACAAGTTTTAAAACACTGTCACTGAGAGTTGGAGTCACTTCTTGGCAATAAACAAAACGTAAATTTTGTTTATATCACAAATAAAGTGCTTTATTAAGACTCCATCACCGAGAAACAGAACAGGTGTTTTATTTATCAGAAGACGTCAAATCCTAGAGCAAATACACCTGTATAAGGTTAATTCTCATTTTACCATAATTTCTTTCAACAACTAAGCAGATAGTTGAGATCACCAGTGTCTTCATTCTATTGGCTGAGCTCTTGTGAGCTTCATCCTGTCCTCCAGGTCCTTCGGGACTTTCTGCAAGAAACTGATGTCGAAGTGGAAGTGGTAAAAGACCTGCCTCTCCCGCCTGAGGAGAGAATTGCGCTTCAGCTGGGAGCGCTTCGTGTTGAGCCTACCTATGATTTCTTGCATGGCCTTTTGAAAATGCTGCAGCCCTGATTGCTCCCGTGAGATTTCCCGTCAACTCCTGTGGCCAAAGAAAGGGAATTGAGATACAAAATCAAGAATATCAAAATCTGCTTTCAACATATAAAACTGTAGTGACATCCCAAAATATGGCCTAATTTTGCTTCCCTTTTGAGCAAAGTCAAAAAAGGCCGGATATACAAATGTCTCAAGATTATCCTTGGATCCTATCCTGTGGTGTGGGGTGTGTTTGAGTGATTCTTGCTCCCTGATCCGCTTTGAAGACGGCAAGATGTTAAGCGGGGTACACACGTACTGATAAACAGGCCTAACATGAGAATTTTTCCTTTCTTCTGATTAAAGTCAGCCAATCCTGACTGCCGGTGTGCGCATTGACCCGTTAGGGGTCGCCACAGGCTTTCAACTCCACAATGCGGACTGCGTCCTGGAGCTAACAGAAATCGAAAGGTAGTGGAATAAGCTTTTACATCAATGATAAATGGTGCAGACGTTACACAACTCAGCACACAATGCAGCCTGGTGTTAGAGTTGTTTCTAAACTGTAAGCCGTTTTATTCACCACGTGAGTTCGCATCTTTTATTCTAGTTGGTGTAAATTCCGGCACAAGCAAGCATGATTGCAGCACTGCTAACGGTCAGCGCACAGATAAACAAGTTTGAGAAAAAACATCCAGATTCACCGCTCATTATCTGAGGAGATTTCAACACAGCTAAACTTAATCACGAACTCCCTAAATATATGCAGCACGTGAAATGTCCGACGAGGGAAAATAACCCCCTAGACCAGTGATTTCCAACCTTCATAGAGCCAAGGCACATGTTATACAATTGAAAAATCCCACCACCACACCAACAAAAGTGAATGTCACCAAAAAAAACATCGATTAATTACTGTATGTACTTCCTGTCATCAAATAGAAGAGGATTTTTTTGTTCTGTCTGTCATTGTGCCTCATTGGCATAAAAAGAGGAATAAAGATACATTATTTCTTGGAATAAATGTTTTTTTAACAATTACATAAAATTGGATAACTTCCCACGGCACACCTGAATAGCGCTCACGGCACACTAATGTACCCCGGCACACTGTTTGGGACTCACTGACCTACAGCAGGGGTGCTCAATGCGTCGATCGCGATCGACTGGTCGCCCCTGTTTCCTTCACCAACATGTCCATTACAATCTGCACTAATCACAACACTGGGACGCACAGAACTACTTAATCTAGTTCCTTTCAGAATTTCTCTTTCAACTCTAGGTCACATCCTACCTGTGGGGCAAAGCCTCTACATTATACATAATACCCTCAATTTCAAATTTCAGCCTCATCACTCGATCTGATACTCTTTTCACCTCCAAGACATTCTTAGCGAGCTCTTCCTTTAAAATAACCCCTACTCCATTTCTCTTCCAGGGTTTAGGGTTAACCCTATCTCCATGGTAAAATAATTTAAACCCTGCTCCTATACTTCTAGGCTTACTACCTTTCCACCTGCTCTCTTGGATGCAGAATACATCAATCTTTCTCCTATTCATCATGCCAACCAACTCCCTTTCCTGTCATAGTCCCAACATTCATCGTCCCAACACGCAGTTGTGGTATCTGTGCATTCCTCTTCTTCTTCTGCCGATGAATGCGCTTTCCTTCTCTTCTTTCTCTTCGACCCACAGTAACTGAATTTCCACCGACGCTCTGCAGGTTAATGGAGCTGGGGGCGGGTGTAGCTAACCCGGGCCACGACCAATCCGTTGTGGTCTTCTTAAGATGAATGCTGAGCATTCAGTTTTACGCCGGATGCTCGTCCTGACGCAACCTTCTGGATTTATCCGGGCTTGGGACTGGCCTACAGATTGCACTGGCTTGTGCAATAGGGTTTCATTCCATCAACGTCCTCCACTAAGGGTGACTTAAAAGTCAACAAACTCACATGAGGGATTTCTTCCAAATTTCATTGGGGTTGATGGGAATAACAATCTGCATCACATAAAATATTGCCAACCCACTTGTGCATTGGGGCACACAAGCGCCTGGCTGTCAGACACACCTGTGGCTCAAAGACCAGCTGCTGGAGCTCTGTTGACATGGCGCCTTGAAGAATCTCGCAGTGTCCTTGAATTTGAGCCACCGTGTAATGCTGCTTACCGCAGGCCACCACCAGCGCTTAGGGTTAGGTTGTTTGCCAGAACACTAGCAGCCTGGTCCAGTGCTTCCTAAGTCTGAAAAGGTTCTTCGCGCCTCTGATATGAATCGTGCTCCAGGATATGCAAGAGATCTGGGTTAGGGTTGGAGAAAAAACAGTTGGGCAAGAGAGTACCCTGTTGATGTCCCAGCTGATGATGAAGATGGTTAAATACAGAATCACTGTTATAAACTTGTACAGCAAACACCTGGATCCTGAGCTGGATATAGAAAATCCTGCCCTACCATTGAAAGACCTACCTATTTTTGTACTCTTTCTATAACGGACAAAGATGCCATAAGAAGATCATGATAAACATTAAAATACCGTCGCTTAGTATGCTCAAGTATTAATCCAAAACAAGGGAGAGGTTTTATTCCTAAAAAGTACATTGACCATGATAGGAAGTGACTTTACCAGTCTGAAGCTTGAATAAAAAGGTGAACTCAAATTATATTCAATTCAAATGTATTGCACATATGTGAAGTACAAAATGTCCCTCAATAAATACTTCCAAAGAAAAAGGAATAAAAGACAAAATGCAAATGACATGTATTGTACTTTAAAGTTAAATACAGCTGAACTGTGCTTCACAAATGTGCCGTACTATATTTAAAATATGGTGGAGAATCATTGTTTCCGAGATATTTAATTTGAAAGATTAGGAATCTAAACAAGACAAAAGTGCAGTAATATAAATGATGATGTTCATACCTAACAGATGTACTCCTTGTAACTTGGCTGACGAGCCTGGAATCGAGGAAGTCCAGGGGGTGAAATTGGGTGAGACCACACTGGTCAATGTGGCAATGGGGGATGTCGACTCAGGAGTGGGTCAGATTGACAAAATGAAGGTTAGGCAGGGTCCAACGCAAAAGTGTTCTTCCTCAAAAAGCTATTGGTGGGAGAGTCAAATACAAAACGGTGGCTTCCCTAGAGGAGTCTCTGCGGAAACCCACCCTAGACGCATAAGAGTGCTTTTTGAAAAAGTGAGCTGATCCCGGGGACATTTTTCCAACTACTTTCTGTGCTTATTCATATTATTATTCTTCAGGTGGGAGGTCCTTTCTAAAGTGTTACCCTGTAACAGATGAGCGATTTCTCACAAGTCTTGTGGGGAGTGGTGGAGCCTTTCCCAGCTGTCAACAGGTAGGAGGGAGGGTAGACCCTGAACTGGTTGCCAGCCAATCACAGGGCACATCGAGACAAAACAGTCGCACTCATAATCATACCGAGGGGCAATTTAGAGTGTCCAATTAATGTTACATGTTTTTGGGATGTGGGAGGAAACCGGAGTGCACAGAGAAAACCCAACTTGCACAAACTTGCAAATTCCACACAAGCGGGGTCGGGATTGAACCCGGGTCCTCAGAACTGTGAGGCCATCACTTTCCAGCAGCTTCAATGCGCCGCCTCGGATGAAATGTCCATCAATTTCCTTCGGTGCTTATCCTCACGTGGGTTGCGGGGAGTTCCAGCTGTCAACGGGCACTAGGCGGGGTACACCTTGAACTGGTTGCCAGCCAAGCACAAGTAGGCACATGTAGACAAACAGCCGCACTCACGATCACACCTAGGGGCAATTTAGAGTGTCCAATAAATGCTGCATGTTTTTGGAATGTGGGAGGAAACCGGCGTGACTGGAGGAAACCCACGTAGACACGGGGAGAACTGCAAACTCCACACAGGCGGGTCCGGGATTGAACCTGGGATCTCAGAACTGTGAGGCCAACGCTTTACCAGCTGCTCCACTGTGCCGTCCTGAATGACCCTATACTATTGGTAAATTTGGTATGTTAGGCGAGTAACTGATGATGCAGTGATACACACACCTGACTTTGGTATGGGCATCGTGGGATCGATTCCTGCTCAGTGATGGTGTCGATATCTCTCCTGCGACTAACTGGTGACCAGTTCAGGGTGTCATTTGCCTTTCGCCCAAAGCTGGCTGGGATCGGCTCCAGCTCTCCCGTGACCCTTGTGAGGAATGGTGGTTACGATAATGGATGGATGGATATCAAGAAGTGAACATCAGTCCAAAATTATTGAGAGGCTGACAGCAACATTGAATGGAGGCTGCTGTGTGCTGACACCCATTTCACATGAATGTGATGAGTTAATGAACACAGCTACACCCTAGTTATGAGGGTGTGCACACTTGTAGAACCAGTTTTTCAGTTATTTTTAATTCCCCTGTCCAAAAGATTTTATTTATTTATTTATTTCAATTGAGTCCTGCAAGTTATGGGTCATTTATGGAATAAAATACATTTTAAAATCACTTTGAATAGGCTCCCTACCTTCAGTCACAATTGAGGGATTTAGACCCCAATGGTTGACAGCGATGAGAGCTTCATCATCTTGGTTAGCAGAGCCACTGTTGATCTATTATATTTAATTGAACTTCTTGGGGGCGGAACTGTGATTCAGCTGGTAAAGCGTTGGCCTCACAGTTCTGAGGACCCGGGTTCGATCCAAGCACCCCCTGTGTGGAGTTTGCATGTTCTCCTTGTGCCTGCATGGGTTTTCTCTGGGCACTCCGGTTTCCTCCCACATCACAAAACCACGCAACATTAATTGGACACTCTAAACTGCCCCTAGGTGTGATTGTGAGTGTGGCTGTTTGTCTTGATGTGCCCTGCGATTGGCTGGCAACCAGTTTTAGGTGTACCCCGGGCCCGTTGACAGTTGTGATAGGCTCCAGCACCCCCCGCAACCCTTGTGAAGATAAGCCACTAAGAAAATGGATGGATGGATGACATGATTGAATCTGTTTTAACGGGGATGTATCTATTTTCACCAAGATGTAGTGAAAAATGCTTGAGGTTTTCAGCACAAGAAAATGAGTTTGAGTTTTAAAAACAACTCATTATCTGCTGTTTCCAACGGGCCCTTTGGAGACCACTAAAATACATGTTTTCAAAAGGATGCATGCTTGCAAAAGTGGGTGACTCTTTTGTAAGCAAGGGTTTTGCATTTTACAGTATTTTAGTGTGTCCAACAAGTTGCTGAGCAACAAGGACTGGAAGTCCAACAAGTGACCCACCAAAATAATCATCAAAACATCCATGTAAAATACCTACCCCAAAAATACAACATACCAACAACAAGTATACACCGTAAATAAAAGGGGACATTACTTATATTTTCAATAACCGCATGAGAGAACTAAGCATTTATACTTACGCTATGCACTTTTATTAATGAAAGGGCGACTTCCTTTTATGGTTGTGTACTTCCGATCAATGACGTAGAATATATCAGCTTGACTTGGGATGGGAGAAACGCGTTGCAAATATCCCACAATGCCAGTGCAGGAAATTTTCCAATTTGCAGTCCAACCTTTTGCAAATGTGTGGTGTCTCCTCACGACCACCACCAACAGTCGCCATGGTTATCGGTTCTATGTATTTTTTCTACCATGTTAAAACACACACACACACACACACACACACACACACACACACACACACGAGTGGTTACTTCCTAAAGAGAACGGCGTTTCACTCAGTTGTTTCTATGCAATACGGATGGAATATGTAATGCGTTGCTGTACTTTAGTCATGTCACTTCGGCCCTCGTAATAATGTTACTGCATTAAATAATCATTGTAATAACAAAAAAGGCGGAAAGTATGTCGTTGATGTTGTCCCAACAATTCAGCAAAATCAAAGCAACTCCTCCTGTTAGCATCGAACGTAAGAAATATGGCATTGACTCGCTTGGGCTAATGCTGAGCGATGTCACCGAAAGAAACGGTGGAACCACAATTAAATCCAAAATATCCGTGCACACGATTTATCCAAATAAAATAAAGTCAACGATCAGAATATAGTTTATTTGGAGTGTTTTGGAGCCGTGAAAGTTGAGATTTAATGTAAAAAGGTGACCTCTTGAGGCAGGAAAAAGGGATTTTTTTTTGCTCCTTTACACCGAAACAAACTCGACAATTAACAACAATAGGCTGCAAAATATTCTCAATTTATGTGTACTTTTGTACACTCACCTAAATTAGTTCAATTGTTTGGTCCTTCTCCCTCCAGTGGTTGTGTTTGTTCAACGTGTACTTTCATGCGAAGTCAGGTTGACATACCCTCAAAACGGAGAGATGGCGAACGTCCCCAGTCCCGCTGCAGCCAATATATTTTGAACAATCTTTGACAAGATTCAATTTAAACAAAAACAAGGACAAACACATAGTCACAAATAAATAAATACTAATGGAGCCTCATATGTGTTCTTTACAATCCGAAAAATACCCCTACCATCAAACAAAAAAATTGACAGAGTGTACATGTGCCCTTTTTTATTTAATTTTGTATAAATTATTAGTAGGGAGCTCAGTATTGGCCTCGTAGTTCCAAACTGCTGAACACCAAAATAACTGACGAAGCGGGAAATAAGTGCTTTTTTTCTGGTGAAATAAGATTTGAGTTTCTTTGGTAGATTTGGATTTTACAATATTGTCAGAACACAATATGATGCGCACAAATATCCGTTCATATTTTCCTTCTGACTTCTATCAGAGTTTGGATAATGCGAAGACGCCACGCAAAAAGAAATGCATGTTCGGCTCAACATACATTTGTGAACAAACATTTTCTCGATTAAATCAGAACAAAAGCAGAACGAGAACAAGAATGACTGATAGCCATCTCTGTGAAGTCTACCAACATTTCTCCTGACACGTCAGCCATCCTTCTAGCCAAAGGACAGCATCTTCTTCATATTAAAGCTGAGTTAGAAATACACACAGTATTCATGGGTCAGTTTGTGGCCCCAGCCTTTGTTCATTTTTATGTATTTGACCCTCACAAAAAAAAAAAAAAACAACAACTTTGGATACCCCTGGTGCAACGTGACATTTTTGGCGCTGTTAATTTAACAATGTTGAATGCAGTAGGGATTTCTTGGAGGTGGGAGGAGTGCATCTTTGTACATATAAAGTTATGATAATCCTCAATTTTTAATAAGGTTCTCCAAAATCCACTTTGAACATCTATTAGATCACTTACTGTTCAAAATAATGCGATTGGCTGGCAACTAGTTCCGGGTGTACTCCCAGAGACTGCTGGGATAGGCTCCAGCACACCCATGACCGTATTGAGGAATACAGCTGCAAATAAATATTTGAACACCTGTCTATCAACTAGAATTCTGACCCTCAAAGACCTCTTCGTCCGCCTTTAAAAGTCCACCACCACTCCATGTATTATCCTGAATCAGATGCACCTCTGTGCTGCATAAAGACACCTGTCCACCCCACACAATCAGTAAGACTCAAACTTGTAACATAGCCACGACCAAAGAGCTGTCCAAAGACACCAGAAAAATTGAAAACTCCACACCGCTGGAAAGGGCTACGGAGAAATTGCCAAGCAGCTTGGTTAAAAAAGGTCCACTGTTGGAGCAATCATTAGAAAATGGAAGAAGCTAAACATGACGGTCAATCTCGATCGGAGTGGAGCAACATGCAAGATATCACCTCGTGAGGTCTCAATGATCCTTAAAAAGGTGAGGAATCAGCCCAGGACTACACGACAGGACTTGGACAATGACCTGAAATGAGCTGGGACCATCGTTTCCAAGGTGACTGTTGGTAATACACTAAGACATCATGGTTTGAAATCATGCATGGCACGGAAGGTTCCCCTGCTTAAACCAGCACATATCAGTCCCGTCCTAAATTTGCCAATGACCAATTGGATGATACAGAGGAGTCATGGGAGAAAGTTTTGTGGTCAGATGAGACAAAAATCAAACTTTTTGGTCATTATTCCACTAACTGTTTGGAGGAAGACGAATGATGAGTTCCATCCCAAGAACATCATCACTATTGTGAAGCATGGGGGTGGTAGCATCATGCTTTGGGGGTGTTTTTCTGCACACGGGACAGGACAACTGCACTGTATTAGGGAGCGGATGACCGCGGCCATTTATTTTGAGATTTTGGGAAACAGACTCTTTACCTCAGTCAGAGCATTGAAGGTGGGTCGTGGGTGGGGTCTTTCAACATTACAATGACCCGAAGCACACAGCCAGGAAAACCAAGGAGTGGCTCCGTAAGAAGCATATCAAGGTTCTGGCGTGGCCTAGCCAGTCTCCAGACCTAAGCCCAAAAGAAAATCTTTGGAGGGAACTGAACTCAGTGTTTCTCAGTGACAGTCCAGAAACCTGGATGATCTAGAGAAGATCTGTGTGGAGGAGTGGGCCAAAATCCCTCCTGCAGCGTGTGCAAACCTGGAGAACAACTACAGGAAACGTTTCACCACTGTAGTAGCAAACAAAGGCTACTGTACCAAATATTAACATTTGTTTTATCAGGTGTAGCTGTATCACACAAATAAATCATAAAAAAAAAAAAAAATCATACATTGTGATTTCTGGACTTTTCATTTTGGATTATCTCTCTCACAGTGGACATGCACCTACGATGAAAATTTCAGACCCCTCCATGTTTTCTAAGTGGGAGAACTTGCAATATAGCAGGGTGTTCAAATACTTATTTTCTTCCCTGTAACACAACAGACACCTTCCGCCAGCTGTTCCAACCTGCTTGGACCCGTTTCTTCACTTCCTCACCATCCTCACCATTGCTCTGGATTGTTGACCCCAAGTATTTGAAGTCATCCACCCTCGCTATCGCTTCTCCCTGGAGCCACCATCCCTCTCATTCATGCACATATATTTTGTTTTACTTCGGCCAATCTTCATTCTTCTCCTTTCCAGTGCATCCCTCCATATTTCTAATTGTTCATCCATCTTCTTCCTGCTTTCACTGCAGACACAATGTAGCTGCTTCTGACCTTCTCTGCTATACCATTTATCATGTGTGGGTGTATATTGTGTTGACTTTTAAACTTTTTTTTTTTGTTTACTTTTTAAAAAAAAACAACTAACTGTAATTTCTCATTTTTTGCATTATATTTAGGTATGGATGAAAAATAAAAAATACAATCACATTGTATCGTCGTATACAGGTCTATAGTGTTAAAAAAGGTATACATTTCCATTTCGATATGATATTCGATGTCTTATGTTACACATTTATTTCTATATTACGGTCATGTGTGCCCCCAACCTGAACTCTCTGAGCTTCTCAGGGAGCTTGCATTTTACGATTGTTAGTGTAACATGCATGATCCTGGCGGTCCAGCCCGGGCTGTGTGGGTGCCCGCGCGGTTGCGCTGATTGGGAGCTGCACACCTGCGCCTCATGCAGGCTTATTATCCTGTGTATTTATATGACCCCGATGACGACTGGTCCGCGCCAGATTGTTGAGCTTCATGCCCCGTTCGAGTACTTCCGTATCCCTGATCGACAACCCGTGTGTACCGACCTTCGCCTTTTCTCCGACTGACCCCGTAAGCCTGACTCCTTTGAGACTTCTGCCTGCCTTGATTGATCTCCCGTGTACCGACTCCTGCCTGCCCGCTCACCTGCTCTCTTCACCCGACGTCCCAACTACAGCTGCTGCACCTGACTGCCTGCCCGATCCCCGACCACGGAATAATAAACGTTTCTCCCCGAACTACCTTGCATCGTCAGAGTCCTGCATTTGGGTCCTACTCATGTTCCGATGGGTCGTGACAAAGATGAGGAAACGACTGCCCGTGAATTTTTTTTAACTTAAACTAAGACAAAAAATGTCAAGTACAACGGCTAGTTGTGCAGCTGCTTTTAAAAGAAATGTGTCATCACTTGTGCTGATGACGCCGCTAACCTGGAAGTAGCGCAACAGTATGAAACAACGATAGCTCGTCTCAATGGCCACAGGTCGGTATCAAAACAATGTGAGCTCAAACTATGCAATACAAGCATCATGGGCACATTTAAAAAAAAAAAAAAAAAAAAAAAAAAGGACAGCACACACAAATGAAATGGCTGCTTTTTTTTTTTTTTCATGTTTCCATTACGCTCGTGTCTACGTAGTTTGAGCTCACGTTGTTTTGATAGAGGCCTGCGAAATTATGTCACAATCAGATGATTTTCAGCCTCGCGCCAAATTGGAAGACAAAGCGATTGGTTGGAGAGTCGCATGCTCGATGACTATATGGCTCGTGTTGACAATGGTATCATAAACCTCTGCCCGAAATGCGGACAGGGCCCTCACGACACGCAGCACATTTTCAACTGCACAGCAGCTCCCACTGCGCTGACCGTAATGGACCGGTGAAAACGCCCGAAGGAAGTGGCTGCCTTGCTGGAACTAGAAGTCGACGGAACAATGCAATTGCCTGGCTACGGCGACAACAAACAAGTGTACCGGCGGCCGTATCTCCACGCACAAGTGACCCCATTATTTTTTGCACAAACCAACCAGCCTCCAGGTATGGTTAACTTCTGTGCTGTGGTTGACTGCTCCAACAGAGCTGGCAGCATTGTCCAGAGCAGATGTGAACACAGCTAATCTGTCCCTGTATCGTGTCTGCTCAGATCATTTTATCACTGGTACTGTTTTTTGTCAGTTGAGTGATACATTTAAGTAAACAGGTGACCTAAATCTGCAAGCCCAGACAATGGCGGGTGATGTATGGCTGCATGGTGTGTTGGCACTTGGAACAGGTGAACATTGAAACTGATACTCAACAGGAAAACATGCTTCCACTTATAATGATGTTAAATGAATACTGTTCTGAAACGTTTTTTTCTGGTGCTCTGAATAATATGGTTACTGTTTGATACTTTACTGAGTTACAGGAATTAAATTGTGAAATAGTTGAGGACTGGGGACTTGTTTTAACGTCAGGATCCTTTCAACAATGTATTAAAATTAGAACATGTGTTCTGTTTTATTAAGTAAGTTGGCCAAACAAAAAATAAATATATTAACATTTGTGATTATTGTTTCAGGCAAGCCAGCACAGCTGTATGATTCCACTAATCCGTACTGGGTTTCAACCAACAAACAATCATATGGAAATCAGTGGAATATTCCCTCTGTACAGCAAATTGAAATAAAATGTGTCCCTTTAGTCATAGAATGATGTGAAGAGCATTCCTAAGTGCATCTCTTTGTGGAATTATATAATAACCAAGCATGCTTTATAAGCTAAAGATAATGGACCTTGCATTCATCCTTGAACATTTTGTTGTTCAAAGAGAGTATCAATAGCTGTAAATTGAAAACAAAGAAATCTGTTACATTTGGAAGGCATCTGTTGCAGTTCATGTAGAATTTGTACATATGTGTGTGTGTATATATATATATATATATATATATATATATATTATATATATATATATATATATATATACGCACGCACGCACAAACGCACACACACACACACACACACAAGTTTTTGTTTCAAATACAATTTGGTAACTGTTACAAGTAGAACTAAACACAATTTTCAGGGTACAGAATAGCCTGACATATTAGATGGAGAACGAGACAATAGGATTTTTAAGTACAATTGGTTTGTTTGTTTTCACACTTACATAACATTGGGTACAGCATATTTATCTGGTCAAAACATTGTGATAAGGCCAAACAAAAATAATGTGTTTCTCGTAATATAGACTAAGAAAACTAGGGTCAGTAGGTTGGGATTATTTTTTTTTTTGTGCAATTTTTTTTGGATTGACTACTTTTGTGGAGGACTACGGATTGGTGCGACATAGGATGCTCTTGTTGCCTATAACTTTTGCAAATGAATTGATCTGAGTCTGAAAATTGTGACTTGCATTACATTGGCACCAGCTTCAATGGCAGTATGCAGTTGGTGTCTTTGCTGAAGTCAGTCTATTGGACGATACTCCACATCCTTTTAAGGTGTTGGCAGCTTCCAGTATGCTTTCTCTTGTGTGAGTCTTTGAGTCCCGTATCCAGTGCAGGATGTGCAGTGCTGCAACATGTTAACAGGCTTCTCCCAGGCCAGCCTTACAGGTGCAATGCGCAGCAACAAATTTCCCACTTTGTTTAGCAATCACCCAAGGTCAAAGGGGTTTTCTCGCAATGCTTGGGAATGGAGAACCTGTAAAGATAATATTGAAGTTTTTAAACATACATGCATGTATACATGTATTAAGTATCATGCACATGTAATTAATTTTACTGAATATTTTCACCTATCATTGTAACAAATGAGAATTTCACAAGAGTGCAGGCTAAAGAAATTTACATTTTATTGGAGAAACTTGTCTATTTCAAATTTGATTTTGAAAACATATGTCGTACAAAAAGAAATTAAACTCTTTCCTGCATGGCGTTACTTAAGTGTCAAATTATAAGTTCCAAATGATCATTCAATTAATCCTGGCCTCACAAACATTACATACATTTAAGTGTACATGAATTAAATAATTGGATTTGCTAAAACGCTGGAGTGGGAACGTCTACATTGAACCAAGAAAAGTCAGTGTCATGAAATATAGATCATATGAAATGTAAACAGTGACCTTTCCATTAACTAGTTGGTATCCATTATGACAACAGCTCCCACATCGCGAACCCAGCCGCACACAAACTGATTGCTCTCATCCATGCTCTTGTAAGCTTTCATCCATGGTATAGACACTTGGAGTGAAGATAAAATAGTTCACAATGTCAGGGTAAGTTACAGCAAGATAGGATGTCACATCTGTTTTTCATTCATGTTAGTGTAACTCATAGGGGTCAACGCCATCAACAGAGCAAGTTTCTCCTTGTAACGACTCCTTTCGACAGCTGGCAGGGTATCAACATGTGTGCACTTGGCAGAAGGGCCTGCAATGCCTTGCTAGATCATAAAAACGCCGACGAAACTATATAAAAAGAGATTACACTTACACACACTCAAACTTCCCAGAGGTTTGTTTGTCTTCCAATATGGGGGAAAATTAATGAGCATGATCGGCGGTAAAGTCAGTCGGAGCCCTCTATAGCCACCTGACACAATGAGGTAGAATAAAAACTAGACCGCACTTTGCATCCAACATTGCTTCCGCCATGGTCAACAGGCTCTGACTTCCAGTCAGGGCAGACAGTCATGGTAAACAATACACACACTGTTATGGAAAACGATGCGATAAATCTATATATGTGGGATGTTTTGGATCCCTAGAGACATGAATATAATCTAAACATTTGCAGCATGCCCAGGAATGTTTAAAAGATACATTGACACATACATATGTAATGGGAGGTAAAGACCTTCATAATGTTGTAATAATATATTTTCCAGATTCATAATAAAGGAAATGAAATGTATAAAAGTTAATCAACAAGGCGATGTATTTGCAATACTGCTTAATGTGTGAAAGTCTGTGGATGAAAAGTTGCAGTGTGATAATGTGGCAAGAAAGTGATTACAGCAGATAGCGTGCTAGAACGGAATGGTGGTGACCACAATCAGCAGGTGTGGGGCGACGCGACGCTTGACCTAGAGGGAGATGGGAGCAACAAAACATCAACAAACGCAGGCGGGAGGAGTCGGCCCACTATCCTGCGGACCAATAAAGACCAATGAGAGAGCGCTAAGGATAACTGCAGGAGACACATAACCAATAGTGAATTAGTAGATTGGACTTTTAAATTGTCCTGGGCAACTCGGATGTGGAGTACGTCGGCTGGAGGGAACAGAGACGTACAGGGTTGTATTGAGAGGGACCCGAGACCCAGGTGTTTGTTGAAGGAATAAATCCACTTGCGTGTGAAAATGCCGGCTTCTTGCTCCTTTCTTTGTAGAACGAGTGCACAAATTGTTGGATGAGTGGTGGTCGGGTAAGGTCACAATTTGGAGTCAGATGATTAACGGACTTTTGTATTGATCTAAAAATAATATCCAACAATTCTTGGTGACCCTGACGTGATGCAAGAAAGGTAAAGAAGTCTGGGACTTAGCAAAAACCACAGTCTGGGACTCGGGGTCTGGGACCCACGTCCACACCAGGTGATGACCTGATAAGAAAGCCCCGAATCCGACCTTCCTTCCTTGAGTGGCCACATCGAAAAGGTAAGCAGAATACCTGTTATGAAAACGTCTAAATTCTGCATATTGGAGTGTGTAAATTGTAAGAGGAAGGATTATCGGAGGGGGCAATATTTTAAAAGTGTGGACGTTAGTTAGTTACCTACTAGAATAGTTTGGAACTATTCGTGGTTAAGATACGGTGTAAAATCTGGGATTTACGTATCAGTGTGGAAGCGGTGTGAGTGGAATATCAAACTGTTCTGTGTGAAAAGTGTCCGGGACGCGCGCGGGTGGATTGTGAAATGGTGAGTGAAACTAAGTGTGACAGTGGTCTCGGGTGTGAGAAGCCATATGAAGGGAACGATGTGTGGTCGGAGATAAACGGCCATTATGCGAAATTGGAGACTCAGTTAATGAGTGGAATTGAAGGAAAGAAAATTAAGAAGGAAAGGGAGCGTAGCCAGAAGGTGTTTTTGAAGTTAAAGAAAGACGAGCTGTTTCAAGGAGAGCCCGGAACGTGGGATATGTCAAAGTTGGCGAGGCAGTTACAGAAAAAGGAAAGTAGAATGATGGCGAATATTCGAGGCTTGAAGGAAGATAAAGATCAAGCAAGTTGGAGACAGCGTGTTAAGTTGGAGAAGGAAGTGAAAGAGTTGGAGAAAGATAGACGTGGCATACACCAGTTGGCAACGATTGCAACTGCGTTGGTGGCGATAAGTATGGAGGAGTGTGACGAAAGTGCCTGCGTCGGTTGATAAAGTGGATGAGAGAAGAAAGACGATAGAGGGGGTAAGAGGAATCTATTCCCAGTTGCCGGAGAGCGGACAGGATCAGCAATATGTGTTTGAGCCACCGTCGTACCCGACGGCACCAGTGATGGTCCCAGTGGTCACATTGGGTGGCCGCATGGTACTGGACGTAGAGTATGACGGGTCAAGAATGACCCCAGGCACGGTTCAGTTGATTGAGCAGGCAGTGAATAAGGAGAGAAACACAATGCGGGGAGAGCAGCATAGTCAAGTGATATCGCCCACAAGGACACCAGAGGCGGCGATAGCAGAAAGGAGGGGCACCCCAGCTGAGGGGAGCAGGAGCGCGCCAGAGCAGACGAAGAAAGAGGCATCATGGAAGTTGTTTGAAGGATATAGAGTGCAACAGGAAGAAAGAGGAATGTTGGATGAAGTGATGATGGGGATGACAAATTATGACCAGGCATCGCTGGAGGATTTAAAACGCGGGGAGGTTGCACCTGAGTGAGGAGGAAGAAGGTGTGGTAATGCAAGAACAGCGGCACATCCTCAAGGCGCAGAGTGAAGGGGAACGACAAAAGGAAATGAATGATGAGTCGCCGGGGGCGGGGCGAGGTTATAATACTCGCAACACACGCGGGTCGCCACTATGAGCCCCTGGTGCTTCGGGATGTGGCTGCGTTGGTGGAGAAAATGCCACCCCTGCATAAAGGGGCACGAGCCTGGATTACTACATTTTTGGCGGCAATGTCAGGACAGGGAGTAGCATTGGGGGATTTTAGACAAGCTATCTTGGGATCATGTTCCCTAATTCAATTACAGAATATTGAGGTGGCATCCGGCACCCGCCATTTGGGAAGTGAAACGCCACTGGCAGAGGTGTCAGATGTCATGTTTAGAGAATTGAGGGCAGCCTTTCCATCTCCAGTGGATGTGGCTCCTACAATATTTAATTACGGAAAGGATGTGACTCCGGAGCAACATTATGCTCAAGCGATGGAGCTGTGGGTTGAAACCACAGGCAAACATCCAGCCAGCTATCCTGAGGCCGAGATGATGTTTAGGACGGCGATGGTGAATGGGTTCCCAAACGAGGTGCAGACAATTTTGAGGACAGATTCAGATATTCTGGTCTGCCCGGAGGCATTTGATACATCACTGCCGGATTTATGCGGAAAAAGCAAAAAAAGACCAGAAGGAGACTGATGCTCTGGCGACGAGTTTGGTTAAATTACAGCTTGCAAAGTTGCATGGTGAAGCAAAGCAGGAGAAGGCAAAACAAAAGCAAATGTATCAGACTCCAGTGGGGGCTGGACGGGGCCGAGGACAAGGATTCCGTGGTGGATACAGAGGGCGTGGTCGTGGTACCTTCTCAGGTCGAGGACGGAATGGATTTGCCCCGAGGACCTGTTTCAATTGTGGATCCCTGGATCATTGGGCTCGGGACTGTTATGGCAACCCACCACCGCTGGGACCAGAGCAAAGAAATCAGCAAGCGGGGACACAGAATCAGGGAGGGCCACAACAGCCCCGCCCTTGGCCGCAGCCAAACCCACAGGGTCAGTATTACCAGACTGACCCATGATACGGCCCGGACGAATAGGGGGGCCTGGGAAGCTCGGGAAGCACTGGCCAGGCAGAGCCAATGCTTCAGTTGACGGTGGCGGGTACTCCAATCCAGATGTTGGTGGACACGGGAGCAACACACTCTTCGATCAACATGCCACTGCCAAGCGCAGCGTTGTCGAAACGGGTTAGAACGTTGGTCGGCTTCTCGGGATGTCCTCAGTCTCTGCCTTTCACCCGGCCTTTGAAACAGAAATCACAAATACTGGACAGAAATTGTATCATTCCTATGTCCATGCAATGGATACTCCCATTAATTTGATGGGTCGAGACATGTTAACAGCACTGAGAGCCCAAATTCTTTGTGGCAAACAGGGACTCACAGTGACATTTCCTGACGGACAGGTCTTGGAATGCACCCAACCAGTGACGACAAGAGGCCAATGGTTGATAGCCCCACTCTCCACAATACCAGAGACTGCACGAATATACTGGGCTCGGCTGAGTCCAGAGACCCCATTAGGAGGAGGTGTCTACTCTACGTATCTACTGTGGAAACCATGGATCCAGGCTTTGGCACCGTACCACCCCCCAGTGGACCGATTGCATTGCGCTCTATATTACGATAGGGATTCGGATGAAGTATATCGAGATGCGTTTGAAGAAATCGAGGGAGATGATTGGACACTACAGTCACCATGCATCTTTGTAGGCCCAGAGGGAGTGGCAGCGAATGTGCAGTTGTCGCCAGAGCAAGAACAATGGTTCAAAATGGGTGAGGAAGGTCTCCCCCATGTAACACTGGCAGTGTCGCCAGGCCGGGGCCGATGGTGAAAAGATTAACACAACAGCATGATTGGATGATAACGGAAATTCCAGATGTGTGGCACTCTGCCTCAGCTCACAGTTTTAGGATTATGGCAAAATGGTGGACGAGGCAGACCTCGAGTTGGTTTTTCTGGACGCGTAATCACACCAGTCGGTTTTGGCATGTCCCCAGATCACCGCAGTTCCATATTGCGGCACCCACGTCCGGAAACGGTGCAGGACATGCTGTCATTTTTGGGGCTGTGTGGCTATAGCAGAGCTTACATCCCATGTTATGTGGACAAAACAGCAGGCCTGCGGGCTCTGGTTAAACAACAGGGGGTCCGGAATTTGAAAGCCACTCTGCAGTGGACCCCGGAGGATGATGCATTGTTTGTACAATTAATTCAGGAATTGGCATTTGCAGCAGCCCTGGCCACACCAGATTACAGTAAGGTCTTCCATCTAGATGCAGCCATCAGCGATAAAACAGTGAACGCAGCACTGTATCAACGACATGGGCCACATAGGGCAGTGTTGATGTATTGTAGTGTGCCACTAGACGGGATTGAACAGAAGCAGGCAGACTGCTTCAGGTACGCTGCGGGCCTGGCCGAAGTCTAGCATAAAACGGCACACGTGGTTATGGTATATCCAGTCCAGGTATTGACGGACCACGCGGTATCGGCATTTGTGGCATCGGCAGCTTTTACGTTGACACCCATACGCCAAACACGGATGATGAAGACTTTGACGGCACCGAATGTGATATACGTGCATGACAGTGTGAACATGGCAGACCACCTCCTGCAGGGAGCACATGAGTGTGCTCGGAAGGTACAGAGGGATCAATAGGTCCGTGAGGACTTGTATGCGGAACCATTGGATGGTGGATGGGTTATGTTCACGGATGGGTGCTGTTGGCGTGCAAAGGATGGCACACTGCATGCGGCAGCAGCAGTGGTGGAGTGGAAAGGATCATTTTTCCTCCCGGTAACGGTTCAGAAGTTGACAATAAAACCCTCCGCTCAGGCGGCGGAGGTGTTGGCTCTGGTGTTGGCTTTGGAGCAATGCCCAGGACAACAATTGACTGTGTATACAGATTCGGCATATGCAGCCTCAGCGGCCCTGATTGATCTTACAGGGTGGCTGCATAATGGCTGGTTGACAGCGAAGGGCAAAGAAATTGCCCATAAGGCTCTCATGGAGCGGTTGTATGAAGCAATTAAGGGTCCTCACGAATTGGCCATTGTAAAAGTCCCGGGACATTCGAAGGCAAAGACCATGGTGGCGAAAGGTAATGAGAGGGCGGATGCCCTTGCAAAAGAAGTGGTAGGCAACACGCCCCAGGCGAAATGATGCTGGCGACCTCGGCTAATGTTGGGGATGGAATAAGAGACAAAGAGAATAAGAGATAAAGACAATAAGAGAATTTGTATATCCCATGGTAGCTGAAGTATATTGTAGACGTACAATTGCACAGTGAGGTTTACCTGTTACACCTAAGAGGGATGGGATCCCTTAAAAACAGAGTGTTTGGCGTCGGTTTCAGCCTGGGACGTCGCAAGGTGGCGTATGAAAAAAAACAAATAGTATAGGCTAATTTGTTGCGTGATAGGAATTCGGTTGGGTTTAGTCAAAGAAGATTGACCGCTAAATTAAATAAATAATCATGGACGGTGAATTTGATCATGAATATGCTGAATATAATCCAACTAAAGATGAAATGTACATTGAAATTGAGGGGCAAATGATGCCTAATGTTGACAAAAAGAAACAAGATAAAGAAAGGAAGCGCGTATTAAAATAATGGCAAAAGCACAATTTGGCTAAAATTCGCATTTGGGACAAACTGACGATGAAGTGATAGGAAATTGACAGACTATGTAAATATAATATGAATATAAATGTAAAATACTATGAAAGTTGTAAGGGACAGATTAGATAAAGGCTCATGGAATTTAAAGTGAGCAGAGAAAGGCGCACTGCGCATTTAATGATGGCGACAGTGACGGCAATGCCAACGTTGAAAAAAAATGGTAATGGTAAGTCGAACGAAGGTAAAGTAAGTGAAAAAAGTTGTGTTTGATATGTGGACGCGAGTGAAGGACTGCAAAAATGAGGAAGGAGGCACATCGAACACGCACGCCCCCTGAATCATACGTAAGTACACCACACACACAGACACAGAGGAAGCAAGAGGTACTGAAGGGGGGGGGGTTGTGAAAACGGTCATAGATTTGACACAAAGCGTCCTCTCGCAGGTGGAAATAGCATGACGACTATTATATTATTATTATTATATATTATGGGAGCACCATGGATGAGCTGGTAAAGCGTTGGCCTCAGAGTTCTGAGGTCCCGGGTTCAATCCCGGACCTGCCTGTGTGGAGTTTGCATGTTCTCCCTGTGCCTGCGTGGGTTTCCTCCCACATCCCAAAAACACGCAACATTAGTTGGACACTCAATGTTGCCCCTAGGTGTGATTGTGAGTGTGACTGTTGTCTGTCTCTATGTGCCCTGGGTTTGGCTGCCCGTTGACAGCTGAGATTGGCTCCAGCACTCCCCGCAACCCTTGTGAGGATTAAGCAGTAAAGAAAATTGATGGATATTATATTATTTTATTGTATAACAAGCAAACAAAATTTACAAGGTTGAAAACTTTTTTTCTCATGCTTTTTAGAATATTTCCACTTTTTGATCATTTTACTTGCAGTGTATGCCGTATTAATTGACTTAAAATATTGTTTGTCATTTTTAATGTTTTTATCCCATTTTAAATGTTTTATCTCTTTGTTTTCAAATGCCTTTAATCATGTAAAGCACATTGAGTTACCTCGTGTATGAAATGCGCTATACAAATACATTTGCTTTGCTTTGCTTTACAATGATGCCTATGATAGAGGCTCCAGCAGGTCCAATATACAAGCCGTTTGATCTTAAAGATGTTGATTGTTTTACTGCTCGCTTGCCTCATCTATCTTCTGGTGGTAATGCATGGCTGTCGAGTTTTGTGGAAACTTGACAGGGGTATACAGTCTGCATGGGAGACTGGAGACAAGCAGCATCCAGATCATGCACTAGTATTGAAAAACGAGAAATCAAGACAACTGCAGGTATGCTTAACGTACCCAATGGAACCATATTGAGAGCACACTTCGATCGTCTGGCCGCAGCTATCAGAGAGGTTCCCCACTCCTGTTACAGCCGCACCCACTTCTTTCCCCTATGTTAAATGACTCACTTGAACACTTGACTAACTAAACTTTGGACTGAATCGACTGGATGTCTACAGTCTGGTTAGGAGGAGGCTATGTTCAAGACTGCGATCCTAGCAGGTCTCCTTGAACCAGTACAGACCACTCTTAAAGCTGACCCTGAATCTCCTGTCTGGAGATGAGTCTAGATTTAGACAATACTTAGTGCATCACCTCAAAATGTATTCAAGCCAACAACAGAGTGAGGATGATGAAATTAATACTGAATTCCAAAAACAACTTCTTAAATCACAAGTAGCACAGGATGTAAAGGTCCAAAACCACACTAGACATAATTTTTTTGGCAGGCACAACCACCAAGTCACGCAGGTGGGTTCCGGGTTAATCCGGAATGAATACGCAGGAAGGCGTGGATGGGGCCGGGGGAGAGTGCAACAACATCAACGTGATCAAGGATGTTTTGGTTGTGGTTCTCCTGATCACTGGATTAAAGATTGTCTTACAGCTCCTCCACCTCAAGGTTCAATGCAACCTCTGTTACGGAGCGAAAACTGAACACTCTTGAGACAGGGGCAACACACTCCTCACACAACATCTTGCTCCCGGATACTTTATTGTCACAACACACTGTGGAATTGATGGACTTCTCAGGGACTCAACAGGCCCTGCAATGGAGTCAACCCCTACCGACAATCTTGGCTGGACAGACCTTCCACCATTCGCTTGTACATTCACCACAAACACCAGTGGCAGCTGACACTGTCTGCCACTCTGGACAATGGCTTATGACACCTGTTAGTGAACCAACTCCAAATGTGGACATTTATTGGGCCCAACTTGAACCAGAAACACTGCTCAAACCTGGTGGTCTCATACATCAATTTCTGTTGTGGAAGCCCCGGTTAAACACTCTTATGGCTTACCTGCCTCCAGTAGATCCATACCATTTCACACTATATTACGACCGCAACCACGATCTATTTTACATGGAAAACTTTGCATACATACAAGGTGATGCTTGGGACATTACATCCACACACATAAACGCAGCAAGGGAGGGTGTAGCGGCATCCTGCTCTGTTACACCAGATCAAATGACAGGGTTCAAAATGCAGGAAGAGTCAGTACCCCACATTTCACTCGCTCTGTCTGCAGGACACGAGGCCCGGCAGCTGGGACCTATGGTGAAACGACTGACTCGAATGACTGACCTGGGAGGACGCACTACTCCCTAACGTACAGATCTCTAAATCTGCAGATGCATAGTGCATCATTGTTCCTGACGCACCTCCGACAACTAATATGACCATATTAGAACACGAGACCATAACTAGAGAACACGGAAGTGACTATTCTGACCATGACGAACTGCCTAAATTAGTTTGGACACAATTTGCAATACACCAGGTTGCCACAAGGCTTAAAAAAAATTCACCTGGAATTTTTAATCAATGTTTGAAATCATTGGTGCAGGATCTAGATCTCCCAGATGGATGTAAACTCCTGATGTATGTTGATGAGCTCCTGTTGGCAGCCCCAACGGCAGAGTTGTGTTTTCCTCTAACTAAACTTGTTTTGCATTGTTTACATGAGCTGGGATTCAAAGCTTCCAGAAAGAAGCTTCAGTGTTGTCGCAAATCGGTGACCTTCTTGGGCAGAGTGGTGTCCTGTGATGGAGCCACTATGTCCTCAAAGCATTGTTCTCCTTTTCTACAGATTCTCTTCAACAACGTGTTGATCTCTCTGTACAACCGCTGACTAACGGCAGGGTCCTGTTCACTGATGGTTACTGTTACCGTAAGCCGAATGGCTCTTTGGCTGCGGCGGCTGCCGTAGTGGAGCAGCAGCCCTCAGGTGAATTTTTCTTCCGTACAAACACATGCTCCATCAGCCCAGGCAGTGGAAGTGCTCATAATCTGTCTCGCACTGGAACTGGTGGTCGGACAATCTGTCACTGTCTATTCTGACTCATTTTACGCTGTCTCGGCTGCTGTGGTGGACCTGTCTGCATGGAAACTGAATGACTTTAAAACAGCCAAAGGTACCCCTATTACACATTTAACACTGATCCGATTAGACAAAGCCCTGGCCAAACTTTCGGCCGTGGCTATCGTCAAGGTCCCTGGCCACTCCAAATCTACTTCAACCACAGCCCTCGGCAATAATGCTCCCAACTTGGCTGCTAAAGCAGCCTGCGGGCTATGTCCCACAGATGCTTGTCCAATTATCTGACAAATCCTCTCCTGACCTGCCCAAACCTCCGTCTCATAGTGAATTGGTTAAAATACAACACAACGCCTCTCCTGAACAAAAGATATTTTGACCAAAACTCACTATGGATCATATTGGCCCAGAGCCATGCTAACCAAATTTCGCATGTGGTGACATCCTAAAATGTCTGACTTGTGTCATGCCCACTGTCGTGACTGTAATATTTTCCAGCTACACAATGTTCGCCCCAGACTTAGACAGTCACCAGGTTCATTTTGCCCACTCACCGGGCCCGGTGCAGAACTGGTCAAGGATTTTAGACATGATCACTCCTGTTCAAGGTAAACGCTACCTTCTTGTTTTTTTTTTACACCTTTTCTGGATGGCCTGAAGCCTGCCCCTGCCCTCGCGAAGACGCCATATTGGTAATGAAAGCTTTGGTGAACCACAGTTGAACGTATGAATCACACGTTTAAGGAAAAATTGGCTAAAATATGTACCTCTTCCGCCATGAACTGGGTTCAGGCTCTTTCTTTTGCTCTAATGTCTGTGAGACAAACTGTCTTGCTGTAATGGTTTCTCCAATTACGAAATTCTTACAGGTCATCTGATGCCTGGCCCTTCCTCCTCACTCCAACCGCTGTACGAGGGTGTTTGTTTCTCCCAAGTTTTCTCATAAACTGTTTTGGACAAAACTGCAATCTTTTGCTTCTAATTTCCCTTCACAGATCCAGGACTCTCTTCCATCACCACCTCCTACACTTGATCTTCTTGAATGGTCATGTCTACCTTAAACAACTCTGTCGTAAGTGGTCAGAACCCTGTTGGTATGGCCCACACAAGGTGACTTCTTGTACCACCAAAGCCGTCCGCTTGGAGGGAAAAGGAACTAAGTGGTTTCATTATTCTATGCGTCGCCCTGCTACAGACTCTTAATTGCACTTTTATTGTATTGTTTGTTGTTTTATTGTTAACCATGATTCCTACAGATGGTCCGATAGCTTTTCAGACCAAGAGAGGGAGAGCAGGAAATCTACGGCATTCTTATTATTGGTGTTATTGTTGTTCTTGGTATTTTGATCTGGGAAAATCGCTCAAAAATACCCCAAACCCACACCCACATCAGTGCCAGCTGTTAGCACAACCCACCCGGAAAATATTTATCACATAGAAGAGTCGTATTATAAACGAAGCCTTATCTGTTGATGAGAGGTTAAGGGTTTTGACAGGCGTTAGATGTTACATGTTGTTTCCTCTTCTGTCAACGCCACCTGTGTTCTGGATCTTATGAAAATTATGTGCAGACTAAAATGAATGTAAAATTTGGGATACTGGTCCACCCAGTAACACCAGCCTACAAGAACAAACCTGTGTTTAATTGTGCTGTGGCACGCCAAAACTTCACCTGTATTTTCCTTAAAGGTAATGGTGCCCCAATTGACAATATCTCTGATGTTCAGTGTGCAGAGACCCAGGAAACACCTTTCTTTCAACCAGTCAGCCGTGCTGATGTATGGCAGTGGTGCGGAAACGACTCTTTAACCGCCTCCCGCACAACAGTACAGGCAAATGTGCATTAGTAACTTTACTTTTGCCTATTTCCGTTGTTCCTGTCACCCTAGATGATCTGATGGTTGCTCCTGAACACTTCAAGGAAGCTCTTAGCCTATTACACCGTTCACGTAGGTCCAAACCTACCTGGCTCGGTGCTGACGACCCCACCTACATTGATGCTATTGGCGTCCCCCGTGGTGTCCCAGATGAGTATAAACTGGCTGATCAGGTCGTTGCTGGTTTTGAAAATATACCTGCAATTTCCACTCTTTTCCACTTTACTCTTCACAAAAATGTTGACTGTATCAATGACAGATTATAATGTACAACGTTTGGGCAATTTCAGCCTTGAAGGACTTGAGGCTGTACATGAGCAACTTAAGGCTACATCTATTATGGATTTCCAAAATAGAATCGAATTAGATGCATTGTTGGCCGAGAAAGGAGGTGTTTGCCGAATAACACCCAAGCTGGCGGACGCCTCACTAAGGCCGCAGATGGACTTAGAACCCTTACTAAGAAAATGTAGGAACACTCTGGTATTAACAAGTCTATGTGGGATAACTGGATGAATGTGTTTGGTAAATGGAAGGGTGTGATTTCATCAGTCTTCACCTCTATTCTCACCCTCTGTGGATGCGGTTGCATCCCTTGTATTTGTTCTCTTTTAACCCGTCTGATTGAGAAGGTGACTGGTGCCCCAGCTGATGGCCGCGGTAATTTTGTCCTCATTAGAGAGCCCCGACACACTCAAAGATGATTTTACTGTTCCTATCGCTCCCCTTGAAAATGATACTAAACTACCACCGCTTCTTGATTATCATGATGTTGACAGGGCCCGTGACTGCATTGCCCTTGCCCTTCTGTTCTACTGATAGTTTTTGCGTGATATTACTTTTTTTAGAAATGTTTTGCTGTTTTTGAGTTGTCTAGTACTGTCCTGCAGGTTTAAAGCTTACAGGTGTTCTGAATCATGAGACTATGCACTTTTTAAAAGTTATGTTTGGACAATTAGAGAGGGTTTTATGTTTTCCATATTTCTTGAAGTGTTACTTTTGTGATTTTCGTGGTTGTTTTTGTGATCTATTTCATAGATCAAGAGAGGGAATGAAGATTATTTTACTTTTATTGTACTTTCTGTCACATCCCATCGGAAACGAGAGTAGGACCCAAATGCAGGAACTCGGAAGACGCAAGGTAGTTCAAGAAGAGACTCGTTTATTGTATGCAGAGGTCGGGGATCGAGCAGGCAGTCCGGTGCAGCAGCGGTAGTTCGGACGTTGGGCGAAGAGAGCAGATGAGCGGACAGGCAGGAGTCGGTCCACGGGAGAACAATCAACGCAGGCAGAAGTTTCGAAGGAGTCAGGCTTACGGGGTTGGTCGGAGAACGGACGAAGGTCGGTACACACAGGTTCAATCAGGGATACGAGAGTGCTGGAACGGGACATAAAGCTCAACGAACTGGCGGAGGACCAGTCGTCACCGGGTCCTATATATACAGGGGATGATCAGCCCGCATGAGGCGCAGGTGTGTGCCTCCCAATTAGCGCAGCCGCGCGGGCACCCGCACAGCACGTGCTGAAGCGGCAGGATCATGACACTTTCATTATTTGCTTAAATATGACCTTATACATTTAATCAACAGATAGTGTTGCCCATTTGCTAATCAGACAAGGATGTGTTGTGGAGCTCGTGCT
The DNA here is from genome assembly GCF_019802595.1 of Syngnathoides biaculeatus. Lineage (NCBI taxonomy): Eukaryota > Metazoa > Chordata > Actinopteri > Syngnathiformes > Syngnathidae > Syngnathoides > Syngnathoides biaculeatus. The sequence continues at coordinate 91,858 of NC_084653.1, forward strand.
TGTCCCTGATCTTTGTATGCAGAAAACCGGCTGGTGCCATCCTCCTCTCCCAGGCGTTACCGTGGAGATGAACGACACCAGATAAGGAGCGGAAACTCACCATCCCGGCCCAGGACCAGACTGCAGGGGGCAGCCACTTTTACCATGGACCCAGACATAAAAACCTTCTGTTACCGGGCAGCTCTTATCTTCTTCTTTGGGTATCTTATCTTCTTCTCGTGTGCGGCAGATACCTAGATAAGACCCGGATGTCTGTATTGCACATTCCTTTGTAATAAATCCATTTACTCATCTAATCATTGGTCATATCTTCCTCAATTTGTGAACACGCGTAGGGTCCAAACTCGCAAATCCTTACACCATGAATCTCTTTGAGTGACCGTGTGACTCATTTGAACAAAAACAAATTGTTAACTCTACTGGCCTTAGCTTGTTCAAATCAGGTACAACAGATTGGAGATACTCATGTTTTTCAAGTAAATTCAGATTTTGTAAATCCCACACCCAATTATATTGTCCACCACACACTCTGATATTATTGTTATACCATATCAGATAATGTACTGTAGGGTTGTCTTGGATGAAATCTAACCTCCTAAATAAACACATCACATATTTTAATCAATTCGCCTTCAGAAGCACAGTGGACCACTTAAACTATTACTTAACACCACCCTTTTAATGAATGTTCGACTTCAGGCTATGAAACAAGAAGTAGAGGAGCTCTTTAACTGTGTCAATGATTGAGTTGACTAAGTTTTCACTCCAACCAAACCCTGGACTCTTGCACAATGACTGAAACACTCTGAATCTTAATTATAAACAAGTTACAGTGTTTGAGCGGTTTAAAGTGTCCCCTCGGGATCATCACATTTGGCGAGTCTGTTGTCAAGACTACTACAAATCTTCAGTTGAGGCACAAATTGCCTTCATGAGCCACATAAAATCATGTGGCAGACCAGATTTGGCCTCGGGCCTGGATATTGACACCTGTACCTTAGGACCTAATGTCCCTCGGGAGGCGCCATTGGCTCCTCCTGATCACTCATGTGAAAATAAAAACAAACATTATAACAGGGAACAGTTAAAATCATACATAGTGAACGCATCATTGACAGTGAAAATACAACCTTAAATATTAATAAATGAACATTTCTATTCATAATTGAGATCTCAAAGTTCAACTATGTTTTGATTTACAATTACAGTTTTACAATTCTCGTTCTCCTCTCATCCACATGTGTGTGTGTGTGTGTGTGTGTGTGTGTGTGCTCATGCGTATGCGTGTGCATGGCAAAATGGGGAGCACGTTCTGAGGTGTGCCCGGCCGGCCAGATGGGTGGCGTGCTACCGCGTGTTGGTTGTCTCCATGTAACTGCGGACATGCACACACACAAACACAGACACACACACACGCGCACACATATTGGGCTCACCCCTCGTGAGGTAGTCATAGCAGAACAAACCCTCTTCCCTCCATGCACATGCTCAAATCCGCTGGGCCGATCAACATTCAAATGCACAAGCATCTTCCAGTGGAGGAGCAGAGTCACAACTCACTCTAATCACATCCAAACATCACACACAAAGATCCTACAAATCCAACCGCTGTCTCGAGATCAGCCGGTCAACACTCCCAATTGATTATGCATTCTCTGCAAAGCCACCATCCCCTTCTGCCATCCCGTGCGGGAACAAATCAGAGTCTCCAAAAGTTTGTTACAGACTCTCTCACTGAGTGGTCCTGCTTCAAACCTTCCTTATCATTTCATTGTTATTTTAGAACTAATCTGTGCCCACCAAAACACTCATCTTCCTATATATTTATTAAAGTCATATCAGTCAGAACACACATTCACATTTCGCTGGCTTTTCTTTCACCCCCTGGGAGCGCTGTTATGAAGTTAGTATGTCATGAATATGCAAAATGTGACATCAGTGAAAACAACCCATATTGGTACAAGGTTGCTGAGGAAGGAGCTTCCAGGCAAAAGAGTGAGAGGAAGACCAAAGAAAAGGTTGATGGATGTTGTGAGGGAAGACATGAGGACAGTGGGTGTTAGAGAGGAAGATGCACAAGATAGGCTTAGATGGAAAATGATGATACGCTGTGGCGACCCTTAATGGTACAAGCCAAAAGGAAAAGAAGAAGAAGATTGTACACATCCAACATCATCCCTAAAGGCCCCCCCAGACACATGGGGGCGGGGGGCACTCTCTAAAGGAACACATAAAGGCCAAAATTCTTTTGTCTCGTGACTCATGCAGAGGCTCATCGGCTGACACATGCACCTATGCAGCGTGTGCCAAACAAAGACCCACCATGGTGACTGTGCTCCAATGTCTGGCAGTTCAGTGGCAAACACAAACATTATTGGAGTTTCAATACACATGCGGGAACTCGACGGCTGGAATTACTGTATTTCCGAAGGGCCAAATGTGTGCGGCCGCTCGACACTCCCCATTGTAGGGATTTGCGAGTTTGGACCCTACGCATGTTCATGAGTCGAGGAAGATATGACCAATGATGAGAAAAAGTTAACAGCAAATGGATTTATTACAAAGGAATGTGAAGTACAGACGTCCGGGTCTTATCTAGTTATCTGGCGCACACGAGACGTGTGTCTTCTGGCAGGATAGCCAAAGAAGAAGACAAAAGCTGCCCAGTAACACGAGGTTTTTATATCTATGGGTCTATGGTAGAAATGGCTGCCCCCCTGCAGTCAGATCCTGGGCCGCGATGGTAACTTTCCGCTCCTTATCTGGTGTCGTTCGTCTCCACGGCAACGCCTGTGAGATGAGTATGGCGCCAGCCGGTTTTCTGCGAACAAAGATCAAGGACAACCACCGGCTCCACAACACATCCTTGTCTGATTAGCAAATGGGCAACACTTTAGCAGTTGATTAAATGTATAAGGTCATATTTAAGCAAATAATGAAAGTGCAATAAAAGTAAAATAGTCTTCCCCATCCATGGGAAAGTCTTAAACAGCGAACTCATGCAACCAAACGCTGTTACACACTACCCATTTTGTCTCCGAAGCCTTCAACCACCTTGCTACCGCAGACGGCTCACAAGGGACGAATTACAAAGCCACGGTTCCACCCACCGAATGTACTGCGCGGCCACATGTACATATTGTGAAAAACGCTCATCTTTAAGTCGGCAAGTAACCGGCACGGTCTGCAGCACACAATTGAGTTTGCGATCTCTTAGTATTTCATTTGTACATTGTAGTTTTTGAACCCTTCCTCCTCAACACACCTAATCATATGACTTATTCCTGCAGTCAGAGAAGTAAAAGAGTGTTCAATAGAATATCTTTCAGGATGTGTTCAATGTTGGGTTTTGGTACAATTTTTTATTTGTTTTTCCTCCCATAAAGTAAAGTGAGTAAAGCTTGTGGCTTCTCATCCAGCTGAAGTGTCCACATCTCCCTGACCTTAGATGATGTTTACTTCAGTTTCATGTTGCAAAAGTCAGGATTCATACACTTCCAGTGAATCAAAATTCCATAAATTTTCCATGACTTTCCATCTACTCAATACAAAATTCCATGACTAATATTGGATTGACTGGTTGTGGCAGACAGCAATATTTCAGCCACATCGTGTGTTCCCACTTATATAATAAGTGCTAAAACTTAATGTAGTAGGTGCATCATAGGTGCACGACTGTGAAATTTAGGTGTATAAAAGTATTGTTGATAAGAAGCTCATTGGCTTTTAGTGTAATCAGCAGCGACATGGGCATGCTTTTACAAAGCCATTCGTCTTTGAATTTGCTTATCCTATCACGACAACATGGGAGTAAAGCATGGTACTCTACTCTCTAAGAGTACTCTTCAGTTACAAAGGATTTATGCAAGCTAGCCCTGTTGAGGAAGATGCCATTTGTCATCTCCCATCCAGGCTGTGGAGCACTGGACCCGCTGACGTTGGACTCTATGACAAACACACTACCAGTATATACAGGGAAAAAAACAGAACATCCCCCAATAATTCGACAATACAAGCTGAAAAAAAGACATCCACCCGTAGTTGACGGATTAAAAAAGGCAGGAATTTTACACGCGTGCCCAGACTTGCCGTGTAATACGCCTATATTCCCAGTCCGAAAAGCACAAACATACAAATGGAGATTAATTCAGGATTTGCGTGCAGTAAACCAAGTGGTACAATCGTGTGCGCCAAATGTTCCTACTCCACACACTCTTTTGAACTCATTAAAACCCGGAACCAGGTGGTTTTCAGTGGTAGACCTGAGTAATGCCTTTTGGAGTATCCCTGTCCACCCTGACAGCCAATACTGGTTCATGTTCATGTTCAAAGGTGAAAAATTAAAGTTCACAAGGTTTTCCCAGGGATTTTGTGACTCCCCCAAAATTTTGTCAGGCCCAATCACAAGGTGAGCCTCATTTAATGCCCCACACAAAAGCCAAATTTTAGTGTATGTGGATGACATTTAAGTGGCCTCAAACACAAAAGACCAATGCAAAAAAATCGATACATTAGTGTTACTACAATATTTGTATGACAGGAAACCAAGTTTCAAAAGACAAAATGCAATTATGGAAACAAGAAGTGACCTACCTAGGACGCATTTTGACTGAACGAGGAAGCATTGTCGGTGACAAACAGAAACAATTAAAAAAAAAAAAAAGCACGTCATTTTTGGGTCTTTCCAATTATTGTCGCGCCTGGATTACAAATTACTCAGAAATCACATCACCATTGCTGAACATAATTTATGATAACCCAATGACATTACAAGACAAAAATGCATGGACGCTAAAAGCCGACAAAGCTTTTGATCTTGTCAAGCGAGAACTCAATTCGTTCAGCTGTGCTAGCACTACCAAATTATGACAGGCCATTTCAGCAGACAGTGACTGCAAAAAAAACACAGGAAAAATGAGACCAGTTGCATACTATACGCAACAACTGGATTTTGTAGCACGAGCCACTCCAGAGTGCGTTCAGGCCACCACTCTGGCTGTTGAGGAGTCTGCGGAAGTAGTCTTGTTCCACCAGTTACCAATGAAAGTGCCACACGCACTTTCAGTCCTTCTGCTGGAAACAAAGATGGCATTTTTGTCACCAGCACGACACATTGCATCGTGACATTGTTAGCACAGGGAGACATCACAATTCTAAGATGTGGGGTACTGAATTCAGCGACGCTTTTGCCCACACCAGCAGAGGGCACTCCACATGACTGTGGAAGCCACATCCAAATTGTCCATAACAAACACCATGTTCAGAGATAAGGGTCCACCTGTGCACTTGGCACCAGGACATCTTAGGTCACAGTTCGATGATCGACATTGCTGGGATAGTATTAGTATTACTAATATATTTTGTAAACTATCGCACAATTTGTCACTTTAAACTGCTCCCTTCGTACAATTGCCATTGCACTGGTCTATAACGGGAAACGCAAAAGGGTAAAGCCACTCTGTACATGCTTAACACAATGTGGGGCATTGAAACACTCTTATCTCTTACCTTTTCAAAATGAAGAAGACTTTGCATCTTGTACATCTGTGACTCTTATAATGAACCGTTCCTATAAACAGAATGTCTCTTTTTCTTTTATCTTTTTACTTTGTTGTGAATGTGGTACTAGGGCAGCTCCGACTGAAGGAGAAAAATTGTTTACACAGCCAATAAAGCTGATTCTGATTCTGAAAAAGCTCCTTGGTGGCAGGGCTCTGGGGATGAATGAGATTCGCCCGGAGTTCCTAAAGGCACCGGATGTTGTGGGGTTGTCCTGGTTTACACCCCTCTGTAACATCGCATGGACATCGGGGACAGTTCCTCTGGATTGGCAGACTGGGGTGGTAGTCCCCCTTTTTAAGAAAGGGGACCAGAAGGTGTGTTCCATCTTCAGGGGGAATCACACTCCTCAGCCTTCCTGGTAAAGTCTATTCAAGGCTGCTGGAGAGGAGGGTCCGTCGGTTAGTTGAATCTCACATTCAGGAGGAGCACTGTGGTTACGGTCCTCACTGTGGAACAGTGGACCAGCTCTACACCCTCGGCAGGAAACTCGAGGGTGTATGGGAGTTCGCCCAAACAGTTTACATGCGTTTTGTGAACTTGGAGAAGGCGTTCGATTATGTCCCTTGAGGAGTTGTGTGGGGGGGTTCTTGGGGAGTATGGGGTACCGAACCCCCTCATACGGGCTGTCCGGTCCCTGTACAACCAGTTTGGCCCACATAGCCGGGAATAATTCAGACTTGTTTTCATTAAGAGTTGGAAGCTGCCAAAGCTGCCCTTTGTCACCGATTTTGTTCATAACTTTTATGGACAGAATTTCTAGGCGCAACCGTGGCGTAGAGGGGATCCGGTTGGGTGGCCTCAGCATAGCATCTCAGCTCTTTGCAGGTGATGTGGTTCTGTTGGCTTCATCAACCCCTGATGTCCAACGCTCACTGGAGCGGTTTGCACCAGAGCGTGAAGCGGCTGGGATGACAATCAGTATCTCCAAATCCGAAACCATGGTCCTCAATCGGAAAAGGATGGCGTGCCTTTTCCAGGTCGGGGATGAGATTCTGGCCCAAGTGGAGGAGTTCAAGTATCTTGCTCCACGGGCCTTCTTCCAATCTTGGAAGTAGATCTTTGTGATATGCGACAGAATCGTCCTGGAACAAATTATTACATTGTGAGGAAGACTTGAGAGGATGTTTAAATATCCTCCTTTATCTTTTTCCCAGACCACAAGAATGGCTACCTTCCTAAAAACATACGTTGATATATTCGATCGGGGTCCTCTTCTAAAATGTTAAAACTGTGGCTCTGAAACTCTAGTACCACCTCAAAAATACAATCTCTTCAAGGACCACCAAAATAAAAAACACCGTAACCACTGCAAACATTTTGAGCATTATGAGTTTGAATATTGACAATGATATATATATATATATAATATATATATATATATATATATATATATATATATATATATATATATATATATATTTTTTTTTTAGGAAGAAAAATAAGTTTGCAAGTTAAAGTTTGGATAATAATTGAAAGCAGTCCCCCCCCCCCCAATTCTGTTTTTCCTATTAAATTGATGTGCTTCACTATTGAATTGAATAAGGGTATGTAAAAGGAAATTTGATGAGTGAGGGGCGGGATTTTTCTGGTTTCACACTCACAATGGGCTTCTGAGGGAAACCGTAACTCCAACGTGGCCTGCAACTAAAATGAGTTTGATGGCTCAGAGTTAAAGAAAAATAAGAAAGTTAAAATGTACTACTATATATTTACATATTTCAGGCTGAAGTCATGATAGCATAAGTCGTAAGGTATGCATTCGAAAAACAGTAAAATGTGTCAACTTTGACTGCGTAGTTTAAAATGGGGGAGGTATAGCCACCTGATAGACTGGTATAAAAATGTTAAAAAAACAGAAGTTAACAGAAAGAATTGCATTAGTTAAAGGGCTACTGACACATAAAGTATGATTTTTGGTATGTTTTAAATGAAAAATAGGCAGCCGGAATGGACCCATCCGTTTTGTTTTGTTTTTTTTTTTTCTCTCACCACACGTCATGATGTTGTTATGTTATATGGATTTTTGTATCTTGCGCCATGAAAATCCTCTCAAGGCATTAGTTTTGGAAAAGAAGCAGGAAGTGACGTTTTTTTTTTTTTTCCCAAGAAGCACACACTGGCAGTTTCGTGTGTTAATACCTGTTTTACCGGCGCGAAAGTAGCTGTTTTTTCCTGCGCGTTAGCCAAAATGCCATCTCGTTGTATTGCTGGATATTGCTCAAATACTCGGGAGGATGGATTCACTCTTCACACTTTTCCAAAAGACCCGGTTCATCGTGAAAAATGGATTGCACAGGTGCAAAGGACGAGAGCTTTGAGCGTTCTAAATGACAGGTAGGTGTGTATAGAGCTGAAAGGAGTGTTAATTAGTGATGCTACCCATAACCGTTGAATACCCGAATGTATTGTGCAACCATGGTTATATAAGTTGTTTTTCACTTTCGTATCACTCACTTGTTTTTCTGGTCAAGACGTCTGGACCGTTTCACTATCTTGTTCACATGCATACCAAAGACGAACATTGTTGTGGGATGTCTTGACAGCTATGGCTGCGTAAGATGTTTCTCAGAGCCTGAAGGACACACTTAGGTGTCAATAGTAAATCAGGAAACAATTGTTGCGGCGCCAGGTGGGACGGGTAGGCCACCCGTCCTTTCTCTTGCACGCAACTGAAAAGTATAATAGAGAGATGCAGAGTACAAACAGGTAGAGTCTGCTGCGGGTTTCGTACGGACGCCCAGCTGGTTGACAAGCGGACCTCTACCTAGGTGAACGGCTCTCCACCTTCTCGGCATAGGTAAGGGGCTCATATGATCGATTTCACGCAATGTCAACTGTGTTTTGAGAACTTGCATTTGGTCGAAATAAATATGCCAGTTATTGAGGCTAAATAGAATTTGGGAACGTTGGTCTTTTTGTTGAGTGTCGTCTTTGTCTCCTGAGCGCCGACCAGCACCGATCCTTTCAATAAAACAAGAGCTATTTAAAAAAATATTAGTTGGAAGGACCACGTAATCCTTTCAGCGAGTGACGACAACGCAAATGGCTCATCGTGGCTGGCGTTGTCGTCGCTCACGGCTGAGTACGCTACATACGCTCATACATTATGTCGGGGAGTCTCTTGTTAGTTAGAACTGAGCCGCATATCATCTAAATATGGCTCGAAATGATAGGGTAACAATGCCCGGGTCATCGATTGTGAGATGTTCTCTGCTTCGAAAAGAGCTTCTGTTTCAGAAAAATCCGAAAATCCCTGTTGTTCGTCTCCCATAGCAGGTGGCACAGCGTCTTCTCAATGGCGACTGTACTGGAGTGACAGCTGTAAATGACGTAGCAGGCAATATGGCTACCACTTAAGATGTCGAGTGAGACTTCCGCAACTTTCCGCTTGAATGACAAGCTCTCCCCTCATATTGTATTTTTCGTATAGACAGACAAACAATATATATTTTACAATGTATATGGGGATGTCAGTGGCACTTAAAATATGTTAAGATAAATGTGGAGTGAAAATTTGCATTTGCAATGATTTTGACGGTGATATATTTTTAAGAGGGCGGCACGGTAGACCAGCTGGAAAGCATTGGCCTCACAGTTCTGAGGACCTGGGTTCAATCACACCCCCCCTGTGTGGAGTTTGCATGTTTTCCCCGTGCCCTGCTTGGGTTTCCTCAGGGCATTCCAGTTTCCTCCCACATCAAAAAACATACAACATTAATTAGTAACTTTCTTTCGGGTTGTCCCGTTTGGGGGTCGCCACAGCGTAACATCTCAGATAAACGCTCATATTTGTTTGGTACACATTTTACGCCGGATGCACTTCCTGACATAACTCCACTTGGGGAGGAGAGGCCCCAGTGAGATACGAACTCACGACCCCTGATTTACCAAACCAATGCTCTATCCACTGAGCTATAAAACATACAACATTCATTGGACACTCAAAATTCCCCAGAGGTGTGATTGTGAGTGTGGCTGTTTGTCAATATGTTGCCTGTAATTGACTGGCAACCAGTTCAGGGTGTGTCCTGCCTCCTGCCCGTTGACAGCTGGGATAGACTCCAGCACTTCCGCGACCCTTGTGAAGATAAGCAGCAAAGAAAATGGATGGATGGTTATTTTTAAGATGTAGAGTAGGGTTAGAGTAGTAATTTCAATCACATGATTGCGTGTTGCTTTAATTTTGCCATTTAAAGCTAATTGACCCCTCCGTAGAAATTGCGTCATCCGCATCGCTGACCAATCAGAGGCCAGAGATCTGCATAAACCACACCCCTTTTTTGCACCCGCCGTTCCCTCAGACAACGTTGCATGGGCCATTATCGCTTTTGTTAGCGTTTTATCGTGTATTTGGGTTATTTAACAATAGATATGGTTAAGAGGTGTAGTCGCGGACTTTATAATAGTGAGGACAGGTATCCTGAAAGGCTAGTTGGTGGAGTTCAATTCGTACCCTTTCCAAAACCGAAGACCCAGTACGAAAAATGTCTTCAATGGATCAAACTTTGTGGAAGATCGTATGATCAACTGAATCCATCTAAAATCAACCGGAACAGATATGTTTGCACGAAGGTAAGCCCTATATTTGATTTTCAATACATGTCTCACATAAATGAATTAGCAGTTCTTCGCTTGCATAACAAAGCTACGTGTGAATGATTGACACACTTGATATGTGGTGAGCGATATTTTGCGATGATTTGACTGCACAAACGTGTCTCTGTTCGGCGGCTACCGAGCTACGGTAAACCGGACTATGTTTGCACGAAGGTATGCCCTATATTTGATTTTCAATACATGTCTCATATAAATGAATTAGCAGTTCTTCGCTTGCATAACATAGCTACGTGTGAATGATTGACACACTTGATCTGTGTTGAGCGATATTTTGCGATGATCTGACTGCACAAACGTGTCGCTTTGTTGGCGGTGAGCTAAGCTAAACCGTACTAGCAGTCCTAAAAGCCTTCGACGTGCACCGAGACACCAAGACTGAAGGAAGGACGTTTGAGGACACTAAAGTAGTGATTGTCGTACTCGGTCGGGACTTACGTATGTTCGGCACTAATTCAAGAATAATTATTGAGGGGAGCGCGTGACGTTACACAAAGAAAATGAAAGAAACAACTCGTAAATCAAGCCTTGCCTTCTTTTCCTTCATACGGCGGTTCACAAACGGCTATACAGATACACATACAGATTCTGCACACAAGTGTGATAGGTAACACTAAAATAGGAAACTGTCAATGACGAATTCGTCTTTGGGTTATAATATATTATATTATGTGGCTTCTCGGTCTTCCTCTGACTCGGGAAAGATCTTGTGCTAATATCAATGGTTTCTCCGTCGATATGCATGTAAATAGCATTGAAATACCCCTTGCTGAAATACCTGAAGCCCTGCTGTCTGCTTTTCAACGATATTTCACTGTTAGCTAAGAATGCGAGTGAGAAATCAGCCGGTAAATCGGACAGTGAAGTAAGAATAATTTTATTGTGTTGTTTTTCCATAATTAAAAGATGTTTCGCAATAGCTTCGTATATGTTTCGCAATAGCTTTGTATAACCTAAAAGACGATCGCAATAGCTTTGAATAACCAGCAATGTCATAAAAAGATGTTTTTGTGTTATATGATGTCGTGCAACGCCATTTGTTGGTAACAAAGAATAGTGTGGCGTCAGGCGGGATGAATTGGCCACTCACCCCTCCTTCCCCACACGCTTAGAGTATAAAAGGAGAACTTTAGATACTCTCGGTAGAGTCTGCTGCGGGTTGCGTACGGATGCCCAGCCGGTATTGAAGCTGCTCTCTACCTGGAGTGTTGGCTCTCCCTCCTATTGGCGCACGGTAAGAGCTGGATATTCTTCTAAGAGCTGATTGGATATTACTTAGCTTCATACCACGTGATTTGTGCTTGTGTTACCATTTCTGTGTAGGACCAATAAAGTGCCAATTGTTGGTAGCCAGAAGTGTGTCTTGTCTTCATTTCTGAGTGCCTATCTCCGACGAACCTATTAAAATTTGATACCGAACTCCTGAGCGAGGTATCAGAAATGTTTTAAAACATTTTTGGCGTTGTCGGCAGGATCGCGGAGAATACATTCAGAAATGGCTTGTTGCTTTAAGAGCAAAACTGTGAAGGAGGCGGAAGTGGCCTCAAGTTTTAAGTGTAAAACTGTGAAGGGAGCGGAGGTGGCTCCCAATGAGGATGGCGTCTCCGACTGGGAGAGCCTTGGATTTGAAGAAATAGGGAAACTCCTTAGACGGTACGGGGGACGCCCTAAGCCGTGGATAGGAGAAATTCCCTTGGCAACTCCACCGCTGCTACAGCGCATGTTAAGCAGGGTGGATGTGAGGGACAAAGCCCCGCTGGGTGGCGTCCGAGAGATGTTGTGGATTTTTGCCGAAGCCTGGAAGGAAAGAACAAAGGCTTTGGATAAAGTATGCGCTTCTGAAATGCAAAAAGATAAAAAGATAGCGCAACTTGAAGAGAATATTAAAGCGCTCGAATCTGACCAAGCTAAAGCGCAGAAAATCTTGGAGAAATCAGTGGCTTTTATTTCTTCAATGGCGCGCGAGAAAAGTAATAAAAGACCGCGTCGCATCGACCCAAAACAGGTCCGCTCTTTCGCTGTGGCACTCCAGGAAGACTGGGAGCCAGAGGGATGGAATGGCGACATATGGGGAGATGGCGACATGCAATATGGCGGGGAAATGAAATCTCAACCGCTGTATCCACAAGTTGGACATCTCCAAGTTAAACCGATCTCGCGGAGACGGGAGGAACAGCATGTTGTCTTGCCCGTCTTTGAAGAACAGCGAGATGAGAATAATGTACCTATAGTTGATAGGGAAGGAAACCCTATAGTGAGGCGAATAAAACAGCCTCAGCCGCCGCCCAGAATGACGATAACAAAAGAGGACTTCTCTCAGGAAGAGATAGCCCATTTAACATCAAAGTATCGACAAAAGCAGGGAGAACCAGCTGATTCTTGGCTCAGGCGGATGTATGAGGAAGGAGCTGACGCCATAGAGCTTGACTCAGAGGACTTTCGCGATTTGGAGGCTTGAGTTCAGATTCTCGAATGAATGCCGAGTTTCGTGCAAACGGGAGAGCAATGGCGGTAGGTGATTCTTTTTCGCTATTTGCCTTGTATGCTATGACAGCGCAATCTGTGTATCCAACGTGGCATGATTGGCCCGAGATCAAAGGGCCTTGGGTAACCATCCGCGACGCAATTCACAGAATGGGGAGATTGTGTACGCGCGAGTCGATATCGCGAGCGGGTCATGCTTTTATTGACGAAACAGCAGTGCCAAAAGTGGTGTGTGATGCAATGATTCGAGACGCACCTCCCCACTATAGGTCTGCGATACTTACCATTTTGTTAGGAGCCGTCGATAACAGCTTCAGTGACGTAAAAACGCGCTTGTTGGAGTTGGCGACTTTGGGAGATTGGGGAGACACAGTACATCAGCCTTGCCCTGAGAATTACAGGTCCGAAACAGATGGCAAACGACCGCGCGCGAAACCGCCCGAAGCCGGGAGTAGTAGGCGGGAAATGTGGAAAGCACTCATTGTAGCGGGAGTACCGGCAGAAGAAATTGACGGGCTACCCACAACTGCCTTGGCTGCAAGATGCAAACAAAGGGGATTGAAGGTAAATTGCTTGAGCAGGGATCAAAGGGAAAATCAGAAATTGCTCAGCTGGCCACCATCATAAAGGGAATGATGACGCCGGCAGCTCAACCAACAGCCCCTCCCTTGGATGCATTTGAGGATGAAGAAGAGGAAGAGGAAGATACAGACTCAAGCGACGACATGCTAGTTAGACACAAGTGGCCCCAGCTATGTGGCTGCTGTGAGAAAGGGCCGAGCGAAACCCAAGAGTAAGGGGAAAAATAAGGACAAGAGGTCACGTACCTTTGACCTCCTCAGCTAGGATGGAGGACAAACTCAGTCAACCAGCCAGAACAAAATTATCAATCGATGGTCAGTTGGGGACATCAGACCCCATGTTCAATTGGACACGGAAACCCTGATAAAATGAAGGGTGAAAATGTTCCACTGCGAGGATTGGGGGGACAAATTGTAAATGGAAAAGCAGTAATTCTTCCATTAAAAATTGGGAAAATGCCAATATGGAAATTTGAAGTGGTCGTCACCCCCATCCCAGAGTGGATAATTGGAATGGACATCCTGGCTGGAATGACTTTGTATTTGAGAATAGGTAAATTTCAATTTGGAACAGGAATTGATGTGCGGACAATATTGGTGGGAAAGGTAAAAATGACACCGTTTCCCATATCTTTGGGGAAAATGCAATCAGGACCTCCTCGAGCTGCGGAAATTATAGCTCAGGGGTCTGATGCCACAGTCAGTGTTTTATATCAAAGAGAGGAAAAATGGGTGAACGTACCCGTGAACAAATGTTACATGCGAGAATACTAATCATGTTTTCTTTTGTCAATAGTGGTAACCATATCTGTTGCAGCTTGGTGGGTGCTTGTTGAAGTGGGAGCTGTTGATTGGACGACCCTCGACGGGAGGACGCAGAGATGGAAGACATCCGGCGCCAAGGAATTGGAAATGACTGGGTCATCTGCCTCCTTGCCATTGGTGCCATGGTCCGACCCTCGTGGGGAATGACCGAAGGTCATGTGTGCGAGACAAGCCAGTTCATCGGGATGAGATGGAGAATCTCGGTCAACATCCCCTGTGATCTTCCCATGATGATCCACCACGAGAGTGATACGGGGGAGTAAGGTGACAGTCTCCGCTTCCTGCGTCATGTGTATGTGGGATTTGGACGAATGGAGATATTGGGGGTGTCAAGCTGATCATCGAAGAAACAATGACGCCAAAAATAACTCAAACACACTTGACTCCAATCCTTGACACCTGTACACACCTAGCTCAAGCAGTGGTTGAAACCAAGATATACTGGACAATTCACTTTCCCCCGATTCCGATATGTAATAGAATAAAAAGGGCATGGTATGATACTTTGTTGGGGGGAACGGGAACCGTATTGGGATTGGCAAATACTGCTGATAATGAGGTAACTAAGACCATGCTGTCCAATACTGGAGAACACTCTGCCAGGGCCTTGCATCAAATAGGGGTTTGGCTTCCTAAAGCTCTGGTGGGACAAAAAAGAAAATGCAGAACTTTGGAAAACAGTGTTTAATTGGGATATCAAATTATGGGACGAAGCAGAGAAAGTGCTTCAGAACTTGACAGAACAGAGTAGCTGGACAGTATGTAGTATTCAAACTCTACACGCTGCGGCTCAAAAGGAGTCGTTTCTAAGGATAGTTACGTCGGGAAATTATCAAGAGTGGCGGAAGTTTTGGAACATTTCTGACTCTTTGTGGTTGACATTACATCCCGAACACACCAAATGTAACAAAAATAAATGTACGGGGTATTGGACCCAGTACAACGTGACGACAACAAAGGTGGTTTGTAAATATCAGGTTTTGCCTGTTATAACGACAAGTGGATATTGGTTTTTACACATGGACGGAGAGTGGTTTGAACCAAAAACCAACAAAACCTTTAAATCAGATTTATGTGATTTAACAGACCAAGGGTTGGCTTGCAGATTACAACATGCGTACTCGAATCCGTGCCTAACCGACTCAGAGGTTGTACTTTGTGATTGGACTAGGGAGCCAGCCAGAGAGATGATGTGGCAAGTTGGACCGCATACTCTCTGTGTGGCTACAACACAAAATAACTCACAAGTACCTTCGGTTCTTTTTGTAGGATGCCTTCAAGATGTACACATATGGCGCTGGGGAAACATGACGTATCGTTTGACTAACTATTCGGAGTCCCGCAGGTTGACTGCGGTCCAGTGGGAGGTACTACGCTCCCCCTGGTCAGTGTCTCTGGAACGATTCAAATGCGCATTGGAGAGTTCTACAGACATCCAAAAACTCATCAAGTCACATGCGTCTAACATTTCCAGTCTCATGGTGTCAACTATGGTAGTAAAAGGGGAAGTAGTGCATGCCGCTAAATTAGTCTCATCATTGGTGGGACATCTTCACAGGAATGTCCTCCACTGCGCGTACTACTTTCTTGCCACCCTTGATCGTGTTAATGATTGTTATTTGGTGTGCTTACGCTATGCAATATGGGAACTTGCTATTATGTGCGACGCACCAGGCTTGAGGTAGAGAAGGAAATATATAATCGCCTATAATCAATTGCTTACATTTTGAATGATGGAAAAACATCAAGAGTGGAATGAAGTAAGAATAATTTTATTGTGTTGTTTTTCCATAATTAAAAGATGTTTCGCAATAGCTTCGTATATGTTTCGCAATAGCTTTGTATAACCTAAAAGACGATCGCAATAGCTTTGAATAACCAGCAATGTCATAAAAAGATGTTTTTGTGTTATATGATGTCGTGCAACGCCATTTGTTGGTAACAAAGAATAGTGTGGCGTCAGGCGGGATGAATTGGCCACTCACCCCTCCTTCCGCACACGCTTAGAGTATAAAAGGAGAACTTTAGATACTCTCGGTAGAGTCTGCTGCGGGTTGCGTACGGATGCCCAGCCGGTATTGAAGCTGCTCTCTACCTGGAGTGTTGGCTCTCCCTCCTATTGGCGCACGGTAAGAGCTGGATATTCTTCTAAGAGCTGATTGGATATTACTTAGCTTCATACCACGTGATTTGTGCTTGTGTTACCATTTCTGTGTAGGACCAATAAAGTGCCAATTGTTGGTAGCCAGAAGTGTGTCTTGTCTTCATTTCTGAGTGCCTATCTCCGACGAACCTATTAAAATTTGATACCGAACTCCTGAGCGAGGTATCAGAAATGTTTTAAAACAGACAGTTTCGCTCTATTCTTTTCTTGCTGCGCCGCCATTTTTGCTAATTGTTTGTCTGACGTTAGCGCACGTGGCGTGACGTCACTTCAGGAGGAGTGGTTAAGTGCCCTATACGGAGGGGTCAATTCAAAGCATAGGGTTGACAATTCTACCCCACCCCCTCCCACCCAAATGTTTCATTTAAAAACGCTCTGTTAAATTCAATCAGCGTTTGCCGATTGTGTTGAACTAAGCTTTCAGCTTTTTCAAAACATTGCAGGGAAAGACCGTTCGTGTTGATTCCTTGACAGGCCAGTACATTTAACTTTTCTTCAGATTAAGTTTGTCATATCAACAATTTTTATTGATGAAAAATTTTAAATACAGTTTATCATGTTCTACTAATATCGTAGTACCATAATGAAATCTGGAATTATTCTGAGTTTGAATTTTTTTTTCTATTTTAGTTATGTATGTTTATTTTTAATGTACAGTTAAGTTATATTAATCTGTTAACAAGAAGTTTTAAAATTATGTTTTTTTCCCCTAATTTAGTAATATACTGGTATTCCATCCCTAATTCCACCCGCAACTTTATATCTGCGGGCATTACTGACCACACTTGTACATTTTTCAAATGTGAGTGACGTCAGAGGTCAGCCACATGCGTTTTCAGACACAGGAAACTAGGTCAAAGTTCGTGGACTTTAATTCATAAACACATTTTTGGGTAAAAACATCAAAAAGGTTGTGCATTTTATGGTACAGTTGAACATATACATTTGTCTAGATAAAATAATTTGCGTTAGAAATTAGAGATTCCATACACTTTAAAACAACACTTTGAAAGTACTTTTTGACAGATATTATCTACAAGCATGATTATGTACAAAAATATATGAACAAATGATGTTCCCACGCTTGCACTTCTTTCCTCCAAATTCTCCTCCACTCTCATTTGCTCAATATTTACTTTATTTAAAATTTACTACCTGGTGCATAAAATCTAGTAAGGTTTTATCTGGATTCTATTAATGGAATTTTGTGTGGTTATTGTCCTTGGAACCAGTCCCTACTTCTGCTTAAAATACAACCTGTGGAGTTAAGGTCTGATCACAAGTTTGAGGAATGTGTAAATTGAAATGACTTGCTTATTTACTGCATATGCTTGTGTATTTAACTGCCCCAAAAAATAATTTCCAATAGACAACATATGTCAACCTCAAAGCAGTCACTGTGATTTGACGGGCGTGATGACACCTGCGCGCCATCGCACTCGCAAATCTGCACAGTCGAGCACGAAATATGACGCGCGTAGAATTTGTTACGAGTAGATATACATAGACATTCTCAGCGCACATGAAAACCAATCCACTGCAGTGAACCACAGCCTTACTCCCCCCCCCCCCAACATGCAAGCACACTCTTCTGCTAGTTTACCTGATTCCGCCCCCCTTCGGCTCTTAAAGGGGTACACTCATAATTACAAACACTATCCACTCACACAGTCTGGGCAACGTAGAGCAGAGACTTGCTGCTTGTGTTTTCTATCGATAATAATGGTAAAAGTTAAAAAAAAAAATTAAATACAAAAGAAGAAGTGCTGTTGCTTTAATGAATGTCGGGGTATGTGAATAATCGAAGAAAAAGTGGCAAAACTGGACGAGAGTTCTAACATTAGACTAGTCTGTCCATATATCTAAAAGCGATGGATTGACAATAGATACCGCCGTAACCTACGCTAGATTATAACAATACATCATGATGAAATAAAATGATTTGATATTAATGTTTGCTTTTGAAACTGAATGTCTATTGACATCTTTAAAAATGTCTAATTCAGTGCAATGTCAATAAATTATGATTATGGTATTAGGTAACAACTACATACTCGGGTATAACAACTCAGTAAGTTATTTTAAGGTCTTGAGATTCCATCCCTATTCACACCCGCAACTTTATCTGCGGGCATGACTGACCACACCCGTACATTTTTCAAATGTGAGTGACTGCCAAGCCCATATTATCTGACAAAATTCACATTTTGCCCTAACAAAACTGTCGACCTTACCACAGATATGAATGCAATTTTCCTTTTAAAAATCAGAAACAAAGTGTTACTGTTCTTAACAGTCATGATTTTAATCAAATACAGTGATGTCATGAAATATCAGTGGACTGAGGAGAGGTGAAAAGAATACATTGAGATGCGATGTAGGGCAAAGGTATATTTGGCGAAGGCTAAACAAGAGGCAGATGATATGTACACCAGGTTGGACACGAAAGAAGGAGAAAAGGATCTCTACACGTAGGGCTGTGGAGTTTGTGACCAACTTGTTCAACAGAATACTAGCAAGCAACAAGATGCCTGAAGAATGGAGGAAATGCGTGCTCATTCCCATTTTTAAGAACAAAGGCGATACGCAGAGCTGTGGGAACTATAGAGGAATAAAGTTGATTAGCCACACAATGAAGTTATAGGAAAGAGTAGTGGAGGCTTGACTCAAGACAGAGATAAATATCTTCCATACAGGCTCCACAAAAACACACCAGATATCCTGCGATTCCTCTGGAAGCTGATGAGGGTTGTGTGACAGAAGATGGAGATACCAACTGCCTGGCATAGAGCTGGAGGAATTCTTATTCCAAAGGAGAAGGACTTGTCAGAGATTAGGCAGTTCCGACAGATCAGCCTCCTAAATGTTGAAGGGAAATTTTTTTTCAGCTTTCAGCTCATAGGCTAACAGAATACCTGCGAGGTAACAACCTGATTGACAACGACAACCCAGAAAGCAGGAATAGCTGGCTTCTCTGGATGCACTGGGAGGAGGTGGACACCGGTGGCTGCAACTGAACAGGCAAAGGCACCACTCAGACACAAGGACATCGATGGCCAAGTGCAGGAGGGGAGGAGTGGCCTTGGGCTCGGGGCCAGTAGACCAGTAAGGAGCAAGGCCACTACTGCCGAGTGGCACAAGCTGGTGGTCCAGGAGGTACGTCGAGAAGAGGAATCACAAAAGGTGCGCCCAACCTGTGTCGCAGGCCAAGCAAGGACAGTGGTCCTGGGAAGGAGCAGAGGCAAGGAAAATCACCTGGAAAGAGCTGTGGGAGATGGAGGCATTCAGGGCAAGCTTTACGATCAGAGCTGTAAATGATCTCTTGCCTTCTCCCACGAACCTAAACCAAATATCCCGAGTGCCTGTTATGCCCAAGTCCTGCAACACTGAAGCACATCCTGGTTGGTTGCAAGACCAGCCTTATGCAAGGCCATTACATGTGGTGGCACAACCAAGTGCTGCAGTGTTTTGCTGGTGTTCTAGAGAACCAGCGAATGATGGTGAACGCCCTCCCACCCCTGTCAGCCACCTGGAAACCAAGGCTGTTTTGTTCGGGCGGGGGAGAATCAAACCGGCCATACCAACAAGCCACCAGACAACGGACACCTGGGCAGTGCACGAGACTAGAAGCTGCTGGCAGACCTGGACAAGAAGCTCTGCTTTCCATCTGAGATTACAACTACCACCCTATAACCAGATCTAGTGCTTTGGTCTGCCTCTCCCAAGCTTGTCTACATCATTGAGCTCACAGTGCCCTTGCAGTTGAGGGGGTGGCTGGGATCACCGCTGAACACTCTCGAGAGTGTCGTGGGCCTATCAGCGAAAAACTTGAAGACGGAAGGAAGCCCACTTGATAACCCCTCAGGTGCCATCACAGATTTGAACATCCCACAGAGCCTCATCGGAGCCGAATTATGTATGAATAGAGGGATATTACCATCTAGTCCTACATAATACATCTTCGATTAACAGTATGGGTTTCATGCCTAGAAGGGTACCACAGATGCATTATTTAATTTGAGGGTGCGTGTGGAAAAATCCAGAGAAGGTCGTATGAAGCTACGCTCTGTCTTTGTGGATCTAGAGCAGAGGTCGACAACCATTAACACTTAAATAGACATTTCGACTTGGTTTCCACGGACACAAACACTTCTTGACATCTGAAATTAAGTTGTTAGTTGTATTAGCAATTTTTTTTTGTTTTTTAAAATTATATATAATTTTATTTATTAAACATTTAACTCTTACAAAAAATATCCCAGGGTTGAAGGTCTCTTTCAAATGAATGAAAACGCAGAACTTAAATTTTCGATTTTGCATCAAGTCATCATCCTTTGGGCTTTCGTCGCATGAAGTGAAGCCTTGACGTGAATTTAAAAATACTGTGGGATGTGTACTTATGTGTGCACCCCTTTAGGAGCGTCGGCGGAGTAAAGCAGACAAGGGTATGAGCGTGTAGAATGAACACTGATCTAAAATTAAAAAAAAGACTGGATCGCACATACACATAAAGAGGTATGTCGATTGGTTGAAGCCAGTGGGCCGCCATCTTGGTACTCCCAAAATGCGTGGAAGACATGGTTTAAAGGTTGGATTATGGCAGAGGTTTTCTGAAAGTTTGGCATGTAGAAATTTAACTGGTCGTATGAGCTTGACATTTTTTCAGTTCTGGTAACATGAAGGATTTTTGATTCTACTTTGTAACCCAAAAAGGCTAACTAAGTGCAAAGGAAAGACAACACCGTGACTACCAAGAAACCTTGCATATGACATAGGGCCCAATTTCCGTGACATGTTAACTTTTCCCAAAATATGCTGTGAAGCACTATCAACATAACAGAGCAAAAAAAGTAAGCATTCTTTTGTCCAAAAAAACATGAAATTTTAAGTCAATCAGTTACATATATTTTTAGATATAAGGACTTGCATCACTCACATACCACAATATTATCTAGAATAACCGTTAGAGAATTGACTTCAAACCACTAATCTTAAAAATAAAAAATAAAAAAATTAAAAAAAAAAAAAAAAAAAGACTGGATGGGTCATTGGCCAACAAAACTGAAGTCGCCATGCGCCAAATTGATACTCTCAAAACAACCATGCCGACACCCGCCGCGACAATCGCCAATTTCGTTGCTGTGAGAAAACTTTCCGCAGGTAAGTTAGAAAGATTTACTTTGACACTGTTAAAGTTAGTTTGTAAAGGGTCTTTTTATTTTCTGATTAGCTTAATTCACTTGAACAAAGCTTTGTTTACGTTTGTTGTTTTTCACTGTTCACTCTATGCTTCACGTTGATAGGCCGACGGTTTTTCATGAAAAAGTGATGTAAATATTTTCCTAAACTTCAGTGGAATCAGAGAGAAAACACATTTTCTGTGAGGTTTTTGGTGAATTTCATAATACAAAACTCTGTAAATTGAATTAGATTTTTAAATGAAAGGAATCTGAAATAGGACGTCACAGAGACAACAAATTAACAATGCGTTTAGCATGTAATTTCTCATTGCGAGTTCTTATTTCCAAAAATGTATCTAACTATATTGACTTAAAATGTAATGTTTTTATGACAAAAAATGCTTAGTTTTTTTTCTATGTTCTGATCATAGTGCTTCACAGCATATTTTGGGATAAGCTAACATGCCACTGAAATCGGGCCCTAGGTAATATGCAAGGTTTCTTGGTAGTCTTCTTGGTGGCTTACCAAGTCGAATTAAAAATCTTTCATGTTACTAGAACCGAAAAAATGTCAAGCTTACACGACCACTTTTAATTCTACATGCCAAACTTGGAGCCCCCCCCATAATCCAACCTGTAAACCATGTCCTCCACATGTTTTGGGAGTACCAAGATGGCAGCCAACTGGCTTCAACCAATCGACATACCACTAGATGTGTATGCGATATCCAATAAGTGCTTCAAACCTGTTCTGTTCAGTCGCTATTTTGGAAGCTTGTGGGACATGGCAAATGTCGCTAAGGGGGGGCAGAGTTTAAGATCGCCAGTCGGAAAGGTCCATTAAAGGTCAAGTGTCATCCCTATAAACATTCTAAAATAGATATTGTAATGAAAAATACATATAACATTATTCACTTCAATGTCTATATGAAAAAATAAATATGAGCGGAGAGCGCGTCATCCATGCACAAAGGTGCAGAAGTGTCATTGGACAACATCCAAGTGGTCGCCATCTTGGGTGTATTCCCTGTCTGTGACGTCACCGAGGACATTCGCCATTGAAAACACGCGGTGGACCCTACTATGGGAGACAACACGTGCCTTCTGACACGGAAGCTCTTTTCGAGGAAGAGAACATTACACAACCGGATGAAGTTATCGGGACATTATTACCTTATTGTTTCGAGCCATATTCAGATGATACGCGATCACGGCCAAACCGCCTCCCCGTCCGATCCACTTCCGCGGTGGAGATGAGCCATCGCGTTCTGAACAACGCTCTAGACAATGGCGTACTCATTCGCGTGCGACGACAACGCCGTAAAGCAGCTCGGCTCGACTCCGTGATAAGCCACCTCGGCGCCGAAAATGAGCCACCCCAGCAGAGGCGCCGCGTCCGCCAGTCACAGCTCCGGCGAAGGCTGCGCGTCAGGCTTGCGGATGGCAGCGGCCTTGAACAATGTCATAAAGCGAACTCGCTCTGCGCCGAAAATGGCTTATCGTGGCGCCAAGCATATCGACACATTTAGCACGCTTGTCATATGTACGCGTATCTTTTGTTATATTATGAGAGATCGATTAAGTGGTCCGCCCGAAACTATTATTTTATTTTTTTTTTTTTTAGTAACTGTTGAAACACCTACCTGCCATTTGGAACCCACAAAGCTCTCGTCCTTTGCACCTGTGCAATCTATTTCTCACGATGAACCAGGTCTCTTGCAAATTTATGAAGGGTAAATCCATCCTCCCAAGTGTTCAAGCAATCTCCAGCAATGCAAGGAGCGGGCATTTTGGCAAACGCGAAGGAACAACGAGCTACCTTGCCGGAGGTAAAACTAATAGAAACAAACAGTCTACTTGAGGGTGGTCCTGCCATGTACTTCCTGCTTCTTCTCAAAAACAAATCCCTCGAGAGGATTTTCATGGCCAGAGTTACAAAAAGCTGTATCTGTCAAAATCATGTTTTGTGGTGAAAAAAACGCAAGGGTCCCTTTCGACTGCCGTTTTTTCATTAACAACATAATAAAAAACATGCATTTCATGACAGTGGCCCTTTAAGGTGACGCAGAGCGTTAACAGTGAACAACAACAACCGTAAGCAAAGCTTTGGTCAAGTGAATTCAGCTCATCAGAAAATAAATAACCCTTTACAAAAACTTTTAACAGAGTCAAAGTGAATCTAACTTACCTGTGGAATGTTTTCTCACAGCCACGAGACGGGCGATTAACGCAGTTACCAGTATTGTACTTACATTTAAAACGAGGTAGATACTTGTCAATACAAAAAAAAAAAATACTTGGCAATACTAAACAATTGAACACATACGTACTTACTTGCTACCGAAGCCAAGTGAATGCTGTACGGGGTTTTCAAAGCAGTCCACTTTGATTTGTAAATTCAATGCACCCGCTTTGTCTTCACAAACCTGGTCCATAACCTGCCTATGACCGTTCACGTCTTGGCCATTCGTGTAAGCTGACACCATCAGCTTTTGACTCAGACCAGCAGTCATCAACACACTTCATTATCGTTGGTAGCTTTTCACTCTGGCTAAATGTTGTGTGACTTGACGTCACAATCCGGAGTGTACCGGAACTTGCCGATTCTAAGTGACATTTCGAACAAAAATTTGAGACTGACTTTGACGCGAATTTATTTCATTTCTGTTGTGTTGAGAATTTTTAAAATATTTTTAATGAAATGTTAGCTACATTTTTAAGATAACCATATAAAATAAATTTCCTCTGGAGGAGGAGAAGAAGAAGCGAAGAAGATGAAGAAGAAGAAATTGACGATGATGATGTTGATGAAGATGGCGGCGACCTCCGTACTCCGACTCCAGACAGCCAAGGTAAAGCCCATTTCCAATTTTCAGAAATACCGTATAACAGTTTCCATTTTTCAGTGGTCTTTCCATATTTATCATCCGGATTGTTAATTTATCCATTAAAAATTTTAAATGCTTTTAATTTAAGAACGATTACGTGGTGCGCCCCAAACTATTATTTTTTTCAGTAGCTGTATACACACCGACCTGTCATTCGGAACCCACGAAGCTCTCGTCCACTGCACCCATGCAATCCATTTTTCACAACGGACCGGGTCTCTTGCAAACTTATGAATGGTAAATCCATCCTCCCGAGTGTTCAAGCAATGTCCAGCAATGAGCCGGCATTTTGGCTCACACGAAGGTAAAACTAATGGAAACAAACGAGTCCACTTGGGGGCGCCGCTGTTCTTTACTTCACTTCCTGCTTCTTGTCGAAAACGATCATTCGAGAGGATTTTCATGGGGGGAGTTACAAAAAGCTGTATACGTCAAAATCACGTTTTGTGGTGGAAAAAAAAAACACATGGGCACATATTGGCTGACGTTTTTTCATTAATAACATTCTAAAAATCACCAATTTCATAACAGTAGCCCTTTAAGGACATAAGACATTAGCTCTTATTTCAAATCTGGACACGAGCCAGCGAGTATAATCGCAATTGAAGAAAAATAAGAACTAAAACTCATTGTTTTGGACATTTATTTTTAAAGATAGCACAAATGAGTAAAACCATATATTAGCGCCTTTAGGCCTTTTTAAAGGAAGACTTTGTCGAAACTAATAGGAATGGGAGCACACATTAAAAGTTAGTAGATGAGGGTTCAGTGTTTCTTTTAGTGCCAGTTATCCACAGATTTCACCAAGAAACATCTCTAAATTGGAAAAGTATTATCAAAATTCCTCTCTCGCTCAGACATTCCAACGAGCCGGCCTGGAAAACTCACAGCCAATCAGCATTTGCTTCCTGTTCTGACCCCCCCATTGCTCGTGGATACGCTTCATGAACGGAGAACGTCCACTATCTGGCATTTTGTGGATGAGTTTTGTGGAAAAAATAATTACAAACAACAAAACCAAAGTAGCCGGATGTACAATGTTGAAGCTTAGGCGCTTGAGCCAGACTACACATATCCAACACTTGACGTGTTATAGACGGGGCGTGGCACTAGCGACGAACAATAACAGTCGTATTATATGGACCACGGAGATTTGATACTTTTCTGAGGAGTTGGTTTCGATATAGAGATTATCCAGCAACCGTGGCCATACTACCCACCCCCCAATTGTATTTTTCAGCCTCTCGCTAACGACCGGGCATGGGGGGGGGGGGTCAACAAAGTGTGTATAACAACGAGTTGATGCTCCTTGCTATTACTACTCTCGCTATTGAGCAAACAAAACAAAAATAACAATGTTCCAGCGTTTGAGCCAGAATACACATGCGCGGAAGTCGACGTGTTAGGAGGGGCGTGGTGCCGACGAACAGTAACAGTCCCATTTCCGGGATTGAACAGCTGCGCCACCGTGCCGCCTCGTAAAATATATTGTTGCTTTTACAGTATTAGCACCAGCGGCTATATCTAATCAGCTAATAACCAGTAATGATTAGATGTGTGCAAATTTCCCCTGATGGTCAATGAGCCTCAACTGTGACAGCCACAGCTTTATCCTTTCAGGTTAACTCCATTGGAGGTTAAAGAAGGAGAAATTTGGGTGCATTTTCTCACTTGTGTTCCACAACACGTCGGCATCTTGGCTTAGCTAGAAGAATGGTCTGTAATGGTAACCACCGGCAACGTCAGGGGTGGAGTCAAGGATGTTTCTTCTGCGTTTGGCTGTGAAAGCTGGCACACATCCAGATTTTGCTTGGATTTCAAAAATGTTCTTTATTTTCATTTTTTTCAATTAATTTCCAAATTATGTGTAATAATAATATTACTTAACATTGGAGGGTTTATTGTACATATGAATTTTGGGGAGAGTCTTCCTTTAAAATGGAGATAAAATAAAGCACAAATGACAGTGGAAAATAAATCTGTGAGGTGGCAAGTAATCCGTCCATTTAATCCATGACATGTTACAACACGTATGGTACTCTTGATATTATAATTCCAATTTATTTTATATTTCCTTCACAATCTTTTTATGTGATGTTGAATGAAAAGGATTCATTTTTGTTTTGGGTTACCAGCATAATATTTAAAACACACAAGAAGCAAAAATTCAGGCAATGAAATGAGCTTCAAATAGTTTTTTAAACAAGCAACATTTATTTTTTATGTTGAAAACAATGAAGTTGTTTTTGTTTGCTTTATTTTATCAGACAAAATAAATACGTAAGGGCTCATGTGCAGATTTGAAATAAGGGCTTATGTCCTAGGACCTCATGTCCTTAAAGGGGAATGTCGGTGGTTTGCATTAACAATATACCCAATAGGTCATGTAATATGTACTCTATCTTGACAATGTGATGATAAATCCTCTCTCATTTAATAGTCTTTTGAGAAGATTTTTTTTCAACAATTACTAATTTTCAGGGGCGCTGCCATTTTCTTGAGTCACATGACCTATGTGGGCGGATGTGACTTATGTGCTATTCCAAATGCTCGATTACATGGGACACCATTATGCCCAACGCTGATTTCTCGTATTTCCCCTCATCTGATGAAGAAACGGCAGTATCGGTTGTTTAGGAAGACGGACGAATGCTTGCATACAGAACCTGTGCCTGTAAAAAATGCCGCCGAGCGACGGAGCCGTGAGCTAAGATCCCCGGAGGAGTAAGCTCCGGGGCTCGGTGGGGAGCGAGCCCACGGTTGCACCGCTTGGCTTGGTTGGTTCTTTATGAGTCTAGCTTTGACAGTTTTGTTTGTACGTTCAACAAGCCCAGCAATTTCGGATGATACACGCAATGACACTTTAAGTCAATTTTCAGCAGCTGTCTAACTTTTGTCACAGGATCATTCACAAAATGTGTGGCATTGTCACTTCGAATCACACTTGGAATGCCAAACGTTGGAATAATGCAATTACATAGTGCTTTTACAACTGTCTATATCAGCATCGTCTGTTGGAAATAACCCATTTGGAGAACACATCAATTATCACCAAGCAATAAATCATCCCTCATGCTTTGTTTAACTCAATGTAATCTATATGGATTGTGAGAACCTGTTCTGGAGGTTGAGAAAATGTTCCTCTTTGTGGACTTAAATACCCTTTTGCATTGTTTTTCAAACAGATAACACGTTGTTTGCAAAACATTTTTGAAAAGCGACTAAACACCTGTGTGTGATATTGTTTTTTCAATGCCACCTTCCTCCCCGTTGACAACAATAATTGCAAAGACCCAAAAATGACATTATGTGCTTTTTTTTGTTACTGGTTTTGGAGCTTTGGTGATAGCTTGTTTCTGTTTGTCAACGACAATGCGTCCTTGTTCAGTCAAAATTTGTCCTAGATAGGTCAGTTCCTGTTTCCATCACTGCATTTTGTCTTTTGAAATGTTGTTTCCTGTGTCATGCATATATTGCAATAATGCCAATGATGATCTCTAGTTTCTGGGTGCATTTTGCAATTTCCTTTGGATCATCATTTTTTCTGAACGCATTGACACATCTTTCCATGATTTGGCGTAAATGTCCGCTGTCCTGACGTGTCAGTTCTTTATAAGGAATAAACTGTCATTTCGTCTCGGATCAAACTGTTGAACTATGACTCCATATTTTGACCCTGTTGTTAATGTCAATAGTTCAAAAAATTCCCCTGCATGTAGGCAGTGACTGTGAACCATGTCCGTCATTTCATTAACAAATGCATCCCAGTCATTATTTGGATTCAGGAGTAATCCCGCAATGTCTCTGTATTCGGTTGGGGTCATCAAAACTGGACAGGCATTTCTAAAATAGGGTAGGCCTGAATTTAATAATTTTCGTAGGGGTGTGACTCATGTCTGGGACGAGTGGGGCGTTCGAATTAATGGAACGTCTCCACTGGCCCACTGAACCCTAAGATCGGGTTTGATAAGGGCTGATGTTACGAATTGGCCCGGATGGTTTATTCTGTTCTATTTGCCCGTCAGTAAGTTTTCCTGTCACCTGAGAATATGATGGCAAAGATGGATATAATTTTTGTTTGGGTGTTTTTGATATCATGTTGTCAGATAGTGCTGATCTGGTTGGAGTGTGACATGCTGATGTTTGTGCCACAGTCTGGTCTCGGCTGGTCGTGTTAGTTACGGTGGTGGTCAAGTCGTCATCCATTTTCTTTTCTTTATATATTTTTTTCAGTTTCACGATTTTGAATTTGTCTGGCACTGTTTACTGTGGGTGTTGTCTTTTCTCTTCTGCCCGTCTTTAAGAGATAATTTACTGAGAAGTTTGTCCAATACTTTTTCTGCCACTTTCTGGTGAATTGTGTTGTTCCCTTGTAATCAATTTCAGCCAAACAGCATTTTTCCTTTGCATCAGCCTCAGAAAGTGGACAGTTCGATTTCTTAATCGACATTGCCGCCATTTCTGACTGTCTTATTTCTTATAAGCGTCTATGTATTGTTCCTCAGTTTTGAAAAAAATTAAAAGTGCCTGACTTCGGGTCAAATACCAAGCTTCTACTCCGAATTTGGAGCGGGTATTTCTGCTTGTTTTTGAGGCCCCGTAGCTCAGTGGTTAGAGCACTGGTTTGGTAAACCAGGGGTTGTGGGTTCGTATCCCACTGGGGCCTCCACTCCCTGAGAAGGGTTGCGTCAGGAAGGGCATCCGGCGTAAAAATAGTGCCAAACATATATGTGCGTTCATCTGAGATGACATGCTGTGGCGACCCGAAAAGGGACAAGCCGAAAGAAACTTTAATGCAGCCCTATGGGGGCACAAACCAGTGCGATCTGTAGGCCAGTCCCAAGCCCGGATAAATGCAGAGGGTTGCGTCAGGAAGGGCATCCGGCGTAAAAACTGTGCCAAACAAATATGAGCGTTCATCTAAAGAATCCCATACCGGATCGGTCGTGGCCCGGGTTAACAACGCCCGCCCCCGGCACTGCTAACCTGCAGGGCGTCGGTGGAAATTCAGCTACTGTGGGTCGAAGACAAAGAAGAGGAGGAAACCAGATCCATCGTCAGAAGAAAAAGAGGAATGCACAGAGCCTACAACTGAGTGTTGGGACTTTGAATGTTGGGACTATGACAGGAAAAGCTCAGGAGTTGGTTGACATGATGATAAGGAGAAAGGTTGATATTCTGTGCATCCAAGAGAGCAGGTGGAAAAGTAGTAAGGCTAGAAGTTTGGGAGCAGGGTTTAAATTATTCAACCACGGAGTAGATGGGAAGAGAAATGGAATAGGGGTTATTTTAAAGGAAGAGTTGGCTAAGAATGTCTTGGAGGTGAAAAGAGTATCAGATCGAGTGATGAGACTAAAATTTGAAATTGAGGGTGTTATGTATAATGTGGTTAGCAGCTATGCCCCACAGGTAGAATGTGACCTAGAGTTGAAAGTGAAATTCTGGAAGGAACTAGATGAAGTAGTTATGAACATCCCAGACAGCGACAGAGTTGTGATTGGTGCAGATTCTAATGGACATATTGGTAAAGGAAACAGGGGCGATGAAGAAATGATGGGTAACTACGGCATCCAGGAAAGGAACTTTGAGGGACAGATGGTGGTGGACTTTCCAAAAAGGATGGAGATGGCTGTAGTGAACACTTATTTCCAGAAGAGGGAGGAACATATAGTGACCTACAAGAGCGGCGGTAGAACCACGCAGGTAGATTATATTTTGTACAGACGATGTAATCTGAAGGAGGTTACTGACTGTAAAGTAGTGGTAGGGGAGAGTGTAGCTCGACAGCATAGGATGCCAGTATGTAGGATGACTCTGGTGGTGGGTAGGAAGATTAAGAAGACAAAGGTAGAGCAGAGAACCATGTGGTGGAAGCTGAGAAAGGAAGAATGTTGTGCGGCCTTCCGGAAAGAGGTGAGACAGGCTCTCGATGGACAACCGAAGCTCCCGGAAGACTGGACGACGACAGCCAAGGTGATCAGAGAGACAGGCAGGAGAGTACTTGGTGTGTCATCTGGTAGGAAAGGCGAGAAGGAGACTTGGTGGTGGAACCCCAAAATACAGGGAGTCATACAAGGAAAGAGATTAGCGAAGAAGAAGTGGGATACTGAGAGGACTGAGGAGAGGCGAAAGGAGTACATCGAGATGCGACGTAGGGCAAAGGTAGAGGTGGCAAAGGCTCAACAAGAGGAATATGAAGACATGTACACCAGGTTGGACACGAAAGAAGGAGAAAAGGATCTCTACAGGTTGGCCAGACAGAGGGATAGAGATGGGAAGGATGTGCAGCAGGTAAGGGTAATTAAGGATAGAGATGGAAATGTGTTGACTGGTGGCGTTAGTGTGCTAAATAGATGGAAAGAATACTTTTAGAAGTTGATGAATGAAGAAAATAAGAGAGGAGGAAGAGTTGAAGAGGCAAGTGTGAAGGACCAGGAAGTGGCAATGATTACCAAGGGGGAAGTCAGAAAGGCACTACAAAGGATGAAAAATGGAAAGGCAATTGGTCCTGATGACATACTGGTAGAGGTATGGAAGCAATTTGGAGAGATGGCTGTGGAGTTTTTGACCAACTTATTCAACAGAATACTAGCGGGCGAAAAGATGCCTGAAGAATGGAGGAAAAGTGTTTGAGTTCCCATTTTTAAGAACAAAGGGGATGTTCAGAGCTGTGGGAACTATAGAGGAATAAAGTTGATGAGCCACACAATGACGTTATGGGAAAGAGTAGTGGAGGCTAGACTCAGGACAGAAGTAAGTATCTGCGAGCAACAGTATGGTTTCATGCCGAGAAAGAGTACCACAGATGCATTATTTACCTTGAGGATGCTAGTGGAAAAGTACAGAGAAGGTCAGAAGGAGCTACATTGTGTCTTTGTGGATCTAGAGAAGGCCTATGACAGAGTACCAAGAGAGGAACTGTGGTACTGCATGCGTAAGTCTGGTGTGGCAGAGAAGTATGTTAAAATAGTACAGGACATGTATGATGGCAGCAGAACAATGGTGAGGTGTGCCTTAGGTGTGACAGAGGAATTTAAGGTGGAGGTGGGACTGCATCAGGGATCAGCTCTGAGGCCCTTCCTGTTTGCAGTGGTAATGGATAGGCTGACAGATGAGGTTAGACTGGAATCCCCTTGGACCATGATGTTCGCAGATGATATTGTGATATGCAGTGAAAGCAGGGAGCATGCAGAGGAACAATTAGAAAGATGGAGACATGCACTGGAAAGGAGAGGAATGAAGATTAGCCGAAGTAAAACAGAATATCTGTGCGTGAATGACAAAAGTGGAGGGGGAAGAGTGAGGCTACAGGGAGAAGAGATAGTGAGGGTGGACGACTTCAAATATTTAGGGTCAACAATCCAGAGCAATGGTGAGTGTGGTAAGGAAGTGAAGAAACTGGTCCAAGCAGGTTGGAACAGCTGGCGAAAGGTGTCTGGTGTGTTATGTGACGGAAGAGTCTCTGCTAGGATGAAGGGCAAAGTTTACAAAATAGTGGTGAGGGCGGCCATGATGTACGGATTAGAGACTGTGGCACTGAAGAAACAACAGGAAGCAGAACTGGAGGTGCCAGAAATGAAGATGCTGAGGTTCTCGCTCGGAGTGACCAGGTTGGATAGGATTAGAAATGAGCTCATTAGAGGGACAGCCAAAGTTGGATGTTTTGGAGACAAGATTCGAGAGAGCAGACTTCGATGGTTTGGACATGTTCAGAGGTGAGAGAGTGAGTATATTGGTAGAAGGATGCAGAGGATGGAGCTCCCAGGCAAAAGAGCGAGAGGAAGACCAAAGAGAAGGTTTATGGATGTGGTGAGGGAAGACATGAGGGCAGTTGAGGTTAGAGAGGAAGATGCAGGAGATAGGCTAAAATGGCAAAAGATGACACGCTGTGGCGACCCCTAACGGGACAAGCCGAAAGGAAAAGAAGATTCCTGCTTGTTTTTACTCACAACCTTTATTCAGTGTTCTCAGGTTAAAGTGTTACATGGTTACAAGCTCACAGTAAAAATGATAGCTACTCCAACATAAACACTAACGTACATATTTCTTTAAGGCTGCAACAGTCTCTTGATAAACCCAAAAGAGATTAGTATGGCATTCATTTCAGACATGTATATGGAATTTGGAGATATGCACTTGTGGTAAGAAGGGGGATAACTCCTACCAGTGTTGAGGAGTATCTGCTTCACGTCAGAAGGGAAACACGCTAAGGTCAGATTGGAGACATCGCTTCCCAGTGTTCGGGCGTATCCGTTTGAGGTCGGCAGGAGGGCATCGCCTCCCAGTAGTCGCTGGGTCACACTCTAAGTCACTCAGTCTCACAAAGAGAATAATTCAGAGTAAGACTAACAGAAACAAACTCATTCCAACAGCAACTATGGTAGTAATAATATGTTTTTTCATGATAACTAACATAGTAATGAGTTATTTCACAGAAACAAAGACTGGTAAGCATTTTTGAAGTTGGTGTTTGGTTTAGTTAGTCACAAACTGATAAAGGCTTCGATATCCTGAATGTATATACGAAGTTTTTGGTCTTGTTTTCAGTGATGAAAGTCCTCCAGATTTTCCCGGAATTCCGGATTTTTAAATTTTCATGAAAATTGCTCTGGAAAATTTAGGAAAAATTGCCTAAAATTAATCAGAATATTAGTTAACACTGAACGAACATGCGTTTGAGTTCATTGTTTTGCTTTCACGAGCGTAGCCATGTTGAGGCACTAAAACTAGTAACAGTAAACCCCCTCCCCTTGCATTCTCTCAAGACGTCGCTTATTTTGTGTGGTCTTGACATTAATTTAAGTGTTTATTTCATAAACGTTGTAAACTAAACAAGCCCGCTCCAAAACAACTGGTATTTACCCGGAAACAGGAAATGCAAGTTAACCGTACTGAGCATGTACGAAAGTTAGGTCGAAAGCGCAAAGGAAATTCAGTTACAGTAGAGGTCCTCATTGCGTCGATTGTGAGGTAGTGTGACGGCGAAAAAAAACAACAATAAAAGAACGTTAGACTATCATCCACCTCGTCGCCTTATTCAAGTGTGGCCAATACATCGAGCGCATGCACATAAAGGCGCGTTCTAGGAAGCCAGCCTCCTTTTTACGGCAGTCCTGCTATGCGTGCCCCCCCCCCACAACAATACGTCACGATTGCCGACAGGAATGTTTGTTCCAATGTATCGCTACCTTGTTGCCACGAACGCCGATTTATGTTGAACTAAACTTTCAGCATTTTCAAAACATTGCGAGTATAGACCATTCGTTTTTATTCCTTGACAGCCCAGTGCATTTAACTTTTCTTCAGATAAAGTTTGTCAGATCAAGAATTTTTATTGATGAAAAATTTTAAATACTGTTTTGTCATGTTCTACTAATATCAGTTGGAATTGGAAATGATCATTTCTGAGATTTAAATGTTAGTTTTCTATTATAGTGATATATTTGTTAATTTTATTTTTAATTTACAATTATGTTATATTAATCCAGTAAGTTATTTTAAGGCCAACCCTAATCACACTTGCAACTTTATCTGCGAGTATCACTGACCACACCCGTACATTTTTCAAATCTGAGTGACTGCGTGTGTGTGTGTGTGTGTGTGTGTGTATATGTATGTATATATATATATATATATATATATATATATATATATATATATATATATATATATAAGGCCACTCATTATACTATTATTACTAGATCTATATCTAAGATATTGAGCAATGTGGTCGAGTGTATCAGTACAACGTGACATAACGAGTTTGAGACTTAAACGTTAATAGTAATTACGACAGATGAACGTCTTTAACATGCTTTGCTATACGGTGTAGAAATTCTCTGCTATATTTTCGTGTATATTCTAAATCTATACTATAATATGTATAATGTGGGGAAAATGACAATTTTAGATGTCTTTTTACTGAATAGTTCACTTAATTAATTTGTCTTGAGGTAAGCTGTCATATTTTAAGCATATTTTGCTGACAAATGTGATTTTGTGCTATCCAGTGATAGGGGGATGGAGGCAAAAAAAATCTGGGCTTGACCCTTGGGCAACTTCTGCCCAATTTTTTTTTTTTTTTTTTTTTTTTTGGTCAGGACTTAGAAATTTTACTTTTAATTTTTGTCTGAATTTTGTTCACAGATATTGCCAGAATGCACCACAGCCATTTTTTCCAAACATTTCCTGGGAGGGCATGCCCCCGGACCCCCCTAGCAGGACTTCACACCTTCAGTGCTCACATTTATATTTTCAAGAATTTCCACAAAAGTCCACTTTCATCTCTATATAATGAAGTAAAAAAATTCAGCTTCAGCTCTGTTTTTGTAACAGGGCTAGAGTTAGGTTAAGTCTGTTATTCTTTGTACCTTGCCTGCTTGGGTTTCTGATATCCTGTGAAATGACGTTTGAGTGCGTTGTACGGACTTCTCTATCACTTTCCGAAAGACACCAACCTTCTAGAGCAAAGCTTGAGTATTCTGTCAACTTTGAATTCCTGAATTCTTTGTGACTGTGTTAAAAGAAAAAATATCTATGGAAATGTCAACTACTTCAAATGGTAGAAATTTCAGTCCTGATTTCACACACAGGCTTTCTAAATGGCAGATAGAGCCCACAATTAAAAAATTTTCAATTCTGAACTTTTAATATGGACAGAACAATCTTTGCGGCTGTCAGGTTCACCAATCAGACATTCATTAAACAGGACAAAAAAGGAAACAAAGACACCAGTTCAAGTCTCGCGAGGAGAGAGGAGAGGAGAGGAACTGTCTCGTACAATTCACCACTGCACTCTCTGATTATCCTCTCCTCAGCACTTCTATTTATTTAGTTTTAAGACGCCCATTATTTACATGGATGTTACAAAAAGGAGAGGACAAGCAAAACAGTTTGAAACAAGGTGTACATGTTTGTTCATGTGCGTGTGCATGTGTGGAAGATTGGTGAATACGTGTGGTCATCATTTCTTTAACAGGCAGCAGTTTTAACAGTTCTGATGACTAGATGTTTGTGTTCTTGCTAAGAGGCTGCCACGTTATCTAGAGCAGAGCAAATCATTTCTTTTATTGGAAGCAGATGTATGATAATTATGATCACAATTATTCCTTCAGCGGCCAATCATGGTGTTACAATTATCACTTGCAAATCCAACACAATTTTTCCAAAGAATTTCTTGTTTTTGGAAAACTGGATAAACAACTTCAAAAACTGTTCAAACTGTTCCTGAAATCATTTCTGATAAATCCAGGAGCCTGTTTTTTGTACATTCTCCTTCAAAGAACCAGGCCCCATGACTCATCTTTTAGGAGCATTTCTGTCATTGCTTTCATCAAGCATGAGGCTTGCACCTTGTGATGATTAGATCAGTGTAGGTTGGAGCCAGGCAATGCTTTGCAATCGTCTTCATCTTTGTACGCTGGCTGGAAAAGTCCTTCAAATCTGTTAAGTTTCATTAAGTATTACTTTGTGGCTGTTTAAAATAAAAATTAAAAAACATTAAAAAAAAAAAAAACAGATTCAAAATTTAGAAATAGAAATACGTAAAATTTTCGAAGTATTAAAAAGACCCCAGCTTTGGAATCTTCAAATCTATCCTCTTTTCATTTAGCAACCCTTTGGCAGGCAAGTTGTGTTCGGCAACAAAATTTGCATGTTGGCCTCACAGTTCTGAGGACCCGGGTTCAATCCCAGCCCTCCCTTTGTGGGGTTTGCACGTTCTCCCGATGCCTGCGTGGGTTTTCTCCGGGTACTCTGGGCTCCTCCCATATCACAAAAAACACAGCATTAACTGGACACTCCAAATCCCCCCGAGGTGTGATTGCGACTGTGACTGTTGTTTCTCAATGTGCCCTGCAGCTGGCAACCAGTTCAGGGTGTACCCTGCCTCCTGCCCATTGACAGCTGGGAAAGGCTCCAGCACTCCTGTAACCTTTGTGAGGATAAGCAGCTCAGAAAATGGATGGATATTTTTGTCATTGGTAGATAATTTTGACTTGGTCATTTTGTAAGTAGCTTGGATGCTGAAAAAGTGTTAGCACCTCTGGCCTCGGTCCTTTGAGCCTGTTGTCCCCATTCTTTTTTTGCACCACAGACCAGTTTAGTCTGTGTTTTTAACACTTTTTGTTTTCTAACCCTGAACTGGGTGTGAAGGTATGCCATATATCCAGTCATCCAGCACTCCTGCGACCCTTGTAAGGATAAGCAGCTAAGAAAATTGATTGGTGAAAATATTCACTAATGGGAATGCCCCAGGTTCCCTCTGGAAGAGCTGGAAGAAGTGGCTGGGGAAAGGGAAGTCTGGGTATCCCTCCTGAAGCTTCTTCCCCTGCGACCTGACCCGGAGAAGTGGTAGAAAATGGATGGATGGGTTTGAATGTTTTCATCCTATGAACAACTTCCTTGTGGCCATTTGTATTGAAATGCTTGTGAAGGTCATAAAATCCAGAGGCAGACACCTTTTGCATCTACTCTACACTCCACACAGGATGAATCTCAACCTTTTGTGGATAATTGAATCTAAGCTGTGTTTTCACCTGTCTGTGTTTCCCACACTGTTGGATGCCATCCATGCGCTTTCCTTTACTTTCTTGGTGGTTCTACCATTTTTAATATGATTAGTTGTAATTTAAACAATATGGCTTTTTTTTTTTTTTTTTTAGACTTTTCAACAGGTTAGTTGAAAACAACGTGACCGGAAACAACTGAGGAATTCTCAAGCGGAAAAGTCTCTTGCTACTTTTCTAATCAGCCAG
Source organism: Syngnathoides biaculeatus (assembly GCF_019802595.1). Classification (NCBI taxonomy): domain Eukaryota; kingdom Metazoa; phylum Chordata; class Actinopteri; order Syngnathiformes; family Syngnathidae; genus Syngnathoides; species Syngnathoides biaculeatus. Next base: position 128,911 of record NC_084653.1, read on the forward strand.
GGGCTGATTCAGTGGCATCAATGCACGTAAAGCTCGGCAGATATTGGCTTCCGGCTTTTTCACTCAAGATTGTAGTTTGTAGTTAGTTTGATTTACAGTGTTCGCCATACACATTTTAAAATGAGCTTTCAGTTTTCATATTTGCCCGAAAATGTACCACTTAACAGGTATGACCTTTATTGGTGTGCCGTGAGGTTTTTCAATTGAAAATGATGTACCTTGGCACCATAAAGTTTAGAAATTAATTGCTCTAGCCAGTTCATGTTTTCCAATTAGTCCAATCAAACAGACATTACAGCATAACAGAATTAAAGGGTCATAACTTAGTGTAATTAAATTACTTAGCACACACCAAAACGTTAGAACATCAGTTGATAGAATGCCTGCTGGAAACCGCTCCAGCAAAATTTTGGGATCACATCTTGATGGAGTCAACAGAACCACGTAATCTGCAAAAAGGGGTACTGAATCCCCTGAAACAGGCTGTTCGGTCCCCATGACCGGTGTCAGAGTTTGGTCCGCATTGCCCGCAGTAAATCGTACTCGTTTCCAGTGAGAGTCCGCCAAGGCTGCCATTTGTTACAAATTCTATTAACTTTTATCGACAGAATTTCTCAGCCCAACTGAGGCGTACCGAGGATCCGGTTCGGTGGCCTTAGTCTTGCAACCCTACTTTTTTCAAAGGATGTGGTTCTATTGGCTTAATCAAACGATCACCAACTCTCACTGGAGCAATTCATAGTAAAGTGTGAAGCTGCGGGGATGAAAATTGTACCTCCAAATCTGAGACCACGGTCCTCAGTCGGAAAAGGGTAGCGTGGCTTCTCCAGGTTGGGGATGAGATCCTGCATCAAGTGTAGGAGTTTAAGTATCTTGGGCCCTTGTTCGCAAGTGAGGGAGGAATGAAACACGAGATCGACAGGCAGATCGGTTCACCATCTGCAGTTGCGGACTTTGTATTGGTCCGTTGTTATAAAGATAGAGCTAAGTCAAAACAGAAAGCTTTCTATGTATTGCTCAATCTCCATTCCTACCTTCACCTATGGTCAAAAGCTGTACATGAACAAGATCCCAGATATAAGTGGCCGAAATGAGTTTCCCACGCAATGTGTCCAGGCTCTCACTTAGAGTATGAAAAACTTTGTCATCTGGGAAGAGCGCAGAGTAGCGCCGCTGTATTGAAAGGAGAGAGATGAGGTGGCTGGGGCATCTGATTTGGATGCCTTCCGAACATCCTGGTGACGTGTTCCGGGCATGTCTCACCGAAAAGAGACCTCGTGGATGGCCCAGAAAATGTTGGAGACAGTCTGTCAGCTGGCCTGGGAATGGCTCAGGTTACCCCCAGAAGACCTGGATGAAGTGGCTCTGGAGAGGGAAGTCTGGGGGTCCCTTCTAAACTTACTCCCCCCAGGACCCGACTTTGACAAGCGGTAGAAGACGGATGGAAGCATATGCCCATGCTTGTTAAATTTACCATCTTTTGCTAGAGCGTGTGTGTGTGTGTGTGTGTGTGTGTGTGTGTGTGTGTGTGTGTGTTAAATCTTTGGAAGGAAATTTCTTCCATGATCAAATGCTAATATTATTTAGCCTGTCAATACTGTTTTCAATTAATTGTTAGCATAAGATGGGCATTTGTAATTGATGTATTTTAATTTAAAAAAAATAGGTAATTTTTGTTGTGCGTTTTTGTTTCAAGGTAAACTCCAACATGCGTGTCAATTAGACTGTAGCATGCTCAAATTCGGATTGACTGCACAACCTTTTGCTACACTCCGCAGACTCTACACCCTTCAAAGTACTAGTCTAGGATGATCCATTTTTGTGATCAACAGTGAAAGGGATTGATCGATGAGTGCCCATCACATTTTCCACACAAATTGGTTGGCCGATTGGAGGACAACAAATTTTTCATTTTTATTACCCATTTTGTTTATTGCTAGACAATCCAGCAATGACTTTACTTTTTTTTTTTTTGTTGGGGAATGGACTCACGCATGTGTACACGCGCACACACAAACAAAGATCAGGTCCGCCAGCGGCAATGATTGGGCAGCAGATTAGCATCTGTAAGACAACCAGTCCCCATAGGGACTACCAAGGGTGAACAATCTTAAACATGTCAGTAAAACCGTTGGTGTCTACCAATGTGTTCAGGAGTTGCCATCACCATAGGCACAGATCACCTTTTTCCCACAGCTTTGATCGCCCGCATCAGCAATGGAGACGTGAAACATTGTCCACTCGGACTCGATGTTCCCCCCCCTATCCCGGAAAATGAACAAAGTTCTGTCAGAGGTGGGAGTTGAAACTCCTCCTGATAGCTATTCCCAGCAGGCTCTCACAATACATTTGGGCCTTATGTCAGACCAGGCAACTCACCATGAGCTGGTCATCAGGTGACACTTTCACCCATGTCGTCACCCGAGTTTCCAAGACATTAGGCCCAAGTCCAATGAGACAATCGCAGTCGATCATTGAGCTGCGACCGAGTGTTTCCTGGTCCCAAGAGCACGTGTGAACACCTTTATGCTTGAACATGGTGTTCATTATGGAAAATCCGTGGTGAGCACAGAAGTCCAATAACACTTCTTTCAACAGGTTCTGATCAAGAGGGCCGTTCCTCCCAATCAAACCCTTCCAAGACTCACTGTCATTGCCCGCGTGAGCATTGAAGTCACCCAGCAAAACGATGGAGTCTCCAGAGGGAGCGCTCTCTAGCATCCCCTCTAAGGACTCCAAAAAAGGCTGCGTATTCTGACCTGCTGATTGGTGCGTACGCACAAACCACAGTCAGGACCCATCACTCCACTCGAAGGCAATGGAAGTCCCCCATTGGGTGAACCCCAATGTAAAGGCACTGAGCCAGGGGGCAATAAGTACCCACACCTGCTGCTGTCACCGTGGGCAACGCCGAAGTGGAGGAGATCCAACCCATTTCAAGAGGACTGGTACCAGAGCCCAAGTAATGTGTGGAGGAGAGTCTGAAGATATCTAGTCAAAACTTCTTGACGTGACACACCAGCTCAGGCTCCTTCCCTGCCAGAGTTGTGGCGTTCCACAACCCAAGAGCCACCTTCTGTCGCCGGGGATTGGATTGCCAAGGTCCCGGCTTTAGACCACCTCCCAGCTCACATTGCACACACCCTTATTGCCCTCCCACTCGTGGTGAACGCATGGGTAGGGATGCCCATATATCCCACATACTACTCCTGATCAGTGAAAAAATGTTATAATGCGACTTTCTGTGACATAACTACAAAGTTGTAACAAATGAATAATCACGTTTAATAATCATGATTTCAATATCCTTCCAAATAATCGTAGGTTTTCCCATCATCAAGCCGTCCGTCCCTTCAACAAACATTTTGGATCCTGTACGTAATAAACATTCCCCATAAATAAATTACAAATATCACAACTAATCCATCTGAACGTTCTTGCTATTGATGGACATATTCCACTCATGAATGATTGGTATCAGAAGCGGCAGAATGATACCATCATTTTAGCACCCCTATTAAGATTACATTATTTTTCTACTTGTACCAATGTTTGTTCTCTGTCATAGTGTTACCGATTGGAGAACTGGAGCATCCTGAGGACTTGCATATCTGCTTTGTGCACCTCTCAAACTGGAGAGGCTATCAAGATGGAAGAAAAAAGTATGTTGGATTTTTTTTTTCCCGTTATGATTTGTGTTTACATTGTTGTAAGGCTTGCGTCTTTTTTGTCATCACTATTTTTAAGTATAAACATTCTGCATAATTATTTAATTTTGTTGACAGGATTCTTTTCGTCCACATTCTGTTTCGTGACAGCTGATTGGGGGGGGTGTACATTGGTGGAATAAATGACGGCGTGTGGTGGTGCGGGGGGGTTGACATGTAAAAACGCTTGAAATATTTAAGAGTAGAACTACATAGATATTGAAAGACGTCACTTATTTTGTGTCGTCTTGACCAATGTTCCCTCTAAGCTGTGCAACTGCGCACTTGTCGCACACTCAGCGCACATGAAAACCGATCCAATGCAGTGAACCACAGCCTAATTTTTTTTTTTTCCAACACTGAAGCACACGGTCTCTGCTGCTCAGCCTACTTCTACTTCCTAGTTTACCTAACATTGCCCCCGTCCTCCTACTCTGAAAACGGGTACACTTATAATTACAAATAACACACACCCGCAACTTTATATCTGCAGGCATGACTGGTGGACCACACCCGTAACTTTATATCTGCGGGCATGACTAATCACACCCGTACATTTTTCAAATGTGAGTGACTGGTAATAACAATAATAGTAATTAATGGTTAATAATCTTGGTGTATGCGCTGGCGTACTGGCAGTATTTTTTTATTCATCTGGGGACATGCCACAGGCCACGCTTGATATACAGTCTTTAAAAAAAAAAAACAGAGTGGTACCTGTAATTGTCAGAACAGAATACCTGGACAAACTAACATAAATGCTCAATGATGATGTAACATTTTAGTAATACCCTTGATGTCTAGGTGGGGCCGACTATCTACCACATGTGCCCAAATCTTGTGTGTTGGGTTTTCGTGTTCTCTCTGTGCCTGCGTGGGTTTTCTCTGGGTACTCCGGGTTCCTTGCACATCCAAAGAAACCATGCATAATAGGTTAATTTAAGACTCTAAATTGCCCTGAGGTCTGAATTTAAATGTAAATGGTTATTTATATTGATTGGCTGGCGGTTCAAAGCAAACTTTATTGATTTAAATGTATTTCATCCACAAGGTAACTCAATTTGCTTTAGATGATTAAAAGCATTTAAAAACAAAGGAATAAGCATTTAACAGAATAAATACAGAAATAAAAAATACAATTAAAACAGCATAAAATGCAAGAAAAAATGACAAATTGAAATACTCTCAAATAGCATGAGAAGTTTTTAACCTGAATTTAAAAACAGTAACATTTGGTGCTGACATCACTTCTGTTGACAACTTATTCCAATTATGTGCAGCATAATAGCGAAATGCTGCTTCAGCATGTTTGCTTTGGATTCTGTGTGTTACAATTTGAACTGAGTATGTCATTAGCATTTCTTTCATGTATTCAGGACCTAAGTCTTTTTAGTGATTTTCGCCCAAAGCCTCGCCCAGCTGTCATTGGGGAGGAGGCAGGGTAGATCCTGAACTGGTTGCAAGCCAATCACAGGGTATGTGGAGACAAACAAGTCTCATTCACAATCACAACTCAATTTAGAGTCTTCAATTAACCCATGTTTTTGAATATGGGAGGAAACAGGAATACGCGAGAAACCCCACGCAGGCACAGGGAGAACATGCAAACCTTGGTGCTCAGAACTGTGAGGCCAGTGCTCTATAGCTGCCGTGTGTGTGTGTGGTGTGTGTGTGTGTGTGTGTGTGTGTGTGTTGTGTGTGTGTGTGTGTGTGTGTGTGTGTGTGTATGAAATAAATTGAATTATGTAAGTATCCTACATAATTAAAAACTTTAAAATTATTTCACTGTAACGAGCCGCTAATAAATTGAACTGAAAATATTTGAAAAATAAATTGTATTGATGCTCTTACGGCACTGGCGCCTAATTTGGACTTGACTTCCGGTCTTCAAGGGACATGACATTCAGTCTTCAAGCTGGTAGTAGCTTAAACAGAACGCTCTGACCAGCCTGATCGTAATTCTATAAATCCTACTGATTTTTGACCGAATGTTATGAATACTCAATGTGAGACGCTCCTAGCGACAACTTTAGTGGACTAAAAACACCCAACTGTCCAACCTTAGTACCAAAATTGGAGTCGTATCGTTCGCGTCGAAGCAGCTCGGCCTAAGTTAGCCTAGGTGGGACCACTAACAATGAAAGTGTCTGTTTTCCAATATTTACTGAGGAGGAAAACATCAAACGCTAGTATCTACACGTCCTGCAAAACCTACATATGATATACGACGAGGATAGTGAGTACCAATAAGAAATTGGGTGAGTGGAAACACCAATTTAAACTTGCTTATTGGCCTAGTATTCCTTAGCTTAGCTTTCTAATAGCGAGACGCGTTTGTGATCAATTCGTGGATGTTGAAGAAACATCGAACGTGACTAACTTCATAACTTATATGACGAGGGCCGTGAGGACTTGGGAAATTTAACGTCTTATTTTAGTACCCAAATTGGTGCCGTATCGTTCGCGTTGAAGCTGCTTGCCCCAAGTTAGCCTAGTGCGCTAACGTTATTACCTACGGAGAGTATACAATGAGGACCAAACATCAATCATCGACTCAACCTTGAACTACGAGTGAGGGCCATTGTGGTTTGAATCACCTACATCTACGTATCCTTTACATCGCCATGTGCTTTATATTTTTAACACAGGTAGTATGTGATTTGTGTACCTGATGTGCTGACTGTGTTTATTGTGATAACTTTCATTTGACCTTAACTTTAACATAGAGTAGACATAATGTAAATTGTGAATCTTTGTGCTGACTTTGTTTGTTTCCTTCTTTTTGATTATCTACAGCCCGTTGGGCATCACATTATTGTGCTACCTGCCCGGATAAATGGTTTGCGTCAGGAAGGTCATCCGCCGTAAAACTGTGCCAAACATATATGAGCGTTCATCATACGAATTCTACAACAGTTAGGTCGTGGCCTAGGCTTCCTACACCTGCACCCGGAAATGTTAATCTACAAGGCGTAGGTAGAAATTCACATAATGGAGGTCGAAGACGAGAAAGAGGAGGAAAGCGGCTTAGTCGGAAGAAGAAGAAGAAGAGGAATGCACAAAACCTACAGCTGTATGTAGGGACTTTGAATGTTGGGACTATGACAGGAAAAGCTCATTAGTTAGTTGACATGATGATTAGGAGAAAGGTTGATTGATTGTGCATCCAAGAGAGCAAGTGGAAAGGGGGTAAGGCTAGAAGTTTTAAGTACAGGGTTTAAATTATTTTATCATGCAGTAGATGGGAAGAGAAATGGAGTATGGGTTATTTTAAAAGAGGAGGTCGCTGAGAATGTCTTGGAGGTGAAAAGCGTATAAGATTGAGTGATGAGGCTGAAATTTGAAATTGAGCATATGGTATATAATGTAATTAGCGACTATGCCCCACAGGTAGGATGTGACCTTGAGTTGAAAGAGAAATTCTGGAAGGAATGAGATGAAGTAGTCGAGAGAGAGAGAGAGAGAGAGAGAGAGAGAGATTTTAATCAACATGTTGGCAAAGGAAACAGGGGCGATGAAGAAGTAATGGGTAAGTATGGCATTCAGCAAAGGAACTGAGGCACAGATGGTGGTGGACTTCGCAAAAAGGATGGAATTGGCAGTGGTAAACACTTATTTCCAGAAGAGAGTGGAACATAGAGTGACCTACAAGAGCGGAGGTAGAAGCATGCAGGTGGATTATATTTTATGCAGACCGTGTAATCTGAAGGAGGTTTTCGACTGTAAAGTTGTGGTGGGGGAGGGTGTAGCTCGACAGCATAGGAAGGTGGTGTGTAGGATGACTCTGGTAGTGGGTAGGAAGACTAAAAAGACAAAGGTGGAGCAGAGAATCAGGTGGTGGAAGTTGAGAAAGGAAGAGTGTTGTGTGGCCTTCCTGAAAGAGGTGAGACAAACTGTAGATGGACAGGAAGAGCTCCCAGAAGACTGGAATACTACTGCCGAGGTATTCAGAGAGGCAGGTAGGAGAGTACTTGGGTTATCTTCTAGGAGGAAAGGGGAGAAGGAGACTTGGTGGTGGAACCCAAAAATACAAGAAGTCATCAGAGAGAGATTAGCAAAGAAGAAGTGGGACACGGAGAGGACTGGGGAGCGGAAGGAATACATGGAGATGCGACGTAGGCCCAAGGGAGAGGTGGCGAAGGCTAAACAAGAGGCATATGATGACATGTACTCCAGGTTGTGTCCGAAAGAAAGAGAAAAGGAGTTCTAAAGGTTGGCCATACAGAGGGACAGAGATAGGAAGAATGTGCAGCAAGTAAAGGTGATTAAGGATAGCGATGGAAATATGTTGACTGGTGCCACTAATGTACTAAGTAGATGGAAAGAGTACTTTGAGAAGTTAATGATTGAAGAAAATGGGAGAGAAGGTAGAGTAGAACAGGCAAGTGTGAATGACTGGGAAGTAGCTTTGATTAGTAATGGAGAAGTTAGACACTGAACAGAATGAAAAATGGAAAGACAGTTGGTCCCAATGACATACCAGTGGAAGCAATTTGGTGAGGTGGCTGCAGAGTTTTTGATCAATTTATTCAATAGAATACTAGTGGGAGAGAAGATGCCAGAAGAATGGGGGAAAAGTGTGTTAGTCCCCATTTTTAAGAACAAAGGCGATGTTCAGAACTCTGGAAACTACAGAGGAAAAAATATGATGACCCACACAATGAAGTTATGGGAAAGAGTAGTGGAGGCTAGACTCAGGACAGAAGTAAGTATCTGCGAGCAACAGTATGGTTTCATGCCCAGAAAGAGTACCACAGATGCATTATTTGCCTTGAGGATGCTTGGGGGAAAGCACAGAGAAGGTCAGAAGGAGCTACATTTTATCTTTGTAGACCTAGAGAAAGCCCATGACAGAGTACCAAGAGAGGAACTGTGTGGTACTGCATGCGCAAGTCTGGTGTGGCGGAGAAATACATTAGAATAGGACAGGACATGTATGAGGGCAGCAGAACAGCGGTGAAATGTGCCGTTGGTGTGTCAGAAAAATTTTAGGTGGTGGAGGAACTGCATCAGGGTTCTGCACTGAGCCCCTTCCTGTTTGCAGTAGTAATGGATAGGCTGACAGACGAGGTTAGACTGGATTCCCCTTGGACCAAGATGTTCGCAGATGATATTGTGATCTGCAGTAAAAGCAGGGAACAGGCGGAGGAACAGTAAGAAAGATGGAGGTACGCACTGGAAAGGAGAGGAATGAAGAGTAGCCGAAGTAAAACAGAATATATGTGTGTGAATGAGAGGGGCAGAGGAGGAAGAGTGAAGCTCCCAGGAGAAGAGATAGCAAAGGTGGACGACTTCAAATACTTGGGGTCAACAATACAGAGCAATGGAGCGTGTAGTGATGAAGTGACGGAATGGGTCCAAGCGGGGTGGAACAGTTGGTGGAAGGTGTCTGGTGTTCTATGTGACAGAAGAGTATCCGCCAGGATGAAGGGCAAAGTATATAAAACAGTGGTGAAGCCGGCCATGATGTACGGATTAGAGACTGTGGCGCTAAAGAAACAACAAGAAGAACTTGAGGTAGCAGAAATGAAGATGCTGAGATTCTCGCTTGGTGTGAACAGGTTGGATAGGATTAGAAATGAGCTCATTATCATGTGTTTCATGTGATGAAAGTCCTCCGGATTTTCCCGGAATTCCGGATTTTTAAATTTTCATGAAAATTACTCCGTAAAATTGAGGAAAAATTGCCTAAAATTAATCCGGATATTAGTTGACAACATTGAACGAACATGCGTTTGAGTTCATTGTTTTGCTTTCACGAGCGTAGCCATGTTGAGGCACTAACACTAGTAATAGTAATGCCCCTTCCCTCGCATTCTCTCTATTGCTAGCTTGTTGCCACTAATGCCAATTATGTTGAACTAAACTTTCAGCATTTTCAAAACATTGCAGGTATAGACTGTCCATGTTTATTCCCTGACAGGCCAGCACATTTAACTTTTCTTCAGATAGTTTGTCAGATCAAGAATTTTTATGGGGGGGCGGGGGGGATTATTGAAAAAAATACCGTTCTATATCATGTTCTACTAATATCAGTTGAAATTGGAAATTATAATTTCTGAGTTTGAAATTTTAGCTTTGTATTTTAATGTATTTGTTCATTTTATTTTTAATTTACAGTTATGTTATATTATGTCAAAAGAATTTAAGGTGGAGGTGGGACTGCATCAAGGATCAGCTCTGAGCTCCTTCCTGTTTGCAGTAGTAATGGATAGGCTGACAGACGAGGTTAGACTGAAATCCCCTTGGACCATGATGTTCGTAGATGATATTGCGATATGCAGTGAAAGCAGCAGGCGGAGGAACAATTAGAAAGATGGAGACATGCACTGGAAAGGACAGGAATGAAGATTAAAACAGAATATATGTGTGTGAATGAGAGGAGTGGAGGGGGAAGAGTGAGGCGACAGGGAGAAGAGATAGCACGGGTGGACAACTTCAAATATTTAGGGTCAACAATCCAAAGCAATAGTAAGTGTGGTAAGGAAGTGAAGAAACGGGTCCAAGCAGTTTGGAACAGCTGGCGGAAGGTGTCTGGTGTGTTATATGACAGAAGAGTCTCTGCTTGGATGAAGGGCAAAGTTTAGAAAACAGTGGTGACGCCGGCCATGATGTACGGATTAGAGACGGTGGCACTGAAGAAACAACAGGAAGCAGAACTGGAGGAAGCAGAAATGAAGATGTAGAGGTTCTCGCTCAGAGTGAGCAGGTTGGATACGATTAGAAATGAAATCATTAGAGGGACAGCCAAAGTTGGATGTTTTGGAGACAAGGTGAGAGAGAGCAGACTTCGATGGTTTGGACATGTTCAGAGGCGAGAGAGTGAGTATCTTGGTAGAAGGATGCTGAGGATGGAGCTCCCAGGCAAAAGAGCGAGAGGAAGACCAAAGAGAAGGTTTCTGGATGTGGTGAGGGAAGACATGAGGGCAGTTGGGGTTAGAGAGGAAGATGCAGGAGATCGGCTAAGATGGCAAAAGATGACACGCTGTGGTGACCCCTAACGGGACAAGCCGAAAGGAAAAGAAGAAGATTGCCGGCAGTTAGTCTGACTCGTCCCCTCCTTGAGCATCACCTTATTTGGACATGTTCAGAGGCGAGAGAGTATGTTGGTAGAAGGGTGCTGAGCATGGAGCTTCTAGGCAAAAGAGTGAGAGAAAGACCAAAGAAAAGGTTGGTGGATGTTGTGGAGGGAGGACATGAGGACAGTGGTTGTTAGAGAGGAGGGTGCACGAGATAGGCTTAGATGGAAAAAGATGACATGCTGTGGCGACCCATAATGGGACACGCCAAAAGATAAAGAAGGTACCGGCGCCTAATTGCTATCTGTGTTCTTGATACAAGTTTGCAAACACAAATTTGTAAGTGTATAGATCAGTTTGGATCTTGATTTTTTTTTTTTTTTTTTTTTTTTTTTAAAAGCCCTGTTGAACTATGAAAAAACAGGGTTTTAGCTATATTCAATCATTTTCAGTCAAGTAAAGACATTTTTGTTACTGGCCGCCAAAACCTTAGTCTTGGTCTTCACTTTAACTGACAAAAAGAACCGTTCTTGTCAGGGTAAGTTTCCACTATCCTTCTGAGTGGCCAGGAATTTCTGGATGATCGATTATGCAGAACAAGTTCCACATCACCAACACAAATGTTTCTTCCAGAATCGGACCATCGTTGACGTTCTTGGAGCTGTGTGAGGTATTCTTTACACCATCGTTTCCAGATGTCAGCAAGATACTGTACTTGCTTCCATCTGCGGTGAGCATACTGACCATCCTGACAGAATCTTCCTGGTGGCAAACCTAACCTTGAGCAACAGAAAATGATTAGATGTCAAGTTCTCAAAATCATTCAGATTGGAAGACGCCAATGTAATGGGTCTGCTATTATATATACACCTTCCTCTCCTAATAATCTCTCACTTTGACATTTACACTGTAGAATCTTTCAAATTCAACGGATCAGTCACTCCTCACTTTCTCCATTGAAATGCCACTGTACTTCCCTTAGCGGAAAGTCCTTTGTGAGATTGCTAATGTTCCATTCTTTGATTGATTTCTTCAACTTATTGTCAGCCAACTTGAAGTTAGTCCCATTACCTGAATACATCTGCTTGACTTGTCCTCTTCTGACGATAAATATCTTGAGTCTATTCAAGCAAGGATCAGTGTCAAAAAGCAACCTCTGTGCACGGATCATATAGCAAGGCATGTACACCATACCTCTTGATTTGACCTCTTCCTCTTTTTACCTTGAATGGGCCAAAATAGTCAACACCAGCTCTTGTGAATGGAGGATTGTTGAGTAAAACCCGGCATTTTGGTAAATCAGGCATTGTTTTTCCAGCTTTTCCATGAAGCCGTTTACAAGTGATGCATTTGGACAAGAATTTTGTGATTGCCCCAGGTATCCAGGATTTCTCAAAATAGTTTAACCAACATATGATTCGGTCCATCACGAGCCACGGTATTATGAACCCGTCTCAGTACAAGTTCTGTAATGTGTGAACTGTTTGGAAAAATGACTTTTTGCTTAGAATCTAAGTGCATTGCAACTCAACTTAGCTTTCCACCTACTCTCATGACTCCAATTTGCACCAGTGGGCTAACTTGTACGGCGAACTACCTCTCATCACTCTCCTATGCTTCTCATAGTGGGTCATTAACTGATCTTTAGCACCTTTATGTACCTGTTTGAACCACATACGCCTGAGCTGTTCTTTTCACTTCTCTATCATGTACCAAATTTGGATTCTTAGGTCATTGTTCAGGACCACAGAGCAAAAAACTTTGTTTCAGAAGCCAGGTTTACGCACTTCAAGAAAGCCTCTTCTGTTTTGAACTTGGTTGTCAAGTAAGCAAAAACTGAGACAGTTACCGGCACCATTTGAATTTATGTGGGAGAAAACAGTATTTGTAATATTTTGAATTAGATCAGTGACTTAAAGTTTCCTTTGTTACCAGTTATATGTAGATTTTATCGATGTGCTGCTTTATCCAAAGTATGAAGCAAGGGCTGACTGAATTTATTTAATTTTTTTAATTACATATTCTTATTTTATTCATATCTTCAACAAGAGTTTGACATTGAACCAGCAGATGCTGAATCTCCATCTTTGGCATGTTAGAAAAATTGCCAGGCTGATGAAGTGCCTGTTCATGAGAAAGGAACACAGATATCTTACCAACAGCATATAGGAAATTGCCACATGTATTTCAACCTCAGGTGGTATCAAGATGCTCATAGTGAAAGACCAAGTAAGCATTCAAGGAAATGTTGTGAAAGAAACGTATTTACACACAATGTAAGCATACAGTTCAATAAAAATGCTATGATTTTAGTTCTGTGGTCTGTTTATTTTATATACAAACTTATGCATCAACATTTACACACAGATTTAATCAACACAAAAATATTCAGGGTGTAGCCCATTTAAATCCTGTGTACTCTGGGCCATCTGGATTTAGGAAGATGTCACAAATCTTTGACACACAGCAGGATGGAAGTGGACGTGGTTATTTTTGCTTACAATTCCCCAACACCATCTCACTAGCTGGCAGTATGTCTCGGTAACCTGAAAATATACTCAAATGACAATTTTCCTGAACGGGACTTTTTTTTGAACAAGCATTGATTAGACTAATGCTGCTTTTAGCAGGAACAATAATAATATAATTTGTTTCAAATCTGAATGTAAATGTTGACTCATGGCAACAAAAACTTTTTTCTGTTTCCATGGTTATGCTTGTACATGCACACCTGTGGATTTCATATATTTTTTTAAAAATCTGTTCACATTCACAAACATCTACAGGTCAAAGACCCATATCAGTCCAGTACGCAGAACCATCCACCCCCATTGATATTTAGTGTCCAAACAAAACCATGACAGATACCAGTTTCCAGCTTTCCGTATAAAGTTCAGCGGTTTTGCTCATGACATTTTGGGAAAATTGTGACTAAAATGGGGATGGATGGTTCTGGGTACTGTCTGGTTAGAGCTCTGAGGAAGTCCCAAGATTAGGCATCAGTTTACTACGTGAAAATATGTTTATGGTGTAGCAAGTTATGACCAGCAATTGCTCTCAAATTAACGTGACAACTTTTTAAACAGATTGTGTTCCTTAAACTCCGGCTACTTCTCAAAATGTTCAGAAAAAATACAGGGCCTTGGCATAATTTTAAAATAATACCAAAAACTTCACATATTCATTCACGATAGCGATGCTATTTCTGTTTATCAGTTTGGGGTATAACCTGCTCTGTGATAGTCTCAGGGTACTTTTTAAAGTGCAGAGAGCATCATGAAGACCAAGGAACACACCATGCAGATCTGAGATACTGTTGTTGAGAAGTTTTAAGGGAAAATGTGAGAAGACATTAAAATGTACCTGTCAGAGAATGATAATGGGGAAATCTCCCCTCTCATGATTTGGGATGCAGATTAAGCTGTCTTGAGATGCCAAACAGACACGCCTTAAGATGTTAAAACAATACATTTGAACAAACTAGAAAAAGAATTGGACGACCTGGAAGAAAAACAAATCCAAATGGAAATCAGAGAATCAGGAAATTTAAAAAACAGATTACGGAAATTTACAACACAGAGATGAAGAAAAACCTACCCTTTTTAAAACAAAAGATATGATGAAGTAATTAGTAAAGCAGCCCAAATTTTGGCATCTAGATTGATAAAACAACAAGCAGCAAGGGCAATTCACAAAATGAAAGCCCTAACTATGAAGCAAATGAAACACATGGACACACGGTGGCTGATGAAGAGGAGGGAGCTGCGTTAACTTTAGAAGATTGCCGAGAAATGGCCTGACTGGGGAAGAAGCTGATGGGTTGGCGAAAAAGTTAAACGTTTGGATATGACCAAAGACGGCAGAAGTTACACTTTTGCTGCGCCATTATCGTGTGAATGAATCATCGGCGCACTCCACAATGATGTGGTAAACATCCGTAAAACCACTTCAATAACTCAATAAGGGAGTGAAATGATGAACCTCAAGCTGCAATGAGGGATTCACCCCCTCGAGGAAGAGGCTTTTCGACATGCAAAGGTTGGTTTGAAAAAGTTCAAAGGCATGCAACAATATGGTCAAAGCTGTCAAGTTTAGCAATTGTGTTGATGTTATGCCCTTGTACAGGTCGTTGGATTAAAAGGGATTAATTGTACCTACTTATCTCATATTTGCTCTCTTGTATTTCTTTGAATGCTCTTTTGCTATGCTTAATATGCTTACATTGACTCTCATTTGCTTAGTCTGATTATGGTTGTTTATCGACTCATGGTTGCTTTATTTATCATGTTTCTTGTTTGTTACGTTCCGGATAACCCTAAGGAAATAAAAAGAGGAGATGTGGCCAGAATGGGTTGGAGCTGGTGAGAGAGAGTCATCCCGCGTTCTCTTAGAGAACAAAACTATCTCTTGCCGAGGAGGGATTGCCACACCAGGGAAAAACAGAAGTGATGTAACAGTGGCACGTCAGAAGTGACGTCACAACAATGCGTCGCAAGCATTCGGTGCAACACAAGAAGACATAACGTGTTATCTTTATGACTTTCTGGACTGTAATAAGTTATTTTATTATTGTTTTCCTAGACCACTTGTACTGTTGTAATTTTTGTCACAAGTATTCAAAGTACACTGTACTGTTGATTAAATGTTCTGGTACCCACATGGCAGCTCCAGCAGAAGTCTCCGAGTGATGAATGTTAACTATACTGTAATATAATACAGAAACTGTTTTATAATTTATATGTATATTATAAATTTTATAATACTGTACATATTTATAAGGTTATAATTAAGGATTTTACTAAATACCTATTTTTGTCTCAAATATACCAAGTACAAATACTGTTTGCATATTTTAAACATTCTGGTACCCAAATAAATGTAGATTATAATTTTTTGTGTGTGGTTCTGGTCTCAATTACCCGCGAAAAATGAGGGATTTACTGTACAATTAAAAACAGTGTAGAGTGCAAGAAATATTAAAATTGGAAATACTCTTAAAAAGCATGAGAAAAATTACACGTGGGTCTGATGTCACGTCTATTGGCAACTTATTCCGTTTGTGTCCACCACAATAGCTAAATGCTGCTTCACCATGTTTGCTTTGGACTGCGCTCCACTATTTATAAAATAGATTAAATTATAGTCGGTCTATCCCAGAGCTCTACTGGGTTTGTATTCCATAAGCATTTCTTTCATGTGTTCAGGACCTAAACCATTTAGTGATTTATAGAGTAGTAGAAGAACTTTAAAATCTATTCTCAAGCTGACTAGAAGCCAGTGCAAGGACTTTTAAAATTTTAGTTATGTGCTCTGACCTCTTTGTTCTGATCAGAACCCAGCTGCAGCATTCTGAATGAGCTGCAGCTGTTTCATGCTCCTTTGGGGGAGTCCAGTCAGAAGACCATTACAGTAGTCAAGTCTGCTTGAGATAAAAGCATGAATTGAGCCTTTCCTGGTCTGCTTGATGGTAAAAGGCTTTTTTTTTTAATTTATTTGATATGACTTTTGAAAGCCAGGTCAGAATCTATAAAACAAAGTTTTCAGACTTGATCTCTGTTTTGTTTTTTTATCTCTTCTTTATTGCCAAAAACAATTGTCTTTGTTTTGTTGTGGTTGAGGAAACTTTTGGCTCGTCCAGTTATCTGCTTTAGACAATGGCACAATACCTCAATTGAACTGTAGTCATCTGGAGACACTGCTCAGTATAACTCTGTCATCTACATTGCGATCATCATCAAAATTAAAGTTCTGAAGAATTTGACCCAAAGGTAGCATATACAGGCTAAACAGGAGGGCGTCCAAGGACTGAGCCTTGATAGACCCCCATAGGTCATTGCCATTTGATGAGATTGAGCCAATGGTTACAATTCCCAACCTGCTAAGCAGTATATTATTATCTACCATATCAAAAGCCGCACTGAAATCTAACGGCCAAAATTTATTCCTTTCCAGAGTCAGTTTTCAACCTTATATCGTCTAGCACTTTGATAAGGGCAGATTCTGGACTGTGATGAGTTCAGAAATCTGATTGAAATTTAAATTCAAGAAATTGCTAAATTAATTAAAAATAACTTTCTCAAGAATCTTGGCTACAAAAAGGAGATTTGAGATGGCTCTATAGCTTGTTAACATGGAATCGTCCAGTGCTATGTTTTTGAGAAGAGGCTTAACAGCAGCTACTTTAGGAGCTTTAGGAAACTCGCCAGACTGAAGTCAACAGTTGATTGTTTGCTGCAAATCAGTTAGCACTAACTTCACAATAGTTTTGAAATGGATGGTTTCGAGTCGAGATAGCTCATTGATGGTTTCAGCTGTGGAACAGTTTTTGCTCTTTTTTTTTTTTTTTTTTTGTCAACTGGATCAAATTCTGATCAGGTAATAAGAGTTTTCCCTGGGTGGCTTCAGATGTAAAATCATTTTATCATTTTGCAGATTTGTGCTGGAATTTGACATGATGGATTGTATTTTTCACTAAAATAACAGGCAAACTCATTGCATTTGTCGGCTGTTACAAGTCTGGAACTATCTGATTCGGGGTGGGGGGGGTGAGCTTGTTAACCACAGCAAACAGAGTGCAAGTATTGTTGAGGTGCTTACTGATGATTTCAGAAAAATGTTGCTGTCTTGGCTTGACTAACTCGGTTAAAATTACAAAGACTATCTGTAGAGGTCATAGTCAATTTGAAGTGTAGTTTTTCTCCACTTGCGTTCTGCTTTCTTACACTTTTGAGATCTTGGCCATTGTTGTGCTCCTCCACAGTGTTCTAGGTCTCTTCAGGATGGTCTTAGTTTTAACTGGAGTGGCAGCATTCATGGTACTGGAGATTTATGAGGTGAAATTGTTCAAAAGTTCATCAACTGTTTCAGTATTCACAGTCTGTGGCACAGGCACAGTCTCCACATAGTGGCATTACTCCCATTTATGTACCCCTTCATCATATGGATAGTGGATAGTTCTAAAATTTTGGAAGAATCTGTAATTCCAAAAATGGTCAGAAATAGCCATATCTTTGTCAATCAATACATTTTCAACATCCTTGATGCAGCCCAAAAGGGGCACAAGCCAGTGCAATATGTAGGCAAGTCCCAAGACCAGACCAATGCGGAGGGTTGCGTTAGGGAGGGCATCTGGCTTAAAACTTTGCCAAACAAATACGAGCATTGATCTAAAAAATCCCATACTGAATCAGTCACGGCCTGGGTTAACAATGCCCGGCCCCGACACCGTAATCATGCAGGGCGTCGGTGGCTTTTCAGCGACTGTGGGTCGAAGAGGAGAATATCACATTTGTCGGCAGGGAAGAAGAGGCTGACGCTGACAGAGCCTGCAACTAAGTGTGGGGATTTTGAATGTTGGGACTATGACAGGAAAAGCTCAGGATTTGGGTAACATGATGATTAGAAGAAAGGTTGATATATTGTGCAAGGCTAGAGTTTAGAGGTAGGGTTTAAATTATTTTACCATGGAGTAGATGGGAAGTGAAATTCAGTAGGTGTTATTTTAAAGGAAGAGCTGACTTGGAATGTCTTGGAGGTGAAGAGTATCAGATAGATTGAAGCTGAAACTTAAAATAGAGGGTGCTATCTTTAATGTGATCCGCGGCTGGTTATGCCCCACAGGTAGGATGTGACATAGAGCGGAAAGAGAAATTCTGGAAGGAACGAGATGAAGTAGTTCTGAGCATCCCAGAACCAATGAGAGTTATGACTGGTGCAGATTGCAATGGACATGTTGGTGAAGGAAATAGGGGCAATGAAGAAGTGATGGGGAAGTACGGCATCCAGGAAAGGAACTTTGAGAGACAGATGGTGGTGAACTTTGCAAAAAGCATGGAAATGCCATCAGTGAACACCTTTTTTCAAGAAGAGGCAAGAACATAGCGTGACCTTCCAGAGCAGAGGTATAAGCACTCTGGTGGAATACATTTTGCGCTGACGATGTAATCTGAAGGTTAATGATGGTAAGGTAGAGGTTACGGCTTTCGGAAACAGGTTAGATAGGCTCTCGATTTACAGGAGGAGCTCCCAGAAGACTGGACTACGATAGCCAAGGTGATCAGATAGACAGGCAGGAGAGTACTTGGTGTGTCTTCTAGTTGGAAAGGTGAGAAGGATACTTGGTGGTGGAACCCCAAAATGCAGGAAGTAATACAAGGGAAAAAGGTTTGCGAAGAAAACGTGGGGCACTGAGAGGACTGAGGAGAGCCGAAAGGAATACATTGGGTAGATATGGCGAAGGCTAAACAAGAGGCATATGATACGTACACCAGGTTGGACACGAAAGAAGGAGAAAAGGATCTCTACAGGTTGGCCAGACAGAGGGATAACATGGGACGGATGTGCAGCAGGTCAGGGTGATAAGAATAGACATTGAAATGTGTCGACTAGTGCCAGTCGTGTGCTAAATAGATGGAAAGAATACTTTGAGAAATTGATGAATGAAGAAAATTAGAAAAGAGAGTAGACGAGGCAAGTGTGATTGATCAGGAACTAGCAATGAGTATGTATATAATAGTACGGGAGAAGTTAGAAAGAAACCAAAGAGCATGAAAAATAGAAAGGAAGTTGGTCCTGATGTCATATCTGTGGAGGTATGGAAGTAATTTAGAGAGGTGGTGATGGAGTTTTTGACCAACTTGTTCAACAGAATACTTGGAAGAGGCCTGAAGAATAGAGGAAAAGTGTTGCTCGTTCCCATTTTTAAGATCAATGGTGATATGCAGAGCTGTGGGAACTATAGAGGAATAAAGTTATGAGCCACACAATGTAGTGATAGGAAAGAGTAGTGGAGGCAAGACTCAAGACAGGTAAAAATATCTTCGATTAACAATATGTGTTTCATGCCTCGAAGAGTACCACAGATTATTATTACATTATTTGGCATGAGGGATTTGTGGAAAAATGCAGAGAAGGTCAGATGGAGCTACATTGTCTTTGTGGATTAGAGCAGGGGTCGGCAACCATTAACACTCAAGTAGTAGTAGTACGGAAAAGACAATATTGGGAGCCAAAGGAAAGGAAGGAAAAGTACAGAGAAGATCAGAAGGAGCTGTATTAAGTCTTGGTGGAGCGAGAGAAAGCCTATAAAGAGTACCAAGAGAGGAACTGTGGTACTACATGTCTTAGTCTGGTGTGTCAAAGAAATATGTTAGAATAGTAAAGGACATGTATGAGGGCAGCAGAACAGTGGCGAGGTGTGCCGTTGGTGTAACAGAAGTATTTAAAGTGGATGTGGGACTGCATCAGGAATCAGATCTCAGCCCATTCCTGTTTGTTGTGCTAATGGATAGGCTGGCAGATGAGGTTTAACTGGAGTCCCCTTGGACCATGATGTTTGCAGATGACATTGTGATATGCAGTGAAAGCAGGGAGCAGGTGGAGGAATCAGATGCTTCATACCCATCATCTGCCTCCTCTCAATGCGGAGGAGCAGTGACTCAACTCTGCCCCTCCCATTTGGCCAAGCTTCTCACCCTGTCTCGAAAGGAGACCGCGGACACCGTGTGGAAGAAACTCATTTCAACCGCTTGTATTTGGGAACTTGTTGTTTTGGTCATGACGTGTTCCATTCTTTCCCCACTCGTTCACAGGGCCCCAACATACTTGAACTCTTCTACTAGGGGGAGGATCTCATCCCCAACCTGGAGAGGCCACACCACCCTTTTCCAACATAGGACTATGGTCTCAGATTTAGAGATGCTGATTCTCAACCCAGCCGCTTCACACACTGCTCCGAACCGTTCCAATGAGGTTTGGGGATAGTGGCTTAATGAAGAACTCCATTATTTGCAAAAAGCTGCGTTGCAATACTGAGGCCACCAAACCAGACCCCCTAAATGCCTCGGCTGCGCCTAGAGATTTTGTACATGAAAGTAATGAACAGAATCGTCGAAAAATGGCTGCCTTGGCAGTCAAACTCACCAGAAAAGAGCCCGAATTACTGCCAGAAATGTGGACCAAACTGACCCCGGCTTAACAGGGACTGAACAGCCCAGCTAAGGGGCTTCGGACTCCCAGACGGGAGGGTCTCGGACACCTTCTCCAAGTCCACACAACATGTAAACTGGTTGGACAAACTCCCATGCAGCATCAAGGGCCCTACCAAGGGTGTTGAGCTGGTCCATGTCCACAATCAGGACGAAAACCACATTTCTCCTCATTAATCTGAGAGTCGACTTCCTGACAAACCCTGTTCTCCAGCACCCTTGAATAGACCAGACCAGGAAAGCTGAGGAGTGTAATCCCCTTGTAGTTGGAACACACCCTCCTGTCCACCTTCTTAAAAAGACGGACCACCACTCCAGTCTGCTAATCTAGAGGCACTGTCCCCAATATCCATGTGATGTTGCAGAGGTGTGTTAACCAAGCTAGCCCCGCAAAATCCAGAGCCTATCGGAACTCTAGGCGAGTCTCATCCAACGCTGGTCCCTTGCCACTGAGTAGCTTTTTAACCACCTCAGGAACCTCAACCCCAGAGATGAGAGCCCACCTAACCCACCTAAGAGAACCCAGACTGGGTAGGCGTGTCAGTGAAATTGATGTCTTCAAAGTATTCTCACCCACTCACAACATCCTGAGTCGAAGTCAGTCGCACCTCATTCTCACTATACACAGTGTTGACGGTGCAATGCCCGATAGTTGACCAGAAATTCCTCAAAGCCGTCTTAAAGCCGTTCTCTGTGGCCTCACCAAACTTCTACCTCCAGGTTTTTGGTTCAGTGACCAACAAAGCTCCATTCCGCTTGCCAGCTGGGTACCCATTAGCTGCCTCAGGAGTCCCACAGGCCAAAAAGGCCCAATATGACTCTTTCTTCAGTTTAACGGCATTCCTCACCGCTCGCATCTACTCGTACTCTGGGTCCCATGCCTGCCCCGGAACGTGGGGGAAATTCTGCCAGAAATGGGAATTGAAACCCCGTTTGACAGGGGATTCTGACAGACGTTCCCAGGAGACCCTCACAATATGTTTGGGCCTGCTTGGTCGGACCTGCATCTTCCCCCACCATTGGAGCCAACTCAACCCCACGTGGTGATCAGTGGACAGCTCCGTCTCTCTCTTCACTAGAGTTTCCAAGATATCTGGCCGAAAGTCTGACGACACGATAATGAAGTCAAATCATCCAGGGTGTCCTGGTGCCAAGTCCACGTATGGACATTCATATGCTTGAACATTGTTTTTATAGATAATCCTTGATGAGCACAGACATCCAATAATGGAACACCACTTTGGTTCTGATTGGGTGAGAGCTGTTCCTTCCAGTCAAACCCTTCCAGGTGTCACTGTCATTGCTCACATGAGCATTGAAGTCCCCCAGCAAAACAATGGAGTCCCCAGCAGGAGTGCTCTCCAGCACCCCCTCCAACGACTACAAAAAGAGTTGGTACTTTGAACTGCTGATTGGTGCATATGCACAAACAACAATCAGGACCCGTCAACTTGAAACATTTTATAAACAACAAACAGGGAAGGAAGACAAGAATCATGATTCATTTACTCAAGAGGAGAACGGACTGAGATGTGCACCGCTCTGAAGCACAAACTGTCAAATTTTCCTCTTTTACTTCCTTAGGGTGGTCCCGAGTTACAGTTTCTCTCAAAGGAAAGGGGAGCACATTGCAGCGCAGATGCGTCTCTCCTTGGCATCGAGATTCCCAACAGCTGACCCCAAAATGCCTCAGCCCCTCTCTTCTGATTAGATAAGGGCATAGTTCTTGTCTCGGAGCTCTAGCACCATGGGGTCATGTTCCTTCCTGCTCTCGGTCCTCTTCACAGACAACTTCAACTTACATAATTCAAACAAGGTTATAGTACTGAATAAATGCTTGAAATACTATGAGTAAATATGAGATCATTTATGTACATTTACTTTTCAGAACATCTCAAAATGCAGCCCTATGGGGGCACAAACCAGTGCAATCTGTAGGCCGGTCCCAAGCCCGGATAAATGCAGAGGGTTGCGTCAGGAAAGGCATCCGGCGTAAAAACTGTGCCAAACAAATATGAGCGTTCATCTAAAGAATCCCATACCGGATCGGTCGTGGCCCGGGTTAACAACGCCCGCCCCCGGCACTGCTAACCTGCAGGGCGTCGGTGGAAATTCAGCTACTGTGGGTCGAAGACAAAGAAGAGGATGAAACCGGATCCAGCGTCAGAAGAAAAAGAGGAATGCACAGAGCCTACAACTGAGTGTAGGGACTTTGAATGTTGGGACTATGACAGGAAAAGCACAGGAGTTGGTTGACATGATGATTAGGAGAAAGGTTGATATTCTGTGCATCCAAGAGAGCAGGTGGAAAGGTAGTAAGGCTAGAAGTTTGGGAGCAGGGTTTAAATTATTCTACCACGGAGTAGATGGGAAGAGAAATGGAGTAGGGGTTATTTTAAAGGAAGAGCTGGCTAAGAATGTCTTGGAGGTGAAAAGAGTATCAGATCGAGTGATGAGACTAAAATTTGAAATTGAGGGTGTTATGTATAATGTGGTTAGCGGCTATGCACCACAGGTAGGATGTGACCAAGAGTTGAAAGAGAAATTCTGGAAGGAACTAGATGAAGTAGTTCTGAGCATCCCAGACAGCGAGAGAGTTGTGATTGGTGCAGATTGTAATGGACATATTGGTAAAGGAAACAGGGGCGATGAAGAAGTGATGGGTAAGTACGGCATCCAGGAAAGGAACTTTGAAGGGCAGATGGTGGTGGACTTTGCAAAAAGGATGGCGATGGCTGTAGTGAACACTTATTTCCAGAAGAGGGAGGAACATATAGTGACCTACAAGAGCGGAGGTAGAACCACGCAGGTAGATTATATTTTGTGCAGACGATGTAATCTGAAGGAGGTTACTGACTGTAAAGTAGTGGTAGGGGAGAGTGTAGCTCGACAGCATAGGATGGTAGTATGTAGGATGATTCTGGTGGTGGGTAGGAAGATTAAGAAGACAAAGGTAGAGCAGAGAACCATGTGGTGGAAGCTGAAAAAGGAAGAATGTTGTGCAGCCTTCCGGAAAGAGGTGAGACAGGCTCTCGATGGACAACCGAAGCTCCCGCAAGACTGGACGACGACAGCCAAGGTGATCAGAGAGACAGGCAGGAGAGTACTTGGTGTGTCATCTGGTAGGAAAGGGGAGAAGGAGACTTGGTGGTGGAACCCCAAAATACAGGGAGTCATACAAGGAAAGAGATTAGCGAAGAAGAAGTGGGATACTGAGAGGACTGAGGAGAGGCGAAAGGAGTACATCGAGATGCGACGTAGGGCAAAGGTAGAGGTGGCAAAGGCTAAACAAGAGGCATATGAAGACATGTACACCAGGTTGGACACGAAAGAAGGAGAAAAGGATCTCTACAGGTTGGCCAGACAGAGGGATAGAGTTGGGAAGGATGTGCAGCAGGTCAGGGTGATTAAGGATAGAGATGGAAATGTGTTGACTGGTGCCGGTAGTGTACTAAATAGATGGAAAGAATACTTTGAGAAGTTGATGAATGAAGAAAATGAGAGAGAAGGAAGAGTTGAAGAGGCAAGAGTGAAGGACCAGGAAGTGGAAATGATTACTAAGGGGGAAGTCAGAAAGGCACTACAAAGGATGAAAACTGGAAAGGCAGTTGGTCCTGATGACATACCGGTAGAGGTATGGAAGCAATTTGGAGAGATGGCTGTGGAGTTTTTGACCAACTTATTCAACAGAATACTAGCGGGCGAAAAGATGCCTGAAGAATGGAGGAAAAGTGTTCTAGTTCCCATTTTTAAGAACAAAGGGGATGTTCAGAGCTGTGGGAACTATAGAGGAATAAAGTTGATGAGCCACACAATGAAGTTATGGGAAAGAGTAGTGGAGGCTAGACTCAGGACAGAAGTAAGTATCTGCGAGCAACAGTATGGTTTCATGCCTAGAAAGAGTACCACAGATGCATTATTTGCCTTGAGGATGCTCGTGGAAAAGTACAGAGAAGGTCAGAAGGAGCTACATTGCGTCTTTGTGGATCTAGATAAAGCCTATGACAGAGTACCAAGAGAGGAACTGTGGTACTGCATGCGTAAGTCTGGTGTGGCAGAGAAGCATGTTAAAATAGTACAGGACATGTATGATGGCAGCAGAACAATGGTGAGGTGTGCCTTAGGTGTGACAGAGGAATTTAAGGTGGAGGTGGGACTGCATCAGGGATCAGCTCTGAGCCCCTTCCTGTTTGCAGTGGTAATGGATAGGCTGACAGATGAGGTTAGACTGGAATCCCCTTGGACCATGATGTTCGCAGATGATATTGTCATATGCAGTGAAAGCAGGGAGCATGCAGAGGAACAATTGGAAAGATGGAGACATGCACTGGAAAGGAGAGGAATGAAGATTAGCCGAAGTAAAACAGAATATATGTGCGTGAATGAGAAAAGTGGAGGGGGAAGAGTGAGGCTACAGGGAGAAGAGATAGCGAGGGTCGACGACTTCAAATACTTGGGGTCAACAATACAGAGCAATGGAGAGTGTGGTCAGGAATGAAGAAACGGGTCCAAGCAGGTTGGAACAGCTGGCGAAAGGTGTCTGGTGTGTTATGTGACAGAAGAGTGTCTGCTAGGATGAAGGGCAAAGTTTTCAAAACAGTGGTGAGGCCGGCCATGATGTACAGATTAGAGACAGTGGCACTGAAGAAACAACAGGAATCTGAACTGGAGGTGGCAGAAATGAAGATGTTGAGGTTCTCGCTCGGAGTGACCAGGTTGGATAGGATTAGAAATGAGCTCATTAGAGGGACAGCCAAAGCTGGATGTTTTGGAGACAAGATTCGAGAGAGCAGACTTCGATGGTTTGGACATGTTCAGAGGCGAGAGAGTGAGTATATTGGTAGAAGGATGCTGAGGATGGAGCTCCCAGGCAAAAGAGCGAGAGGAAGACCAAAGAGAAGGTTTATGGATGTGGTGAGGGAAGACATGAGGGCAGTTGGGGTTAGAGAGGAAGATGCAGGAGATAGGCTAAGATGGCAAAAGATGACACGCTGTGGCGACCCCTAACGGGACAAGCCGAAAGGAAAAGAAGAAGACTTTTCAGAACATCTCAACCTCACGCACCAGCTCATGCTCCTTCCCTGTCAGAGAGGTGAGTTTCCACATCCCTGGAGCCAGTTTCTCGAGCCGGGGATCGGGTCAGCAAGGACGTGCCTCCGGGCACCACTCAGCTCACACTGGACCTAACCCCTGTGGCCCCTCTTTCTGGTTTTGACTGCATGGGAATGGTGACCCACGTTTCCCTTTCAGGCCGTACCCAACCCGATGGGTGCAGGCCCCGTCCCCAGGTACTTTCCTTTGACCCCCCAACTCAAGGCCTGGCTCCAGAGGGGGGCCCCAGTGACCCGGGTCGGGGCAATGGAAACCTAGATTCATTATTTTTATTTATAATTGGGGTTTTCTGAGCTGTCCTTTGTTGGTCCTTCACATAGGACCTGTTTGTCATACCACGGGTGTGAAGCCCCAGACATCTTGGCTCATATATATATATATATATATATATATATATATATATATATATGAGAGAGAGACACCAGGCTCCAACAAAAAGGAGTGCAGAGCACCAACTGCTTGACACTTATGTCAACAGCTTTTGTTATAATTTGTTTATAATTTTAATTTGGGAAAATATTTTTCTGCCTTGTGCCATGTTAGGACACTCACATCCTGCTGGTCCAATCAGTATTAGTAATATATATTTTTTCTTCTTCTTCATCATCTTAATTTTACATATATATTTATTTTTTAATATTTTGTAGACTGCAGGATTTGTCACTTTAAACTGCTCCCTTTGCACAATTGACATTGTTAATACACTTATTTGTATAGATTTTACATCTTGCACATCTTATAAGGAATAGTCCCTTTAAACAGAAATGTCTGTTGTTCTTTGTTCTTGTTGCTATGTTGTTCCTTGTTCTGTGTCATACCATGGCAGCACCAACTGCTGGAGAAAAATTCCTTGTGTGTTTTTACACACTTGGCCATTAAATCTGATTCTTATTCTGATTTCCTTCAGTGTTGTTTTAACTTTACTGATCTGTACTTACGCAACCTTTGTGAGGAGAAACGGCTCAGATAATGGATGGATTTCTATCCTCACCTTTTTTCATACGGTTATGAATTGAAATCCTAAATTACCATGTTTTACTGTCCTAAAGATAATTTTCCATTTAAATTGTCATCTGTTTTACTGTGCTTTATCTAATTTCCCTCACAGGACAAAGTGTGTCTGTCTTTCTTGCAACTCAATTCAGTGAATGAATGACCGTCCCCCCACATTACCCACAAATTTCACCTTCATTAATGAAAGCACAAAATTTACTTTCCATGCAAGTAGGGTGTCTCATCACACTTTACATTTTATCCTGCTGCCACAGGACATTCCTCAGCATTTTTTGACAGAATGTGAAAATGTAAATGATTTCTACATTTCAAAAAGAAATAATTGCCATTTCATGTATTACTTGAATAGGATGATCTTAATCGGAGAACAGACTGCAATAAATTACAAGCACCAGATACTTTTGCATAAATAGAGTAACTTTTCATGCTCTTTGCTTTCCTCTACAGAGGCTGCAACCATGACTCTCCCTGACCCTGAGGGGACCTTTAAGAACAGCACATACAGAAATTACCAACACCAAAGCTACACCTCCTATACCTTTGTAGACATGGATGTAGAGATGGCGAAGTATCGTCTCCCTCAGCCCACCTCTGGAAGACACTCACCAAGACACTAGGAAAGCACAGCTGGATATATATGTATGGGTATATATTTAAATGGTGTGGTCTTGTGATTTTGCTGAAGAAAAATAACAAACAAAAAATCTAAAATGTCTGACTGTTGTCTTCAATATATACAATCACATGGATTCAACATTTTTTTTTTAAGTTTATTTTAAATGTTGTGGTCTTATGATTTTGCTGTAGAAAAATACCAAACAAAAAACATCTAAAATGTCTAATATATATATGGCAGCACGGTGGCTCAGGTGGTAAAGCGTGGGTTTCCTCCCACATCCCAAAAACATGCAACAATAATTGGACACTCTAAATTGCCCCTAGGTGTAATTGTGAGTGTGGCTGTTTGTCTCGATGTGCCCTGCGATTGGCCGGCAACCAGTCCAGGGTGTACCCCGCCACCTGCTCGTTGACAGCTGGGATGGGCTCCTGCACTCCTGTGACCCTCGTGAGAATAAGCAGCAAAGAAAATGGATGGATGGATGGATGGATGGATGGATATGTAAAACAAAAAAAAATTATACTTTTAACAATTAAAAACCTGATAAGTGGGGTGTGCAATATTATTCGGCCGCTTTAGTTTCAGTGCAGCAAACTCATTCCAGAAGTTCAGTGAGGATCTCTGAATGATCCAATGTTGACTAATGATGATAAATAGAATCCGCCTATGTGTAATCATGTCTCTGTATAAAGGCACCCCCTCTGTAATCGTCTCAGGGTTCTGTTTAAAGTGCAGAGAGCATCATGAAGATCAAGGAACAAACCTGGCAGGTCCGAGATACTGTTGTGGAGAGATTTAAAGTAGGATTTGGATACAAAGAGATTTCCCAAGCTTTAAACATCAGTACTGTGCAAGGAATCATATTGAAATGGTAGGAGTATCAGATCACTGCAAATCTATCAAGACCCGGCCGTCCCTCTAAAGTTTCACCTCGAACAAGGAGAAGACTGACCTGCAGAGAGATGTGGCCAAGAGGCCCATGATCACTGTATATGAACTGCAGAGATCTCCAGCTGAGGTGGGAGAGTCCGTCCATAGGACAACAATCAGTGGTACACTGAACAAATCTTGCCTTAATAGAAAATTGGCAAGAAGAAAGACATTTCTCAAAGATATCTATAAAATGTCTCATTTAAAGTTTGCCACAAGCCACCTGAGAGACACAGCACATGTGGGAGAAGGTGCTCTGGTCAGATGAAACCAAAATTGAGGTTTTTGGCCACAATGCACAACGATATCCATCCATTACCTACCACTTTCACGGTCGGATTGCGGGGGGAAGTAGCTTTAGCAGGGATACCCAGACGTCCCTTTCACCAGCCACTTCTTCGAGCTCTTCCGGAGGTATCCCGAGGCATTCCCAAGCCAGCCAAGAGACATTGTCTCTCCAGTGTGTCCTAGGTCGTCCTCGGGGTCTCTTTCCGGTGGGTCATCCCCGGAACACCTCACCGGGGGGCATCCGGGAGGCATCCGAATCAGATACCCCAGCAACCTCATCTGGCTCCTCTCAATGCGGAGGAGCAGCGACTCGACACTGAGCCCCTCCCGGATGACTGAGCTTCTCACCCTATCTCTAAGGGAGAGGCCGGACACCCTGTGGAGGAAACTCTTTTCGGCTCCTTATATCCGGGATCTTGTTCTTTCGGTCATGACCCAACTGTGAGAGGGGCCATAGGGGTCAGGTGCGAAGTGAGTTGGGCGGTGGCCAAAGGAGAGGACCTTGGCGATCCAATCCCCAGCCACAGAAACTAGCTCTAGGGACATGCACAACGATATGTTTGGCATAAAAGCAACACAGCTCATCACCCTGAACACACCATCTCCACTGTCAAACGTGATGGTGGCAGGCTCATGGTTTGGGCCTGCTTTTTTCAGCATGGACAGGGAAGATGGTTAAAATTGATCGGAATTTGAATGGAGCCAAATGCAGGACCATTCTGGAAGAAAACTTGTTGGAGTCTGCAAAAGACCTGAGACTGGGACAGAAATTTATCTTCTAACAGGACAATGATCCAAAACATAAAGCCAAATCTACAACGGAATGGTTCACAAATAAAAGTATCCAGGTGTTAGAATGGCCAAGTCCATGTCTAGATATGAATCCAATCGAGAATCTGTGGGCAGAGCCAAAGAACAATTGTTCACAAACACTCTCCATCCAACCTAGCTGAGCTCGAGCTGTTTTGCAAGGAAGAATGTTCAAGAATTTCAGTCTATTGATGTGCAAAACTGATTTAGATATACCCCAAGCGACTTTCAGCTGTAATTGCAGCAAAAGGTGGTACTACAACATATTAATGAAAGGGGTCCGGATAATATTGCACGCCCCACTTTTCAGGTTTTTATTTTAGAAAAAAGTTTAAAATAGCCAATAAATTTCGTTCTACTTCACGATTGTGTCCCACTTGTTGTTGATGACAAAAAAAAATTATTTTATATCTTTGTTTGAAGCCTGAAAAGTGAAGAAAGGTTGAAAAGTTCAAGGGGGCCGAATACTTTCACAAGGCAGTGTGTAACTATCTATCTATCGAGAGAGAGAGAGACAGACACACACACACACACACACACACTGCTGGTATATACAAAACTTCCCAAGTAGACTTTCAGATTTGTGTTCTTGTAAAAATAACAAAAGAATAAAAAACCCCAATTGTACTAAGTGCTATTGTTTGTATATGAACCAAAAAAGGAGATCACAAATTACACTGCGTTTCGGGCAGCGTAGCATGACATGGACAAACCCAATCTGTCAAGTTGCCAGTACTAAAGGAGCGCCTAAAAGCGACGTTATCTGGTAGTGCCTTTTTAATAGTTGCTGCCTGAAGATGATTCTATGTGACAAACTTTAAAAAAAAAAAAAAAAAAAAAAAGACTACAATCCCAAAATGACTGATACATTTAAAATGAACACCTAAAGCTCGCATATGTAATTTGGAAAAACACCAAAAGTAAGGATGTATGCAAAGATAGTTTTGGTTTTGTAAATGTAAAATTTATTTTCAGTTTAGTTTTATTTTATAAACTTTTATTTTAATTTGAGTTATTACATTTTCTTTTGTTTTCGATCGTAATTTGTCTCCCACATACCATAAAAATTTGTGATCAAAGCCCGTTGTGTAAATGTGTGTGTATGTTTATCTGAGGCGGCTCAGTTGTGCTCCTGGCTTGAGCATCTCCCTCACAGTTCTGTGGACTGGGCCTGTGTGGAGTTTGCATGTTCTGCCCGTGCCTGCTTGGGTTTTCTCCGGGCACTCTGGTTTCCTCCCACATCTGAAAAACATGCATTTATTGGAGACTCTGAATTGCCCTGAAATGTGATTGTGAGTACGTATGGTTGTTTCTGTGTGCCCTCCGATTGACTGGCAACCATTTCAGGGTGTACCCTGCCTCCTACCCAAAGATAGCCGGGAGAGGCTTCAGCACTCCTGTGACCCTTGTCAGGATGAGCAGCTCACAAAATGGATGTTTATCTGATTATCTGTGTATTGTTCCTGTAACCCAATAGGGATTGCACAACCAATTTATGTTTTTGACCAACTTTGTCAAAATGCTTCCTTCTGGCATGGGTAGCAGTGAAGCCCTATTGCAGTAAACCAGGACAAAGATCCTATCGGAAGTTTAGGTGCTTTGCACACAGGTTTTCCACAAGAGGACTTCAAGGCCTACCAAGGATCATATGGCGTTTCAGGGTTAATTCATGTTGATAAATAATATCCATGTATTCAAATATTGTCAGAAGATACCAGCCATACATAAAATTTTAGCAAGTTTTTGTCTTCAGACTGTCATGTTGTCAATCAGTAGTTATGCGAGCCATTGCAGCATACACAAAGTCAGCTCACCTGTTTTCCACGTTTTGTCATGCGACTGTGTATATCCTGTGGGAGGAAACGTACAGTGCCGTGAAAGTATTTGCCCTTTCCTGATTTTTTGCATGTCTATCACACATAAAGGTTTCAAATAATCAAATCCATCACTTGGAGATAATCCAAGCAAATACAAAAGGCCGTTTTCAAAGAGAATTTATTCAGGCACAAAAAATCCAAACTTTCTTGATCCTCTGAAAATAATTCCCCCCGTGAAATCACAAAGTCACTGTGACTAACCACAAATTTGCCAAATGTGACTACCACCATACTTGTTGAACCAAGAAATCACAAATAGAATCTGTCAGAGCACATGCAGTAGGCTACAAGAGCTGAAGAACAAACAAACAATTCCTGTAGTTGCAGATCAAATGTGCACAATGATCAGGATGAATTTTCCTAATTTCTGGTTTGGTATGAATTGTGCTCGAAGTAATGCCACAGCATTGTCTTAATGTCAACTTTAACTGTGTCTCTCCAGGACATCTATTTCCTTCTTCTGAAGTCATTCAGTTGCTAAGTCTCTGCTTTGATTTGGAACATTGTTCAATTGTAACACCCTTCCTCTTTTCAGCTTCAACTATTGAGCAGGTTAGGTCTCCATGCAAACTATCTTGACGAACTTGTGAATTTGTTTTTCCATTGATACTGCAAATGTGCTCAGAGAAAGACACCTGTCCACCCCATGCAATCAGTAAGACTCAAACGTGTAACATGGCCAAGACCAAAGAGGTGTCCAAAGACACAGACAAAATTGTACAACTGCACACGGCTGGAAAGGGCTACAGAGAAATTGCCAAGCAGCTTGGTGAAAAAAGGTCCAGTGCTGGATCAATCATTAGAAAATGTAAGAAGCTAAACATGATGGTCAATTTCAATCGGAGTGGACCCCCATGCAAGATATCATCTTGTGGGGTCTCAATGATCCTTAGAAAGGTGAGAAATCAGCCCAGGACTCCGCGACAGGACTTGGTCAATGACCTGAAAAGAGCTGGGACCACCGTTTCCAAGTTGACTGTTGGTAATACACTAAGACATCATGATTTGAAATCATGCAAGGCACGGAAGGTTCCCCTGCTTAAACCAGCACATGTCAAGGCCATTTGGATGATACAGAGGAGTCATGGGAGAAAAAATTGTGTAGATGAGACCAAAATTGACCTTTTTGGTCATAATTCCACTAACTGTGTTTGGAGGAAGACAAATGATGAGTTCCATCCCAAGAACACTATCCCTATTGTGAAGCATGGGTGTGGTAGCAGCATCCTGCTTTGGGGGGAGTTTTTCTGCACTTGGGACAGGACAACTGACCTGTATTAAGGAGAGGATGACCGCGGCCATGTATTGTGAGATTTCGGGGAACAACCTCTTTCCCTCAGTCGGAGCACTGTAGATGGGTCATGGCTGGGTCTTTCAACATGACAATGACCCAAAGCACACAGCCAGGAAAACCAAAGAGTGGCTCCGTGAGAAGCATATCAAGGTTCTGGCATGGCCTGGCCAGTCTCCAGATCTAAACCCAATAGAAAATCTTTGAAGGGAGCTGAAACTCTGTATTTCTCAGTGACAGCCCAGAAACCTGTCTGATCTAGAGAAGATCTGTGTGGAGGAGTGGGCCAAAACTCCTCCTGCAGTGTGGGCAAACCTGAAATTTTATTGTAGCTTTAGCAAACCTCTGTAACTCCAAACAAAGGGTACTGTACTGAATATTAACATTGGTTTTGCCAGGTGTTGAAATACGTATTTGCAGATGTATCACACAAATAAAGCGTTAAAAAAAAATCATACCTTGTGATTCCTGGATTATTCTTTTTGGATTCTCTCTCTCACAGTGGACATGCACCTACGATGAAAATTTCAACCCCTCCATGATTTCTAAGTGGGAGAACTTGCAATATAGCAGGGTATAATATATACCCTGAATATTTATTTTCTTCACTGTATTTATTTTTAAACAGCAGCAGTTTCATGTTTGTTTTCCAATTAACTCTATCCAATCTTTTACATGTGGTTGGTTGATTTGTCAACAGACAAGCCAATTGTTTTTTTTTTGTTTGTTTTTAACTTGTTTGAGCATCTTGCTCTGCACTCTTGCAGTCATTATAGGAAAAAAGAGAACCAACAGCACTGAACTATCTCCATTTATAGATGGTGTCTTACCACAGACTGATGAATATAATTACTTTTAGAGCAAGTCTTTCACAATTTCCTGCTTTACTCAATTATTAAATGTTCGTTTGGTTGAGGTCTTTTGATCAAGGCATAATAAACAGCCAATATTTCTTGATTATAGAAAATTATAACCTGGTATGTTTTCTTGTAGTGAGAGCAGCTTTTAGCCACAGCTACAGTCTCAGTCTCATTGATTTGGACTCTAGGTTGCCTCACACCTGACTCTTTGTCATGCTTTGAGAAACTGGAGCCCAGAGGTTCTGTTCATGTTTAAATAAATTTCAATAAGAACTATTTTAAAAACGAGTTGTTTGTGTAGTATTAGTTTCAGTAGTCTCTGATTAATTCTTGTGATTTAAATGAAGATAAGACCAGGTGACCAATTTATGCAGAAGTGTAAGAAATTTGAAGTTTGAATTTGAATCACATACTTATTTTCACAGTACCAGATATGACATTACCCAGGATAAGATAAAATTATACACAAGTTTCTTTTTGTCTTGTGCATGAAACAACCCACTAAGTGGCACCACTCTGTTAAAACCTAACAAACCTCTTCATAAATAAGGTTTATGTTAAGTTTAAATGAATGCTGTTTTGTCAGTACGTTTCCAGATGCTCCAATTATCGGTTAACAGCTTGGGGGTCGAAATCTGTCCATGTGTACATTAGTGTCAACGTGAATACGTAAAAGTAAGCACATGTAAGCGTTAAAAAACAATGACTGACCACCAGTCGTTGGGCAAATAAATCCAACAGTGCAGAGGCAGTTGGGAGTGCTGCTGAACGTCATTGACCGCCCACCTTATAAATATTAATGTTGCAAACGTCCCTGCGTGCAAATACGCGATGACGCACGGCGACAACTGCGGGTCCCGATTGCTGCAGCCGCATGTCAGTGTGACGAAGATTGGCATTCAGGTAAGCTGTCACTCAAAATCCCGATTTTCAGTCCCTATCAATCAAACAATCTGTGCCACACGCAAATATGGCCCAGGTCGAGAAACGCGAAAGCTGCAGGGACAGCAGATGCTTTCTGAGTGAGGACAGCATTGTGTGGGGAAAAGTACGTTCTGTAAGTGAGGGAAGGAGGGTGGAATATAAAATGTTTCCGTTTGGATGAAGGTTGTGGAAAATCACGCAGCGAATGCTCAAAATGAGGCCCGACAGCTATAATGCTAACGTGAAGGGGAGGGATAAGAGGGCAGCTGTCCTCCTTGAATGACTGTTTTTGAACGGTTTAGAAACCACATAGCATACAGTTAAACCGCACCGTGCCCCATTTTAACGTGCAGTTGGATACAATTCACAAGAGTTTGTAATCGAGTAAATAAACAGAAATCCTGAGCCATTTTCACCGCCCAGTCATTTGGACGTAGGGTTAACAATACACTTCTACTGTTTTCCCTCAGCAGAGACGTTAACTCGCAACTAATATTGGTAGTGCTTATGTCGAAGGGGAAAAACATGGCGGTTTGCATTTCGTCGTATCGTGAGACGAGCCACTTAATACAACTATATTGCGAATATTCGCGAGCATGTGGCTAATTCCGTTACGCTTTTATCCAAATGTATTGCTGAATGTGTTTCCGGCGAGCATCGTGTCAAGCGAAATAGCCGTATTGCCAATTGTGTTACAGGCTAGCAAATCTGTAAAGCGAACGAGTGAGGTTCCGTTTAATTAATTCGCTGCCGAACCTTCTATTGCAGCAGTAATCATTTTTTTAAACTCGAGGCCCGGTCGTACGTAATCACCCTTAACCACTAAAAACAAAACAATATTATCCGTAGTCCTGGCACAGTCCAAAATGCTAGCATTGTGAGTGTGCTACAGGTAGGTCCAGGGTAACACGAACACGTTTAAGAGCAACAGTGAAGCATTGAAATACCTCTTCTACGTAATGTTTCATTCTCATACTTTTCCATTGCCATGCCAAATATTTTAAAATCACTTCAATCCATTATTTGATTTGACCTTGTCATTCATCTATGGCTGGACTTAGACACATTTCTGCCTTAAATCAGTTCGTCATAATTACCAGTTCACAAGATTGTGATAGTGATTTGTGTTTCCTTTAAAAAAAAACAACGACAAAATATTACCACTATCCCCAAACCTAATTAAATATTTTGGTGAGGTGTGTAGTAGCCTTTTCACAATCAAAATTTTTGGGGCCTATCACAAAGTGTGTGTGTGTGTGTGGGGGGGGGGGGGCAACCAATCAGTAATACGATCATAAGATGGAACAATGTGTATGTTTAAATGACTTCAGTTCATTTACTATGTATGTTTACTTGTGTACTTATTCTGAGTATCTTTAAAAGCATTTTCTTCAGGTCATGCATTCTAATCAGTCAGGTACAACCTACATCCCATGACAAATAATGGGTGCTCACATCTTCTTCTTTTCCTTTCGGCTTGTCCTGTTCGGGGTTGCCACAGCGTGTCATCTTTTTCCATCTAAGCCTCTCGTACATCTTCTCTAACACCCACCCTCATGTCCTCCCTCACAACATCCATCAACATTTTCTTTGGTCTTCCTCTCGCTCTTTTGCCTGGCAACTCTATCCTCACCACTTCTTCTTTTCGTTTCGGCTTGTCCCATTAGGGGTCGCCACAGCGTGTCATCTTTTGCCATCTTAGCCTATCTTCTGCATCTTCCTCTCTAACCCCAACTGCCCTCATGTCTTCCCTCACCACATCCATAAACCTCTTTGGTCTTCCTCTCGCTCTTTTGCCTGGCAGCTCCATCCTCAGCACCCTTCCACCAATGTACTCACTCTCTCGCCTCTGAACATGTCCAAACCATCGAAGTCTGCTCTCTCGAATCTTGTCTCCAAAACATCCAACTTTGGCTGTCTCTCTAATGAGCTCATTTCTAATCCTATCCAACCTGCTCATTCCGAGCGAGAACCTCAACATCTTCATTTCTGCTACCTCCAGTTCTGCTTCCTGTTGTTTCTTCAGTGCCACCGTTTCTAATCCATACATCAACTCTATCCTCAGCACCCTTCTACCAATATGGGTTGTTTTCACTGACGTCACATATTTTGCTGAACCACTGCACGCCGCCATTTAACCTCTCTACCTAACGCATACCCAGTGTGGAAGTCTAGGGAATACTCTCGGTTACTTTTTGTGTTTCACGGGCATCTCGGGACTCAAGTACACAAGACAGAACTTGCTTAACCATCAGAGAGCCGTCTTCTGACTTTTCAACAACTCTCGCCAATTGGCTGAAGCTTTTTCGAGTGTTTCTAGTCGGCGTGCTCTTCAAAGCGTTGCAATCCGGTTCACAAGTCCAGCTGCGTTAGCGGGTACATCGTCTAATGCTTCAGATGAAAGACTTTGGACGATCTGCGGCTCTGTGCTTCACGGAGTCTTGGCTTTATGGATGATTGCCTGACGCTGCTATCCTGCTGCCCGGTCTCAACCTTCATTGTGCTGATGTGTCGCTGAGCTAAGCTAACAAGCTTAATTGATACTCTTTTCAGAAGGCCACCATTACAGTTAAGATCGTTTTTTGTTAGCTACTTGAAAGATTCAAGAATTTTGTGAAATACTGGATTTGTTTATTTTGTCTTTCTGCCATTGTCATCAAATTTTAAAGAAATAAACATTTTGCTTTGCTTGTGAACTAATATTCAGGTTTCACATTTTGGAAAAAAAATGGAGTTTGCCTCTGTATTAAAAAAATAATATTCCACCGCCTTTCGTTTCCCATCTTAGCATACAGGTAAGTGTTCTTCCTTCGTGATTTCTGTGACAGAGTAAAAGATCAAGGTAACAATACTGTGCCTTTGTTACGCAGTCCTGTGTCCCATGATGTGTGTATGCCAAATAGCCTAATAGTCAGTCTGGGTTTGATATGCTGTCGGTCACGTCTGCAATAAATGCGGTGAGAAACATAATGTCGTCCACCTTGCCTAAGTATGAGAAACGGGAGGTCAGGGAACGAAAATAGCTGTCGTTCGAGGCTGCCCAACGGGTGACGTCACGTGAAAACAACCCATACTCACTCACTCGCCTCTGAACATGTCCAAACAGTCGAAATCTGCTCCCTCTAACCTTGTCTCCAAAACATCCAACTTTGGCTGTCCCTGTAATGAGCTCATTTCTAATCCTATCCAACCTGCTCACTCCAAGCGAAAACCTCAGCCTCTTATTTTCCGCTACCTACAGTTTCGCTTTTTATTGTTTCTTCAGTGCCGCCGTCTCTAATTCGTACATCATGGCCAGCCTCACCACTGTTTGATAAACTTTGCCCTTCATCCAAGTGGAGATTCTTCTGTCACACAGAACACCAGAGACCTTCCAACTGTTCCACCCCAGTTGGACCTGTTTCTTCTCTTCCTTACCACACTCTCCATTGCTCTGTATTGATGACCCAAGTACTTGAAGTCCTCCACCCGCAATCTCTTCTCCCTGGAGCTTCACTCTTCCTCCTTCGCCCCTCAAATTCATGCACATATATTGTTTTATTTCGGCTAATCTTTATTCCTCTCATTTCCTGTGCATGCCTCACTCTTTCCAATTGTTCCTCCGCCTGGTCCCTGCTTTCACTGCAGATCACAATATCCTCTGCAAACATCATAGTCCGAGGGGCTTGAAGTCTAACCCCATCAGTAAGCCTATCGATTACTAATGCAAACAGGAAGGGGG
Source organism: Syngnathoides biaculeatus (assembly GCF_019802595.1). NCBI lineage: Eukaryota > Metazoa > Chordata > Actinopteri > Syngnathiformes > Syngnathidae > Syngnathoides > Syngnathoides biaculeatus. The sequence goes on from NC_084653.1 coordinate 167,069, forward strand.
TCAGCGCGGATCCTTGATGCAGTCCCACCTCCACCTTAAATTCTTCTGACACACCTACGGCAGATCTCACCACTGTTCTGCTGCCCTCATATATGTCCTGGACAATTCTAACATATTTCTCCACCACGCCAGACTTGGATGTGCACTACCACAGTTCCTGTCTTAGTACTTTGCCATAGGCTTTCTCTAGGTCTACAAAGACACAATGTAGCTCCTTCTGACCTTCTCTGTTGCTATTCCTCTTTTTTTTTTTTGTCTTCGACCTACATTATCTGAATTTCTACCTATGCCTCGCAAATTAACAATGCTGGGTCTAGTTAGCCTAGGCCATGACCCATTATGGAATTCGTTTAATGAACGCTCATATATGTTTGGCACAGTTTTACGCCGGTTGCCCTTCCTGCTGCAACCCTCTGCATTTATCAGGGCTTGGGACCGACCTACAGGTTTGCACAGAAATTCTGCCCCCTTTCAGGCTGCAGATAGTCAAAACAAACAATCAAATAAACAAAATCAGCACATAAGATACACAATTTACATACTAGATAATCTATTTTAAAGTTACGGTCAGATAAAAGACAATCAAATGAACACTCAGCACACAAGGTACACAAATCATCTATATGTCTGTATGCGATTTAAAGGATATGTGGATGGAAGGGATTCAAACCATAATGGCCCTCACTCTGGTAGTTGAAGGTTTGAGTCCACGTTCGATGTTTGGTCCTCGTTGTATGTGCAACGAAGATAATGTTAGTGCGCTAGGCTAATTTCGGCCAAGCAGCTTCAATGCGAACGATACGGCTCCAATTTGGGTATTAAGATAAGATGTTAAATTTCTTATAAGTCCTCACGGCCCTCGTTGTATAAGTTGTGTAGGTCGTACAAGTTATGAAGTTTCTCACGTTCGATGTTTCTTCCACAACACGGTTTGATCACAAACGCGTCTCGTTAACCAGCTAAGCTCAGGTAGTCTAGGCCTATAAGTGAGTGTAAAGTGTCATCCCTATAAACATTCTAAAATAGATATTGTAATGAAAAATACATATAACAGTATTCACTTCGATGTCTATACAAAAAAAAAGTGAGCGGCGAGCATGTCATACATGCACAAAGTTGCGCAATTGAGTGTCCCTCGACCTCCAAGTGGTCGCCATATTAGTCGCGTCCTCTGTCCTTCACGTGATCGTCACTTCCGCCGTTGAAAACGCGCAGTGCCTGCTACTATAGAAGCCGAACAACAGAGATATTCAGATTTTTCCGACGCCCCTTCTGACACGAAGCTCTTTTCAAAAGGACAACACCACACAACCGACTGAAGTTACCGGGGCAATATTACACTATTGTTTCGAGCCCTCAGGGCAATATTACACTCTTGTTTCGAGCCATATTCAGATGATATCCGATCACGGCCAAACCGCATCCCGTCCGATCCACTTGCGGCGGAGATGAGCCATTGTGGCTCATCGCAGCTGGCCGGTGTGGCTTATGACAGAGCCAAGCGATGCTGCTTTAGAGGAGTGCTCACAGTCGAGCCGGGGCACTTTATGCGCACACGTGACTGAGTAAGGCATTCTTGGCTGGGTTCTTCAGAGCCCCCCTCGTCGCAAAGCCCGACACGCAGCCTTTGCAGAAGCTGTGACCGCCGAACGCAGCGCCTCAGCCGGTGTAGCTGAGTTTTGGCGGCGCCGTGATATATAAGGAGGAGGTGGAGCCGAGCTATGCCGCTTTTAGGTTTATGTTCAAAGTCGCCGCAGTACGCGACCACTTAGACATATTTCATACATGGATCTTTTGTTACGTTATGAGAGAGACCGATTACCTGGTCCGCCCCAAACTATTTTTTTTAGTAGCTGTATGCGCACATCAACACATTTCATACGCGGATCTTTTGCTACGTCATGAGAGAGACCGATTACGTAGTCTTCCCCAAACTATTTTTTTTTTTTTTTTTTTTTTTTTTTTTTAGTAGCTGTATACACACCTACCTAGCTCTCGTCCTCTGCACCCGTGCAATCCATTTTTCACAACGAACAGGGTCTCTTGCAAACTTACGAAGGGTAATTCCATTCTCCCAAGTGTTCAAGCAATGTCCAGCAATGCAATGAGCCGGCATTTTGGCTAACACGAAGGAACAACGAGCTACCATCCCGGAGGTAAAACTAATGGAAACAAATGAGTCCACGAGGGGGCGCCGCTGTCCTTTACGTCACTTCCTGTTTCTTCTCGAAAATAAATCCCTGAGAGTATTTTCATGGCGGGAGTTACAAAAAGCTGTATACGTCAATATCATGTTTTATGGTGGGGGAAAAAAAACACATGGGACCATATCGGCTCTGGGTTTTTCATTAATATACCAAAAAATCATCCGTTTGATGACACTTGACCTTTAAGTTGACGTTTCCACTCACCCAACGTCCTAATAAGTACTCATGGTCCTCGTTGTCTACGATACGTAGATTTTGCAGGTCATGTAAGTACTAGCGTTTGATGTTTACCTCAGCAAATATTTGATTTCTATACGCGACTTGATGGTAATGGGCTAGGCTAGGCCGCGCAGCTTGAACGCGAATGAATACGGCTCCAATTTGGGGACTAAGATTACACAGATGATGATTTTTGTCCACTGAAGTCATCACCAGGGGCAGCCCACGTCGAGTATTCACCACATTCGGTCCAAATTCATCAGGATTTATTTATTGTACGGTCGTGCAGGTCAGAGCCTCCTCGATTTGTTGTCACCAGTTCGGGGACCGGAAGCCAACACGGGTGCTAACATACTGCAATTAAATGCATGAAAACACACTAAAACGTTACAGCATAATTCTTCAGAACACTGGCATAATTATGTACAACTGTTAGTCCTAGCACTAGCTTGCTTGGCATAATGCTTTGTGGCCTGCTTGCAAGTCATATCGTATTAAGTTCTCGTTTGGTTTAGTCAGTCATAAACTGATAAATAATAAAGGCTTCATTATCCTGAATCTATGTATGAAGTTTTTGGTCTTGTTTTAAAATTATGCAAACGCCGTGTATTTAGTAAATAGGTACGCGACCACCCGGCTGTTCATTGTACAGCGCGATAGAGCTGCCTGTGCTTGTATGCGAAACTATCTGCAGTACGTACAATCTGTTTACCTGTAGTGGTGTCAGAGGTTAGTCACACGCGTTTTTCAGACACAGGAAACTAGGTCAAAGTTTGCGGACTTTAAAACTTTTTTTTTTTTAAACATCAAAAGTTATGCATTTTATAGTGCAGTGGAATGTATATTTTCGTCTAGATAAGATAATTTTCATTAGGAATTAGACATTCCATACACTTTAGCGGAATTTGAATTTTTTGTAAGTAGAAACACATTTTACATGTAAATAGCCCAGTGTGTTTCAAGCACCCCCCACCACCAAAATTAAGCATTCAAGGTGTACATAATGTAAAGAATAAAAAATTATGTTCATTTACTTTTGTAGTTGAACAACAATGCGTAGAGAAGGGTGAGTGACGAAGTATTGTAGGGGACCGAGGAGTACGAGGCTGACAACGTAAAATTCACCATGAGGAAAAACAAAAACGTAAATCCTATCCAGCATCTTTCAGAGACTGACCTTTTGACCTTCATTTCAAAACAAATTATTGGAAATTGAAGCCTTCTAAATTGAACTGGAAAATTATTATAAAATGATGTTCAGGTTAGAAATGCTATCTCTCCTTTAACTCATTGAATCCTACCCATTTTTCAAACGAGAACCCACCTCAGTACCAGGCATTTTAGGACCATTTTTGATCTTTCGAGGCTCACAGAATATTTCTAGGACTATATAAACTTCCTTATTTAAAATATTTTTTCTACCTTTTTCTGTTCTTTAGTAATTAGCGATAGAATAGCTGAAGCATATGGCTCCAAAATATTGAAGACATGAAACTGCGTCTTTGGGATTATGTGATCAAGTTTTAAAAGGTGTAAAATGTTAGTGTTGCTCTCTCTCTCTCTCCCAACCCCCCACCCCCCCAATCCATTTTCTTGGCCACTTATTCACACAAAGGTCACCACATTGCTGGAGTCTAACTCAGGTATCAACGGGCAGGAGGCGGGGTACACCCCAAACTGGTTACTAGCCAATCTCAGGGAACATAGAGACAGACAACAGCTGCACTCACAATCACACTTTGGGGCAATTTAAAGTGTCCAATTATTGCATGTTTTTTGGGATGTGTGAGGAAACTAGAGTTTCCAGAGAAAACCCACGCAGACACAGGGAGAACATGTAAACACCAACAAAACTGAGACAATTGTTTTTGGCAATAAAGAAAAGAGAAATGTTAGTAAAAACCTGGACTGGCTATCTTTAAATACCAAAGACCAAGTCCGAAAACTTGGTGTTCTGATAGATTCCAACCAGCTTTTCAACAGCAGGCATGTGGTGTTTTCTGTTTATAGGCGGAATTTTTTTTAAATTTGATTTATATTCTGACCGTAACGTTAATTTTCCGATCCACCTTTTGCAAGCGAGGTGGAAAATTTGATACGCGTCTGTTGATTGGTCGAATATGTTCCTCCTGACCAATGAAAACCCTTGTTACATACGAGGCAGTTTATGGGGCCATTTGCAAGTGAACATGATGGCAGTGCTCGAGAGGAAAGACTCCTCTTGAGTGAAAGAAATTGATAGATATGTAAAAAATAAGTTCACATGGGATTGTATCGAATGAGAAATCACCGATACAGTTGGAAAGAAGGAAGTGACCACTCCTTTAAGAGATGTTTCAGGGCATTGGAATTTCACGTGAAACGACAAAAACATGTCAAACAACTGCAAGTGAACATGATGGCAGTGGTCGAGAGGAAAGACGCCTCTCGAGTGAAAGAAATTGATAGAGATGTAAAAAAATAAGTTCACATGGGATTGTATCGAACGAGAAATCACCGATACAGTTGGAAAGAAGGAAGTTACCACTCCTTTAAGCGAGGTTTCAAGGCATTGGAATTTCACGTGAAATGACAAAAACATGTCAAACAACTGGAACCAAGGAAAATGAGCTTTTCCATAGCTGGTATATTCGGATGTCAACCCAAGGTCAACAAACCTTATGGACTTCATCCCTTGTTTACGTCCACTACTACCGGTATTGAGAGGCAAGATCCACCAAAACAACCAACCCCAGTTGCAGATTGATAGTCAATAACAAGGTGAGATTTCAGAAGCAATCACTTGTGAAAATGTCTATTATTTACTGATCATGAAACAAGACGTTAATAATGGTCAAATTCATGTGTTTCATTAATTTACAAAAACAAAAAAAATGTTTTTGAATGGATACGATATATACGCTATGAAAGCACGCTTGCATGCCATGATGCAAATCTAAATTCAATTTAGTTTCACTTCAAGTAATTTACTTAGTTGAATTTGTAGTTTTTTTGGAGTAAAGGTATACACCTGAATAATATAATCATATTGTGTACATTTTGAAAACTAAGATTTATTTATAGATGTACTAGATATATTTCATTCATAATACAATTTATAAAACTTAAACATTAACTTAAAATTGGTGATCATCCTTTGATCACGCTCGCAGCCCCCAGATCATGTCATTCAGAATCCTGCAGCTGTCGTTCTGACCAGAGCAAAGTCAGGTGAGTACAGTAATCCCTCATTTTTCACTGTTAGTTGGGACCACAACTACGCGCGAAAAGTGAAGAATTGTGAAGTACCGGGGGATGAATGTTTGTGCTTACCAGAACTCTTAAAATATGTAAACATGATTTGTACTTTGCATATTTGAGACAAAAAGAAGTATTTAGTTAAATCTTTAATTATAAAACCTTATAATATATACAGTAATAAAAATTTACAATACAAATTTTAAAACACTATTATATTACCGTATAGTTACCATTCATCACTCAGAAACTTCTGCTGGAGCTGCTTCGTAGGTACCAGAATCTTTAATCAACATTACAGCATTTATACTTTGCATACTTGAAACAAAAATCATAACCGTACAAGTGTCTAGATAATAACAATAAAACTTTTTTTTGGCAGTACAGAATCACAAAGCAAATGCGTTAAGTCTTCTTGCGTAGAGAACCGAATGTCCCTGACGCACTGATGTGACGTCATTAACGTTTTGTGTTGGGGTGGCCCCTCAGACGAGAGGAACTTTTGCTCAAGAGAACGCGGGCTGTCTCTCTGAATCTTCAGCCCGTTCTGGCCACACCTTCACGAATTTTATTTTATTTTATTTATTTTTTTTAATTTCCTTAGAGCGGTCCGTAACGTAACAAATGCAGCAAACGCGAGTCAATGTAAGCATATTAAGTACACCAAAAGAGTGTTGAAAGCAAAATGAGATAAAAAAGAGATAACTATGTACAATTAATCCATTTAATCCAGCACCCTGTGCAAGGACATAACTATATAATTGTTAAATTATTATTATAGTAATAATTGTATGCATTTGAAATTTTCCAAACCAACCTTTGCTTACTTAAAACTGTCATCTTCGAGGGGATGAATCCCTCATTGCAGCTTGAGGTTCATCATCACACATTTCCTTATTAAAAGTTATTAAAGCGGGTTTACAGATGTTTACCACATTATTCTTTATGTAACACGCTGCTGATTCATTCACACCAAAATGGTGCCACAAAAGCGTAACTTCTGCCATTCTTGATCAAATCCAAAAGTTTTCCTTTTTTGCCAATCCATCAGCTTCTTCTTCTTCACTCTCACCAGGCTGTTTATCTGCAATCCGCTTTCCATAAAGCAAACGCAGCTCACATTTCGAACAATCCTCTCATTTCACATCATCCATTTTCCACTTGGGTGCTTCATGGGCAGCTTTAACATCAAGCACAGCACTTTGGAGGCATTGTGAAATAGAGAGGTTATCCACACACAGTCTCACAGCATGTAAAAGCGTAGAAAATGGTGCATAGGAAGGAGGAGTGATGGGGAGAGAGAGAGAGAGAGAGAAGCTGGGTGGGGCTTTGATGTTGCGCAGCCAATGAGCTCCAAAAAGCCGATTTGGCTTTTGTTTTTTTCTTGCTTCATTGGTCCACATTTTGAGCTGGGGAAGTGTCTTTGTATCAATACGCCTCATATAATATAATACGTACTGTAAGCTGATCTAGCATTTTTTTTCGGGGGGGGGTGTGTGTGATAAGAAACCACGATGCACAGAAGTCGCAATCGGCGAAGCGTGAAGTCGAGCGGAATTACTGCAAAGCCAATTCTGAAGTCTTTAAACTGGTTTCCAGTCAGCTTTAGACTCAATTTTAAAGTTCTGCTACTGGTCTTTAAATCACTAAATTGTTTAGGTCCCGAGTACATGAAAGAAATGCTTACAGAATACTAAAGCTCTGAGTTCGACAGACTCTGGTCAAATAGTGGTGCGCAAAGTCCAAGCCAAACAATGTGATGCAACATTTAGCTATTATGATGCACACAAATGGAATAAGTTGCCAAAAGAGGTGACGTCCGCCCCAAGTGTGCATGTTTTTCAATCTAGGCAGAAAACCTTTTTTCTTATGCTTTTTGGAGTATTTCTACCTTTTAATATTTATTATTAATGTACCCTGTTGTTAATTGTACTACAGGTTAGGTTAGAGTGGAATCCCCTTGGATTATTATGTTTTCAGATGATATTGTGTTATGCAGTGAAATCAGGGAGCAGGTGGAGGAACAAACAACAGATGGAGGCATGCACTGGAAAGGAGAGGAATGAAGATTAGCCGAAGTAAAACAGGATATATGTGCGTGAATGAGAGGGGTGGAGGGGGAAGAGTGAGACTCCAGGGAGAAGAAATGGCGAGGGTTGACGACTTCAAATACTTGCGGTCAACAATCCAGAGCAATGGTGTGTGGTCAGGAAGTGAAGAAACTGGTCCAAGCAGGTTGGAACAGCTGGTGGAAGGTTTCTGGTGTGATATGTGACAAATGAGTCTCTGCTAAACGAAGGGCAAACTTTATAAAACAGTGGTGAGGCTGGCCATAATGTGTGGATTAGAGACAGTGGCACTGACGATACAACAGGAAGCAGAAATAAAGGTGGCTGAAATGTAGATGTTGAGGTTCTCTCTAGGTGTGGGCAGGTTGGATAGGATTAGAAAGGAGCTCATTAGAGGGACAGCCAAAGTTGGATGTTTTGGAGACACGTTTTGAAAAATCAGACTTCGATGGTTTGGGCATGTCCAGAGGCAAGAGAGTGATTATATTGGTGGAAGGGTGCTGAAGATGGAACTGTCTGGCAAAAGAGCAAGAGGAAGACCAAAGAGAAGGTTGATGGATGTTGAGAGGGAAGAGATGAGGGCAGTGGGTGAAAGGTGGAAGATGCAGGAGATAGGCAGACTTAGATTGAAAAAGATGTCACGCTGTGGCGACCCCTTAATGGGACAAGCCGAAAAGAAAAGGGTTTTTTTTGCACGTTCTGGGACTTTTGGCATGTTCCTGCATGTTTCGTAATCAGAATACACTTATTGAAGACTGAATTGCCCATAGGTGTGAAAGCTAGCGTATATGGTTGTTTGTCAATATGTACCCTGCAATCGGCTGTCAACCAGTTTAGGGTGTACCCTGCCTCCTGCCCGAAAATAGCTGGGATAGGCTGCAGCACTCCCCTGACCCTTGTGAGGATAAGCAGCTCAGAAAATAGAAGGTTGTATTATAGTAGCAGAACGGTGGACGACTGGTTAGAACATCCCTCTCAGAGTTCTGAGGAACAGTGTGCAAGTCCCAGCCCCCGCCTGTATGGAGTTTGGATATTCTCGGGCCTGTGTGGGTTTTCTTCGTGCACTCCTGTGTCCTCCAATATCCCAAAAACATGCATCAATTGGAGACCCTAAATACCCCTTAGGTGTGATTGTGAATGTGAATGGTTTTGTTTCTATCTGCCCTGTGATTGGCCAGCCACCATTTCAAGGTGTACCCTGCCCCCTGCCCAAAGACAGCTGGGATAGGCTCCAGCACTTCCATGACCCTTGTGAAGATAAGTGGTCAGATCATGGATGGATGGATGTATCCTCTCATAATGTTTGTGCATGTTTTTACATCCATGGTCACATGTAATAGTTACCTCTCATTATATGTATTATTCATATGGTAGTTGAATAGGGTGTAAATACCTTGGAGTCACGCAGGAATCTCCAAAACGTGCAGGAGTGTGTGGTACGGTTATGTCTCCTTTATTTATCTTATGCATCTACTCAGGGTTTAATAGTATAATCAGTTACTCAAATGTTACCAAAAGTAATCAGCAATCATTGTTCAGTCATAGGAATTTGGTTGTCAAGGAGTCATGACATTTTAAACGTAACATTATACTGAGTACATCTCAATGACAGTCATTTACAGGTTTCTGTAAATAAATCTACATTTTTTCCTTAGGCTGAAAACCTGTTGCTGCAATTTATAATGCATCAGTGTTTGCATCATCTCCACTGAACATGATGGCAGCCCATTCACTTTCCATTGACAACTACTCCAAGGAAAAACAAGAGGTGGGTGAGCAAAAGTTTAATCCGTTCCCAACCTCCAAATAGTGCATTGCTATTTTAATATTTACAGTATTTACATTAATTATTTAATATTTATATTTATGTGAAAATGTGAACCCTGCATAAAACAATTAAAAATGCATAAAGTTAAAGCAACTTAAATCTTTATAATTTATTATTTTGGTGGCAGTGCGATGGCTTGAAAGGGAACGAGGAAGTGTTACGCAAAAGTCACTATTATTTGACTGCGCTATTCTTCATTAGCCCTCCAATTTTTCTATTACCTGTGGCCTTTGGTTTGTAAATCTAGTCACCCCTTTGACAACTCTAGCTGCCTTTGATTACACTTTTATTCTTTAAGATCGTCGACTTAGCCATATGATGCTTGCTAGCAAGAGCCATAACAAAAACACACTGCATTTTCTTGCTTAGTGTGCTTTGAGCCACTGTGATTTGCTCAACTTTCTTTCCCTCGTAGCTGGTAGCACCACTGTCTTTCTTGGGTCCCACGACAATGAAAAATTTACATTAAACAATCTTGAGAAGCATAAGAGGCATAGTATGAGTGATTGCTTGACTCGAAGTGGGCACAAGCTTGTCTAAGCACCGCTCTATGTGCATTCATCACTCCGCTCAAGTCAGGGTAACATGGGTTTTGCTTTGGATGGGTTTTTGGTCACTCAGAATTGGGTCAAAAGCCACAGCATTGATCCATCCACTTATCCTAACAAGGGTCGTGGAGAATGCTGCAGCCAATACCAGCTGTCATCAGCCAGGAGGCAGGGTACACCCTGAGCTAGTTGGTAGCCAATTGCAGGGCACATGGAGACAGAGAACAGTCGTAATCACAATCACACTTAGGGGCAATTAATGCACGTTTTTGGAATTTAGGAGGAAACCGGAGCGCCCGGAGAAAACCCAAACAGGCACATGGAGAACATGCAAGCTCCACACAGGCGGGGCAGAGATTTGAACCCCAGTCCTCAGAACTGTGAGGCCCAGTCTATAGCTGTTCCATTATGCCACTTGGATGGAAAGAATGTGTTAATAATTTCACTTATAAATTGCTCTGTCATATAAGTCGCACCCCTGGAGGCCCTGTAGCTCAGCGGTAAGAGCACTGGTTTGGTAATCCAGGGGTTGTGAGTTCGTATCCCACTGGGGCCTCCACTCCCTGAGAAGGGTTGCGTCAGGAAGGGCATCCGGCGTAAAAATTGTGCCAAACATGTATGTGCGTTCATCTGAGATGACACGCTGTGGCGACCCCGAAAGGGACAAGCCGAAAGATACTTACTTACTTACTATATAAGTCCCACCCTCAGCCAAACTATGAAAAAAAACCTGCAATTTATAGTCTGAAAAGTACGCTAAATGAAAATGTAATTTCTGTAGGATGGAAGGGGTAGATGGAGGCAACGCCTGTGTCACTTCCAGTTCAGCGAACCGTAATTTTAAATTACATTATAAATCTAATTTCTAAAGTGATCAGGCACAACATAACTTTTTTTTATGTATAACATTTAGAGAAAGTGACAAACCTATATCTTTATTCAAATCTCGTAAACTGAAGGTTGCTGCACTTTATGAATTGAATGGCTTCTCAACAACCAGAGGCTTTCTTTACTTCAAACACAAAGCAAACCATGTCGGGAATTGTTTTTAAATTCTGACGGCATCTAACAGGGAATCTCCAAAAAAGGAATAATCCAGGAGAAGAACAGATGAACATTGCGTCTGAATCGGATTTGTAATTTGAGGGTGTTAATGAATTTGGGATGGCAATGCATGTATAGTTGGATTCCTGTTCTTGTAAATTTATATTATAATTTATATTATATGCAACATTCTCTACTTTTAGTATACAATACAGTTGGACTCATGAGTGTTAAACATGATTGAGGCAGGCGAGTTGAGCTTCTGGGGTTTGGCCGGAGAACAGAGGAGGTGGAGTCTCTAGGCAGGTCACTCGAGAACAGGTACTCACCAGAAGTTCAGACCGGATGTGTGGTGTCCGCTTCCGTCATTCACTGTGGTGCTTGAGCCCCATGAAAGATAGCTTTGAGCACATGCATGATGTGCCGCAATCGAAGCTTCTCCGATGTGGCCGCATCACCTCAGGGTGAGGTGGGACTTTTTGCCTGGGCTGTTTGGTCTGAGTAGAAAGCTTAAGGAGTGTGCCTGGGGTGAGAGACACAGACCTGCATGCAGGAGAGAAATCAAAGACGGACAGCAAACGAATGTGGCCTCGGCCATTTTATGGCCAAAAAGGGACAGGTAGTAGTTTTTACACCTCCCTCTTCTTTCCTGTCTCACCACCGAAGCAAATGGGACGCAATACCCCACCTCTGACGATTTTGTTGCCTCCATCCATCTTCTATTGCTTCTCGGGGTTGGGTCACGAGAGCAGTAGCTTTAATAGAGATACCCAGACTTCCTTTTCCCCAACCACTTCATCCAGCTATTCCGGAGGAATCTCGAGGTATTCCCAGGCCAGCTGTGAGACGTAGTCTCTCCGGCATGTCCCACAGCTTGTGACAATAAGTGTGGGTAGGAACATAGGCTGGAAAATTGAGAGCTTTGCCTTTCAATTTAGCTCCATCTTTACCACAACGTACAGGCCCTGAGACGGGGGCCAATGAGTATACAAACACCTGCTCGGCGTCTCTCACCGTGGGCAACTCCAGAGTGGAACAGAGTCCAACCCCTCTCAAGAGGAATGGTACCAGAGCCCAAGCAGTGCGTAGAGGAGAGTCCGACTATATCTAGTTGGAACTTCTCGACTTCACGTACAAACTCGGGCTCCTTCCCTGCCAAAGAGGTGACATTCCATGTCCCTAGAGTTATTTTCTGTAGCCGGGGATCGGATCGCCAAGGTCCCCCGCCTTTGGCCACCGTCCATCTTACATTGCACCGACCCCTATGGCCCCTCTCACAGATGGTGAGCCCATGGGAAGGGGGACCCATGTTACCTTTTGGGGCTGTGCCCGGCTGAGCCCCATGTGTGCAGGCCTGGCCACCAGATGCTTGCCTTTTGAGCCTCACCTCCAGGTCTGGCGTCAGAGGGGAGCCCTGTTGAGCGGCGTCCGGGCAAGGGAAACCAAGATCCAATTTTTGTATTGGTCAAAGGGGTTTTGGAGTCGTACTTTGTCTGGTCCCTCACCAAGGACCTGTTTGCCATGGGTGACCCTACCTGTGGCTTGAAGCCCCAGACAACTTAGCTCCGAGGATCATCGGGACATGCAGAGCCCTCCACCACAATAAGGTGATGCTCAAGGAGGGGACGAGTCAGACTAACTGCCGGCAATCTTCTTCTTTTCCTTTCGGCTTGTCCCGTTAGGGCTCGCCACATCGTGTCATCTTTTGCCATCTTAGCTGATCTCCTGCATCTTCCTCTCTAACCCCAACTGCCCTCATGTCTTCCCTCACCACATCCAGAAACCTTCTCTTTGGTCTTCCTCTCGCTCTTTTGCCTGGGAGCTCCATCCTCAGCATCCTTCTACCAATATACTCACTCTCTCGCCTCTGAACATGTCCAAACCATCGAAGTCTGCTCTCTCGAATCTTGTCTCCAAAACATCCAACTTTGGCTGTCCCTCTAATGAGCTCATTTCTAATCCTATCCAATCTGGTCACTCCGAGCGAGAACCTCTACATCTTCATTTCTGCTTCCTCCAGTTTTACTTCCTGTTGTTTCTTCAGTGCCACCGTCTCTAATCCGTACATCATGGCCGGGCCACTGTCTCTAATCCGTACATCATGGCCGGCCTCACCACTGTTTTGTAAACTTTGCCCTTCATCCAAGCAGAGACTCTTCTGTCACATAACACACCAGACACCTTTCGCCAGCTGTTCCAACCTGCTTGGACCCGTTTCTTCACTTCCTTACCACACTCACCATTGCTCTGGATTGTTGACGCTAAGTATTTGAAGTCGTCCACCCTCGCTATCTCTTCTCCCTGTAACCTCACTCTTCCCCCTCCGCTTTTCTCATTCACGCACATATATTCTGTTTTACTTCGGCTAATCTTCATTCCTCTCCTTTCCAGTGCATGTCTCCATCTTTCTAATTGTTCCTCTGCATGCTCCCTGCTTTCACTGCATATCACAATATCATCTGCGGACATCATGGTCCATGGGGATTCCAGTCAAACCTCATCTGTCAGCCTATCCATTACCACTGCAAACAGGAAGGGGCTCAGAGCTGATCCCTGATGCAGTCCCACCTCCACCTTAAATTCCACTGTCACACCTAAGGCACACCTCACCATTGTTCTGCTGCCATCATACATGTCCTGTACTATTTTAACATCTCTGCCACACCAGACTTACGCATGCAGTACCACAGTTCCTCTCTTGGTACTCTGTCGTAGGCTTTCTCTAGATCCACAAAGACACAATGTAGCACCTTCTGACCTTCTCTGTACTTTTCCACGAGCATCCTCAAGGCAAGTAATGCATCTGTGGTACTCTTTCTAGGCATGAAACCATACTGTTGCTCGCAGATACTTACTTCTGTCCTGAGTGTAGCCTCCACTACTCTTTCCCATAACGTCATTGTGTGGCTCATCAATTTTATTCCTCTATAGTTCCCACAGCTCTGAACATCTTAAAAATGGGAACTAGTACACTTTTCCTCCATTCTTCAGGCATCTTTTCGCCCGCTAGTATTCTGTTGAATAAGTTGGTCAAAAACTCCACAGCCATCTCTCCAAATTGCTTCCATACCTCAACCGGTATGTCATTAGGACCAACTGCCTTTCCATTTTTCATCCTTTGTAGTGCCTTTCTGACTTCCCCCTTAGTAATCATTTCCACTTCCTGGTCCTTCACTCTTGCCTCTTCAACTCTTCCTTCTCTCTCATTTTCTTCATTCATCAACTTCTCAAAGTATTCTTTCCATCTATTTAGCACACTACTGGCACCAGTCAACACATTTCCATCTCTATCCTTAATCACCCTAACCTGCTGCACATCCTTCCCATCTCTATCCCTCTGTCTGGCCAACCTGTAGAGATCCTTTTCTCCTTCTTTCGTGTCTCTCTCTCTCAGTATCCCACTTCTTCTTCGCTAATCTCTTTCCTTGTATGACTCCCTGTATTTTGGGGTTCCACCACCAAGTCTCCTTCTCCCCTTTCCTACCAGATGACACACCAAGTACTCTCCTACCTGTCTCTCTGATCACCTTGGCTGTCGTCGTCCAGTCTTCCGGGAGCTTCGGTTGTCCATCGAGAGCCTGTCTCACCTCTTTCCGGAAGGCCGCACAACATTCTTCCTTTCTCAGCTTCCACCACATGGTTCTCTGCTCTACCTTTGTCTTCTTAATCTTCCTACCCACCACCAGAGTCATCCTACACACTGCCATCCTATGCTGTCGAGCTACACTCTCCCCTACCACTACTTTACAGTCAGTAACCTCCTTCAGATTACATCGTCTGTACAAAATATAATCTACCTGCGTGGTTCTACCTCCGCTCTTGTAGGTCACTATATGTTCCTCCCTCTTCTGGAAATAAGTGTTCACTACAGCCATCTCCATCCTTTTTGGAAAGTCCACCACCATCTGTCCCTCAAAGTTCCTTTCCTGGATGCCGTACTTACCCATCATTTCTTCATCGCCCCTGTTTCCTTTACCAATATGTCCATTACAATCTGCACCAATCACAACTCTCTCGCTGTCTGGGATGTTCATAACTACTTCATCTAGTTCCTTCCAGAATTTCACTTTCAACTCTAGGTCACATCCTACCTGTGGGGCATAGCTGCTAACCACATTATACATAACACCCTCAATTTCAAATTTTAGTCTCATCACTCGATCTGATACTCTTTTCACCTCCAAGACATTCTTAGCCAACTCTTCCTTTAAAATAACCCCTATTCCATTTCTCTTCCCATCTACTCCGTGGTTGAATAATTTAAACCCTGCTCCCAAACTTCTAGCCTTACTACTTTTCCACCTGCTCTCTTGGATGCACAGAATATCAACCTTTCTCCTTATCATGTCAACCAACTCCTGAGCTTTTCCTGTCATAGTCCCAACATTCAAAGTCCCTACACTCAGTTGTAGGCTCTGTGCATTCCTCTTTTTCTTCTGACGATGGATCTGGTTTCCTCCTCTTCTTTGTCTTCGACCCACAGTAGCTGAATTTCCACCGACGCCCTGCAGGTTAGCAGTGCCGGGGGCGGGTGTTGTTAACCCGGGCCACGACCGATCCGGTATGGGATTCTTTAGATGAACGCTCATATTTGTTTGGCACAGTTTTTACGCCGGATGCCCTTCCTGACGCAACCCTCTGCATTTATCCGGGCTTGGGACCGGCCTATAGATTGCACTGGTTTGTGCCCCCATAGGGACCAATATGGACCAAATTCTGACACTGGTTGTACAAGAACCGAACGGGTCTTATCAGGGGGTTCGGTAAGCCATAATCACGAAGAATCACCCCACAGGACTCCCTGATGGACAAGGCTGAACGCCTTCTCCAATTGCACAAAACACATTTAGGCTAGTTAGGTGAATTCCCATGCACCCTTGAGGATCCTGCTGAGGGGGTAGAGCTGGTCCACTGTTTTGTGGCCAGGACAAACACCAAATTGCTCCCCCTGAGTCTGAAATTTGACTTTCTGATGGACCCTCCTCTCCACTACCCTTTAATAGACCTTACCAGGGAGGCTGAGGAGTGTCCTGCCCCTGTAGTTACAACGCACCTTGCCCTTCTTAAAAATGTACTTGCAATGTTGCAGAGGCGTGTCAATCGGGACAGCTCACAACATCCAGAGCCTTTAGGAACTCCAGGCAAATCTTATCCACGCCCAGGGCCCCGCCACCAAGGAGCTTTTTAACCACCTCAGGTACGTTGACCCCAGAGATAGAAGAGACAACCTCAGAGAACCGAGACTCTGCTTCCTCATGGGAGGGGGGGTCGGTGGAATTGAGGAAGTGTTTGAAGTATTCACCCCACCGACTCACGTTGTCGATGTCAGCAGTGCCCCATCCTACCTTTGCACAGTGTTTACGGTCCCTGTTTCTCCCTCCTGAGATGCTGGACCAGAATTTCCTTGAAGCCCTCTTGAAGTCTTTCTCCATGGCCTCACCGAGCTCCTCCCATGCATGGGTTTTTGCCTCAGTGACCACCAAAGCTGCATTCTGCTTGCCCAGCCGGTAACTATCAGCTGCCTCGGGAGTACCACAGGCCAGAAATGCCCGATAGGGCTCCTTCATCAGAATGACTGCATCCCTCACTGCTGGTATCAACCAACATGTTCTGGGGTTGCCGCCACGACAGGCGCCGACCGCTTTACGGCCACAGCTCTGGTCGGCCACCTCACCAATGCAATTGTGTAACATCAGCCACTCAGACTCAATGTTCCCCACAACCTGAGTAAAGGTCTTTCGGAGATGGGAGTTAAAATACCATCTGACAGGGAAATCTGCCAGCTGACCCGCACAAGACATTTGGGCCTGCCATCTCAAACCAGCATCTTCCCCCACCATCGGAGCAAACTGGCCACCACCTGGTGATCAGTTGACAGCTCCGCCCCTCTTTTCACCCAAGTGTCCGAGACAAGCGGTCGCAAGTCTGATGACACATCCACAGTCGATCATTGAATTGCAACCTCGGGTGTCCTGGTGCCAAGTGCACATGTGGACCACGACGAAAGGGCCGTGGAGAAAGCAAAAGAGAGACCGTAAATAGGAGCCAAGCTTGCTAGAACGTGCCTTTATGTGCGTGCGATCGACGTCTCTGCCACACCTGAATCAAGCAATGAGATGGATGATAGGCTGGCGTCTTTTTATTTTTTTCATTTATTTTTTTTTTAGCACTACGTCATGCGATCGACAAAAACTGCCTTGCGATCAGCTGGACTCATTGAGCACCCCTGCTCCAAGACATTGACTTTATCAGCAAACCATTTTGAACCATTTTGTCAGTATACTTGAGGTCATTGTCCATTGGGAGGAACCATTTGTGCACAAGTTTTAGCTTCCTGGCTGAGGTCTTTCTGTTGCCATAACAGTTCTTTCTTATTGTAGCCCTATGCGGGCACAAGCCAGTGCAATCTGTAGGCCCGTCCCAAGCCCAGATAAATGCAGAGGATTGTGTCAGGAAAGGAATCAGTTTAAAACTTGGCCAAACAAATATTAGGGTTCATTTGAAGAATCCCTTACTAGATCGGTTGTGGCCTGGATGAAAAACGTCCACCCCCAGAACCATTAACCTGCAGGCCATCGGTGGAAATTCAGCGACTGTGGGTCAAAGACAAAGAAGAGGAGGAAAGTGGATTCTTCGGCAAAAGAAAAAGAGGAATGCACGGACCTTACAACTGAGTGTAGGGACCTTGAATGTTGGGATTATGACAGGAAAAACCCAGGAGTTGGTTGACATATGTAATCTGAAGGAGGTGATTGACTGTAAAGTACTGATTGGGGAGAGAGAACTCGACAGCATAGGATGGTGGCGTGTAGGATGACTGGTGGTGGGGAAGAAGATTAAGAAGATAAAGGGAGAACCATATGGTGGAATCTCAGAAAGGATGCATGTTGTGAGGCCTTTCGGAAACCGGCGAGACTGGCTCTCGGTGGATAGGAGGATCTCCCGGAAGACTCGGCTACTCCAGCTAAGGTGATCAAATAGGCAGGAGAGTACTTGGTATGTCCTCTGGTAGGAAAGGGAGAAGGAGACTTTGTGGTGGAACCCCAAAATACAGGAAGTCATACAAGGAAAGAGGTTAGCAAAGAAGTGGGACACTGAGAGAAGTGAGGAGAAGCGAAACGAATACATTGAGATGCGATGTTGGGCAAAGATAGAGGTAGCAAAGGCTAAAACAGAAGCATATGACAATATGTACACCAGGTTGGACCCGAAAGAAGGAGAAAAGGATCTCTACAGGTTGCCCAGACAGAGGGATAGCGATGGGAAGAATGTGCAGCAGGAAAGGGTGATTAAGGATAGAGATGGAAATGTTTACGGGTTTCACTCATGTGCTAAATAGATTCACATTAAAAATAGTATAATTTGAGAAGTTGACGAATGAAGAAAATAAGAGAGAAGGAAGAGTCGATGAGGATGTGATGCACCGTGAAGTGGAAATGATTAGTAAGGAGTAAGTTAGAAAGGCACGAAAGAGGATGAAAAATGGAAAAGTAGCTGGTCCGAATAACATACCTGTGGAGATATGGAAGCAATTTGGAGAGGTGGCGGTGGAGTTTTTTTTCCAACTTCTTCAACAGAATAATAGCAGGTGAAAATATGCCTTAAAGGTCTAATCCAGAGGAAATGTATTTTGTCTATCATACAAACGCAGCTAAAATTTCATAAATGTTAAAAATTCTCAACACAACAGAAATGAAATAAATTAGCGTCAAAGTAAGTCTCAAGATTGTGTTCGAAATATCACTTAGATTTGGCAAAACATGAACGAATTTGCAGGTTATGGAACAGGTTTGTGAAGACAAAGCGGGTGTATTGGACTTACAAATCAAAGTGGACAGTAATATGTTCCAAGCATTTCACGGAGGACTGCTTTGCAAACACAGTACAGCGTTCACTTGGAATTGGTAGCAAGTAAGTGCATACGTGTTCAATTGTTTAGTATTGACAAGTATTTACCTCATTTTAAATGAAAATACAATACTGATACAGATATGTCAGCTAATATCCGTATCCATGTGATGTTTAGGAGGTGACGAAATTTGGACACTGTGTAAAGTTAGTGTTACTGTTGACACTGAGGTCTTGCTGAAATTCGACTACGGCGGTTTGTGCTCTCAAGTGTTAGGTACATTATTTAAAATACGGGCTAAATCTTTAAACGCAGAATGATACCGAAGGTTTCGATTTTTGTTTCACGCCGACTCAGTCGCAAATACAACAACGCAGACAAACGACTCACTGTTGTGTGCAAGCAGCATCAGACGTTTAAACGCATTTGAATTAAGATTATTTCGTCAACAAGGTGTAGGTAGAGTTCTTGAGACACCTACCAGTATGTGTTTTGGGTGCGAAATGCCACGTCAACTTCGTCAGGTCTCGCCGAATCCCGTCCTTGTGTTGCATTCGACGCTCAGACCGTCACACCGGTTCGAACGTATATGGTTGAATTACACCTGCATGGGATGTTTTTTGAACATCGGAAGAATAAGAAAATTCCTCCCCTTCAGTTCCACGGAGCATTCTGTAGATTATTGGTTGTTTGTCACTATGCTGGATAGGGGAATACACCTCTCCTAGGTGTTATGGGTTGAGTCCCTTATCTATGTTCTAGTTATTTACCTGTGGCAGTCTGTGTGTAGCCGGTCATAGTCTTCCATGTCCTCGGAGTTAAATAAACACTCATTGCTTCGAAAACCTGTGTGATCTCTTATGCACGCACAAGAAGCCAGTAGCATTTACACATTCCATAAAAACTTCTTCACTGCTGTCTATCGTCTAGATCCTACTCACGTGTATGATTGTCTGTTAGGAAGCCATTTCTGTACTGTGGTTGTCTTTGCGTGACGTCTCACGAAAGCAGCTTTAACAGAGCCTCGGATTGAAACAGACGTGGGAGGCATTCGGATTACAAAGAAAATGTGCACTTTGGCATTAATTTATTTCATTTCTGTTGTGTTGAGAATATCTTAATTTTTTTAAAACGAAATTTTTGCTACATTTTCATATTGACACACGAAATACATTTCCTCTGGATCAGTGATTTTCAACCACTGTACGCGGCACACTAGTGTGCCGTGAGAGATCGTCAGGTGTGCCGTGAGAAATTATCCAATATCACTTTTTTTTTTTAAATTAACATTTATTAATAATTTTCTGCAGATATTATGTCATTGTCCAGTGTCCATGCTGTAAAGGCTGGCAGAGTAATGTAATATTTGTCCGTGTGGCAACAAGTAGCTGATTGCCTCGTTCCTCCAAGAGAATTAGTGATGCACCTGAGAGGCTGTGGTGACAGTCATGGAGAAGTTTTTAAAAAGGACAACTGCAAACTCCGAACTGGGCCCTGGACAAGATTCTGACCCGGATGACGGGCCTCGTATGAGTGGTGGGAAAAAGAAAGCAAAGACGGTGAGCTCAAGGCAATATAGTGAAAGCTATCTTTCGTTTGGATTTACTTTCACCGGGGATGAGACAACACCTATTCTGTTATGCCTGGTGCGAGAAGCTATCCAACAGCGCCATGGTGCCAAGCAAGCTTAAACGCCATCTCCAAACGACACACCCGTCGCTTCAAAAGAAGCCGATAGACTATTTTGTTCGCCTGCGTGTAAACACAGAGAAACAGGCAACGTTTATGAGAAAAACCACAAAGGTAAATGAGAAAGCGCTCAAAGCTAGTTACCTAGTCGCCAAACTTGTTGCTAAATCAAAAAAGCCGCACACTGTGGCAGGGACATTAATACTGCCTGCCTGTAAAGCCATTGTCAACGAGATGCACGGCCCTGATGCAGTTAAAGACAAAGCTAAAGTCCCGCTCTCTGATAACACAATTGCCAGGCGTATTGATGACATGTCTACAGTCATTGAAAGCCATGTTTTGGAAAAGATATGCATCAGTAGGAAATTTGAGTTGCAAGTTCACGAGTCTACGGATATTAGTGGACATTATCAGCTCTTGGCCAATGTGCGTTTTGTGGATGGAGATGACATTAGAGAAAACTTCCTATTTTGCAAGGCACTGCCAGAAAAAACAACCGGAGAGGAAATTTTTCAGGTCACATCAGAATATCTTGACCAGGGAGGACTTACGTGGGAAAACTGCACAAGTGTGTCCACTGATGGAGCTGCAGCCATGGTCGGGCGCACCAAAGGCTTTGTGAGTAGAGTGAAGGAAAGAAACCCAGATCTGATTGTTACGCGCTGTTTTTTGCACCGTGAGGCCCTCGTTGCAAAGACATTACCAGCAGAACTGGTTCCTGTGTTGGACGATATGGTGCGCATAGTGAACTTTGTAAAGACACGACCTCTGAAAAGCCGTATATTCGCATCGCTGTGTAAGGAAATCGGAGCGGAGCATAAAGCCTTATTGCTCCATATGGAGTTCCGATGGTTGTCGCGCGGTAAGGTGTTTACCAGTGTGTATGAGCTGCGAGAGGAACTTAAAATGTTTCTGACAAATGAGAGGTCTGATTACTCAAATCTGTTTGCAAGTGATGAGTGGTGCTCAAAACTGGCATACCTGGCTGATATATTTCATCATCTTAATGAACTGAACACAAGGATGCAGGGCGGAAATGAAAACCTGCTTACAAGCACAGATAAAATAAATGGATTCCGTTTAAAGGTGCACCTCTGGCAACAACATGTGCAATGTGCCAACCTGGAGATGTTCCCACTCACAGACAAACAGCAAAGCAACACTGCTGCACTGTCTGAGGTAATAGGTAAACATTTGAAAAGTCTTGATAAGAAGTTGTCATTTTATTTCTCTTCAGCCTCCACTGAATGCTTTGACTGGGTTCAGGACCCATACAGCTCGGCATCAGTTGTTGGAAAGGATATGACTTTACAAGAGCAGGAGGAACTCACTGAACTGAAACAGGATCGTGGTTTAAAACTAAGATTTGCTGATCTTCCTTTGGACAGTTTTTGGTTGACTGCTGCCAAGGAGTGCCCCATTCTGGCCAACAAAGCTGTTCTGAAATTGCTCCCATTTTCCACAACATATCTGTGTGAGCTGAGCTTTTCAAGCCTAACTGCTATAAAAACTAAAAACAGAGAGAGACTGAGAGCTGTTGAAGATGAGCTTCGTGTGTGTCTTTCTTCTATTCCTGTCAGGATATTGGCTTTGTGTTCATCTAAACAGGCCCAGGTTTCACACTGACTGAGTATAAATAAATTGAGAAATTATATTGTCATTAAATATACTATACAGAGTGTCATTTTGTAACATTTTTGGTTAGTGGTGTGCCACAAAATTTTTCCAATGTAAAAAAAAAAATGTGCCGTGGCTCAAAAAAGGTTGAAAAACACTGGTCTGGATTATACCTTTAAGAATGGAGGGAAAGTGTGCTAGTTCCCATTTTTAACAACAAAGGCGATTTGCAGAACTGTGGAAACTATATAGAGGAATAAAGTTGAGCCACTCAATGAAGTTATTAGGAAAGAGTAGTGGAGGCTACACACACAACAAAAGTATCTATACAAATTCTGACAAACCCAAGCATTGATTATTCAAGAATGGGCTGCCACCAGTCAAGTTGTGGACCAGAAGTTAATTAACAGCATGCGAGGGTGAATGGCAGAGATCTTGGGATAAAAGGGTCAGGACTGAAAATATTGAATCTTAATAATATTGCCAAAAGTGTTGTACTTTTCCAGTGTGTGTAAGGTTCTAACAGCGCCAGGATGATTCGATGACAGTCGAGTGTCCAAAATAGCATCTGCATCGTGCCACACAAACCAACATACAGGATGTTTACGTTTGGTGTAATTTGGGGAATCCAGTGTAACCAGCTTTTAGAATTTATAAAAGTTAATTCCAGGTATTAAACAACCAAAAGATTCTAGGTTCATGAGGAGACACAAAGATGAGTAACAATAATGAGGCCGATGCAACAACGAAAATTGAGTTGTCACTCATAAAAATTTGACTAATCCTTGTAAGGGAGAATTGATTAACAGGACCAGGATATGACGAACTGTTCTTTTTAAGAAAAAGAAAATGTAATAAATTATGTGCATGAAAAACAAAATTGTACTCATTCAATATTTTCAGATGTATCATGGAAATCAAGTCAAAATATGCATTCTTTTGCATGAACTGACAAAAATATGCTTCTTTTCATGTCCAAAAAATGCTGTCTATCTGTGTATTTTACCGCTCAGGTTGACTGTTTCAATACTTCTAGTTATCATTCAGCAACACCATATAGGAACAATGTGGAAAACAACAACTGTACATATCTTGAGCTCACCTAAAGGTATTAAGAAGCATGCTTAATTTCTCCTTCACCAAGGGCCTTTCATGTCAGAGAAATGCACTTTTTAAAATATTACATTCATCAGGACATTTTTGATCCCTTTTTCTCTTATGTTCTTAGCTGTCGTTAGCTTCACTCCCGGAAAACTGTCCGCTCATGCTTGGTGTTTCAGCTCGCTCGCTCACCGCCGCCTCTGATTGTTTTTGTAGAGGTGAAGTGCCTCACACGAGACATTGTTGAGTGTTGTGTTTAAGTCCAATGGGGAATTTCACATTGTACCAACATAAATACCCAAAGTAACCAAATTAATTATGGTATGATTCCTGCTTTTTCCCTGGGTACATCAGTGCCATTTTTATCCTTTGGTATCCTGAATTTCCTTTGTAACAAGAGATATTTTTCCAAGGAGACGTTTCGTAACCTGAATTTTTGTGTCACTAGAGATGTTAGTAAATGGAGGTACCCCAGAATATTTCTGCCTGAGAAATGACACCATCTTAGTTATGTGATATATGGTTTAGTCGGTTTAAACTGCATACATTCCTTGAAGTCTCAACACCCTTTGCACAATGGTCATTACACTGGTCTATTTCTTTATTAGGCATTATAACTGCTCTAAATGCTCTAGGACTCTGCATCCTCCGCACAATTGTTGAAAAAAATTGTTCTATCATTGCTCGACTACTACCAGCCCTTATTGGTCCGTGACTGTCACAGCAACGTTATATATCTTAGTGGACTGTCTCTTGTTGTCGTGTATGGCGTACGAAAGCACCTCCAACTACCAGAGACAAATTCTTCGTTTTTGACATACTTTGTCATCTGAAGAAAAGATGACTCTGCTTCTGGTAGTGCTGGCCAAAATGCAGCAAACTTAACTGCAGCCTTTCTTTAAAGTTCACGACAAATTTCTTGCAGCAGGAAGCATCAGATATTCTCCAATTGTAAATGCTTTCTTACCCTTTGCAATGCAGTTAGCCACCAAAAATTATTTTCTCACCGCACTCATATTTATTGATGTGGAGGACCTCATTAATTGGTTGTCCTTCTTGATCACTTTTTTTTTTCTTTCAAACAACTCCAATGGCTTATACATGCCTTTTTGCTGCTCCATTCTGAACTCAAAGCACGCCATTTACGTGTCACCGTAGGCTGTTTCAGACTCCTTCAACGCTGGCAGCTAGATCCATTCCACACATCTAACATCCACCCACCGATGCAATTGTGAATCTTCTTTTCCTTTCGGCTTGTCTCTTTAGGGGTCGCCACAACATGTCATCTTTTTCCATCTAAACCTATCGCCTGCATCTTCCACTCTAATGGCAACTGCGCTCATGTCTTCCCTCACAGCATCTATCAACTTTCTCTTTGGTCTTCCTCTTGCTCTTTTGCCCGGCAGGTCCATGTTCAGCACCCTTCTACCAATATAATCACTCTCTTGCCTCTGGACATGTCCAAACCATCGAAGTCTGCTTTTTCGAAACTTGTCCAAAATATCCAACTAACCCTGTCCCTCTAATATGGTTATTTCTAATCCCATTTAAACTGCTGACTCTTAGCAACAACCTCAACATCTTCATTTCTGCTATCTCCAGTTCTGCTTCCTGTTGTCTCTTCAGTGCCACCGTCTCTAATCATGGCTGGCCTCACCACTGTTTCATAAACTTTGCCCTTCATCCTAGCAGAGATTCTTCTGTCACATAACACACCAGACAATTTCCACCAGCTGTTCCAACCTGCTTGGACCCATTTCTTTGCTTCCTTACCGTACTCACTAATCCTCTGGATTGTTGACCCCATGTATTTGAAGTCGTCCATCCTCGATATCTCTTGTCCCTGGAGCCTCACTCTTCCCCCTCCACCCCTCTCATTTACACACACATTCTGTTTTTCTTTGGCTATTCTGCATCTCATTTCCAGTGCATGCTCCATCTTTCTAATTGATCCTCCACCTGATCCCTGCTTTCACTGCAGATCACAATGAGTTTCTTCTACATGGAGTCCTGGCTCTCCTTTCTAGATAAGGTGAGAAGCTCGGTTAAATGGGAGGGGCACAGAGTCCAGTCACTGCTCCTCCGCATTGAGAGGAGGCAGATGAGGTGGATGGGGCATCTGATTCCTCCACCTGCTCCTTGCTTTCACTGCAGACCACAGTGTCATCAATGAACATCATGTTCCAACGGAATTCTTTGCCTCTCCTCAGTCCTCTGTCCCATTTCTTCTCCAGTAGTCTCTTTCCTTGTATGACTTCCAATAATTTGGGGTTTCACCACCATGTCTCCTTCTCCCCTTTCCTACCAGAAGACACACCAAGTACTCTTGTGCCTGTCTCTCTAATCGCCTTTGCTGTAGTCACCTAGTCTTCTGGTGCTCCTCCTGTCCATCAAGAGCCTGTCACACCTCTTTCCAAAAGTGTTAGGCTTCTCTGCCTTACCTTTTGTCTTCTTAATCTTCCTACCACCACCAGTCAACATACACACAGCCATCCTATGCTGTCAAGCTACACTCTTCCCTACCACTACCTTTCAGTAAGTAACCTCCTTCAGATTTCAATGTATGCACAAAATATAATCCACCTACGTCGTTCTACCTCCGCTCTAGTAGGGCACGAAATGTTCCTTCCTCTTCTGGGCAAAAAAGTGTTCACTACTGCCATTTCTATCCTTTTTGCAAAGTCCACCACCATCTGTCCCTCAAAGTTCCTTTCGTGCTTTTGTAAATGTTTATTTACATAAGTTGTTTCCAAACAGTGAGTGTGACATGGCAGTAAAACTATTCAAACATAAGTCAACTATTTTAGCCTCATGGTTATATCTGCTACAGGGTTCACAACACCTTTTTTCCCCCATTTTAATTCTAACAGTATACGTGGGGAAAACCAGTCACTGCTCCTCACCTGTTCATTACAGTCCCCTACACTGTGAATGTAGATATCATTTCGAACCGACACGTTTATGTCGCGTAAAAATGCAAACTTACCCTGCTTTGCATGAAAAATAGGCATCAGAAATCTTATCGAATTGGATGTCCAACAGCAGTCACAGTCAGTCATGATTTAGGGAGAAATGTTCAGTGCAGGTTTTTGTACCCTCTGCTTTCTTGAATCCAAGGTGACCGCAACAATCTACCCGATGGTTTTAGAGGATTTCATGTTTCCTTCTGCTGACGATCTGTATAGAGATACAGATTTTAACTTCCAGCAGGACTTGGCCCCTACCCATATTGCCAATAGTACCAAAACCTGGTTTGATGTTGATGACATGACTGTGCTTGACTGGCCAGACAACTCACTGAACCCCATTGTGAACCTAAGAGGTATTGTTGAGAAGAAAATGAGCACTAGACCCAAAAACAAAAGAATTGGCAGCATCAAGGAATTTTGGGCTTCCATAACTCCTAGCCAATGCCACTGGCAGATTGCCTTATTGCCGTGGCACATTGGGATTCTGCACTCTTACCGCCCGGGTTCGGTTCCCAGTCATCCAATGTTACCTAAGCCCTGGGATTGGCTGGTAACCAATTCAGGGTGTACCCTGCCTCCTGCCTAATTACAGCTCGGATAGGTTTCAGCAGTCCCGCGACCCTTGTGAGGATATGCATCCTAAAAAATGTATAGATGGATTTTGAAAATACAATATTTTGATTTATTTAAATGTGACCCTAATTTTTCTTAATTGTCTCCAAAAACTGAGAGGTAAATGGTGATCGGCTCACAGCATTCTAATGTTCTGAATTCCTGATTTTGTCGGTTTTATGAGCTGGAAGCCCCAATTATGTAAAATTAACATACTTGAAATGGAATAATAAACTGTGTCCCTTGCATCTATAATCTATGAAAGTTTAATTTATTGAATAGAGTATGGATTGTGATTGTCTGGCGACCAGTTCAGGCTGTAACCCGCCTTTCGCCCGAAGATAGCTGTGTTGGCTCCGGCATGCCCTTGACCCTCATGAAGATAAGTGGAACAGATGCTAAATTAAAGAATAGAATTATGGAAATTAAATTTTCTATGATAGTCCAATTTTTTTTGGCAAGGATCCATAGTGTGGTGGCACGGTGGGGCAACTGTAGAGCAATGTCCTCACAGTTCTGAGGATGAGTATTCCGGTTCGAATACCGTCCCTGCCTGTGTGGAGTTAGCATGTTCTCCCTGTACCAGCGTCGGTCCATAGTATGAGCCATTAGTAATTTTATCCAATATCTTTACAACAAAAGGAATTGAGAACATTTCTGCTTAACTGTTCAGTATCTAGTTATCTGAATCACACTGGTTGAATTTTTGGTTAAAAAGTGACTGAATGATTCCAATCCACTGAAGCAATTCATCAATTATTGGTTTATTTTAATTAACCAGTATTATTCTTAAATCGAATTGTCAACCACAAATCATGATGCAAATCAAGTTGTTTAAGCGAATCACTACAGCCCTTCTTGCTCTGTTCTTTCTCTTAAAGGGGAAATCCAGCGGTTTGCATTGATGTATCCAATAGGTCATGTAATACATACTCTATCTTGACAATGTGATGTTAAATCCTCTCTCATTTAATAGTGTTTCGAGAAGATTTTTTATCGACAATTACGAATTTTCAGTGGTGCTGCCATTTTCGTGGATGACGTGTTACGTGCCGTTCCAAATGCTAGATAGATTACATGGGACACCATTATGTCCAGCTCTGATTTCTCTGATTTATCCTCATCTGATGAAGAAATAGCAGTACCGGTTGATCGGGAAGACTGAGGAATATTTCCATACAGAGCAGCGGAGGCGTGAGCTCGCTCGGCCGGGAAGCTCCCTCCGCTGCTTGGCGGGGCGAGCTCGTCAGACTCCACATCATTCCCCCCAAAGAACTATCCGAATATTCAACATTAGGGGGAGCGAACTCAGCTCACGGCTCTGCCGCTTGACGGCATTATTTACAGCCACAGGTTCAAATCTGTATGGAAGTATTCCCCCATTTTCCCGATCAACCGAGCGGTCGAACCGCTCATGGCTGTGTATGGAAATATTGCTCCACCTTCCTGATCAACCGAGTGGCCGAGCCGCTCATGGCTATGCCGCTCAGGGCCGATACTGCTATTTCTTCATCAGACGAGGCTAAATCCGAGAAATCAGCGCTGGGCATAAATGGTGTCCCATGTAATCGAGCCTTTGTTGTGGCACGGTACATGTGACTCCTGAAAATGGCAGTCCCTGAAAATTCGTAGTTGTCGATAAAAATCTTCTCAAAACACTATTAAATGAGGATTTAACATGACATGTCAAAATAGAGTACATATTACATGACCTATTCGATACATTGTTAATGCAAACCAGTAGATTCCCCCTTTTAAACACATTTTGAACTTAAACAGTACTTGCAATGTAGTACTGTACACTATGTACATTTTATTCCTTGTGAGATTCACGTGATCCATTTCCCACCTCGCTTGTGTTAAAACTCAAAAACTGTTCCCGATTAAAAGCTTAAGTCAGGATGCTCATTTTGGCATGGGAATGGTGTTGTTTAGTTTATCCCTCTGTTAGTAAAATGCTTCACTTTCACTAACAGCCAGAGCAGGCTAAGTCAACAGGCTCATGGGCTTTCCTAACTGCGAGGAGCAGCACTTCGGTGAAGACAGCACCCAATGTCCTATAATTGTGACGTGTCCTATAACTGTGAATTGTATAATTGTTCCGAATTGATGCGCGTGTATCCCCACAACATACATTTCAAGTCTTCTCAATGTGTCCTACAATCCACATTAGTACTAACAGGAAGCTAGAACATTCTTCATCAGTGCATGAGCCATTAATCTAGTTTATGATGTCATGCCGAGTCCAGCCCTGGCTCAAATCAAGTCGTTAATTTGCTCATCATTTTGGGGGCCCAATTAAAACTTAATCCTTCCCCCTCCCCCCATTCATGTTGCGTAATTTAGGCTGCTTTGTCCTGCTTTTGAAATCCGTGACGATTATCTGACAGCTAAAATGTTGCTGATTAATATTTACCACAAAAGATTTAAAATCTGGGCAGCATGGTGGGTCATTGTTGGCCTCACAGTTCTGAGATCCAGGGTTCATAGTTTGTGTGTGTGTGTGTGTGTGTGTGTGTGTGTGTGTGTGTGTTGTGTGTGTGTGTGTGTGCATGAGTGTGTGTGTGTGTGGGGGGGGGGTACCAGAATTTATATTAGCTTTGTGGATCCAAGATTGTCGACGAAGCGGTGAGTTTGGACATGAAGGTGATTGAGATCAAAGCGAAAGCCCTTTACAAATACATCCTGCCTGGTAACAATGATGAAGAAGCAGAAGAAAGTGTCGACGAACCTCAAGCCAGCACTAGTACTGCAAGAAGCGATTCAACCACTCGAGGACCAGGCTTTTCCGCAAGCAAAGGTTGTTAAAAAAATTTCAGAAGCGTTATAGCTTAAAAAGCATGCCTCTGCATGACGAGGCTTCCTTAGCAGACACTGATGCTGCCCATCGTCATGTTGAGGAGGGATTTCTGAACCTCATCAGTGAGGGAGGGTCTTTAACATGGACAAAACAGGTCTGTTTTGGAAAAGCATGCCTTTGCACATGTTCCTCTTCAGAGAGGAAGTGAAAAAGCCAGGCTTCAATGCCCACAAGGACCGTGTGACTGTCATCATGTTTCGCAATGCAGCTGGTTTTCTGTTCAAACCAGGCTTTATTTATCAAGCAAAAAATCCCAAGGCATAAAAAAAACAAAATGGACCTGCTCCCAGTCTACTGCATGCACAACTCCAAGGCCTGGATCACAAAGGCTCTGAGAAATTAATGGTTCATACATGCTTCATTCCGTAGGTGAAGCTGTATCTGGCTGAAAAGGGCCTCCCCACAAAGGTCCTCCTCTTGATGGAGTATGCGGGAGGCCATGCAATGGACCTGCTGTATGATGGGGTCCAGATAGTTTCTTCCTCCGAACACCACATCCCTCATTCACCCAATGGATCAAGGTGTCATTCGTGGCTCTGATCAAAATCAGCTTCATTGGCCAAGTTCTGTAAAAACACAGAATTTTTCTACGGCAGTCAGTGCTGCCCCGGTATAACATTCAGAACAAAGAACAACAAAGCAACAAGCCAAGAAGCATTTTTGTTTATAAGAACTATTCCTTATGAGTCATTCAAAATATAAAAACTTCATTTAGAACACGTAAGAGATGTGTCAACGTCCCACATTGTGTTAAGGCACTCTACACCCACTCCATGATGGAGGCACTCATCTCGGCAGTTGACAACGACAGCATTAAAATCTGTGTGAAAGACGCTGCTGTCCTCACGACATTGGCACATACTTGTGCAATATCAGTATCCATACTTGTGCATGACTATCCTGGCTTTACTCCTGAAGTTCACTATTCAGCTGTAGAGAAGGCGGTGAAGCTGGCTCGCAAATTAGGGATGAGGGGTTTGTCAACATGACAAGCAAGACACCTGCACCCTAATTGATTGCCTCTCGGACCCACTGACTGACAACGACCTTCTTGACCTGACAAAGTGTGCAAGTGAAGAATAAGATGTGGAGGAAACTGAAAAGCATGTCCTTACCCTGGAGAAAATGGGGCAATTGTCCAACATGGCAAGGGCAATGCAACAATTTGCACAAGAAATTGACGACAACGTGGTACGAGGTGTTGAGTTCAGCAATCGTGTTGACGGGGTTTTCTTTGTACAGGGGAATTTTGGAGCAGAAGGAAAAACAGAACTCCTCATCATGATGTTCTTCTCTAAATTAAACCCTCTGTTGCACCGTCAGCACGTCCAGCAAAGGACTAACTTGACTAATTAACCTGAATGTGTGTACAAGGGTGTACTGTACATTATGTAAATACAGATTAAACTAGACACTTCCAATACTGTTGTAATTTTTGTCTCAAGTATGCAAATTATAAATGCTGTATTGACATATTTTAAATATTCTGGTAGCCACACACACACAAACATCGAGAGCGGCTCCAGCTGAAGTCTGTGATCAATGGTAAGTATGTACTGTAATATAATACAATAAGTCTTTTATAATTTATATTTGTTTATAATACTCTACTGTATATATTATAATTATAAGGTTCTATAATTAAAGATCCAGCTAAATACCTCTTTTTGTCTCAAATATGCAAAATACATATAGTACTGTGGCCAGACAGAGGGATAGAGATGAGAATTGTGCAGGAATTAAAGGTGAAGTTATGGAAGCAATTTGGAGAGGTAGCTGTGGAGTTTTTGACCAACTTGTTTAATATAATACAAGTGGGAGAGAAGATCCCTGAAGAATGGAGGAAAAGTGTACTAGTTCCCATTTTTAAGAGCAAAGATGTTCAGAACTGTGGAAACTATTGAGGAATAATGATGATGAGCCACACAATGAAGTTATGGGAAAGAGTAGTGGAGGCTAGACTCAGGACAGAAGTAAGTATCTGCGAGCAACAGTATGGTTTCATGCCTAGAAAGAGTACCACAGATGCATTACTTGCCTTGAGGATGCTCGTGGAAAAGTACAGAGAAGGTCAGAAGGTGCTACATTGTGTCTTTGTGGATCTAGAGAAAGCCTACGACAGAGTACCAAGAGAGGAACTGTGGTACTGCATGCGTAAGTCTGGTGTGGCAGAGATGTTAAAATAGTACAGGACATGTACGAGGGCGACAGAACAGTGGTGAGATGTGCCATAGGTGTGTCTGAAGAATTTAGGGTGGAGGTGGGACTGCATCAGGGTTCCGCTCTGAGCCCCTTCCTTTTTGCGGTAGTAATGGATAGGCTGACAGATGAGGTTAGGCTGAAATCCCCTTGGACCATGATGTTTGCAGATGATATTGTGATGTGCAGTGAAAGAAGGGAAAAGGCGAAGGAAAGATGGAGGCACACACTGGAAAGGAGAGGAATGAAGATTAGCCGAAGTAAAACAGTATATGTGCATGAATGAGAGGGGCAGTGGGGGACGAGTGAATCTCCAGGGAGCGTACCATGATGTACGGATTAGAGACGGTGGCACAGAAGAAATAACAGGAAGGAGAACTTGAGGTAGCAGAAATGAAGATGTTGAGGTTCTCGCTCGGAGTGAGCAGGTTGGATAGAAATAGAAATGAGCTCATTAGAGGGACAGCCAAAGTTGGATGTTTTGGAGACATGGTATGAGAGGGCAGACTTCAATGGTTTGGACATGTCCAGAGTCGAGTGTGTGAGTATATTGGTAGAAGGGTGTTGAGGATGGAGCTGCCAGGCAAAAGAGCAAGAGGAAGACCAAAGAAAAGGTTGATGGATGTTGTGAGGGAGGACATGAAGACTGTGTGTTAGAGAGGAAGATCCACAAGATAGACTTAGGTGGGAAAGATGACATGCTGGAGCGACCCCTAATCGGGACAAGCCGAAAGGAAAAGAAGAAGATGCAAAGTACAAATAATGTTGACATATTTTAAACATTCTGGTACCCACAAACATACATCAGCCGCAACTTTGCGGTTTTTCACTTTTCATGGGTTATAGGTGTTTTAAAACTGCAACAACAATTTCCAGATTTTCGGGATTTGCGGTGGGGGGAAGGAACGTAACACCAGAATACTGTATTTGTTTTGAAAAAGACAAATACAGTGGTACCTCTATTTAACCCTTATGAAGTTATTTTGTAATGTGAATTTTTCACAAGAAGTGCATTTTACATGTTAAATAACCTAATCCTTTCCAAGCCACCCTACCCCCCCTTTCCCAGACACACACACATTGCCAAAAATAAGCATTCAAAGTACATAATGTAAAGAATAATAAAACAGAAATGTTAATTTAATCTTTGCCGTTTTTTATGCTCAGAGAAGGGTGAGTGACGAACAAAAGGCATCATGAGGGACACAGGAGGCAAACTTTGACAGCCGGGAGAAAACAAACGTACGACCATACACGCACACAACTTAATTTCAGTTTCTTGGGCTCCATGGTGAAGAAAGATTAATGAACTTAAATAAAAAAAATTTAAATTTATAATGTGCGTTAGCGTGTGACACTGCTAGCGTGATTCAGCATCATGGCCCACCTAACCAATGTGATGCTAGGAAGATGTTACGGCGATAGCCCATTAAATGGGAGAACAGCTTTGTCGCGCCAGGCAAACCAACATACAGGAAGTGCATCACGAGTAAAGATTGAGATCCCTTCTAGCCAGTGTGAATTTCCTTCATAATTAGAGACAATATTTTTTCAAGTAGGTGTTTCGTAACAAAATATTTCGTTACTAGAGATGTACGTAAGTAGAGTAGAGTACTGTACTGTGTGAATAATTAAATTTGGATGTTGCATGAGGCTATAGCTCTCCATACTGTCTAGGAAGGACAGGACAAGGAAAGGAGAAGCAGCATGCAGGGCAAGAGTTCTGAATCTGGGTGCACAACTGAAGTGTGGTCGAATTGACAAAGTGAATTATAGAACTCTGTATGAGATTAGGTGGGGGATACAAAAGCATTTTTTGTATGTGTTATCGCAAATGGACCCAATCAATTGAGGGCAGAATCGGGCCCAGAGTTCCACCCGAGAGTAACCCAGTGGACAGAACACATTCTACGTCAAGGGACCCCCGGCGGTCAACGATGCGGCCAATTCCAAGGATGGGAGAATGT
This sequence comes from Syngnathoides biaculeatus, assembly GCF_019802595.1. NCBI lineage: Eukaryota > Metazoa > Chordata > Actinopteri > Syngnathiformes > Syngnathidae > Syngnathoides > Syngnathoides biaculeatus. The sequence continues at coordinate 201,084 of NC_084653.1, forward strand.
CCTTTTTATGGTCAAAGGAGGGTATATAGGGCACCCGACAAGATAACCTCCTCCACGGGCCATGAGAGCAGTTATCCAGTCCGGGAGGGGTTTCTCAGGAGCACCGCCATATGCCATAGCTAAGTGAAAAGCCACCCCCTCTTACTATGACTGCCAGGTCCCCAACTGGCATCACAGGGCCTATCCCATGTATCAGGGCCCCCCGAGGGGGTTATGCCAGCCACTCCTGCCTAATAGGCTAAATCATCCCAACCACGACCCACAATCCCTCAGAGATGGGTATAAGTGGTGCATTAAAAAGGGGCAGGTGGGGAAGAGAGTGTATGGTACATTTGAAATCTAGGGGGTTAGGCAGGGTACACTGACTGGGAGACAGTACCAATGTGGAGAAACCCCGTCTGGCACCCATTCCTAGGAACCCTTTGATATAGATATGTGCCTGACCTCGAAGGGGGTGATGAGCAATAAAATCATTTGATACAATGATAAAGACTCATCTAATGAATCATTAGATATGAGTGTAATATGGGGCGGTAGTGGTTCCTCCCTGTCTGGGAAGGACAGGACAAGATGAACGAAGAGCGTTTCAACCTCCATTTCACCCTCAGCAGCTGACTGGAAGGACAGACCTGCTATGGAAGTAAAGCTGGAACCCTGGAAAAGGTGAGTCAGATGACTGCAAGAAGCAGGGCCAACGTTTTCTGTCATGTTTGAAAAGACGCAAATCTCTGACATTCTGTCAAAGATTCAATAAAAATTGGTGATCATAGATCATAGATCACGAGACGTAATCTGCAGTGCCAAGGGTTAAAAACAGAAAAAAAAACCCAACCAAAGTAGAAGCAACAGGCGGACAGCCACACGCACACACACACACACGATTGTTGAGGCAATCTGCGCCCCGGAACGAAAGGTAGTGATTTATTTTAGCAAGTGACATGACATCAACACAGTACTTTTGCAGGTCTCATGATACCTGTGTTTGATAAAATAAAGTTTTGTAAAGAAAGTTTTACAAAGACTTCCCAGATTGTCATTTTAAATCAACATCAACGTATGTAACATTTAAAGTCAAATCCCCTCCAAAAAACAAGCAAAAACTTCCATAAATTTTGACGCAGTATAGTCGTTAGCAAGCCAAACATTGAATGAACCAATGAATTTAAAAAAAAAAAAAAAAAAAAAAGTTAGGCTTCAAACAGGTCAATAATTGAGAATTTTTTTCATACTGCAGACATTCTGGGCGTGTGGCTTGAGGCTCAAAATCTCACATTCCCCAGTCAATTAAATAAGTGCTCAAATGGCTGTAAATTGCCAGAAATTTTCCATCGCATACCATCTCACGGACTGCAAAGAAGCAGACTGAGCTAGCGTAATTCCTTTTAGCAGCACTGCCAGGAAAATTATCCCTCCTTTGAAATTCAGCTTCACAATGTGCTTCTTTGGCCACTCAACGGTGCGCCATTCGCTACTACAGCTGTGCAACATGCACTGGTCCCCCAGGATATTTCCCCCCTCCCTTCCCTTCTTGGCCTGAAATGTGTGACAGGCCAGATACGAGACTTAACAGCCCTAACTCAACAATTTATTCCTACATTGTTCTCAATCTTTGTAAGTTTTTAGCATTTATCTTCAAACATTTACATTTTGTTGTACATGTATTTAGAAAGGGGGGAAGAAAAACAGATCTACATTTTGGGGGATTTCAATATTTGTATTAATTGAAGGCATTTTTGTGCATCTATACATTGGGTTTTTTCATGTGAGTGAATTTAAACTGTGACAGTGGATGTGCCACTTGAAATCAACATACTGTAAATACAAATGGGGCACATTACTTACAATTTAAATCGAGCCTAGGTTGTACATAAAATATAGATTTAAATAACAGAATAAAAGCTGACCTGTTGATTGTCCAGTATTGGAAAACAAATGTTTTTTTTTTTTTCTTTTTTCAAGAAGAATCCACATTGTGTCATATTGAATTTTCATAAATTCCAAAGTTAGGTAAGGCTCTGTTTGTGACTTTGCTCTCTGGTTACCCTTGGTTCTTCACATGATGTGTTCATGATCCTCTTATCTCAACCTTTTTTCCACCTCTTCTGCCAGTCTCTGTACCACTCAGTTGCTGTCTTTTTTTCAGTTTTGTAAATGGTTGTGCTCTATTTTTAGCAGATGCAAGGTGTAGCCAAGGTAGAGAGTGATTCAGAAGAGAAGTTTGAGGGGATGTTAGCAGAGGCACCCAGCCCAACACTCACAGATGTACAGACGCCAATGGACGTGGACAAAGCTTCCATTTATCGGTACAACCAAGTCTCTTTGTCCATTTGTATATTGTTTGTGTGTGTGTGTGTGTGTGTGTGTGTGTGTGTGTGTGTGTGTGTGTGGTGTGTGTGTGTGTGTGTGTGTGTGGCGAGGAGAGAAGGGGCATTTTTATATTCAGATAGATCATCAAGCCATTTTTAATATTGAATATGAAAAATAATCAATTTCTGACATTATTACAGGTTGATAAGAAAACACTCAATCTAGTAATTACCCTTTGAACTTTACATTGATTGCAACAACTGAAATAAAGTGTTTGCTAGAATTGGTGGTCAGTCTTCTGCATGGCTGGGAAGGATTTTTGGCTTTTTTTTGTTTTGTTTTTGCTGAATTTTTTTAACTCACCCATATTTGAGGGGTTTTAAGTATTAACTGCACACCATTGTCAAATACAGTAGCATATCATTGTGATTTAAGTCCAGACTTTGAGTAGGCCACGACAAGTTATGAGTTTGTGTTATGTTGAGTAGTTTTGGTCCTAAAGCCAGTCATTTGACCAAGTTTAGTATTAGGGGTTTCCCGATATGTTTAAATTCACTGAATTGCACCTAGTGAATGATCAAATAGCTGTTTCTTTCTTTTCTTTATTCACAAATATTGGTCTTTCAAAAGTAAAACACAATGAATGAAAAACACTGACGAGCTAAAAAAAAAATTTGCATTTAACTCGCGACATTTATCTTATGATGAATATCGGTACACAATTGCTTTAGAACGAGCAATATCACAATACTCTGGCTTACATCCTTTGAAGTCTGTGGAAAAACGAGGGTTAATATTCCATTGTGACTCCTCCTTTCTTTGTTACGATCAGAATACACTGATTTGCAAATCATGTTCAACTTATATTTAATTGACTACACTACAAAGACAAGATTTTTTTTTTCTTTTTTTTTAGCAAATAGTCATTAACTTGGAATTTTATTAGGTCCCCTACCCATGAATCAGTCTGTGATTTATGCAAGTCTGATCTTTTGTCATTTCCTACTTTATGCCAAACCTGCTTTGAGAAAATTCTAATTTTTGAAAATTGTTCTGAATCATTACATTGTTGAGGAAATTTTTGTTACTGACGCTTTGGCTGTGGTAAAAGAGGGTCCTTCAGACGTTTTGGAATTAAAGAAACTGGAATTACAACTTCAGATTGAAAGAGAGAGACGAAGGAAAGATATAGAATTTGGAAAATTGGAATTTGACAAATAAATTGAACTTGAGAAACTTGAAAGGTCCTCTGATTCAATCATTTCTTCATCCGTTGATATTACACGGTATGCCAAAATGGTCCCTCCTTTCAATGAGAGAAGTTAAGTACTTCCTCTGCTTTGAGAAAGTTCCTGAAAACCTCAAGTGGCCTAAAGAGTCATGGGAAAAGCTCAGGATGTATATTCGGCCCTTTCTGTCGAGCAAAGTTCTGATTATGATTTTGTCAAAAAGACCCTACTGGAAGCTTATGAGTTAGTGCCCAAAGCGTACCGTGAGAAATTTATAAGTACTCAAAAAAGGGACAATGAGAGCTTTGTAGAGTTTGCTAGGGAAGAGGAAACTTTGTTTGATAGGTGGTGTAGTTCAAAGGGGGTTTCAGATTGGCAGAGTTTGAGGCAGTTAGTTTTGAAGGAGGAATTTAAGGAGTGATCTCAGGACTTATTTGGATGAACAGAATGTTAAAGCCTTACATGATGCAGCGGTGTTGGCAGATAATTATTTTTTGACTCGTAAGTGTTCTTTTCAGTCTCCCGGCAATTCCAAGTTTTTTCGCCAAAAGGACTTTTCGTCGGGAGAGACTGCTTATCACACAGGGTCAAGTGGTGATAAGGCAGCTTCAAGTTCTTTTGACAAGCAGTCACATTCTTTTTCCAAACCCTAGTCTTCTAGTGACTCTTGTGACTGGTCCTGTCTGTGCTTATTGTAAGAAGCCTGGCCACTTGATTTCTGCTTGGAAGAAGCTCAAGTACAAAAATCAGTCCATTAGATCGCCAAATGCCCCACAGCCTTCCTTGCCATGTGGTTCTGAGGAGATTTTTTTTTTTTTTTTTTTTGACAATAAACTTTCAGATTCGGAAGTTCCAGAGAAGTTTTTGCCTTTTATTCACTGGTTCGGTTTCACTTATGGGAGATAATTTGACCCCAAGTTCCGTTACTATTATGAGGGACATTGGAGCTATTCAATCTCTGATTTTAAAGGATGTTTTGCCTTTTTTTGCAGAATCTTCAGGTAACTCATATGTTATTCTATAGGGTGTAAGTGGCAGTTCTCTGGCTCCTTTGCATTTTGTGAATTTGACTTCAGATCTGGTTTCTGACACCATCAAGGTTGGTGTGAATTGACTCTCTTCCAGTTCCAGGTGTTGATTTGTTCATCGGCAACGACCTTATGGGGGCTTGAGTTGGCGTTGATCCTATTGTCACTGTTTCGGAGCGGAGTGGTCACCCAGTAGAGAATTTGGAGTGTGACTTTCTGGGTATTTTTCCATCTTGTGCAGTGACTCATTTGATGTCAAAAGACCTTTCTTCCAAGACTTCTTTGCCAAATGAATCCATTTGTGATTTATCAGATACATTTTATGGCTCATTCTCTAGTCTCAGAGGCTGATGACTTATCTTTGAACTCTTCAGGTCCTCCTGAGAAGTCTGACATTTTGTTGAGTAATGATCACATTTTGTCAAGAAAGCAACTTATTAGTGCACACAGTGATGATGTTGAGCTGCAGAAGTTAGCATTCAATGCTGTTTCTTTTGAAGAGGATCCATTTCAGGAGGGTGTTTTGATGAAGAAGTATAGTCACTGGAAATTCCTGTGGAGGATGAATGGAAATCACATCCTCAAATTGTGTTTCCAAAAGTTTTTCGAGAGGATGTACAGTCATTGGCACATGAAAGTCCCTTGGCAGATCATCTGGGGGTAAACAAAACTTGTGAGAAAATTTTAGCACATTTCTTTTGGCCCAGCTTAAGGAAAGATGTTGCAAAATTTTCTAAGACCTGTCATGCGTGCCAAGTTGTTGGTAAACCAAATCAGAAAATTCCTCCTGCTACTTTAAGACCTATACCGGCTTTCAAGGAACTTTTCTGTTGCGTTATCTTTGATTGTGTTGGTCCATGCCAAAAACCAGATCCTGTAATCAGTATCTTATACCAGATTTCTGGAGGCTATTCATATCCGTCGGAGGGTTGCTCCTGTGATCATTAAGTCTTTCATCAATTGTCTCACCTTAGTTGGGTTGCCAAAAGGTGTCCAGTCTACTCAGGGCTCAAATATTATGTCCAATGTGTTTCAACAAGCAATGTATCAGTTGGGCATACAACAGGTTAAGTCCAGTGCTTATCATCCAGAGTCACAAGGAGCATTACAGAGGTTTCTTCAAACTTTGAAGAATATGATCAAGACTTATTGTTTTGAGAAAGAGAAAGATTGGAATGAGGGTGTGCATTTGTTGTTGTTTGCTGTCAGGGAATCAGTTCAGAAAAGTTTCGGGTTCACTCCCTTTGAGCTCGTTTTTGGTCACAATGTACGTGGGCCACTAAAAAATCTGAAAGAGCAACGGCTCAGTCGCAATCCTGAGATAAACCTTTTGGACTATGTTTCTACCTTTCGAAACAGGCTTTCGAAAGCTTGTGAGATGGTCCGACATACCCTAAAAACTTCTCAAGCCAAAATGAAACAAATTTATGACAAGTAGTCAAAAGCAAGAAGTTTCATTCTTGGTGAAAAAGTTTCTTACTTCCCATTCCTGGCCAACCACTCAGAGCTAGATATCAGGGTCCATATCTAATGAACAAAAAGGTTAGGGACCCAGACTACATTGTCCTAATTCCTGACCGTCGTAACCACAAAAGGTTATGTCATGTCGTGAACATGATTAAGAAGTATCATGATTGGGTTGAAACCAAACAAGTCAGTTGTATTTCCCAGTTACTGATTGTACAGTTGATGATGATGCAAGCTTCAATGACAATGTTAATGATGTTGTTAGCGATGTCAAGTTTGATGATTTGAGTGATAATGCTTCACCAAGATTGTGCAATTCTGTGTTAGCTCACCTTGATGAGAAATTGACACATTTGTCAGATGACTAGCTGAAAAAAACGTGATTGTTCAATTGTTGATTCAAAATTGTCGATTTAAAAAGAAAAACTGAAATATCTCACAGCCATAAGTATTTTATGGAGGCTCTAAAGGGACATGGGGACGGGGGACTTCCTCTTTATAACGAGAACCCTTCTCATTACAACGAGAAACCTTCTCAATAAAGTCCATTCTATTTATGCATGTATAAAAGAGCCTTATATGATTTGGTTTGCATTTCTGTGCGACAATGACAGTTCAAGCATTAGTTCGGTTCTATTTTCATCTGGGACTTTACCTTCCGCCTATTATTGCTTTACTTGCAAGTCATCACCATTATGTTGTGTCTGACAGACGAGAAATTCTGGTATGGCCCAAAGAACACACCCTTTTGGATTATGGAGTTCATTTTATCCAACAACGTTTACAAACAGCTGGCTCTCTAGGTACGGGTATATGTACACAAAAATCAGAAAATCATCTGGATGTAAGCGTTCACAACCACCAGTGACACAAAAATCATTAGAAGCTACGACATGGAGGCAGTCCACAGATTAGGTGGTAGCCCAAGCAAGGATTGGAAGAAGCGACCGGGGTACATAGAATGTTAGTGAGACTTTAGCGATTTCGCCGTTGCAACATTCACAGCAGCACTGGTGGTGTTTACATCAAAGGCACAGGCACAGTTAGTCAGTACAGTACAATCAGGAGTTGGTGGTGCTTCCACGGAGGAGAATCAGTTGAATCTCTCTTTACTGACCTGAAGGACCGTGGATTATTTGTCGGGTCGTATTTGGACAGAAATCTTATTCAGTTCTGCTTGCTGGGCATAATTCAGTTAAAATGTGTAATTGAATGTTCAATTTTCAAACCGAGAAAATGCTTACGGTTGTTCAATTTTCAAATCAAGAAAATGCTGATGGTGTTGGCCTATTTATCGCGGCTCCACAACAAAAAGAAGTTAGATTAAGAAGGTAGGTGTTTTTGTATTTAGGGATGTGTGTACTGAAAGTAAAGTAGTAAATAAGATGCACTTCCAATCGATTCAGCGATTTTAACCTCTTGTGTTCCCCAGATAAAGTGTGCAGTGACTCGGGGCCAGCAATGTATTTTTTACACAATACTTGTTTGTTTTCACGTCAGATCCAAATGTGTACGTGGTACTGACATGTCAAAAAGTGTATATCTAATTCCTCTGCAATTGGGCACTTTTTTTCATGTTCCACACCCCTCCTTTTACTTAATAAAAACGGCAACCTTTACAATGAATTATTTCAAGACACCATCTAACCAAAATACCACACATTACATGAATGAGTTGTTCTCTCACTATCTTGAATGCAGCATATTAATTAGATCTTCTGTGTGTGGGACGCACACATCGTCAGACTGTCAAAGAATCCATGCGTACCTAGTGGCCGTCTCTAAATCATGTACACGTTCCCAGAACTCTACTCAACTATACGGACTATGTCCCCAGTTGACAGAGTTGATCTAGACAGAGTTGATCTACAGTTGTGTTGGAGTGACTGCAGATTTCGCCCAGCAGTGCCATGTGGCACAGACCTCTACAACAGTGATCGTCAGGTGTGCCGTGAGAAATTATCCAATATCACTTTTTTTTTTTTAAAATTAACATTTATTAATAATTTTCTGCAAATATTATGTCATTGTTCAGTGTCCGTGCTGTAAAGGCTGGCAGAGTAATGTAATATTTGTCCGTGGGGCAACACGTAGCTGATTGCCTCGTTCCTCCAAGAGAATTAGTGATGCACCTGAGAGGCTGTGGTGACAGTCATGGAGAAGTTTTTAAAAAGGACAACTGCAAACTCCGAACTGGGCCCTGGACAAGATTCTGACCCGGATGAAGGCCCTAGTATGAGTGATGGGAAAATGAAAGCAAAGACGGTGAGCTCAAGGCAATATAGTGAAAGCTATCTTTCATTTGGATTGACTTTCACCGGGGATGAGACGACACCTATTCCGTTATGCCTGGTGTGTGGCGAGAAGCTATCCAACAGCGCCATGGTGCCAAGCAAGCTTAAACGCCATCTCCAAATGACACACCCGTCGCTTCAAAACAAGCCGTTAGACTATTTTGTTCGCCTGCGTGTAAACGCAGAGAAACAGGCAACGTTTGTTAGAAAAACCACAAAGGTAAATGAGAAAGGGCTCAAAACAAGTTACCTAGTCGCCGAACTTGTTGCTAAATCAAAAAAGCCGCACACTGTGGCAGAGACATTAATACTACCTGCCTGGAAAGCCATTGTCAATGAGATGCTCGGCCCTGATGCGGTTAAAGACATAGCTAAAGTCCTGGCATACCTGGCTGATATATTTCATCATCTTAATGAACTGAACACAAGGATGCAGGGCGGAAATGAAAACCTGCTTACAAGCACAGATAAAATAAATGGATTCCGTTTAAAGGTGCACCTCTGGCAACAACATGTGCAATGTGCCAACCTGGAGATGTTCCCACTCACAGACAAACAGCAAAGCAACACTGCTGCACTGTCTGAGGTAATAGGTAAACATTTGAAAAGTCTTGATAAGAAGTTGTCATTTTATTTCTCTTCAGCCTCCACTGAATGCTTTGACTGGGTTCAGGACCCATACAGCTCGGCATCAGTTGTTGGAAAGGATATGACTTTACAAGAGCAGGAGGAACTCACTGAACTGAAACAGGATCGTGGTTTAAAACTAAGATTTGCTGATCTTCCTTTGGACAGTTTTTGGTTGACTGCTGCCAAGGAGTGCCCCATTCTGGCCAACAAAGCTGTTCTGAAATTGCTCCCATTTTCCACAACATATCTGTGTGAGCTGAGCTTTTCAAGCCTAACTGCTATAAAAACTAAAAACAGAGAGAGACTGAGAGCTGTTGAAGATGAGCTTCGTGTGTGTCTTTCTTCTATTCCTGCCAGGATATCGGCTTTGTGTTCATCTAAACAGGCCCAGGTTTCACACTGACTGAGTGTAAATAAATTGAGAAATTATATTGTCATTAAATATACTATACAGAGTGTCATTTTGTAACATTTTTGGTTAGTGGTGTGCCACAAAATTTTTCCAATGTAAAAAATGTGCCGTGGCTCAAAAAAGGTTGAAAAACACTGCTCTGGATTATACCTTTTAAGAATGGAGGAAAAGTGTGCTAGTTCCCATTTTTAACAACAAAGGCGATTTGCAGAACTGTGGGAACTATAGAGGAATAAAGTTGAGCCACACAATGAAGTTATTAGGAAAGAGTAGTGGAGGCTACACACAGAACAGAAGTATCTATACAAATTCTGACAAACCCAAGCATTGATTATTCAGGGATGGGCTGCCACCAGTCAAGTTGTGGACCAGAAGTTAATTAACAGCATGCGAGGGTGAATGGCAGAGATCTTGGGATAAAAGGGTCAAGACTGAAAATATTGAATCTTATTAATTTTGCCAAAAGTATTGTACTTTTCCAATGTGCGTAAGGTTCTAACAGAGCCAGGATGATTCGATGACAGTCGAGTGTCCAAAATAGCATCTGCATCGTGCCACACAAACCAACATACAGGATGTTTACGTTCGGTATAATTTCGGGAATCCAGTGTAACCATCTTTTAGAATTTATAAAAGAGAATTACAGGTATTAAACAACCAAAAGATTCTAGGTTCATGAGGAGACACAGAGATGAGTAACAATAATGAGGCCGATGCAACAACGAAAGTTGAGTTGTCACTCATAAAAATTTGAGTAATCCTTGTAAGGGAGAATTGATTGACAGGACCAGGATTTGACGAACTGTTCTTTTTAAGAAAAAGAAAATATAATAAATTATGCGCATGAAAAACAAAATTGTACTCATTCAACATTTTCAGATGTATCATGGAAATCAAGTCAAAATATGCATTCTTTTGCATGAACTGACAAAAATATGCTTCTTTTCATGTCCAAAAAAATGCTGTCTCTGTATATTTTACCGCTCAGGTTGACTGTTTCAATACTTCAAGTTATCGTTCATCAACACCATATAGGAACAATGTGGAAAAAAAACAACTGTACATATCTTGAGCTCACCTAAAGGTATTAAGAAGCATGCTTAATTACTCCTTCATCAAAGGCCTTTCATGTCAGAGAAATGCACTTTTTAAAACATTACATTCATCAGGACATTTTTGATCCCTTTTCTTCCATGTTCTTAGCTGTCATTAGCTTCACTCCAGGAAAATAGTAGTTCGCTGATCAATAATTGAATGACTTAATTGCTAGATGGGAAAAAAACAGTTTGAATATTTTAGTTTTTTCATCCATTGATCGGTAGCGCCTACCCGATGGAAGGAGCAGGAAGAGCAGGTGGCCAGCATGTGGAGAGTCAGAACGCATCCTGCCTGCTCTGGTCCTTGTTCGAGTGACGTGCAAGTCTTCAATAGTGGGCAGAGTTGTGCCGACAATCCGTTCAGCAGTTTTGATTGTCCGTTGCAGTCGGAGTTTGTCCTCTTCTGTGGCAGCCCCAAGCCACACTGTGATGGAGATACACTGTACTGATTGGATGACCGCTGTGTAGAACTGTCTCAGCACTCTTGTGACAGGCTGTGCTTCCTCAGAAGCTGCAAGAAGTACATCCTTTGCTGGGCTTTTTTGTGGATAGAGTTGATGTTGATGATAGTGAACTTGAAGGTCTTGACGGTTGACACAAGTCCGTTAGACAGCGTCAGGGGCAGCTGTGGTGAAGAATGCCTCCTGAAGTCCACAATCATCTCTACAGTCTTAAGAGTGTTCCATATCAGGTTGTGTTGGCCACAGCAAAGTTCCAGTCTCGCAGTGCTGCGTTCATGCTAGCTTGAGGTCGAATATAAACACCTACGAGAATGAAAGAGGCAAATTCACACTGTGTGTAAGACTGCTTACAGTTCAAGAACGACTCTAAAAGCAGGCTACAGTGTGTGCTCAGCTGTGTAACGTCTGTGCACCATTTCTCATTGATATAAAAGCGTATTCCACCGGCTTTCGATTTACGTGTTAGTTCCGATAAAGATGAAAACCGGATAGCTTAACAGCACTGTCAGGGACACGTCCACAAAGCCAACTCTCCATGAAGCACAGGGCAGCAGAACATCCAGTCTTTCCAGGTCTTGATAAGAAGCAATCTTTGCAGGTCTTGATAAGAAGCTGAAGGTCATCTATATTGTTAGCTAAGAGCATAGGTTCGTGAGATGAATCGACGGAAGCGCCAGTCCATGTCCCCTCTTTCGTAGTTGAACTTGTGTACCAGCTCCCAAGCCCTTCCACTGCCATTGACGCGAAGCTTTGTAGAGAGCTCCGAGGAGTAACTCCAGGAAAAGATTCAGCCAAATGGCGAAGGTTGACGAAAAACAATCTAAAGACTCTCTGATGGTTAGCAAGTTCTTCTTTGTGTACTTGAGTCCTGAGATTACCAAAAAACACATAAACGTAAAAGAAACCAGACAGAATTTGCCGGCGGCTGCCACACTGATAGGCACCCTCGTGAATACAACAGCATTAAGCCACATGCATGCATTAATTTTTCACATTTCTCAACGATTTCTTGTTTTGTTTTGATGGACAAAACAACTCTCACTTCTCATTGGCACTAGCAATCAGTCTCTTAGGCCTAGAACTGTTGTGCTGGTGGTTGTCACGATAGACGAGACAGTTCTTCAAAGATATCATTCTATAGAAGCTGAAAAGACGAGAAAATATCGATGGATTTAGGCAATTAAATGGGATGGATGGTGCCCAACGAAATACACACCACTGTGTAGCGATCATTTCATTTAAGGTAGGAATTATTCTTCACTATTTCATATTATCAAGAAGTATTTATAATGCCAAGTTGACTCATTTGAGAACATGTGTATTAATGTAATGTGTATTTAAAAAAAAAAAATTGTCAGAGAGGTTTACGGAGGTTAACGTGTAGCGGCAATACGCCTCCATATGGCGAGGAGACGACTCCCTGTCTGAATTTTTTTTTCCAATCATAGTTAATGAATGCAAGTTTGTGTAAAACCAGGGGTCATTTATTTAAATATTGGTATTTGTTTTGAAAAAATCTGGGTGGGTCCATCACTATCTGGGATTTATTCCTGATTGACAGATCCAGCAACGAAGTATTTGTAAGCCTCCAGATTTTTATACGCTTTCAAACTCTTCTGTGTAAATCTCGACGACTTATTCACTAGATACAAGTGTATGTCCAGTTGTCCAAGACAAGCGGAAGCGAATTAACAGTCCAATTTCTTATCGGTGAAAAAGTCGATTTCGGCATTAAATATGATCCTCTATGCCAAGTGTCTCTAACTTTTACACGTACCTTCGTTTATTATCACCTTCTAAATGTTTAACGGTATCGAAAAAGGCTCTGGGTGTTGTGCTATAAGACATATTCTCATTTTGTCTCAATGGAATTCACTTGCAACAGTGCTTTGTATGACTGGCAATATGGCGTAGTAAACAAAAATCACATGATTTTATGATGCACATGCACAAGCTCTATATAGTCACGGTCTTTCCCCTGGACATGTCCAAACCATCGAAGTTTGCTCTGAAGTGTATTTTCCGCTTGTGGCTGGGCAGCAAACAGAGAAAGCGCTCTGTGAGACTGACATTTGGGCTGGTTGTTTTTTTAAGAGGTGTCCTAGCTGCAAGCTACAGGTCCAATCGTACGTTGTGTTGGAGTGACAGGCAAAAAGGAAAAAGCCTCTCTTGGGCATGAACATCTCATCTTTCTCCCGGGGACCATCCCTTCTCCTCTTCACCGATGGCACGTCCCCCTCTTTCTGGCCTCAGGAAGTTTGTGGAATAGTTGGGTGCAATAAACTAATACATGTTGATTTGTAATAATGGTAATAACTCCTAGTGGTCACCTGTGAGGTGACTAACTGTTAAAGCCCTAAATGGCCATAGAATTCCGTTGAAGTAGATCTTAGTTTCTTTGAAGTAAAATTACTCAGGGAGTTTATCTATCTTACTTTGTAAGCTTAGACCTTAATTCTCCTCACTCAGGTTGTATCGAATGCAATGCTAAAATGCACTACATACCCCGCTTTAATGAGTTCCCAAAACTCATTACAACCGTAGACGAGAGACACCTGATTGGAGGTAACAAAGAAAAAAAAATTAATTGCAGTTTGGAAGAATATACTTGATCAAGAAATCCTAAAATGCTCAGAGGCATCTACTTAAAGTTAACCATTAACTAGTAAACACAATTATTCTAGTAAAGCTGAAATACTCTCCCCTTGTCCTGCAGCCACTTGTCACCCTGAAGGCCCCACGTGAATAGCGGACTGCCTAAAAACCAAATTGTCCACTCATGCTCTTATATTTATGTATTTGACCGGGTAGCCTCCCTGGGGTGCCCAGGCTTCATGGCATTCCATCAAGGAAAACCTGCTTCTTCTAGGAAAAGAGGGGAAGCCATTTTACAAACATCCATCAGAGCCTCTCACAGCCACACACGCCAGGAACCCTAAACTGGAAGACAACGAATACATAAAGTACCAGTACATGAATATTGGTAAAAAGAATACAATCGTAGAATCTGACATGGAAAACAGCACAATGGAAACAGAAGACATTTAAAACTGTGGCGGTCCTCCTTATGGTCCAGTGCGTGTAACACTGCCGAAGTCAGTTTTATCAAAAGTCCATAGGAGTCTGCCTGCTGTCCACAATCACAGTCCATGCACCAGTGGAAAAAGTCCAAATCCATACACCTGGGACCCGAACAGCTCCAGAATGCACAAAATATCTGCCAGTATTTTGCAACAAACCAGGCATATCATGACACTCTTCAAATTAATATTGAATAAAACAACATATGGAGGCCAGTTACGTCCACAGCCTTGGAACAGTCCGGTTGGGAAGTTGTTTAACAGGGGTGCCATCCATCCATCCATTATCTACTGCTTTTCCGGGTCAGGTCGCAGGGGAAGTAGCTTCAGCAGGGATACCCAGACTTCGCTTTCCCCAGCCATTTCTTCCAGCTCTTCCGGAGGAATCCCGAGGCATTCCCAAGCCAGCCGAGAGACATAGTCTCTCCAGCGTGTCCTGGGTTGTCCTCAGTGTCTCTTTCCGGTGGGACATGCCCGGAACACCTCATCAGGGAGGCGTCCGGGAGGCATCCGAATCAGATGCCCCAGCCACCTCATCTGGCTCCTCTCAATACGGAGGAGTAGCGGCTCGACACTGAGCCCCTCCCGGATGACCAAGCTTCTCACCCTATCTCTTAGGGAGACCCCAGAGACCCTGCGGAGTAAACTAATTTCGGCCGCTTGTATCCGGGATCTTGTTCTTTCGGTCACGACCCACAGGTCATGCCCATAGGTGATCGACTGGTAAATTAAGAGCTTTGCCTTTCGACTTAGCTCCCTCTTTACCAAAACGGACCAATACGAAGGCCGCATCACTGCAGACGCTGCACCGATCCGTGTGTCGATCTCCCGCTCCATTCTTCCCTCACTCGTGAACAAGACCCCAAGATACTTGAACTCCTCACTGTAGGTGTCCACAAACGTGTTCGTGGGTTGCCCCCACGACAGGCACCGACCAACTTACGGCCACAGCTCCGGTCGGCCGCCTTAGCAATGGACGCACTGAACATCGTCCATTCAGATTCAATGTCCCCCGCCTCCTCTGGGACGTGAGCATAGTTCTTTTGGAGGTGGGAGTTGAAATTACTTCTGACAGGGGAATCTGCCAGCCATTCACAATACGTTTGGGCCTGCCATGTCGGACTGGCATCTTCCCCCAACTCACCACTAGGTGGTGATCAGTTGACAGCTCCGCCCCTCTCTTCACCCGAGTGTCCAAGACATGCGGTCGCATGTCCGATGACATGACCACAAAGTCGATCATCTAACTGCGACCTAGGGTGTCCTGGTGCCAAGTAGACATGTGAACACCCTTGTGCCTGAACATTGTGTTTGTTATGGACATTCCATGATGAACACAGAACTCCAGTAACAGAACACCACTCAAGTTCTGATTGGGGGGGCCTTTCTTCCCAATCACACCCTTCCAGGTCTCACTGTCATTTTCCACGTGGGCATTGAAGTCCCCCAGCAGAATGATGGAGTTGCCAGAGGAGGTGCTGTCCAGCACTCCCTCTAAGGACTCCAAAATGGGTGGGTACTCTTCAATGCTGTAAGCACAAACAGTCAGGACCCGTGCCCCTACCTTCAGGTGGAGGGAGGCCCCTCTCACAGGTGGTGAGCCCATGGCTCCACCACGATAAGGTGACGGCTCGAGGAGGGGTTAACAGTAGTGGATTTTGCTAAAAATATATGATCTCATGGCTCAATCCCCCCTTGCATAGCCCCTCTCCAGCTCACAAATGGATATAGACATGACGCCTCTGGGTCTCACCGCTGTAGATCCACTCAATGAAGTAACATAGTGAACCCATCTGTGCATTGAAAGGACTTAATTTCCTCTCCAAACAATACACAAAATTCACAGTGGATATGCATCAAGTACAGTGGTCTCAATTTTCAGGTTTTCATTGCCTCATCCTTATTCATCCCTCTGTAACATTAATTGTGATTTCTCTCCAGGCATTGTAATGTCAATCCATCTCAGGATCTTGATGTTTGCAAATGTGAGCAACAACAACAGCAGCAGCAAAACCAAAATAGCACACAATTCCACTGCTAGTACTGGTAAAATTCGAACTAGCATTGCACCCATGGGCCCAATCTATTTTGTAACCAGGAGTTAGCTGACCAGCCAGCTTTGGCCCATTGGCCAAAAGCGTCCCAAATGATCTTTAATGCTTCTGCCACACTGGTAAAGTTATCTGAATTACCTGGTAGATAGGCTTATGTAAGACGCACCTCCCGTCAGGTTCAGAGAATCACTTAAACCATCTTTCAGGGCGAGAATGTAGTCTAATGCCATGTTAGCCTAACCCTAACCTGTTTAAGTAGAGTTAGTTGATGACTTCTTTGAGTGTTAGAGAAGAGCTCAAACCCCTTGATCGTTTCATGAGCAAATCTCTCCAAAGTATATGTTATCAAGGTGATCTTCATCTGAATCCCACCTTGCAGCTTGAGGTTTTCAGCCTCTTCATCATCGTCACTGGGCCGTATTCCCCTATCTGCTATCCACAAAGAGAACGCAGCTTCCATTCAATCCTCTTATTTTGCAGAGTCACCACACCTTTCTCTTCCTTAAGTTATTGAGGCGTTTTTTGGGGGGCATTTTACACTGAAGAAAATAAGTATTTGAACACCCTGCTGTATTGCAAGTTCTCCCATTTAGAAATGATGGCGGGGTCTGAAATGTGAGAGAGATAATGTAAAAAGAATCCAGAAATCACAATGTATGATTTTTAAAAATTATTTATTTGTGTGATACAGCTGCAAATAACTATATGAGCACCTGAGAAAACCAGTGTTATTTGTTTGCAATTACAGAGGTCAAACATTTCCTGTAGTTGTTCACCAGGTTTGCACACACGGCAGGAGAGATTTTGGCCCACTCCTCCACACAGATCTTCTCTAGATCAGACAAGTTTCTGGGCTGATGCTGAGAAAAACTAAGTTTCAGCTCCCTCCAAAGATTTTGTGTTGGGTTTCGGTCTGGAGACTGGCTAGGCCATTCCAGAACCTTGATATGCTTCTTATGGAGCCACTCCTTGTTTTTCCTGGCTGTGTGCTTCGAGTCATTGTCATGTTGAACGACCCAGCCACGACCCATCTTCAATGGTCTGACCGAGGGAAAGAGGTTGTTCCCCAAAATCTAACAATACATGGCCATCATTCTTCCTTCATACAGTGCAGTCGTCCTGTCCCATGTGTAGAAAAAACACCCCCAAAGCATGATGCTACCACCCCTATGCTTCACATTAGGGATGGTGTTCTTGGAATGGAACTCATCATTTGTCTTCCTCCAAACACGGTTAGTGGAATTCTGACCAAAAAGAGTGGAGTTCTGACCAAAAAGTTCTATTTTTGTCTCATCTGACCACAAAACGTTCTCCCATGACTCCTCTGTATCATTCAAATGGTCATTGGCAAACTTAAGATGGGCCTTGACATGTGCTGGTTTAAGCAGGGGAACCTTCCGTGCCATGGATGATTTCAAATCATGACGTCTTAGTGTATTACCAACAGTCACCTTGGAAACGGTGGTCCCAGCTCTTTTCAGGTCATTGACCAAGTCCTGTCACGGAGTCCTGGGCTGAAACGGGCATATATTCTGTTTTACTTCGGCTGATCTTCATTCCTCTCCTTTTCAGTGCATGCCTCCATTTTTCTAATTGTTCCTCCACCTGCTCTCTGCTTTCACTGCATATCACAATATCATCTGCGAACATCATGGTCCAAGGGGATTCCAGTCTAACTTCATCTGTAAGCCTATCCATTACCATAGCGAACAGAAAGTGGCTCATAGTTGATGCAATCCCACCTTCACCTCAAATTCTTCTGTTACGCCTACGGCAAACCTCACCACTGTTCTGTAGTTGTCAGCCAACTGGCAACCAAGGCTGTTCGGGAAGGGGTGAGTCAAACCGGTCACACCGACAAGCCACCAGACAGCGGACAGCTGGGCAGTGCACAAGACTGGAAACTGCTGGCAAAGCTGGACAAGAAGCTCTGCTTTCCAGTTGAGATTGCAGCTACCACCCTACGACGAGATCTAATACTTTGGTCTGCCTCTCTCAAGGTCGTCTACATCATTGAGCTGACAGTGCTCTGGGAGGGGGCAGTCGAGCAGGCGTATGAGCAGAAGGAGCAGAGGTATGCAGGACTTGTGGCCGAAGTGGAACAGCAAGGCTGGAGAGCAGAGGTACGCCTGGTGGAAGTCGGCTCCAAAGGGTGTATAGCCTCCTCAACATCCAGGCTACTCAGAGAGATGGGAGTCCGAGGGACGGACCATAGGCAGGCAGTCAGAGATCTCTCCAAGGCGGTGGAAAAGTCCAGCCAGTGGCTGTGGATAAAAAGGAAAGACCCCAATTGGGCCTTCAGGAGAATTGATGGCACCTCGTGGCTGAACCTGGGACGCTGGGATTCACTGCTGAACACTCTTGAGAATGTTGTGGGCCTATCAGTGAAACACTTGATGACGGAAGGAAGCCCACTTGATAATCCGTAGGGTGCCATCACTTATTTGAACCTCCCACAGAGCCTCATCGGAGCCGAAATATGCATAAATAGAGGGATATCAACATCTAGTCCTACGTAATACATTTACTACCCTTATACGTGTCCTGTACTATACTAACATATTTCTCCTCCACACCAGACTTCCGCACGCAGTACCACAGTTCCTCTCTTGGTACTCTCTCGTAGGCTTTCTCAAAAGCCACAAAGACACAATGTAGGTCTTTCCGACCTTCTCTGTACTTTTCTATTAGCATCCTCAAGGCAAATAATGCATCTGGAGTACTCTTTCTAGGCATGAAACCATACTGTTGCTCGCAGATACTTCTGACCTGAGTCTACCCTCCACTACTCTTTTCCATAACTTCATTGTGTGGGTCATCAACTTTATTCATCTATAGTTGCCACAGCTCTGCAAGTCCCCTTTGTTCTTAAAAATGGGAACTCGCACACTTTTCCTCCATTCTTCAGGCATCTTCTTGCCTGCTAGTATTATATTGAATAAGTTGGTCATAAACTCCACAGCCACCTCCCCAAATTGCTTCCATACCTCCACCGGTATGTCATCAGGACCGACTAACTGCCTTTCCATTTTTCATCCTTTGTTGTGCCTTTCAAACTTACCCCTTGCAAATCATTGCCAATTCCTGGTCCTTCACACTTCGACCATGAGGCCTTTCTAACTTCTCCCTTACTAAACAAAGCTACTTGCCAGTCATTCACGCTTGGCTCTTCTACTCTTCCTTCTCTCTCATTTCTTCCACCACCTGGTTCTCTGCTCTACCTTTGTCTTCTTAATTTTCATCGCCTGCACAGATCCACTTGCGTGTTTCTGTCTCCGCTCTTGTTCGGTCACTGTATGTTCCTGCCTCTTCTGGGAAAAAGTGTTCACTATTACCATTTCCATCCTCTTTGCAAAGTCCACCACCAACTGTCCCTCAAAGTTCCTTTCCTGGATGCCGTGCTTACCCATCAGGTTTTCAAGCCACTGTTCATTCGATGAATGCTCATACGTGTTTGGCACAGTTTTATGCCTGACGCAACCCTCTGCATTTATCCGGGCTTGGGACCGGCCTACAAATTGCACTTGTGCCACCCATAGGGCTACAGATAGTCAAATTAAAACAATCAAATAAAGTCAACACACAATGTACACAATTCACTACTACCCAGGCTAAGTTAAAGTAAGGGTCCGAACCCATATGAAGATAGAAGAAAAAGAGAGATAAGAGATTTCAAACCACAATGTCCCTCCAGTGTTTCACACGGCAGGCGTGGAGCAATTTGAAGTTGAGGGTTTTGTCCACTTGTCCAGCGTCCTCTGAATCCTCACGGTCCTCATTGTTGTCTTCTTCTCTGTGGTCCAATATAGGCCTCGTTAGCGATAGCTCATAGGTGTCAAACTCTGACCCACGGGCCAAATTTGGCCTGCAGTGTAATTATATTTGGCCTGCGAGGCAATTTCAAATTGATGTTAGAGCTGGCCCGCCGGTATTACATGGCAGCAGCGCTGTAATGCCACATTCACCCCTTATACTACAAATCCCATGATGCTCTGCTGTTGTTTTGGCGCATCAAGCATACACCCCCCCCTCCTCTGTGTCAGTAGCCCGACATTGATGAACTGGCATCCAAGAAGAGATGCCAGCTGTCTGGCTTGGGCACATCAGAGTAGATCAGTGTGTCGCAAAATGAGCAATAAATACATTTTGTATGCACTTTGTCTTGGTACTCCAAGCCCTGAATGGTTGATTTATTCATAGTTTTTTTTTTCAAAATTATTAGCCTTTGTAAGAAGCTAATTTTGACATTCATCTCAGAAGGCTGCAAAACAGAAATGAGGCATTAAATTTTTCTTTAAATTTTATATAATATGCCATTGATGTGTATTATTACTGTTATTATTAGTAGTTGTACTTGTTTGGTTCCATATTAAAGGATAATTTCTTCAACCCTGGCCCGCGGCTTTGTTCAATTTAAAATTTTTGCCCACTGTGAATTTGAGTTTGACACCCCCGCGTCAGCACTTCACTAGCCTTTGCTAGTCGTTGGTTATTTAATTTCACTCTCAATGGTTGGCAAGTGTGCTTGTCTTGCTGCTTGTCGTCCAATGTAGGCTTCCCTAGCATTAGCTTGTCGCTAGCATTGGGCCGTCGCTAGCATTAGCTCACACAATTGACATTGCACTGGTCAATAACGAGAACCGCGAACAGGTAGAGGCACTCTTTACAAGCTTAATGTGAACAATGTGGGACGTTAACACACTTATTTAGATTTTACATCTTGCACGTCTTATAAGGAATAGTTCCCATAAACAGAAATCTCTCTTGTTTTTTGTTCTTGTTGCTATGTTGTTCCTTGTTCTTTGTTCTGAATGTCGTACCAGGGCAACACCAACTGCTGGGAAAAAAAATTCCTTGTGTGTTTTTACATATTTGGCCATTAAAGCTGATTCTGATTCTAGACCTTTTCCCCCTCTATCAAAGGATGTGTTATCACCAGCAGTGCTCCGCAAATGCCAAGCAAGGTCAGCAGAGCTCATGTTGCTCTCAGTCGGTCCTGCACTCAGCAGCCGAAGAACCTTTGGTGCTGCTCTCTCCTCCTCCTCGCCAACCTGGACCCATTTAGGGCCATCCCTTTTTGGTCCAAGTTCTTCTTCATCTGGCACTTTGACATAGTGTGACAGATGGCACCAGGTTGGTGACCCTTCAACCTGGAATGCTGTGCCAAGGCTGAGAGCACCTCATATGGACCTTGTCAGCACTTGTTGAGCCACTCCCCCCTGAAAAATTTCATAAACACTATATCCGGTTCCACTTTCCTCCGTTATGTGGCTGGAGTCTCTCTTGAGATCAATTATTATTGCTTTCCCCAATCAAATTATACCACCTTCACACCTCAAGTTTAAGGGAAAACTTTTAATACATTTGCTAACTTCAGAAGCAGAGTGGACCATCTACACTACTACTTTAAAACACCCTTTTAATGAATATTAGCCTTCAGGCTATGAAAAGCAGTATAGGACCTCTTTAACTGCATAAATGAATTAGACCACGAAATTTTTTACCACAAACGAACCATGGAAACTAGCACAGCAACTGAAATCCTCTGAATCCTCACCATTAACAAGTTGCAATGTTTGAGCATTTTAAAGTGTTCCCTCAGGGTTATCACATGAGGTAAGTCTGCTGTCAAGACTACTGCAAATCTTCACTTCCACCATTATTATGCGCCAGATGGACACAGACCAACCAAAAAAGTTTGTTGAATAAAATCACCTTGGCCTTATAACGTTTAAAAGTTCCTTCTGGAACCTACATTTTAGAAGTTAGCAGTCTCGTCCCAATGTCCCTTCAGAGGCACCATTTGTCCTCCTCGCACTGGTCCTTGGGGGCACTCATGTAAAGGGTACAGTTTTCAGTTTACCACCATTACCACTGCAAACAGGAAAAGGCTCAGAGCTGATCACTGATGCATTCCCACCTCCACCCTAAATTCTTCTGTCACACCTAAACCACACCTCACCAGTGTTCTTCTGCCCTCCTAAATGTACTATTCTAACATACTTCTCTGCCCACCAGACTGACGCATGCAGTACCACAGTTCTTCTCTTGGTACTTTGTCATAGGATTTCTCTAGATCTACGTCGACACAATGTGGCTCCTAACCTTCGTACTTTGTAATTTAACAAGAACTACAATTTCTATGTACAGTATAGATAGATATGTGGTGTTGACATTATGATCTGCAAAGTACATGGTTGAGTATTATGGACAGTGCATTAAATTATAGACATTTATCAACAGTGTGACAGAATAATCACATAATAATCGGGTAATGTCCAAAGTGCTGGAAGGGCAAGACAAATACTGTGCTTAAATGGCGGTTTCTGCATGACCTTGATTTTTGATCTCGAGCAATGATAGTGGGTGCTGGGGAGGGTTGTTAATCATGAGGGCCTAGCAGAGAGGGATTTGACCATCCTGACTGCCTGGTGGCGCAAACTGTCTTCGAGCCTGCTGGTTTTGGCCCGAAGATTTTGCAGTCTCCTCCCTGATGGCAGCAATTTGAAGAGGCAGTGGGATGGGTTAGTGGGTTCATCAGGCTCGCCTTGTGGATGAGGCGGGTGTTATAAATGCTCAGAAGGGAGTGGAAGTGCTCTCACAGTGTGCTGCAGCATCTTGCGGCAGGAGGTGGTGCAGGCATTGTACCACATGGTGATGCTGGTGCACAGGATCCTTTCAATCATTCCTCTGTAAAAGGAAATCATGATGACGGGCAGGGCTCTTGCTTTTTCCAGCTTCAGCATGAAAAAGAGCCGCTGTTGAGTCTTTTTACCCAGTGCTCTGGTGATAATGGTCCAGGACACGTCTTCGGAGATGTGTACACCCAAGAATTTGGCGCTGCTCTCCCGGACTACTGGAGCACTGTCAGTTAGCGGGGGGTGTTGGGTATGCCTATTCCAGAAGTCCACTATGACCTCCTTAGTCTTCTCCACATTCAGGTAGCGATTGTTTTACTTGCACCACATCGCCAGGCAGCTCAACTCTTTAATGTAACTTGTCTCATCAATTTTATTGACGAGGCCACCACAGCTGTGTCGTCTCCAAACTTGATGAAGAGGTAGGAGTTGGATATGGGTGTGCAGTCACGGGTCAGCAGAGTGAAGAGGAGGGTGCTCAGACCACATCCTTTGGGGGGGCCCTGTGTTCACCATGATGGTGTTTATGGAGATTCAAAATACCTGGGGTCTCCCCCATCTGGAAGTCCAACAGCCAGTTGCACAGGGAGGTGAGTCCCAGCTGGTCTATTTTGAGGAGGAATTGCTGGGAGATGTTGAATACTGAGGTGAAGTCGAACAGCATTATGACATTTGAGTCTTTGGTCTCTTGGCGGTTGAGGGCTAAGTGGCGTGCAGTAGAGATAGTATCTGTCGAGCGAGTTAGACCGATATGCAAACTGTTAGGGGTCCATCCTGGGGAAGGAGGGATTTGATGTGCTTCATACTAGCTACTCGAAGCGTTTCATAATGAGGTGAGTGAGTGTAACCGGGTGGTCGTCATTATAGCAGGAGAGAGATGGCTTCTTTTGAACCGGGATGATGATGGTGTCTTTGAGGCAGGTTGGAGCGACAGTTTGACTCAGTGAGGTATTGAAGATGTCTGAGGATATACGTGAACTCACCCCCATAGTCAGAACACGGCCAAGAATATCATCCAGTCCGGAGGCCTTCCTTTTGTTAGTCCTTCTGGCAGCAGCAGCACCTGGATGTTGGGAGGCAGAGGGATCTTCTGTGCCTGGGTGGCATTGTCGATCAAAGCAAGCAAAGAAGTCATTCAGTTGATCAGGCAGCGAAGAGGAGTTGTCAGAGGTCTGTGGTGGGGCGGCTTGTATTCTGTGATGGGCTGGATACAACGCCGCAGGTTCCTGGTGTGTCTGCTGTCTCTGAAGTAGTCTATCTCGTAGCTTCTCTGTTGCCACATGACAGGTTGGCCGTGGCTGTCCTTAGGCTCTCCTTGTCCCCAGCTCTGACAGCAGTGGATCACAGCAGGCCATTCTGTTGTTGGTCTTCTTTCAGATTGTAGTCTTCTTGATTTTTGTCATCTCCACTGAACATGATGGCAGCCCATTCACTTTCCATTGACAACTACTCCAAGGAAAAACAAGAGGTGGGTTCCCAACCTCCAAATAGTGCATTGCTATTTTAATATTTACAGTATTTACATTAATTATTTAATATTTATATTTATGTGAAAATGTGAACCCTGCATAAAACAATTAAAAATGCATAAAGTTAAAGCAACTTAAATCTTTATAATTTATTATTTTGGTGGCGGTGCGATGGCTTGAAAGGGAACGAGGAAGTGTTACGCAAAAGTCACTCTATTATTTGACTGCGCTATTCTTCATTAGCCCTCCAATTTTTCTATTACCTGTGGCCTTTGGTTTGTAAATCTAGTCACCCCTTTGACAACTCTAGCTGCCTTTGATTACACTTTTATTCTTTAAGATCGTCGACTTAGCCATATGATGCTTGCTAGCAAGAGCCATAACAAAAACACACTGCATTTTCTTGCTTAGTGTGCTTTGAGCCACTGTGATTTGCTCAACTTTCTTTCCCTCGTAGCTGGTAGCACCACTGTCTTTCTTGGGTCCCACGACAATGAAAAATTTACATTAAACAATCTTGAAGCATAAGAGGCATAGTATGAGTGATTGCTTGACTCGAAGTGGGCACAGGCTTGTCTAAGCACCGCTCTATGTGCACTCCGCTCAAGTCAGGGTAACATGGGTTTTGCTTTGGATGGGTTTTTGGTCACTCAGAATTGGGTCAAAAGCCACAGCATTGATCCATCCACTTATCCTAACAAGGGTCGTGGAGAATGCTGCAGCCAATACCAGCTGTCATCAGCCAGGTGGCAGGGTACACCCTGAGCTAGTTGGTAGCCAATTGCAGGGCACATGGAGACAGAGAACAGTCGTAATCACAATCACACTTAGGGGCAATTAATGCACGTTTTTGGAATTTAGGAGGAAACCGGAGCGCCCGGAGAAAACCCAAACAGGCACATGGAGAACATGCAAGCTCCACACAGGCGGGGCAGAGATTTGAACCCCAGTCCTCAGAACTGTGAGGCCCAGTCTATAGCTGTTCCATTATGCCACTTGGATGGAAAGAATGTGTTAATAATTTCACTTATAAATTGCTCTGTCATATAAGTCGCACCCCTGGAGGCCCTGTAGCTCAGCGGTAAGAGCACTGGTTTGGTAATCCAGGGGTTGTGAGTTCGTATCCCACTGGGGCCTCCACTCCCTGAGAAGGGTTGCGTCAGGAAGGGCATCCGGCGTAAAAATTGTGCCAAACATATATGTGCGTTCATCTGAGATGACACGCTGTGGCGACCCCGAAAGGGACAAGCCGAAAGATACTTACTTACTTACTTACTTTAAGACCACTGTAGAACTCAGGTCATGACCACAAACCAATATTCTCCCCTTGGCCATCTTGGACAAATGGCACAAGAACACCCTAGGTCGCAGTTCGATGATTGACTTTGTGGTCGTGTCATTGGACTTGACTTGGACACTCGGGTGAAGAGAGGGGCGGAGCTGTCAACTGATCACCACATGGGTGGTGAATTGGCTCCGATGGTGGAGGAAGGTGCCGGTCCGACGTGGCAGATCCAAACGTATTGTGAGGGTCTGCTGGGAATGGCTGGCAGATTCCCCTGTCAGAAGGAATTTAAACTCCCACCTCCGAAAGAACTTCGGTCAAGTCCCATGGGTGGCGGGGGGACGATGTTCTGCTCCTCCATTGCTGAGGTGGCTGACCGAAGCTGTGGTCATAGGGTGGTCAGTGCCTGTCGTGGCGGCAATCCCCGAACACGTTGGCCGACACAAACGGTGAGGGATGCTGTCAAGCTGAAAGAGTCCTATCGGGCATTTTTGATCTGAGGGACTCCCGAGGCAGCTGATAGGTACCTGGTGGTCACTGAGGAAAAAACCCGAGTGTTGGAGGAGTTCGGTGAGGCCATGGAGAACGACTTCCAAGATGGCTTCAAGGAAATTCTGGTCCACCGTCCGGTGTCTCAGGAGGGGGAAGCAGTGCACTATAAACACTGTGCATTGTGGGGATGGGGCACTGCTGACCTCAACTCGTGATCTTGTGAGTGAGTTGATGGGAAGAATACTTTGAAGACCTCCTCAATTCCAACATCACACATTCCCATGAGGAAGCTGAGTCTGGGTGCTCTGAGTAATCGGGGTAATCTTCCATTACTGAGGTTGAGGTCACGAGGTGGTTAAAAAGATCCTTGTTGGTGCCTGGGCGCCTTTGGTGGATGAAATTCGCCCGGAGTTCCTAAATGCTCTGGATGTTGTGGGGCTGTCCTGGTTGACATTCCTCTGCAACATCACATGGACATCGGGGACAGTGCGTCTGGATCGGCAGACTGGGGTGGTGGTCCCCCTTTTTAAGAAGGGGGACCGAAGGGTGTGTTCCAACTATAGGGGGATCACACTCTGGAGCCTCCCTGGTAAGGTCTATTCAGGGGGGCTGGACAGGAAGGTTCGTTGGGAAGTCGAATCTCAGATTCAGGAGGAGCAATGTGGTTTTCGTCCTGACCTTGGAACAGTGGACCGGCTCTACACCCTAGGCAGGATCCTCGAGGGTGGATGGGGGTTTGCCTACCCAGTCTACATATGTTTTGTGGACTTGGAGAAGCTGTTCGGCCATGTCCCTCAGGGAGTCTTGTGGGGGGTTCTTCGGGAGTATGGGGTACCGAACCCCCTGAGTGCTGGACTCCCCCAAGCCAGCCCTTTGTCACCAATTTTGTTCATAAATTCTATGGACAGAAACTCTAGGCGCAGCCGAGGCGTAGTGTGTGTCCGGTTTGGTGGCCTCAGCATCGTGTCTGCTCTTTGCACATGATGTGGTTCTGTAAGCTTCATCAAGTCATGATCTCCAATTCTCACTGGAGCAAACCTCCAAATCTGAGACCATGGTTCTCAGTCAGAAAAGTGTGGCGTGCCCTCTCCGCGTCGGGAAGGAGATCCTGCCCCAAGTGGAGGAGTTTCAAGTATCTTGGGGTTTTGTTCACGACTGAGGGAAGAAGGGAGCGTGAGATCGACAGACGGATCGGTGCAGCGTCTGCAGTGATGTGGACTTTGTATCGGTCCGTTGTGGTGAGGAGGGAGCTAAGTCGAAAGGCAAAGCTCTCAATTTACCAGTCAATCTACGTTCCTACCCTCATCTATGGGCATGAACTTTGGGTCATGACCGAAAGAGCAAGATCCCAAATACAAGCGGCCAAAACTATTTTTCTCTGCTGGGCTCTCCCTTAGAGAGAGGGTGAGAAGCTCGGTAATTCGGAAGGGGCTCAGTGTTGAGCCGCTTCTCCTCTCCATTGAGAGGAGCCAGATGAAGTCGCTGGGGCATCTGATTCGGATGCCTCCCTGGTGAGGTGTTCCGGGCATGTCCCACCAGAAAGAGACCCCGAGGACAACCCAGGACACGCTGGAGAGACTGTCTCTCGGCTGGCTTGGGAACGCCTCGGGATCCCTCCGAAAGAGCTTGAAGAAGTGGCTGCGGAAAAGGAAGTCTGGGTATCCTTGCTGAAGCTACTTCCCCCACGACCTGACCCGGAAAAGCGGTAGGTGATGGATGGATGGATGGATGGATGGGAAGGTATCTATACTATTTGAATATGTGGAGTAACCTACAGTGCCGTGAAAAGGTATTTGCCCCCCCCCTCTTGATTTAATTTGTTTTTTTTCATTTCACACAGGTTTCAAATCATCAAACCAATTTTAATAATACAAAATCCACTTTTCAATTTATTAAATTCAATGTACTAAGGCACAAAAAAAAATCCAAACTTTTCTGACCCTCTGACAAAGTAATTGCCACCTGAAACTAATAACGGGTTCTGTCACCCTTGGCAGCAATAACTGACTGATAACAGTAAGACTGACCGATAACTGATCAGTGTTTGTGAGTGAGAATTTGGTGATGAGTCTTTCACATCGCTCCGGAGGATTTTTGTCCCACTCTTCTTTGCTGAATTGCTTAAATTTTGCCGTATTAGAAGGTTTTCTAGCATGAACTGCCTGTGTAAAGTCATACCACACCATCTCAATCTGGACTTTGACTTGAGTGTTTCAGATAATTGTCCTTCTGCCTGAGCCAAGAGTGCTTGAGTTTGAGGCCAGAAGTTCTCCTTCAGGATTTTCTAGTCCATAGCATAATTCATTGTTCCATCAATCACACGAAGTTGTCCTGATCATGAGCCAGCAAAGCTGAGCAGGCCATCACACTGCCATCACCATGCTTCACTGTTGGCATAATGTTCTTTTTATCAGATCCTGTGCCATTTTTATGCCAGATGTAACGAGCTGCACACCTTCCAAGTAGTTACATTTACTACTTGAGAGTCCGCAGAATGTTTCCCCAAAAGTATTGAAGATCAGATGATTTTTGGCAAATGTCAGACAAGCGTTTGTATTCTTTGCTGACAGCGGGGGTTTTCACCCTGGAACTCACCATTGGATGCTATTTTTGGCCAGTGTCTTTCTCATGGAACAGTCATGGACACTGGCCTAAGGCCAGCGAGGCCTCCAGGTCTTTAGATGTTATTCAAGGTTCTTTTGTGACCTCTTGGATGAATCTTAATTACACTTTTGGCACAATTTTAGTTGGCTATCCACTCCTGGGAATTGTTGCCACTGCTGCCAGTTTTCTCAATTTGTAGATAATGGGTCTGACAGTGGTCCGCTGGAGCCCCAAAACATTTGGAAATGCATTTGCAGAATGATTTCAATCAGTTTTTTCTCTTTTTTTTTCTTGAATATATTTGGCTCATCGCATGATGCATTGGTTCTTGACAACCTTTAGCCTTCTTAACGTTCTTTGACAGATTGAAGTGATTTCTTGATTCAACAAGTTTGGTGGTAATCAGGTTTGGTTTTTGCATTGAACGAAAATTGAACTCACCTTCCCAAATTTGTGGTTTATCACAGTGACTTTATTTAACAGGAGGCATTTACTTTTTCACAGAGGGTTAGAAAGGTTTGGATTTTTTTTTTTGGGGGGGGGGCTTAATAAATTGAATTGTCATTTGAAAACTGCATTTTGTATTTCCTTAGGTTGTGTCTCATTAAAATTTGTTTGGTTTGAAACTTTTGTGTGTGATAGACATGCAGAAAAAAATGAATTCAGGAGGGTACAACACAAGATATCTTACCTTCTTTGGTTGATCGTCTGTGCGCTCGAAGTCTGACGATACATCAGAGAGATGTAGTACCTTTGCTTTCAAGGTTGTGTTAGATACGCAACAGAATTCTGAAAGTGGAGGCTCCTCATTTCAACACGTTGTGTGACTCTGAGGGCACCTTTATTTCTAACAGAGCGTGCTGCTGTGCTCATGGGAAGTAGCTTTCTGTTAGTTCCCTAACCTTTCTCTGATACTTTGCATGAGCATGTATTTAACAATCTGACTTCCTCCAGAGTTTTTGTTTGTCAGTGTTGTCCGACGACAATATACTCTGAGTGTGTCGGTCTCCATATCTTAGGAAATACTCTTCTATCTCTTCATCTTTCATAACAGACACGATGTCAATATCATTCTGTAAGAAAGGCAATGGTTGCAAATGTCGGAAATATTTTAGGCTCGCAAGGGGGCACTGTAAGCAAGCGAAGAAAGGTAGACATTTATGGCTCAGCTATTCTGGAAGCTATTCTGCTGTATTTTATACTCATCTTATCTTCTTTTAGTTAGTCGCTGACACTGCCAAGTATATTGCTTCTTTTGAGGAAAGAGACCAAGTCCTCTTTTGTTGCCTTTCTCTAACCTGACATGCGCTGAAAGCAAGTTTGAAATAAGCTACTGTGCAGCTACCCAAACGCCCAAACTAACCCTACCGCTAACTGGTAAATAAGATGCCACTCAAAGGTAGACTTTTCTCATTGTGAGTTTCGTTTCCTCCCTTGTACCTTTGGATGCTTGGTGGTTCTCAGACCCTTCTCTCAGTATTTAGTAGAAGCACCCTTTTGAGCAAATACAGCCACGAGTCTTTTGGGGACTGATGCAAAAGGGTTTTGACAACTGGATTTAGTGTATATCTTTAGAGATCCTCTCCAGTTCCATCATGTTAAATGGTAAACGTTGGTGGAGGTGAAACTTCAGCACAGTCTGAGATCCTAACTATCCTAACCCTAACCTCCTAACCCTATTTCTATCTATTGCGTGCTCTGTGTACATTGAGGAAAATGGCTGCAAGATAACTGAACAATTAATGTGTTAATGTGAGTGTGATTGACTAATTGTATATATGTGCCCTGGACTGGCAACCAGTTCAAGGTGTACCCCGCCTCTCGCCCGCAGTGAGCTGGGATAGGGTTCGGCAGACCTGCAACCCAAATCAGGGGTAAGCGGTGTCGAAGAGCGATGGATGGTTACTGTTTATAAGCATTGGTTAATAAGAAATCGGTCAGATTTCTGATACTTACTGTTGCTTATTGTTTTCTGTTTGAATAATATCTAGTCACTAATTTTCTAATATTCCGTACTACAAGGTGTAGTAAGGTTATTTCTGAAATCGGATTGGACCAATATCAGTCTCAGCTAAAACTTTAGGCTGCAATATTTGTATCGGCTCACAGGAGAAAAAGTTGGATCGGGACATCCCTATTTATATATATATATATAATATATCCATTTTCTTCGCCGCTTATCATGACAAGGGTTGCGGGGAGTGGTGGAGCCTATCCTGTCAACAGGTAGGAGGCGGGGTACACCCTGAACTGGTTGTCAGCCAATTCTAGGACACATCGAGACAAACAGCCGCACTCACAATAACACCTCGGGGCAATTTAGAGTGTCCAATTAATGTTGCATGTTTTTTTGGGGGGGATGTGGGAGGAAACTGGAGTGCCTGGAGAAAACCCAATTGTTCAAATTCGTACCGGGACTGCTGGACTAATGGCTCCGGCAGTTTCTCTTCTGACTGGTTACAAGTTTTGTAGATACTGTATGTACAGACTTCATACACCAGCTCAACGATGTGCATAGTTAACGGGGATGTATGTGAGGAAACATTCCCATGAAAGGCATGTGCAGTTCGTTGAAAATGAGTAATCAATTTTTTATTTTTTAATCTTCTTTTTTGTCAATGTCAAAGCATTTGGTCATAACAAAGGACATTTAGGTGAAACAATGGAAAATGTCTTAACTTTTACCCCTCCTGGAAGCTGTCACCTTAATGTGGTGCAGGGGTTTGTGTGATACAATGATCTTAAGAGCTAAATTGTTGGGGGCTTCAAGAGCCTGCTCCAGTCACCCATGACAAAAAAAGGTCCTTGGTGAGGGACAAGACAAAGCACGGCTGTGAGAGGAGTCCTCTGACAAAAGATGTAAATGGATAAACAGTCACCATTGCTCTGGATTGTTGACCGCAAGTATTTGAAGGCGTCCACCCTCGCTATCTCTTCTCCTTGGAGCCTCACTCTTCCCCCTCCACCCTTCTCATTCACACACATATTCTGCTGTACTTCGGCTAATCATCATTCCTTTTCTTTCCAGCTCATGCCTCCATCTTTCTAATTGTACAACCATTCCTCGGTATGTAAATCAGACTAAACTTATCCTGTTTCAGGTAAGTTAAGACCACCGAAAATTGTATTTTCTTAAATGCCACAATAATGAGATAAAAATTGAAAATGTTATACTATCTTCAAGTTCTAAAGTTTACTACATCCTTAGTGTCGAGTATCGTTTCTTTTTAACTGCATGATTTGGGTCAAACTATTTGGGAAACCTTCCACAAGCTTCTGACAGTACTCTTCTGGAATCCTGGCCCATACCTCCTGACTGAACTTTTGTAACTGAGTCAGGTTTGTTGGTTGCCTTGCTTTTTCCTCTAGGTATAACGTTTGTCATTGTGGCCAAACAGCTCCACTTTAGTTTCATCAGACCACAAGACATCTCTCGAGAAGTTGGGATTTTTGTCGTGTCTTTTTTGAAAACTGTAATCTGGCATTTTATGCTTCATTCTCAGTGAGTGGCCTTTCAGCCGATATCAGGACTTCTTTCACTGTGGATAATAAAATCACCAGCTTCATCTAGCATCTTCACAAGGTCTCAAGTTTTTGTTCTGGTG
This sequence comes from Syngnathoides biaculeatus, assembly GCF_019802595.1. Taxonomy (NCBI): domain Eukaryota; kingdom Metazoa; phylum Chordata; class Actinopteri; order Syngnathiformes; family Syngnathidae; genus Syngnathoides; species Syngnathoides biaculeatus. The sequence goes on from NC_084653.1 coordinate 233,236, forward strand.
TTGATTCGCCCATTTTCCGACCAAAACATGTTAATCTCTGGGACACATAGCCCATCTCCTTCCTGAGCGGTGTGATGGCTAATGATGTTTATACTTGCATAGAATTGTTTGAACGGATGAAGGTGGCAACTTGTGGAATCTGGAAATTCCACACAATGACGAGCCAGACTTGTGGAGCTCACAATTCTTTCTTTGATTTTCTGGCCAGTTTCTTTAGATTTTACCATGAATTCTAAACAAAGAAGCAGATTTTTGAGGTGTGGGCTTAAATACATTCCCCAGTGTGCCCTCAACCCATATAATGTCAATTAACCTATCGAGAGCTTCCAAAGGCATCACCTCATCATCTGGGTTTCTCCATGTTCTTTAAAGACAAAGTACTTTTTTGTGTGCATAAACTTTTGACCTCGAAGGAAATAATGCAAAGCAAGTGTATTTGTATAGCGCATTTCATATACATGGTAACTCAATGTGCTTTACATGATTAAAAGCATTCAAATACAAAGAAAGAAAAGCATTTGGAAAAAAAAGTACAATTGAAACATCTTACAGTGCAAGAAATATCAGTGAAAAGTGAAAGTGCTCGAAAATGCATGGGGAAAAAAATGTTTTTACCTGGATTTAAAAACATTCACACTTAGGGCTAATGTCACCTCTTTTGGCAATTTACCGTTTTTGTGGAGCATAATAGCTAAATTCTGCTTCACCATGTTTATTTTTGACTGTCCGCGCCACTATTTAACCTGAGTCAGTCGATCTCAGAGCCCTCGTGGGTTTGTATTACATAAGCATTTCTTTCATGTTTTTAGTACAATCAGACATTCATTAAACAGGACAAAAAAGGAAGCAAAGACACCAGTTCAAGTCTCGCGAGGAGAGAGGAGAGGAACTGTCTCGTGCAATTCACCACTGCACTCTCTGATTATCCTCTCCTCAGCACCTCTATTTATTCAGTTTTAAGACGCCCCTTATTTACATGGATGTTACAAAAAGGAGACGACAAGCAAAACAGTTTGAAACAAGGTGTACATGTTTGTTCATGTGCGTGTGCATGTGTGGAAGATTACTGAATACATGTGGTCATCATTTCTTTAACAGGCAGCAGTTCTAACAGTTCTGATGATTAGATATTTTTGTACTTGCTATCTCCTGCTAGGAGGCTGCCACGTTATCTAGGGCAGAGCAAAGCATTTCTTTATTGGAAGCAAATGTATGATAATTATGATCACAATTATTCCTACATTCCCCCCGTTTATCCTACATTTGCTACCACATTTTCTAGAGCAGAGCAAAGCATTCTTCATTGCAGGCAGAAACAGTAACTGAATTGGACCAGAGCAAAGCATTTCTTCATTGCAGGCTGAAACAGTAACTGAATTGGAGCAGAGCAATGCATTTCTTCATTGCAGGCTGAAACAGTAACTGAATTGGAGCAGAGCAAAGCATTTCTTCATTGCAGGCTGAAACAGTAACTGAATTGGAGCAGAGCAAAGCATTTCTTCATTGCAGGCAGAAACAGTAACTGAATTGGAGCAGAGCAAAGCGTTTCTTCATTGCAGGCAGAAGCAGTTACTTAATACTATTTACAATTATTCCAACATTATCCTCCTGTTTATCCTGCATTGGCTTAATTCCTTAAATCATCTAATAGATCAACCTTTCGGCTTACACTCGGAGGAAAATATAGCACTAATTACTTGTAATCTTCTGGATCAGCGAACAGTTCTGGAAGAGAAGTCAACGTCATCATCGTGGTCAACAATATCACTGTCATTACTCTGTTGTGCCAATATTGGATATATTTCTGCCAATTTTGAATTTGTCGGGGCAATAGCAGTGGTTATCAGTTGGTTAAGTGATGCCTTTTTGCAGGGAATACAACAACATTCACACAATGCAAGTATAGCTGCAAACAGCGATAGAAACTAGGACAGAGAATACCAATTTTTTTCGATTTGCCAAACTTTTTTCCCACCCCTCAGACCTGGCTGATGTGTTTACACCAGAGTGCTCCTTCATTTTGTGGTTCTGGGTGCGGAGGCCTTGAATGGCTTTTGTGCGTGACCCATCAGGTGCGGTGATATTTGGAATTAACAACACTGGTCACCGAACATTGAGCAGTCGCCACCCTTCTCGGCCAGGAGCATGTCGACCGCTATGCGGTTCTGGAACGTCATGAGTGAGGTTGCAGCTGGTTGTTCCCTTATGGCAATAAAGCCTGCTTCCGTATAATTACCTAGTTTCTGTACATTGTAATGTATGTAGTTGATTCGGTCAACGTTTTTATTCAGAGTTATCCATAACAAGATGGATTCCCATCCTGCAGCAATCTCGTTAACCAATTTATACTCATCTGGTATGCAGTTGGAATGCCATTTGCATCAATGTATGTCAGATCTCCATCTTTCCAAGAGGACCTTCGCCTTCGGGAGAACCCAAGGGGAGGTCCAAAGATGGATCCGGCCAATTGTATATCCTCTGCTTTGGATGGAAACACAGTCACAGATAAGAGCAGTGATACCATTGTACACGTTCCTGCTGCATTTATCAGTGTGTCATACAACTTTTGACAAACACACCACCACAACAAATCGCTGCATGGGAGCAGTGGGGCAGTTTGCAGATGGATATCATGAAACCATATTTTGTTGAGACTTCCCACCTTAAAATCTGTCCCTGTAAAGCTAACACAGGAGAAATTAGCCAATGCAACATTAGTAGAAAATATCAATTTATCATTTACTGCCTTAGTTGTTGGATAAACACTTTTCCATTCCTGACAAGTGGTGTTAGGAGTTGTTTTAGTCATTACCTCCAGGGTACATTGTGTTGGGATTTCTGTTGGAATTACACGCATTAGTGGCCCAGGGCCCATGCATGTGATGTAACTATAGTTTACCTTGTTAGCTGCATTCTACATTAATAACCAGTTTTGTTTTCTATTTGTAAAAATGATAATCATAATAATGAAAAAATGTTCCTCAGGCTTTTTCGTTTAAAATACTCCCTCCATAGTATACGTACTCTTTTGTATGGCATTCGGTTTAAGGTAGCATTAAATTGCCAAATGGTGAGAAAAAAAGTGGGGGTTTCATTTAGCATAAGCCCAAAGATGGAATCCCCAGCAATTAGACTCTGCCAAGGAATTGAAAAAGTGCTGAACTGTTTCACTGGGAGGCACACATGGAGTCCTCCTCTCATGCCTCATGCCTCCTGCATAGTTGTTTACCAAAGTTATTTGAAATGAGGTTGCGCCTCTTTATCTTATGTGTGGTAGGCATAGTTGACTGAGTATAATTATTGGTTCTGTTATGTATTTTCGTCAGCTTTACAGGTGTCCAAAAGTAGCATATGAACAAAAATATCATTACGAATCTCCCAAACAGTGTTTTGAATGGAATGAGACCCTTACGCGGTTGTAATGTATGTATAGTTAGACTAAATCTATCATTGTGTCCAAATTGCCCCTACGTGTGATTGTGAGTGCAGCTGTTTGTCTCCATGTGACTTGCAATTAGCTGGCAACCAGGTCAGGGTGTACCTTACCTCCTGCCCGTTGACAGCTGGGATAGGCTCCAGCCCTCCCCGCGACCCTTGTGAGGATAAGCAGCTAAGAAAATGGATGGCGGGATGAATGGATGTGTAGCTTGAGGAAACTGACCACGTTTTGGATGCACATTCCCTTGTGGATTATGTCGCACACAGATCAAACAAGCCCTACAAAAAGTTTTTTTTGCATACAAGTTAAATCCATGGATCATGTAATGCCTTTGTACCAGGGCTCCCATTCCCCCTGTTGAGACCTGAGACTTCCCATGGCTCAAGATTGCCGCCCACTTAAAAAATGTTTTTGGGAGAATTTTTTTTGTATCTGTGCTGACATAATTCCCATTTTGTAATGTAGTACCTTATTTTTTCCACATTTTTAGTTCTGCTGGTAAGCTTTGTTGTTGCATTTTGTGTAACACATCATCTCAAAGTATGTCTTCATTTGTTACATGGTCAGCTAATCCCATAAAGGTTTTGCTGCTTCTTTTGCTATTTTATCTGTAAATCCATTTCCTAATGATTCTTTGTCTGTATTTGATGTGTGTACTGCACGTTTACATATGGCTATTTCTTTTGGTAATTGAACTGTTATGAGCAAATTTTGTAGTAGCTCTGCATATGTCACTGTGTTCCCTGTAGTTGTCGCTATACCTCTATTTTTCTAGTATCGTCTGTTAGATTGTGATACCACCGTGAATACAGCAGCATCTGGTCTCAGATTGTTTAAGACTGTCCAATAATATATTGTCTGTACAGTTCAGTTGTCCCAATCCAAATCTGGTTCTTTTTCTGTCCAATCAGGAACATTTCGTACTACCAAAACAAATTGTCCCAAACTCTCCTACTCCTGTTGTAATGACGTGTGTGGTGGTGTCCATTCCTTGTGTAGTGCATTTAGTTTGTCAGTCAGTCTTGTTCCTGTCACCATGACTGATATACCATCTGAGTACAGATAATCATGATTTTGTCTGGTGTGGGCTGTTATAAGTTTATCTTATACTACATTGTCACATGCAATGAGTCACTTCCTACGTCATTTTGTGGTTGTTCAATCACATCTTGAGCTGTTTGCAGCAAGAAATCTCTTGTTCTTGTGGGAGGTTTGTTTGGAATATCTAAGGTGTAATAACAGAGCGCTGGATTCCTATTTTGTAAGATATTTAACTGTCCTCCCAGTAATTCCTTTTTTTTTCTTTTTACTTCTATTTTTCCTGTCAGAGAGGGAATTAAGCGCAGTCCTAGTTTCAGTAAGCCATCTCTTCCCAAAATATGTATGGGACAAATTAAAAAGTTGCATTTTGGGAGCATTAGTTGTGACATTTTTGATGGGGAGATGGCTGCTCTCTTCCTCATCTGCGGCCACAATTATTAAATGTTTCGCATAAAGCTCCATAAATTTGTCCTTTCTCTGTCAGAAAGGTGTCAATTTTTTTATTTTTATTTTGTAGCACTCTTTCTGCGTGTAGTGCTTTAACGTATTGTTACAGGTTGCCAGTCGGTTTGTCAACCCAATGTTTTTCAATCCTTTGTTTTATAGGATTATTTGAATTCACATGAAGAGCATTTTTTAATTGCCCTTGATACACACTCCCTGGAGTGTGGTCTTCAGGAATGCCACTATTTGCTTTAAAACATACATTTATTCCAATTCTATATTCTTTAAATGGTTCATTGTTGTTTTATTTTGTTCTTCCAATGGCAGAGTTGCGCGATATTAACCCTTGAACTCCCTACTGCTATAAAAAACTACTTTGCTGTCATCCAAATTTGTTGTACTTCCACACCATTTAAGTGGTAAGATTTTCTCAAGTCTTCCGTTCCCTGGACAAATTATGTTACATCAACTTTATGAGATGTGATACCTTTTATGGCTGTTTTCACATCATCTTGAGTCCAGTTTGTTTTTGTTATTTTGTGTGTGTGTGTTTCTCTTATTTTATCCTGCAGGTTAACTACATATATTTTTTGTGTGTATGTTGAGCTGGCCAGCAGTCATATTGTGTTATCCGCAAATTTAGATGTTTTGTTTTAGTAGGACATTTGCTTTCTACAAACTTCTAGTCCTTACACATCATTATTATTTTTTTTTTCCAGATGTTGTGTTTCAACTATTTTGCTTTTTATCAACTATTTTGCTATTTGTTTTCCCCTGTTGGAGTCAGTGGTTTACCTAGGGTGACTATACTGACTTCCCCCTGAACAGGGTGACAATTACGTTCCGTTTGAGGTAATTCTCAAGCTTCTACCACAAGTGGCGGAGAATTTTTCCCTCTGCATCCTCAAACAGTTGTCACTCAATTTCCTGTTCAAATGAGGTAGCGAACCTCCACTCACACATTTACACATGCACATGTTTCACGGAGCTCACGTACAGGACACACCTTGCCCTTTTCTCAGTTTTATAGACTAATTACTCTACTCAAAGGTATGCTCAAGGTTTGGTTCTGCCGCAGTCACCCAGACGCGCATTTACCCATTCCTCATGGGTGTGGGAGTTTCCTACTCACCAGAGATGTCTTCACTTCCTTCGGCTTCTCGTCAACCCTCAGCCTCCAGGCGCAAAGTCGAGGCCCAGTCCCGGAAAGGGTCTCAAGTGAAGAGAGGAGAGGAACTGTTTCGTACAATTCACCACTGCACTCTCTGATTATCCTCTCCTCAGCACCTCTATTTAGTTTTAAGACGCCCCTTATTTACATGGATGTTCCAAAAACGAGATCACAAACAAAACAGTTTAAAACAAGATGTACATGTTTGTTCATGTCCGTGTGCATGTGTGGAAGATTGCTGAATACATGTGTGGTCATCATTTCTTTAACAGGCAGCAGTTCTAACAGTTCTGATGATTAGATGTTTTTGTTCTTGCTATCTCCTGCTAGGAGGGTGCCGTGTAATCTAGGGCAGAGCAAAGCATTTCTTTATTGGAAGCAAATGTATGATAATTATGATCACAATTATTCCTACAAGTACCTAACCCGTTTAGGGATTTATAGACCAGCAGCAGAACTTTAAAAACTTCTAAAGCTGACTGGAAGCCAGTGTTAAGACTTTAGAATGGGAGTGCTCGTGCCTCTTTGTTCTGGTCAGAACCCAAGATCCAGCTGTTTAATGCTCTTTTTTTTTTTTTTTTTTTTTTTTTTTTTGGGGGGGGGGGAATACAGTCAGAAGACCATTACAAGAGTCAAGTCTACATGAGAAAATCGCATGGATAAGCTTCTCCTGGTCTGCTTGACACATGCAAGCCTTCACTATAGATATGTTCTTCAGATTGTAAAAGGCAGTTTTAGTAATTGCTTTGATCTCTTTTAGCTGTTTGTTTGGAGAAAAAAAGTCAACTCTGTAACAGTCGTCACCTTTGCTTTGTATTGAAACACTCAAAGTACAGCGTCATTTGGTCATTTTTTATTTATGACACAAGTATCAAACTGGTGGCCCGGGGGCCAGATCCATCCCTCTACATTCCAAAATTGATAATTGTGTTTGGGTGTAACACCACTCAGATACCAATCCCCCTTTTAAATTTACGTTATTAAAAAAACGTTCTTATAGGCTTCTGATTCTAAAACTGGTTATACATCTTGTGTATACTGTATGCAGTTGCAGTTTATGAATTATTCTTTCTTTCATATGCGTTCAGAGTTGGAGCAGCCCTCAAAAGGAAGTCACTACTATAATGTTGCCCATGGAAAAAAATGAATTTGACACACCTGATTTAAACCCAAATAAATAAATAACTTTAAATTAAACACAAGCACTAATTGAGGATAGTTGACACTCCTACCCATCTTTTTTTTCTTTGTAGACATCCCCTCTTCCCTTTGTTGGCTCTGCTGTTCGAGAAGTGCGAGCTGTCCACTCTTAGTTCCGAATGCATCACTTCTGCAAGCTTTGATGTGGACATTGAGAACTTTGTCCGCTGTCAGGAGAAGGATGGAAAGCCCTTTTTCAGTGAAGACCCAGAACTCGACAACTTGGTGAGCTACATCCTACGACTAACAAAGATAAACCATCTCTCTCTTTCTCTCTCTCTCTCTCTCTCTCTCTCTCCTCTCTCTCTCTCTCTCTCTCTCTCTCTCTCTCGCTATATATATATATAATTTCTTTATTTGGTTTAAAACCTGTATTTTAGACTGGCAGTTTAAATGCAAATACAATAGGGTTAGTAGATCAATCCATCAGGATATTGGTTTGGACAGGGTTCACCAAACTTTGTGAAACTGAGAGCTGCTTCTTCCGCACTGACTAATGCAAAAGGCTATCAGTTTGGTCCACAGTTCCCAAATAAATTTGCTCATTTTACCTTTTTTGTTTTTGTTATAATGAGTAATTATAACCATTCACATAAAGACAGTGTGCATGGTATTTTCTCACAATTGGTAGGATGGGATGAATAACAATATGCAGCACTTTTTTTCGGTACATCTTTGCCAGTGTATAAATTTTTTAAAATGATCACTTCTACAAAAATTGGAGAAAATCACAATACCCCATTACTGGGGAGCTATTTACAACAGGCCTGCGGTGAAGACATCTATATTTGTACACTTAAATGTCCATTTATAATGTAGACTACTCAACTACTGCTGCAAAGGTTTACAGGAAATATTATTATAATACTGTTACTACAATATTCAGAAGAAGTGTATTTTCTTGCCAAGGAAATTTGCGTGTGTCTGCATGTTCTCTCGTGCCTGCGTGGTTATTCTCCGGGCATTCCGGTTTCCCTCAACATTCCAAAAACATGCATTAATTGGAGGCTAAATTTCCTCGGTGTAATTGTGAGTGCGACTGTTTGTCTCTATGTGCCCTACGAATGGCTGGCGACCAGTTTAGGGTGTACCCAGCTTTCTGCCAGATGACAGCTGGGATTGGCTCCATCACCCCTGGAACCCTCTCCATCCATCCATTTTCTGAACCGGTTATCCATTATTTTCAAACGGACATCCGCAAGAGAGCGCTGCTACTTCTGCACCTCTGAAAATGCATCATTTCAACATTAGCTGTAACTTATAAAAACAACAGAGAAAGACTGAACAAAAATGGCATTGAAGAGAAAATCATATTATGCAGATTGCAAGCTGCAAGTAGTGAAATATACAGCTACTCTAACCGTCCGGATGGCTTTTTTTAGATTATGAAAAGCTCTGCTTGTGATGTATCACTAGCATGTGACCGCACATCATGCCACAGTTAAAAAATAAATTATTTTCAACTCCATACCTGCCATCATCCCTGGAGGCTTGGTCAAAATACTCCAGGCATTTGATATCGCCGTAAATCGGAGCTTTAAGCCAGTCTTTGTTAACCTGTGGGAGCAACGTATGACTAATGGAGAGTACAGCTTCCGGGTGAATGGGCCATGCAAATGAAAAAAAAAAAAGTGCTATGTAAATTTCAGGAAAGTCATTGGATGGCTTACCAAAGTATGGGCTTCAGTGACAACCAAAACCCATCCTCTTGGGATTCAGAAAGTTCTGGAATAGGCTAGTTGTAATGGCAACTAACGATGAGTCTGATGAAAGGGACGTACAAGAGGAAGTGTTGCCGTCTACCTCTGTAGTTGGTGGAGTTATTTAGAAGTGATACCGTGAATGAAGATTTTATGTGATTTATTGATTTGGAAGTGACACTGATGGTTTGTTAAGTTAGTGCGGATTTTCTTTATGCTATAGTTATCTGAATAACTGTTATTTTACGTTAACATACCAGGCACATTCTCAGTTCGTTGTTTAGGAGTCATCCAACGTTGGCAATACCGTACACCTATTCAGCCTGTTCTCTATTCTATTTTTATTTAAATTGTTTCAAGATGAAAGGTCTGTTCTTAGTTTGTAGTTAGTGTGACTTATATATGTCTTTTTTCCTTCTTTATTATTCATTTTTTTGATTGGTGCGACTTAAACGTCCGAGCAACTTGTATTACAGAAAATATGGTGCTCTTTTAGTGTCTAATGCAATTACCAATTGCACAGACAAAATTACAATAACAAAGATGGCACTGCAATATTAATCAGCAAGGCAATGCCTACACACAAATTTCAAAGTTTAAATAACTTGATAAAGATTACTCACTTTGTATTTCAGCAACACAGACCCCAATTTTTTGGAGCACAGTAATACTGTATGTTTCCTTTTTTTTGGGCAAGACATCACACTTACCTGTCTGTAAAATAAAGCAGATTTATATATAAAGTGTATCGTGCATTTCATCCACAATGGAACTCAAATACCATTTATTGTCATTATACCACTGTACAATGACAGAATTTGTGATGACGGGAGCTCAAACAGTTGAAAACCAGGGTATGTGGTGTCCTTAACATTCAGAGCTCTGCTGAGTCATCGAGAGAAGTAAATGTCTGCCACGGAGGGGAGAGGGCAGCCAACAATCTTCTCTGCTGCTTTGATTGTCCTCTGAAGCCTTGCTCTGTGCCTCCATGCAGCTCCTGTACCAGATAGACAATATGTCAACATACTCTTGATGGATGAGCGGCAGGCCATTTGCAACTTTGTGTTCAGTTTTTTGTCCTGAGGACTCAGGAAGTGGAGATGCGGCTGAACCTTCTTGATAGCTGGTCCTCAGAGATCAGGACTTCCAGGAACCTGAATGTGTGGACTGGCTCCACACACTCGCCGTTGATGTTCTGTTACTCCTGTAGTCCAGAATGGTCTCCTTTGTTTTTACAGTGTTCAGTGCCAAATTGTTGTCAGTGCACTAGTTTGTAAGTTTCTGGACCTCCTCTTTGTGTGCTCCCTTGTCTCCCTTTGAGTTCAGCGCAACCACTTGTTGTGTCGTCAGCAAATTTGACCATGTTATTAATGTGGACTGGGCTTCAGTTGAAGGTGTAAAGACCATACAAAAGGGGGCTTAGGATGTAAGCTTGTGGTTAGACTGTGCTCAGTGTGCTGGTGGTCCTTGATCCAGGAGCATTTGATAGGGGGGAGGCCCAGGATGTCTAATTTAGTCATCAGAATGTCTGGTATGATTGTGTTAAAGGCCGAGCCATAATCCACAATGAGCATCCTAGCGTAGCCCTGCGATTATTCCAGGTGGCTTAACATAAGAATGCACAGCTATGGCGATTGCGTCCCTTGCCAATCTGTTCACCTGGTATGGGAACTTAAGGGAGTCAATGTTGGGGCAGGAGACGGTCTTCGGTATACTTGAGAACCAGCCTCTCAAACCACTTCATGATGACAGGTGTGAGGGCAACAGGGCAGTAGTTGTTAAAGCTGGGTAAGGGTTTATTTTTGGGGGATGGGAATGATTGTTGAAGAGTTCAGCCATGTGTCGATGACTGCTTGGGTCAATGAGGGGTTGAAGATCTTGTAGGAGATGATGGAAAGCTTGTGGGCGCATTTTTTAAGAAAGTTGCCCTGTACTCAGTCAGCAGCCTTGCTGGGATTCACAGCTCAACTCATTGTGCTTTACATGATTAAAAGCATTTAAAAACAAGAGGGGGAAAACTGCTTATAAACATTTAAAACTGGAAAAAAAAAGTACAATTAATCATGTACTGTGCAAGGAATATTTAAATATGGAAATCAAAAATGCATGAGAATTTTTACCTGGATTTGAAAACATTTCAACTTGGAACTGACGTCACTTCTGTGAGCAACTTATTCCCTTTATCTGCAGCATAATAATGGAATCCTGCTACACCAGGTTTGCATTGAGCTAAATCTGTCAATCTCAGACTCCTACTTGGTTTATATTCCCATTACAATTTCTTTCATGTATTCAGGACCGAAACCATTTAGTGATTTATAGACCAGTAGAAGCCCGTACCAGCCGTCAACTTTTCTTTGACCTGAAACGCTCAAAGTAAACCATCATTTCATCATTTTTGACTTAAGACACAGGTGTCAAACTGGTGGTCCGTCCATCCAGCCACATCACTTTATCTGGCCCGTGAAGCAAATCACATTTTCTAATTGTTTTCGGGTGTAATACAACTCAAATCCCAATCTCCTTTTGAAAATTAACCCATTTGTGGGCAGTGTCCCATTTTTGGGACATCATGATTTTCACGCATTATATCCTTCAGTATATCAAAATATTTAAGTGTTTTAATCTGAAGCCATAATTTGGTATCATCGGTCAAAATTAGCACACAGTTACTTCCCTTCCCTTCCTGACCTAACATGGCTACCTCAAGTACACATGGAGCGTTTTCCAAGAGAAGAAAGGGAGAAAGGTTTGTCATGACAAAAAGGAATTTGCCACCCCTGACTTAAGGCGTCATAATTCGCAGTCTTTGCTTGCAGAAGATGTGATGTTATTGTGACATTGCCACTTTGGTCCTCAACTTTGTGGTTTTGAACCGTTGTATATACTTTGCTTTGTCCCTGAGTGCCCCCTAGGGGACGCTCATGCTATCACAAGAGCTCAAGACACAGGTGGCATTCCCACCTCCAGCTACAGCTCTGGGACCTGGAGAATGAGTTTGCCCATGTCAGGGGTGAGCCGACTCTGACTCATCCCTTTCCTCTGCTACAGACACCTGGGCGCTCTCAAGTATCACAGACTGCAACAAAACCTCTGCATCTTTTGGGCCAGCACCCACCTTCAGGGGGCACCATATGACTTCCTCTCAGGTGGTGGCCCTACCAGAGCAGCTTTATCTTTTTGACTCACCCGGTCTCTCCCTCCACCCAGCGCTGTTCCATGTATGACTCTAAAAGACGAAAATAAAGTTGCACGCAAGATTCCGAAATTTGAACCTAAACCAGATGGTCACATGACAAATCTGCATGCCTGAGAGGTTGTTGGATAACAGTGATGAATTAAATGTTGTGAAGTTTAGAGTTCTTATCCACACACAAGATAGTGATTCCGCAAGGCCTCAGCAATACATGTTGCTGTTGAAATGGCCCACACCAGTGCTAAGACTGAGTTTAGCCTGGGCGATTCTGAACCAGGTCGGGCTTCAGTCATTGAGAACCTACATCAATGATGAGCTGGCTAAGGGTATGTTCGTATCAACCTTGGTAGTATGTCCACTGAATGCATAGACAATCGCAAGGGTGCTAAGATGGAGTGTGGAGATGCTAGCACCCCAGGATGATTCAGCCAGGCGTGTCCTCAGATTGTTTCATGCTGAAAGTTTGGCACAGAGCACTTTGTCATAATATTTATATGTAAACTGCAGCCCGAAGGGGGGCACAATTCCTGTGCGTCCTGTAAGCCGGTCACAAGCCCAGATAAATGCAGAGGGTTGCGGCAGGAAGCGCATCCGGCGTAAAACTGTGCCAAACATGAGCGTTTGTCAAACGAATTCCACAACGGATAGGTCATGGCCCGGGCTAACTACACCTGCCCCTGGCACTGTTAATCTGCAAGGCGTAGGTAGAAATTCAGATAATGTAGGTCGAAGAGAAAAAAAAAAAAAAAAAGAGGAGGAAAGCGGTTTAGACAGCAGAAGAAGAAAAGGTGTGCACAGACCCTACAACTGTATGTGGGGACTTTGAATGTTGGAACTATCACAGGAAAAGCTCAGAAGGTAGTTGACATGATGATTAGGAGAAAGGTTGATGTATTGTCCATCCAAGAGAGCAAGTGGAAAGGGAGCAAGGCTAGAAGGTTAAGAGCAGGGTTTAAATTATTTTACCATGGAGTAGGGGTTATTTTAAAGGAAGGGCTGGCTAAGAATGTCTTAGAGGTGAAAAGAGTATCAGAGCGAGTGATGAGGCTGAAATTTGAAATTGGGGGTATTATGTATAATGTGCTTAGGGGTTATGCCCAATAGGTAGGATGTGACCTCTTGTTGAAAGAGAAATTCTGGAAGGAACTAGACGAAGTAGTCTTGAGCACCCCAGAGAAAGAGAGAGAGAGAGAGTTGTGATTGGTGCAGATTTCAATGGACATGTTGGCGAAGGAAACATGGGCGATGAAGAAGTGATGGGTAAGTACGGGATTCAGCAAAGGAATGTTGAGGGTCAGATGGTGGTGGAATTGGCAGTGGTGAACACTTATTTCCAGAAGAGACAGGAACATAGAGTGACCTACAAGAGCGGAGGTAGAAGCACACAGCTGGATTATATTTTGTGCAAAAGATGTAAGCTGAAGGTTACTGATTGTAAGGTAGTGGTAGGGGGGAGAGTAGCTTGACAGCATAGGATGGTGGTGTGTAGGATGACTAGTAGCGGGTAGGAAGATTAAGACAAAGGTAGAGCCGAGAATCAGGTGGTGGAAGTTGAAAAAGGAGGAATGTTGTGTGGCCTTTCGGAAAGAGGTGAGACAGGCTCTATATGGACAGGAAGAGCTCCCGGAAGACTGGAATACTACTACCAAGGGATTCAGAAAGCCAGGCAGGAGAGTACTTGAGGTGCTTTCTGGTGGGAAAGGGAAGAAGGAGACTTGGTGGTGGAACCCCAAAAATACAGGAAGTCAGACTCCATTTAAGGCTCCATGAAGTATTCAGATGTTAGAGCTAGAGCTACTAGAGCTGTGCCATCCATTTTCCATCTTTTGTGACAGATGATTGGCCTTCAATACTATTAAGCACACAGTCGAGCTCCATATTTCCCTGCTCCTGGTCCACAAGCCAGGGCTCCCAACAAAGCCCGTGCTATCCCCGACTATTCTCTCTGTACACAAACAGCTGTGCCTGAGCTTCCATCAAACTCTCCCATGGCTGCTGTGGCTCGGTTCACATCACTAGACGTTCCCCTCACCGAAGTGAGGCGAACGTTACCAATCCAGTGAGACCTTTTTACTTTGGAACTTAGTTGACATTGTGTGTTATTACCATTGTTTATGTTACTGCAGTACTCTGCAGATAAATTGGAGACCCTTGTCTAACATGGTAATTTTTTGTCTATTTTTCAGATGGTAAAAGCTATCCAAGTGCTGCGAATCCACCTGCTAGAGCTGGAGAAGGTGAGTGACCTGTGTAAGGACTTTTGCAGCCGTTACATTGCTTGCCTCAAGACTAAGATGAACAGTGAGACCCTTCTGAGTGGAGAGCCTGGTAGTCCATACTCCCCTGTTCAAAGCCAGGCCCCAAGTTTCTCACCAACTAAATCACAGGTCAGTGGTTTGCCTCAAGTAACCTTGATAAAGATGTGCTGAAGTTATCAAAAATTTAAATCAATTCAAGGCACTTTGTTATTAGGTCCCCTGCTCCATCTCAGGGAGTCCTCAGGGTCAAATTGTGGTGCCGGCTTCAGCCCTGCAACAAGGAAATGTAGCAGCCACAGCAGTAAATCCCACCCAGATGGTTGCAGGTATGTCATCATGGCATACTACCACACCGACAGGTAACTGTCGAATTACTGTACTACTAGTTATTGTCAGATAGAAAAGGGCACAGTCTACCTCCACCAACAATATGTGCATTTGTGTGTTCCTCCTAGGTGGCACGATGTATCAGCCTGTTACAGTTGTCACTCATCATGGGCAAGTAGTAACACAGGCAATTTCCCCAGGGACGCTACGTGTCCAAAACAACCAGGTTTCCCATTTTACTTTGACTATCTTTGATGCAGGCTAGAATAGCAAAAACACATTTTATGTAAAAATAGTTTGGTGTGTGTGTGTGTGTGTGTATGTGTGTGTGTGTGTGTGTGTGTGTGTGTGTGTGTGTGTGTATATATATATATATATATATATATATATATACACACACACGTGCGTGTGCGTGCACATGTCTGTGTATATGTAAGTTTAAATGTTTGTATGTGTGGGTGTGTTTTTTTTATATATACAGTGTGTGTGTGTGTGTGTATGTATGTATGTATGTATGTATATATATATATATATATATAATATAAAAATCCTGTGCATACAACGAAATAATGCATGCTTCTCCACAAGGTTGCATGCATGAATAAAATAGAATAAAAATAGCAAAACATCTTGGGTAAAAATAACAAAATAAATATGTACACCAAGTCACAGTTCTTGCTAAAATAACTTAGAACAAATAAAATCATAAAGTGTGTTTTTCAATATTATTCCCCCTGTCGAGGCCTTGGTAAGATAATTAAAACTAACAAAAGCAAACAAGAAGTGAAGTTAATTTTTCATTCCAGTACTCTTGCGTTTAGTGGTTTTAAGTTCGAGGAGTTAATGGCTCGAGGGAAAAATATTTGAATCTGGTTGTCCATGTTTTGTGGGACCTGGACCGCCTGCTACACGGCAGCAGGTTCATCGGGTGGTGATCAGGATAGGAAGAGTCCTTTACAAGGTAAGTTGCTCTGCTGTGATAGCGGGAGTTGGCAATGTCCTCTAGGGAGGGCAGAGAGCAGCCAGTGATCTTCTGGACGCTGTTGATCATTCTTTGCAGAGCGTTCCTGTCCACTGCTGTATATCCAGCATACCACACTGTGATACAGTATGTGAGGATGCTCTCCACGGTGGTTCTGTAGAAAGCCAGCAGCAGCTTAACTTCCAAGTTGTTCTTCCTGAGCACGCTAATAATAAGTCATAAAAAAAGAGCTATCTAGAATATTGGATAAAAATAGCATGAGATAGAGAAGAGAAAGTTGAGAGAAAGAATATTAAATGATATTTCATAGAAAAGATAGTGGCGAGACAGGACTCACATCATGACAATAAAGGAAAGTTGAAAATTAAGAACAGAGAGAGGTGAGTGCACGCTTCTCTCTACCCCCAGCTGCCTCTTTCACAATATGACAATGACATCACAAAATAATGACCATCTGAGACACACTGGACTTGGACAAAACTTTAAGTGGACTGTGCCAACTGCACTTCAGGACATACAAAATAATCTACTTTGCGTAAATGTGATACAAGGAGTTATATTTTTATTGGTAACTGAACCTAATAAACATTAAAAATGACAGAGATGTGTCATAAAAATAAAGTTTCTCAAACCTCTTCTATACTCCTGACTGTAGAAAATAACGTCACTGTTCAACACTAAGTTTTTGCATGATTCCTGCCATAAAGATTCTCCTCTTTTTACTGTTCACCCATTTACAGAAACCTGTATCAAATTAAGCAATTCTTCTTCAGGGCCTTCAATTTTAACGATTAACAGTTCATTTACACTTTCTGTTTTGAGACAGTTCCTTAAGGACATCTTTTCTATATTATGCCTGCTCAAGCCACGTTACATTAACTGTCTTTGCAGTTGGAGCAAACTTGTGATCAGCTATCTGCTGATGCTTCACGAAGCTATCCAACTTCGGTGCCACTGATGATTTTCAGCGTATCAGAAAAAAAATTTTCTACCCCTGTCAATACACCATTGGCAGAAAAAAATTGAGTCCCTTAATTTGAGCTACTTGAATTTAGAAAACCAGTCCTGGTGAATCTTTTGCCCCTTCCCTGCACGTGGAGGAGATTTTCCGACAGCAGACAAAGTTGTCTTCTTTCCCACGTAATGGGCATCCGTCAAAGTTGGCAGTTGACAAGCTGCACTTATACCACTGTCATCCTTTGTTTTTCAGAAGATAATCCTAAAGATTTGTAAATTTTCCGTCGCATCTACAGGTAGCATGAACCGATGGTGACAAAGCGTGAGTTTGACACAGAACCCGGATGCACTTGTTTCCAATGTAAACAATTATTCGCTCAACTTCTGATATAGCTCCCGACGAAACTTTAATCACGCTAAAGCCGGGAATCAAATACGAATTCTTCTAATATACGTAAAAGTATATTGTCACGACTCATCGGAACGGAGGTAGGAACATCCAGGCCACCAAATGCGAGGCGTCCGGGTGGACAGGTCAGCAGGACGACGCAAACGCCAAGCACCAGGATCCCCACGGGGCGATTCGGGTGGACAACCTCGGTGAGGAACCAAACGGCGAAGCAGGAACCAGACCGAGGCAGGCACACCGTGGTTGCGAGACGACCAGGGATTGGTCGCCCCCGAGATTTGGTCAGGAAGCAGCCGTGGATTAGTCACCAACGAGGCCAGGTCATGAAGCGCCTGGGAGCCATCAGGAGCGAAGAAGATGACGGAGAGAAGGACCAAAGCCGTGACCGCCACCTTCACAGCCATCCCGAAGTCTCTCCAGCTGCGGGGTGGCTCAACAAAACTCCCCAGCTCCTGTCGCCGTCGAGACAGGGCGTGGGACGTCCGCGGACCGGTCGCCGCCGGTCCTCCTGGACGGGAACGTGAGAAGGCGGCGGCATCGCCACCTCCTCCTGGACGGGAACTTGAGGCGGCTTGGGAACCGTCGCCACCTCCTGGACAGCGAGGTGAGAAGGCGGCGTCCTCGCCGCCTCCTCCTGGACGGCAACGTGAGAAGACAGCGGCGCCATCGCCACCTCCTGGACGCCAACGTGAGAAGGCGGCGGCATCGGCATCACCACCTCCTGGACGGGAACGTGAGAAAGCGGTGCCATCGCCACCTCCTCCTGGACAGCAACATGAGAAGGTGGCGCCAGCACAACCATCGCCATCTCCTCCTGGACAGCAACATGAGAAGGCAGCGGCACCATCGCCACCACCTGGACGGGAACGTATGGGCGTGCCCTTCGCCGTCAGAGCAGGAACGGGGGGCGACCGCAGACCGGTCGCCGACGAAGCAGGAGCGTGGAGCGGCCGGTGGGCCGGTCACCACCAGTACTCCTGGGCACGAACGAGAAGCGGCTGCAAAGACGTCGCCACCTCCTGGACAGCAACGTGAGGCGGCATCGGGTCGGGTTCCACTACCACGTGACCTTGCAGTGCTTTCGTTGATACAGCAACGTGGGCATGGCGCGATGGCGGGTCCATTTCCACGGCGACGTGAAGAAGAGTAGGCAGAGAGTCAGTCGAAACTGACATGTGGGCGTGTCTTGGGAGCGGGTCAGTTGCCACTGCCATGTGAGCAAGAGTCAGTAACAAGTCCGTCGAAACTGCAACGTTGGCGTGTCGAGGTGGTGGACCCGTTCCCACTGGAACATGCGCCTGGCTTGGTAGCGGATCAGTTGCCACTGCCGCGTGAGCAAGAGTCAGTAACGAGTCTGTCCAAACTGCAACGTTTGCGTGTCGAGGTGGCGGACCCGTTCCCACTGCAACGTGCGCTTGGCGAGGTGACGGATCCGTTCCCACTGCAGCGTGAATCTGCGTCAGCAGCGAGTCAGTATTAGTCGCGATGTCAGCATAGCTTGGCTGGTTCTTCAATCCTAGCTGAACCTGGGCCGTGAGAGCCTCCAATTCTCTGCTGCTCTATCTCCGCCCGCATTTCTCGACAGAACACCTCGTGATTTGGCGGCTCCTCCTCCCTCTGGGGTGGAAGCTTCGCTACCAGCTGCGGCTCTGCCGGTTTCACCATTGCCGGCGAGAGTGGGAGGACGTTGTCTTAGTTCCCGCGCAGCGGGAGACACAAGGGAGCGCCCGGCTGGGGCATCTCACTGGCCGCCACGCGGAGGTCCCGGGTAGATGGCCAAGCAGATTCCCACAAACGGGTTGGTGTACTCGGACCTACCGGGCAAAGACGCTTGGGTGCTGGAAACGCAGGTAGGTGAAACAAACTGGCCGGGATTGAAGATCGGGCGATGAGATTCGTAATTGAAATAATCGGAGTCGTAATCAGACAGCCGGTCATACAAATCAAGGTCCTCATCGTAGTCCAAAAAGTCAGAGTCCAGAAGAATATGCGGCGCCGGACAGGTCGTGGTCGGGACGTATTCGTAGTTCGCTGGCGGAGCATATGACACGGAAGCGAAGGACGTCATGGACCCTACCCGGATCGGACAGGCTTGGTCCTCTGGCAGACGATCTACCTTGCATCGGTCCTGGCGGCGCTAGGTCTTTCCTGCTGGGTCCTGTTTTGGTCAGATCGTTCTGTCACAACCAATCGGAACGGAGGTAGGACCCAAAAGCAGGATTACACGGAAGATGCAAGGTAGTTCGGGGAAAAACGTTTATTATTAGAAGGTCGGGGATCGGGCAGGCAGTCAGGTGCAGCAGTGGTAGTTGGGATGTTGGGCAAAGAGAGCAGGTGTGTGTTGTCAGGCAGGAGTCGGTACACGGGAGCTCGATCAAGGAAGGCAGAAGTGTCAAGGGGAGTCAGGCTTATGGGGTCGGTCGGAGAACAGGCGGAGGTCGGTACACACGGGTTGACGATCAGGGATATGGGAGTACTCGAGCGGGGCATGAAGCTCAACGATCTGGCACAGCACCAGTCGTCATCGGGGTCCTATATAAAAACGGGATAATCAGCCCGCATGAGGCGCAGGTGTGTGCCTCCCAATTAGCGCGACCGCGCGGGCACCTGCACAGCCCGGGCTGGAGCGGCAGGATCATGACATATATAACAGTACAGAATCGTATGCTAGGATAAACAGCCAACTTTTTTCGTTATTTTAAAACTTTACTCGCCAGACTCAGTATGTGTTCACATCTGGCGAGGGCCCTGTTACTTCCTAACATGTTTCGTACGGTTAACTTGCATTTCCTTTTTCCAGGTGAATACTGATCGTTTAGGAGCACGTGTGTTTATTTAACAATGGTTATGAAATAAACTTGTAAATTAATTGCAAGACTGCACAAAATAAGCGACGTCTTTCAATATGTATTTTTTCTACTCGGAACATTTTACACGTGTGATTTTTCGTGCTCGACTGCAGATTTGCGAGCATAAAGGGACGCTCGTCAAATGTAGTGCCTGGTGTACGACTGATAGTTGTCCTATGGACAGACTCTCCCACCTCAGCTATAGATCTCTGCAGTTCATCCAGTGTAATCATGGGCCTCTTTGCTGCGTCTCTGATTAGTATTCTCCTTGTTCGAGGTGAAAGTTTAGAGGGACGGCCGGGTCTTGGTAGATTTGCAGTGGCGTGATACTCCTTCCGTTTTAATATGATCTCTTGCACAGTGCTCTTTGAGATGTTTAAAGCTTGGGAAATCTTTTTGTATCCAAATCCGACTTTAAACGTCTCCAACAGTATCTCTGACCTGCCTGGTGTGTTCATTGGTATTTACGATGCTCTCTGCACTTTAAACAGAACCCTGAGACTATCACAGAGTAGGTGCATTAATACGGAGGCTTGATTACATTCAGGTGGATTATATTTATCATCATCAGTCAACATTGGATCATTCAGAGATCCTCACTGAACTTCTGGAGTGACTTTGCTGCACTGAAAGTAAAGGGGCAGAACAATATTTCATGCCCCACTTTACAGTTTATTTGTTCGAAAGTTATAAAATATCCAATAAATTTCGTTCACTTCACGATTGTCCCACTTGTTGTTGATCCTTGAGAGGAAAAAATGAAAATATATCTTTATGTTTGAAACCTGAAATGTGGCGAAAGGTTGAAAAGTTCAAGGGGGCCGAATACTTTCACAAGGCATTGTACGTGTGTGTTTTAAATACATACAAACACACATTTTTATGGTCCGTGAGTAAAATTCCTACTCTGAACTGTTTTGCTATGCAAAGAACTTTGGGGAACATTGTTTTTCCACCTCTTCTTAGACATTTAACATGTTGGTGGAACTTTGGGAGTGCAGTCTTAAGATTGGCCCAGTCCCTGTCCCCGGCTATTATATGAATGCCTTTGGGGTGGGCCCGCTACTGTTCAGCAGGAGAGAGAGTGCAGCGTAAAGTGGGATGTAAACCGCTGTGATGATGGCTACACTTAGCTCCCTCGCTTCCATTTAACGGACAGCTACTCAATTTTGGGTGAACACTGTCTCTCAATAGTCAAGGTGTTGCTGCACCAGTTGTCATGTATGAACACATAGAACCCCCCCACCTCTAATTTTTCTGGGGTTCTCAGTCCGATCCCAGCGGTCCGTAGTGCAGTCTGCAAGCTGCATATTAGCATCGGGAATGTTTATGTGAAGCCAAATCTCCATTATCATGAGGACGCAGCAGTCACGAACACAGCGATTATTCGGGAGTTATAATTTCAGATCATCCATTTTGTTGGCAATGGATCTGGCGTTGGCGAGGTACAGGCTTGGAAGATGTGGTCTGTGTCGGTTGTTCTTTAGCTTTAAAAGGGGGCCAGACCAATTGTCCTACTTATCCTTCCTCTCCCTCTTCCGCCATTTTGACGGCCCGGCAACAATCCATGGGGAATCTGCTGGTTTTGCTAGCTCGTTTGGAATGTTGTTTTCATTGAAAGTTGCTTGAAACTGCATGTTTTGTGTCAGTATCAGAGGTCCAAAAGTTCCTGGCAGGTGTAGCGGTATAGTGCTGAGGTGTCGCAGAGATGAACGTGTTTTGGTCCGAAATGTGCCAATCAATCCCAGAACAAAAGTTAGACCTTGTGAAAATGCTGGATGAAGCTGGTAAGTAATTGTAATTAGCCACAGGGAAACGAGTCCTGCTGAAGGGCCACTCACCAACAATAAAGCCATTACTCCGAAAGAAACATAAAAAAGACAGATTACAGTTTGCAAAAAACATCAAGATAAGGATCTTTACTTCTGGAGACATGTCCAGTGCTCTTATGTAGTGAAGTGGTGGAGTTTGGCCATAATGACCACAATTACATCCGGAGGAAAAAGAGTAAAGCTTACCAAATGTGAAGCATGGAGATGGCAGCATCATCTTGTGGGGCTGTTTTTCTGCAGCTGGAGCTCTTAAAATTGATGACTTCCTGAAGAAAGAACATTACATGGAGATATTGAGGCAACATCCAAACACATCAGCCAGCAAACTAAAGCCTGACTGCAAATGGGTTTTCCAAATGGACAATGACGCTAAGCATACTGTCAAAATGGTTAAAAAGTGGCATGAGAACAACAAAGTCAGTGTCTTAGCATGGCCATCACAAACCCCTGAGCTGAATCCCATTATAAATTTGTGGGCAGATCTAAAAGGTGTGTGCAAGCAAGACAAGTGATAACTGTTACACCAGTTCTTTCAGGAGGAATAGTCCAGGATTCCAGCAGAGTACTGTCAGATGCTTGTTGAAGGTAACACAATGTTTAACCAAAGTCATGCAGTTCAAAAAATACTATGGAAATGTACGTAAACTTTTGATCCCATATGAATTCTCTCACTAATTATTGTCACATATTACAAAATTAAATAATTTTGGTGATCCTAACTGACTTTGGAGCAGGAAAGGTTAAGTCTTATTTGACTTCAGACAGTGAGACAAAAAACTAAATCTTTTTTTGCACAGTGTAGATACAGTTCTGGCCCGTGTTCCAGTTCAGTTGGGCTGTGGGACTCTTGAGGAAGCTGATGGGTACCGGCTATCGAACTGGAATGCACCTTTTGTGGTCACTGAAGAAAAAACTCGGGCATGCGAGGAGTTCGGCGAGACCATGGCGGAAGACTTCCAGACGTGTTCAAGGAAATTCTGGTCCATCATTCAGCGCCTCGAGGGAGAAGCAATGCATTCAGCACTGTGTATAAATGGGATGGGGCACTGCTGACCTCGACTCGGGACGTTGTGAGTCGGTGAGGAGAATACTTCAAACGCCACCTAAATTCCACCAACTCCCCTTCCCATCAGGTCGCACAGTCTTAAAGCGCGCTCTCCTATCTCTGAGGTCGAGGTCACAGATGTGTTTAAAAACCTCCTTTGCCCAGAATTCCCAAAGGCTGTGGATTTTGTGAGGCTGTCCTCCATGCATCTGCACCATCGCATGGACATCTGGACATGCAGGTTGGGATGGTGGTCCCCTTTTTTGAGAAAGCCGACCAGAGGGCTTCTTTCAACTACAGGGTGAACACGTTCCCCAGCCTGCCTGGTATGGTCTTATATCAAAGGTGCAGGAGAGGTGGGTCTGTCGGGAAGTCAAATCTCACAGGAGGAGCAGTGTGGTTTTCCACCTCGCCATGGAACAGTGGACCAGCTCTACACCCTTGGGAGGGTCCTTGAGGGTGCATTGGAGTTCGCCCAACCAGTCTACATGTGTTTTGTGGACTTAGAGAAGGAGTCCTGTGCGGGGGTGCTTTGGGAGTATGTGCTACCGAACTCCTTGATATGCGGTGTTCGGGGCCTGTACGATCAGTTTCAGAGTTCAGTCCGCATTGTCGGCATTAAGTCTGACTCGTTTCTGGTGAGGGTTGGACCACGACAGACTGCCCTTGGTCACCCATTTTGTTCATACATTTTATAGACAGAAGTTCTAACCGAGGTAGAGAGGGGTTCCGATTTGGTGGTTTCCGTATTGCATCTCTGCTTTTTGCAGATGATTTGGTTGGCTTCATCGAGCCATGATGTCCCTTGCTGACAGGAGTAGTTTTCAGCCAGTTGTGAAGCAGCTGGGATGAGAATGTACATCTCTAAATCTGAGACCATGGTCCTCGGTTGGAAAAGAGTGGCATGCCCTCTCCAAGTTGAGGATGAGATCCTTCCCTAAGTGGAGGAGTTTGAGTATCTTGGTGTCTTGTTCACAAGTGAAGGAAGAATGGAACGGGAGATCGACACTTGGATCAGTGCAGTGTTTGCAGTGATGCGGACTTTGCATCAGTCCGTTGTAAGAAGAAAGCTAAGCCAAAAAGGAAAGCTCTTAATTTACCGGTCGATCTACGTTCCTTCCCTCCCCTATGGTCATGAGCTGTGGGTCATGACTAAAAGAAAAAGATCCCAGATACAAGCAGCCAAAATGAGTTTCCTTCGCCAGGTGTCCAGTTATCCCTTGGCGATAGGGTGAGAAACTTGGTCATCCATGGGGGGCAGCTGAGAATAGAGTCGCTGCTCCTCCACATTTGGAAGAGACAAATGAGGTGTTTGGGGAATACAAAAACGATAGATGAAAGTGAAATTAAGGTATTTATTAAAATGATAATAATCGTTCAGATAACATGCATAACTCGACATTACTCCCGCCAGACATGGGGTACAATTACAATGTTGAGGCAAAATCGATGTTAATTGAACATAAATTAATAAAAGGAGATAATGATTAATATGATGATACTAAGGGTAAGTAAAATTGAGTATATGATAAATAAATATAGTATATGATATAATAAAAAGCAAAAAAAAAAAGAAACAAGGTTAAAAGTATTCAAAAGCATTAGGTTATCGGGAAAGTGTAACTTTTTGAGTGAGCCTTTTCGGGCTGATCAAGTCCTATGAAGCTCGAAGCCTAATTTAGTAATACGGAATTTTAGGGTTAAGGATAAATTGAACACCCAACTAGTCCTTAAGTATCCACGTAATATCGATGGCTTTACCCTGCAATTACCTTATTATAGCGATCTTTTTACGCGTGCCCAGTCAGAGAGGAAGAAATCAAAAATAAGCATTTAAATGTTGCTTGAAGATTTCCTCCCGTCGTTATGTTCCCTTGATATTACAAAAAGAAAGACTTAATGTCTACCTGCCTTTGTGAAACGGACCGAGAGCCCCGTACTTCCGTGTACAAGGTATATTATATATGTTATAGTTTTTAGTGTTATAGTTTTTTGGAGAACATTCTAGAACGTTTTTGGCTTCTCCACCCCAAGTGGGAAGTACTTTTGGTTATTGTGTAAAGTACTTTTCACCATCCCTGAAATTTCTTGACATGCCCCTTCTCGGCTCACTCAAAGTAGGTCAAAGGTGCTTGTAAATGCACCCATTACTTTCCATAACATTACATTAATCTCTTAAACAAGAAGCAATAGATGTATCTGGTAAATGCAGCTACTACCTTTCTTAATAATCCTTTAATCTCTAAGCAAGAAGCAATAAACGTATAAACATTCTTGTGAATCCTCATGTATTCAACAGGCTTGTTGGTAGCACATCGTGTGTCGCTTTGTCTGAGAGAGACAATCATACACAGGTCACAAAGCAGTTTCAAAGCATCATCTACTTCACTATAGGAGAGATAAAAAGAATGTCAAACAGCATGTTAAAACTGGATTAAAGAAGGTGTGATCAACGCTTGCAGCCATCCTGTTTGGGAATTCAAGGCTGTTGCAAGCATCCTGTTTGGCAATTCAAGGGTGCTGCAAGCATCCTGTTTGCTCAGCGATCTTGCTGCTACAAACCGCAGGGTGTGATCAGCCTTGGTAAAACAGTCCTGTTAAAACTTATGATAAAAACATCAAAGATATGAATACAAAGTGCCAAGTTACTGACTTTGGTATGTGTGTGTATTGTGGTAAGAATTGTGAGAGAATAAGGTTTATTGAGAGACTTTTGCTGTGCTGGCGATCTGGTTAAAGTATAATTTGGTTTGGGAACATCTAGTGTCTGAACTCAGAGTTGGTTCTAGGGCTCAGCTCAACACATTGAACCCCCTAGCCCTTAAGACAATTACTATCAATTGCTTCATTGCTTCACGTGGCATGGCAACCCATTTGACATGTTGGATAAAGTTGCTGGGTAGATGAAGTCTGGGTGTCCCTGCTCCCAGGTCCCAATTGCCCCCGCGAGCCGACGTCGGATAAGCGGTAGAAAAGTGGATGGATTGGATGAATGTTTGCAGTATAAGTTGGCAAGGGGAACAACTTTTTGCCGACATAGCGACATTGTCACCATATTTACTGACTTTTGTGACCCTCTTAATGACTTTTTCACAAGGAAGTAAAAATGGAGATTTTTATTGGCAACGTTGTGTTCTGCAAAGTGTAGGCAAGTGATAATTGTGAGTGATGATAGTGTAGGAATTCCTATTAACCGACTATAGACTGCTTTTTTAAAAAATATTTAGAAAGTGATGTAATGGTCATAGGCATTTTGTTTAACATTATTTCTATTCTTTTAATTATAGAACTATGTTCTATAATTAAAAGAATAAATATAAATAATAATAAATATAAATAAATAATTAATAATAATAATTAAAAATATAAATAAAGAATAATAATAAATAAATAGTAATAAAATAAATAATAAATATAAATGATTATAAATATAATAAATAATAAATATATTAATTTATCAGTTTATTGAAATTCATCTAATTAATTTTATAAATACTAATTGCCCCTTATTGGTATAGGATGTAAATTTGAAGGTGACGGATTGTGAACTCACTTGTGAAGGAGAATTGTTTTTTGTTTTTCCAATATGTTAAACATTAAATCAAGCTACAATGGTATGATTGTTCTTGGCTGACCTAATCTCCATTTGCTCAGCTCCAGCTACGGTTTCACCAGGACTTAAACCTTTTCAATCACGATGACAGCTCAACAAAAAACAAACGTGGCGTTCTACCGAAGCATGCCACAAATGTCATGCGCTCTTGGCTTTTTCAGCATATTGGGGTGAGTCGTGTGTGCATCAGTGCTTTTGTATGTCTAGAAATAACAATGTCGTCTTCTTTTCCACTTCAGCATCCTTACCCAACAGAGGATGAAAAGAAACAGATAGCCACTCAGACAAATCTGACACTTCTACAGGTCAATAACTGGTGGGTGAAGTTGTCCCAATGACTTGCAAATGCACTTCTTTTATCTACATATTCCTTAACAATGTGAATAATTTAACTGTATTTTGATGTTTGAATACCATGGGCTTACAGTGAAGAAAATGAGTATTTGAACACCCTGCTATATTGCAAGTGCTCCCACTTAGAAATCATGGAGGGGTACAAAATTTTCATCGTAGGTGCGTGTCCACTGTAAGAAAGATAATCTAAAAAGAAGAATCCAGAAATAACAATGTATGATTTTTTTTTTTTTTACGATTTGTGAGATACAACTTCAAATAAGCATTGAAACACCTGCCTATCAGCTAAAATTCTGACACTCACAGACCTGTTAGTCTGCCTTTAAAAGTCCACCTCCACTCCACGTATTATACTGAATCAGACGCACTTGTGTGAGGTCATTAGCTGCATAAATACACCTGTCCACTCCATACAATCAGTAAGACTCAAACTTGTAACATGGGCAAGACCAAAGAGCTGTCCAAAGACACCAGAAACAAAATTGTACATCTCCACACAGCTGGAAAGGGCTACGGAGAAATTCCCTAGCATCTTGGTGAAAAAGGTCCACTATTGGAGCAATCATTAGAAAATGGAAGAAGCTAAACACGGTGGTCAATCTCAATCGGAGTGTAGCCCCAAGCAAGATATCTCCTCGTGGGGTCTCAATGATTCTTAGAAAGGTGAGGAATTAGCTCAGGACTACACGACAGGACTTAGTCAATGACCTGAAAAGAGCTGGGACCACCGTTTTCAAGTCGTCATGGTTTGAAATCACGCATGGCACGGAAGGTTCCCCTGCTTAAACCAGCACATGTAGAGGCCACTTGAAGTTTGCCAATGACCATTTGGATGATACTGAGAAGTCATGGGAGAAAGTTTTGTTGTCAGATGAGACCAAAATGGAACTTTTTGGTCATAATACCACCAACCGTGTTTGGAGGAAGAAAAAGGATGTTTCATCCCAAGAACACCATGCCTACTGTGAATCATGGGGCTGGTAGCATCATGCTTTGGGGGTGTTTTTTTGCACATGGGGCAGGATGACTGCACTGTATTAAGGAGAGGATGATTGCGGCCATGTATTGTGAGATTTTGGGGAACAACCTCTTTCTGTCAGTCAGAGCACTGAAGATGGGTCGTGGCTGGGTCTTTCAACATGACAACGACCCGAAGCACACTGCCAGGAAAACCGAGGAGTGGCTCTGTAAGAAGCATATCAAGGTTCTTGCGTGGCCTAGCCAGTCTCCAGACCTAAACCCAATAGAAAATCTTTAAAGGTAGCTGAAACTCCGTGTTTCTCAGCGACAGCCCAGAAACCTGTCTGATCTAGAGATCTGTGTGGACGAGTGCGGCAAAATCCCTGATGCACTGTGTGCAAACCTGGTGAACACCTACAGGAAACGTTTGACCTCTGTAATCCCAAACAAAGGCTACTGTGCCAAATATTAACATTGGTTTTCTCAGGTGTTCAAATACTTATTTGCAGCTGTATCATACAAATCGTTAAAAAAATCATACATTGTGAATTCTGGATTTTTCTTTTTAGATTATCTCTCAGTGGACATGCACCTACGATGAAAATTTCAAACCCCTCCATGATTTCTAAGACCAAAGAAAAGGTTGAAGGTTGTTGTGAGTACCTGAAGACTGTGGGTGTTAGAGAGGAAGATGCACGAGATAGGCTTAGATGGAAAAAGATGACACGCTGTGGCGACCCCTAATCGGGACAAGCTGAAAGGAAAAGAAGAAGAAGAAATGATGTCTGGATTTTTCTTTTTAGATAATCTCTCTCTCTCAGTGGACATGCACCTACGATGAAAATTTCAGACCCCTCCATGATTTCCAAGTGGGAGAACTTCCATTATAGCACGGTGTTCAAATACTTATTTTATTTACTGTATGTTGCCTTTACTGGCTCACTGTTGTATGCAATATATGATCGTAAAATGTTTTAGTTAATGTCCCGTTTGGGAGATGTGGGAATGTCCCCTCATTAGATCTAATGAGGGGACAGCTTCAGTAGTCAGTCTGCTCCAGTACCTGATTTAAAAAGAATCATACTTTGGGAGTTCACACAAGTTATTCTGCCTTTTGTTTGCAGGTTTATAAATGCTCGAAGGCGAATTCTGCAGCCAATGTTGGATGCTAGTTCTTCTGAGACGCCCAAAGCTAAAAAGAAGACTCCTCAAAACCGGCCACTCCAGCGGTTCTGGCCAGACTCCATTGCCTCAGGAGGTGGCACTCAACAGCAAGTTACAATGCCAGATGGTATACATATATACAAAAAAAAAACTATAAAGACAAACAGATTTGTCCTATTTGTATTGGGGGGAAGAAAAAAAATCATGAAAACTGTTTTGGTCAGTCAAATAATATTGTAGACTAACCCTAATTTGAATGCAATGAGTTTGATACCTCGACTCTTACAAAATGTGTAATTACTGTGACCACCTGAGTGACATTCTGTAACTCAAATCCTAATCCTGGTCCACTAAAATGCAGGCATGAGCATTTCATGGAAACGATCGTTCCGTTACCGTGTCATTACCCAGCCTGAGAAAACATGGAACCGAAAGTCCGTTTCCCAGATCTCAGGGCTTACTTTTAATAAAATTCGCCCATATGTGGAATGTAAAACAAGTTCCCAACGAAATACAACAATCTGTATAAAACGAACCTACATGAACCCCTTTATTATTTTTAATGATTCAAACGCCCAGCTTTGTCAGTGTGGTTTACAAACAGCACCGGTTTCCGCTTCTGCGCTACGCATGCGCAAGGTTGAGTTATTCATATCCGGGTCACTCAAACGCTAGTCAAACATGTCGGTTGCTAAGCGTAAAAGACAAGAGACCCTGTGTGTCCCTAAACACGTTCAAAAAGTGGACTATATCTGAAGAATTTACTGCCGAAACCAATGAAGAAGGTGAGGTAATAAAGCTGAGGTGCAGAATATGTTCGGAACACCATGCAGCAATACGGAACGAAGCGAAGCGGCGAGGCATATCGGGACCGCCGCTACAGTCAATTCTCAACTATATTGACGGGGTGTCTTACGTACACCGAGGTAATGCGGATAAACACGTGAAGAGCGGCTCACTCCACGACTGGGCGAAAAAGAAGTTTTGTGGAGAAACGAATGAAACTGAAAGCGAACGCAGTCAAAGTGGACAAAGTACGAGTGGTGTGTCTAATGCCGCAACAGCAAGTTCAACAAATCCAACCTTAGAAGGTTTTATCAGGCAAGGCAACGACAAAAACTATACGCGGGCTCTTCAATATAGCTTTTTCATTGGTGATGGGTGAAAAATCATACAGTGACTTCCCTTTTGCAGTGGAACTACAAAAGGAAATGGACTAAAATTTTTGCCAGGGAAAGATGACTGTTTTTCTTGTGTCAAGTTTGTCCATTTTTTAGCTAAAGCTGTCAAAGATGACATTCATCATATTTTGTTTTCTGCTAATGTTTTCACTGGGGAAATGGATGGTTCTGAGGCTCGCAAAACTGGCGAAGAGAAGGAGCTGGTTTATTGCAAAGTCATGGTTAGAGGACAGCCCACGGAGTTGTTTTTAAAGTGTCAGAAGATGACAGATTTTGGCGGCATAGATGCGTATTGTACAAAAAGCATTCGATGCAGTTTTTCTGACGGATTTAAACCTGCCTTCTGAGAAGTACAAAAATCAATTGATCAGTGTGTGTGCCGATGGAGTAGCCGTCAACATGGGTAGATTGAATGGGGCATGCACACAGTTTAAAACAGAGAGGCCATGGCTAATCATAATACACTGCATTAATCATCTTGTGCCAATAATCATTAATTGCATTGATGCCCGGTTCACGTCATTCCAGGATCCTGTGTTGCAAGCAATGCAAATTGCTAAACACACAACATGAGACTGCCAGGATCCGAGCTACGGAAAAGATGCCTTGCGTATTCTGTCGGAATGTTTTGAAGTGCCTCTTAGCACTTAGAAGTTTAACATGGAGATGGCGTTGAAGGAACTGATGCTGTAAAAAAAACTCAAGACTAATAAGTTCTTCAATTACAATGGAAAAATCTCTTTCTGGGAGAAAATCTTCTCACAGTATCATGACAAATTTCCACATTTCTTGCTGATCATAGAGATCTGTCTTGTGATGTCTTTCTCAAGCTCAACAGTGGAACGCGGTTTCTCCACGCTCAAACGTCATCTCTCAGACAGCAGACTACGGTTGTCGAACAACAAGGTGAATGATTTGCTCATGTTCAGACTCAACGTCCCAGCCCTAAAAAATCTGGACCCCACCTATGAAGCCAAACTTGTGCGTAAAGCAGTCAACCTGTACTTAGAGTCACTGGTCCTCAGTCGAGGCAGATACAGACATACAGTCACACAAAAGTCTACGACAATATTACCAGCAGAAACGGGATCGCCTGACCTGTTCATGCCACGCTCGGCCTCAGGAGTGATCTCCGGCAGGGGTGATGCAGAGAATGACCTGCTTGTTGATCTGTGTGACACTGACTCGGACACTGACACACAGTCAGAGTGTGACTCTTCAGACGAATCTGACATTGACAATAACCTTTGTTGTTATTGTTATTCGTTATTAACGAATGACTGAAGCCTGTTATATAGTTCCAGTTCAACTAGTCCTAGGAAGTTCCTAATTTTTCATTGATCTCATATATTACACATGTTATTAACATAAATGTAAATGCATCCATGTTCTGTTTACACATACTGTACATTTGCATGTATCTCATTCTAGCCTGGTAGGCAAATGCACCTTTTGTCCTTAATAACCGTGATCACATGAGTCTGGTTCAAATCCAGCCTCGGTCACAGGGTCTTCACGATTCTCTTGCTCTCACTGTTACTGGGGCCTTGGTGACTAAGTGATTGAAGGCGCTGGTAGTATTGATTGTGGCAGTGCTGTTGTCACTGGAAATATCTGGCCTTTCACCAGTGTGGCATACATGTGGATCGCGCTCGGTGTGGAAATTTTGGTGTATGTCATATGTGAGAGAGTTGCCAGTAACTCGCGAAAGGTTGGGGGTTCTCTCCAGGTAGTCCAGCGTCCTCCCCCCATAAAGTTGGCAAGCCATCATATAAGTGGAAAAATCTCGAGTACAGCTATAAACACCAAGCAATTTATCAATCAATCTCAATGACCATGATCACGGCTGAGCTTTGATTCAAGGATTTTAAGTTTGATTTGATTCTATTTTACACACAGTGCTCTGTTTTTCTTAGTCTGACTCAACACGCGGGACAGAGTGAGACAATTTTAATCCTGCTCATTTTTTGTTCACAGTTCAGCAAGTTCACCAAGCAATACATAATGATCTCATAGGATGTTCCTAATTTTATTTTCATTTTTTTGTTGATCTCTTGTAGTCACTATTCGTACATGTATTCTAGTCCGGCTGCCAGGTCCATGTAATGAACCTCTTGACTGATTGTTTTTATTATTTTGTTTTATAATCAAGGAATTTAAGTTTGTTTTTCATTTATTTGCTAAGTTTTCACAGACAGAGTTCTGTATAAATAAATGTTCTAAAACCAGTTTCATGCACGTTTGTAAATTTATAACAGTGTTGGTCATATGGGAAAGGCTACCGGATTCCTGAAACTTCCGCAACTTATTAGAATTCCAAAACCATAATGCATGCAGTCATATTCATCTTGCTGTTTCAGTTGGAATGAGTTGTGGCTGCATCAGTAGTAAAGGCCCATGCCTTGTACCTGTGCAGACCTTCGAGGCTCCGGTTCAAAACCCAGCCTTGGTCAGGGAATTCAATTGTCATGATTCTCTTGCTCTCAGTAGGTGTCTAAGTGAAACGGCGCTTGTGGATCCACAATTGCACTAAAACCTTCGCTGTAAATCAGTCGCCTTTCAACACTGGTGCTTTCCTGATTGGGTTGCGCAAAATGCGTAAGAGGATGTTTGTCACGTGTGAAAGAATGGCCAGCACTCACCAGAGGCTGGGTGTTCTCTCTGGCTTCCTTCACCCGTAAGACTGGAGTGAAAGCTTCTTCAGTATGGTCATAAACACCAAGCAAACAAAGAAACAAACAAGCTTTTTCTCTCAGTGTTTCAATGACACAAATTGAAATGTTAAAGCCAGACAAAATTTCTGAAAAGTTGGCATTGAAATTTATGTTTTCGGTAATCTATAATCTATAAAGTTTTGTGCTCAATCTGCACTTGGCAGTTGTATGTACATGCAGCCACTACCAGAAAAGAAATTGCTTATCAATAGTGAGGGAACAAAATAAAACAAATGCGTGCAAATGATATCAATGTCAGTGCCAAAATATTCATTGTAATTATTGTTAGTAGTTGTACTAGTATTATGTAAGTAAATAGTTAATGCATGTCATCTTCCTAAAGTTATTTTTGGTAAATGAAATATATTGTGCCCTTGCCCACTCACTGCCCCACATATTTGTGGATTTTGCTCGTTTTTTTTTTGTTTTTTTTTTTTTATAATGAACCGTATTTTCAAGTCCATAATCTGCAGTTAAAGATTTTAATTTCTCTCCTTAATAGAAGGGGCGCATTACAATGCGGCGCGCCTTATGTGCACACTAACCCTGTGTGACTTGTCCAATGAAGAATAAGCGAACACATTGGTTTTGTTATTAGCCTGGATGCTAGCATGTGTTTTAGCATGTATGTAAGCTATCATATGATGGCGCTCATGAGGCAGTGAGGAATAATTGAAGTTTACATCTTTAAGCAGAAGAAGCCTACATTGATCCACACACTGCCTGTGTAGGCAGGCCATTACTCAAGATGTTGTTCACACTCAATGTGGCAGCTCCATCCTCAGCACCCTTCTACCAATATACTCACTCTCTAGTCTCTGAACATGTCCAAACCATCTAAGTCTGCTTTCTCTAACCTTGTCTCCAAAACATCCAACTTTGGCTGTTCCTGTAATGAGCTCATTTCTAATCCTATCCAACCTGCTTACTCCAAGCGAGAACCTCAGCATCTTCATTTCTGCTACCTACAGTTCTGCTTGTTGTTTCTTTAGTGCCACCGTCTCTAATCCATACATCATGCCGGAATCACCATTGTTTGATAAACTTTGCCCTTAATCCTAGCGGGGACTCTTCTGTCACATAGAACACCAGACACCTTACGCAAACTGTTCCACCCTGCTTGGACCCGTTTCTTCACTTCTTTACCATACTCTCCATTGCTCTGTATTGATGACCCCAAGTATTTGAAGTCATCCACCCTCGCTATCTCTTCTCCGTGGAGCTTCACTCCACGTCCTCCGCTCCTCACATTCACACTCATATGTTCTGTTTTACTTTGGCTAATCTTCATTCCTCTACATTCCAGTCCGTCCCTCCATCTTTCTAATTGTTCCTCCGCCTGCTCTCTGCTTTCACTGCAGATCACAATATCATCTGCGAACATCATAGTCCAAGGGCATTTCAGTCTAACCACATCTGTCAGCCTTTCTATGACTACCGCAAACAGGAAGGGGCTCAGCAAGGATCCCTGATGCAGTCCCACCTCCTCTTAAATTCTTCTGACACACCAACGGGACACCTCACCACTGTTCTGCTGCCCTCATACATGTCCTGTACTGTTCTAGCATATTTCTCCGCCACACCAGACTTGTGCATGAAGTATCACAGTTCCTCATAGGCTTTCTCTAGGTCTACAAAGACACAATGTCGCTCCTTCTGTCCTTCTCTTTTACTTTTCCACAAGCATCCTCAAGGAAAATAATGCATCTGTGGTACTCTTTCTAGGCATGAAACCATACTGTTGCTCACAGGTACTTACTTCTGTTCTGAGTCTAGCCTCCACTACTCTTTCCCATAACTTCATTTATGATTCATCATCTTTATTCCTCAGTAGTTTCCACAGCTCTGAACATCGCCTTTGTTCTTAAAAATGGAGATGAGCACACTTTTCCACCATTCTTCTGGCATCTTCTCTCCTGCTAGTATTCTATTGAATAAGTTGGTCAAAAACTCCACAGCCTCCTCACCAAATTGCTTCCGTACCTCCACTGGTATGTCATCAGGACCAACTGTCTTTCCATTTTTCATTCTGTCCAGTGTCTTTTTAAGTTCCCCCTTACTAATCATTGCTACTTCTGGTCATTCACGCTTGCCTCTTCAACCTTACCTTCTCTCCCATTCTCTTCATTCATCAACTTCTCAAAGTACTATTTCCATCTACTTAGCACACTACTGGCACCAGTCAACATATTTCCATCTCTGTCCTTGATCACCTTTACTTGCTGCCCTTCCTTCCCATCTCAATCCCTCTGTCTGGCCAACCTGTAGAGATCCTTTTCGCCCTCTTTCGTGTCCAACCTGGTGTACATGTTGTCATATGCCTCTTGTTTCGCCTTCGCCACCTCTACCTTTGCCCTACATCGCATCTCAATGTATTCCTTCCACTTCTCGTCAGTCCTCTCCATGTTCCACTTCTTCTCTAATCTCTTTCCTTGGATGACTTCCTGTATTTTGGGGTTCCACCACCAAGTCTCCTTCTCCCCTTTCCTACCAGAAGACACCCCAAGTACTCTCCTGCCTGCCTCTCTGAGTACCTTGGCAGTAGTATTCCAGTCTTCCAGGAGCTCTTCCTGTCCATCTAGAGCCTGTCTCACCTCTTTTCAAAAGGCCACACAACATTCTTCCTTCCTCAACTTCCCCCACCTGATTCTCTGCTCTACCTTTGTCTTCTTAATCTTCCTACCCGCGACGAGAGTCATCCGACACGCCACCATCTTGTGCTGTAGAGGTACACTCTCCCCCACCACTACCTTACAATCAGTAACCTCCTTCAGATTACATCATCTGCACAAAATATAGTCCACCTGCGTGCTCCTACCTCCGCTCATGTTGGTCACTCTATCTTCCTGTTTCTTCTGGAAATAAGTGTTCACCACTGCCAATTCGATCCTTTTTACGAAGTCCACCACCATCTTACCCTCAAAGTTCCTTTGCTGAATGCTGTACTAACCCATCACTTCTTCATCGCCCCTGTTTCCTTCGCCAACATGTCCATTACAATCTGCACCAATCACAACTCTCTCTCTCCCTGGGATGCTCAGAACTACTTTGTCTATTTCCTTGCAAAATTTCTCTTTCAACTCAAGGTCACATACTACTTGTGATGCATAGCCGCTAAACACATTATACACAATACCCTCAATTTCAAAATTCTGTCTCATCACTCGATCTGATATTCTTTTCACCTCCAAAACATACTTAGCCAGCGCTTCCTTTTAAAATAATCCCTATTCCATTTCTCTTCCCATCTACTCCATGGTTAAAGAATTTAAACCCTCTTCTGAAGCATCTAGCCTTACTCCCATTCCACTTGCTCTCTTGGATTCACAATATATCAATCTTTCTCCTCATCATAATGTCAATTAACTCCTGAGCTTTTCCTGTCATAGTCCCAACATTCAAAATCCCTAGACACAGTTGTAGGGACTGTGCATGCCTCCTTTTCTTTTGCCAACTAAGTCACTTTCCTCCTCTTTTTTGTCTTCGACCTACATTACCTGAATTTCTACCCATGCCTTGCAGATTAACAGTGCCGGGGGCGGGCGTACTGAGTACGGGTCACGACCTATCTGTTATGGAAGTCATTTGACGAACAGTTATATGTTTGGCACAGTTTTACGCTGGATGCCCTTCCTGCCATAACCCTCTGCATTTATCCGGGTTTGGGACCGGCCTACAGGACGCACAGGAATTTTGCACCCCTTCGTGCTACAGATAGACAAAAACAAGAAAACAAATAAAGTCAGCACATAAGATACACAAATTACACACTACCTAGTCTATGTTGAAGGTAAAGTAAGATAAAAGCAATCAAATATACAAAGTCAACATGTAAGATACACAGTTTACACACTACCTTGTCAATGTTTAAGTTCAAGTCAGATAAAAGCAATCAAATATACAAATTCAACACATAAGTTAAACAGATTACATACTACTTAATCTATGTTAAAGTTTAAGTCAGATAAAATCAAATAAACAGCATATAAGTTACAGAAATCGCATACTACCTGTGTGAAATTATAATGGATATGACGATTCAAAGGATATGTAGATGTAAGGGATTAGGTAAGGTTGTTAGTGTGCTAACTTGGGCCGAGCAGCCTCAGTGTGAACGATACGGCTCGTCTTTGGGTACTAACATAAGACTTGTTAAATTTCCTATAAATCCTCAGGTCCCTCGTTGTCCCCGTTGTTTCGGTCGTACACGTTATGAAGTTATGCACATTTGATGTTTCTTCAACAGCACGGTTTGATCGCAAATGCCACTCGTTGTTAGCCAGCTAACCTCAGGTGGTCTGGACCTATCTGCAAGTTTAAATTGGTGTAAGTAGTCAGTACTCACGGTCCTTGTTGTATACGAAACATTGGTTTTGCAGGTTGTGTAAGTACTCACTATCGTCATCTGTCAGCCTTTACGTGACCACAGCAAACAGGAAGGGGCTCAGAGCTGATCCCTGATGCAGTCCCACCTCTATCTTGAATTCTTCTCACACACCTACAGCACATCTCACCACTGTTTTACTGCCCTCATACATGTCCTGTACTATTCTAACATATTTCTCAGCCACACCAGACTTAGGAATGGAGTACAACCGTTCCTCTCTTTGTACTCTATCGGATTTCTCTAGATCCACAAAGACAATGTAGCTCCTTCTGTCCTTCTCTGTACTTTTCCACAAGCATCCTCAAGGCAAATGATGCATCTGTGGTACTCTTTCTAGGCATGAAACCATACTGTTGCTCACAGATACTTACTTCTGTCCTGAGTCTAGCCTCCACTACTCTTTCCCGTAACTTAATTGTGTGGCTCATCAACTTTATTCCTCTATAGTTCCCACAGCTCTGCATCACCTTTGTTCTTAACTAGCACACTTTTCCCCCATTCTAAGGGCATCTTTTCGCCCGCTAGTATTCTGTTGAATAAGTTGGTCAAAAACTCCATAGCCACCTCTCCAAATTGCTTCCGTACCTCCTCTGGTATGTCATCAGGACCAACTGCCTTTGCGTTTTTCATCCATTTTAGTGCCTTTCTAACTACTCCCTTATTAATATTGCATTTATCTGGGCTTGGGAGATGCATCACCCTACAGATTGAACTGGCTTGTGCCCCTATAGTGCTGCATTAGTATGTCACCTCAATTAATTTGTCAATCTTGACGAAATTATCCAAAAGCTTTTTTTTCGTTCACTTTTATTCGTGTTGTTATTCAACGTGTTTCCATCTATGACTTTTACAGTTTCTGCAATATGTTTTCAACACTACATGGGGTAATCACGACAGTGTCCCTTTTAAGTTTTAGTGATTGCTCAATGGCTTTTTCCTGAGTTCAAGCTCAATGCCTTATCGAGTGACTTAACGTTGTGCATACTACTACGTACTACAACTAGAATGTCATGGTTTGAAATCATCCATGGCACAGAAGGTTCCCCTGCTTAAACCAGCACATGTCAAGGCCCGTCTTAAGTTTGCCAATGACCATTTGGATGATACAGCAGAGTTAAGGGAGAAAGTTTTGTGGTCAGATGAGACCAAAATGGAACTTTTTGGTCATAATTGTGTTTGGAGGAAGACGAATGATGAGTTCCATCCCAAGAACACCATACCTACTGTGAAGCATGGGTGTGTTAGCATCATGCTTTGGGAGTGTCTTTTTGCATATGGGACAGGACGACTGCAGTGTATTAAGGAGAGGATGACCACGGACGGGCATGTATTGACAGATTTTGGGGAACAACCTCTTTCCCTCAGTTAGAACATTGAAGATGGGTCGTGGCTGGGTCTTTCAACATGACAGTGACCCGAAGCACACAGCCAGGAAAACCAAGGAGTGGCTCCGTAAGAAGCATATTAAGGTTCTGCTTTGGCCGAGCCAGTCTCCAGACCTAAATCCAATAGAAAATCTTTGGAATGAGCTGAAACTCCGTGTTTCTCAGCGTGAACCCAGAAACCTGTTTGGTCTAGAGAAGGTCTGTGTGGAGGAGTGGGCGAAAATCCCTCCTGCAGTGTGTGCAAACCTGGTGAACAACTAAAGTTAACGTTTGACCTCTAACTGCAAACAAAGGCGGCTACTGTACCAAATTTTAACATTGGTTTTCTCAGGTGTTCAAATGCTTATTTGTAGCTGTATCACACAAATAAATTGTTTTAAAAATCATACATTGTGATTTCTGGATTTTTCTTTTTTGATTATCTCTGTCACAGTGGACATGCACCTCCGATGAAAATATAGCAGGGTGTTCAAATACTTATTTTCTTCACTGTATAGACCAATAGCAGAACTTTAAAATCTATTCTAAAGATTACTGGAGTGGAGTGGCGTTATATGCTCTAACCGCTTTGTTTTGGTCAGAACGTGAACTGCAGCATTCTGAATGAGCTGCAGGTGTTTTGTACTCTTTGGGGAGTCCAGTCAGAAGACCATTACAGTAGTCAAGTCTACTTGAGATAAAAGCATGTATGAGCTTTTCCTGGTCTGCTTGACACATACAAGCCTTCACTCTAGATATGTTGGTAGATGGTAGAAGGCAGTTTTTGTTTTTGATTTGATATGATTGTTGAAGGTCAGGTCGGAATCAATCAGAACACCAAAGTTTCAGACTTGGTCTTTGCTTTTTTAACGATAGAGTCCAGGTGTTTACTCACAGTAATTCTCTTTTCTTTATTCCCAAAAAGAAATTGTCTCAGTTTTGTTGTGATTTAGTTTTAGCTCATTCCATTATCTATCTGATTTAGACCGTGGCACAATTCATCAATTGAACTGTAGTCAAGGCAGCAACAGGATTGAAGCAGGCAGTAACCTCTGCCATGGTGTGGGTTGTTTGCACCGAGCAATTTTGTACTCTACCTTATATGATGCAAACAGTGCTCGGTGGTTCACTAAAGTAGCTTTTCGGAATGATTGTTGGAAATATAATGCACGTTTTCCCTGGGAAAAAAAATCCACCGTCTTATCTGCATGACTCGGGTGTAATGGTAGGTACACCCAGGGGTGTCCATACTTTTTTACCCCAAGATCTACTTTTCAAGCAGCCTGCGTCTTGCGAGCTACCGATGACGGCGGATGGGGTGGTGGTGGGGGGTTGATGGGGCTCCCAAACCGTTTTAAGGTTATGTTGCCTCCTATATTTAAAATACAAATTAGCTTTCTGTGCACTACATTGTCTGTGCTTTCATCCTGGATCAGGCTGTGCCATGGTTGAATTTTAAAATTACACACAATCTCATCCTGCACTTTCTACTTTGGCTTCAGACCAGACCTTTCCCACTTGGAAAAAAGAAAGTCCCATCCAGTTTAACCACTTTTTCTTCAATTATTCACATACTCCGACAGTCATTGCATCTTAAAACAACAGCATTTCTTTTTTTAACTTTCTCCATTAATATCTAAACTAAACATAAGCAGCATGTCTAGCTCGTCTTTGCTCTACGTTGCCCAGACTGTTTTGCTAACTAAAGCAGCGTTGGTGGATGCAGTCATTATAAAACACATTGATGAGCTGCGTAAGTACTGTAACATTTGTAATTATGAGTGTACGTCTTTAAGAGCGGGTGTGGGGGAAGAGTGTTGGGTTAGAAACTAGGAAAAAGAGTGTGGGGGAGCAGCTGTCATTGTTAGAGAAACTTCACTGTACTGCCTAAAAGAAACCAGTGGCTTCTTCTTTTCATGTTTTACAGTACGTATGTGAATTGTGCCATTGAATGTAACAACCAGGCATCCCTCCCTCATTGAATCGCAGTTGCAATTTGCCACAAATTGAATAGCTGTATGTTATATTCAATTTGTATTGGAGATTTTTTGTGTGTG
Source organism: Syngnathoides biaculeatus (assembly GCF_019802595.1). Taxonomy (NCBI): domain Eukaryota; kingdom Metazoa; phylum Chordata; class Actinopteri; order Syngnathiformes; family Syngnathidae; genus Syngnathoides; species Syngnathoides biaculeatus. The sequence continues at coordinate 273,880 of NC_084653.1, forward strand.
TGTGCAACGCAGAATATCTGCGAAGAGACTGCATCACCGGTGCACAATTGCGCACGCGTGCAGTTTTGAGGGAACATTGGGTGACATCATTTTTTTTTTTTTTTTTTTTTTTTTTTTTTTTTTTTGGGCATGCCATCCCACGATCGACGCATTGAGCACACCTGTACTAACCTTAGACGTCATGCTTGTAAAATGTATAAATGTAAAAAAAAGACCTAAAAGCAAAAAGGGGAGGGGAATGGTTACAGGGTCTTTAAATTAACACATTTTATTCCTTTATTTGTACAGTAAACTCTAAACTACAATAAACTCCATATCGGGAGATACTCAAAATGAAAGACTCTGCACTCGGGTGAGGGGAAAAAAAGGTGATCATAGATTGCTAAAAATCACCTCTTAAAAACAGCTTTTGCTTATTCTAAACATTCTAGTGTGGAAACATACAGTCACAAACATGGTGAAAATCAACCTTCACACTATAATTCACATAGATGTCATGATTCACTCATCTGACACAGGCTTTTTGTTCTTCTTGTCTTGGCTGCCAGCATTATTAGTAACGTGTGTGTGTGTGTGTGTGTGTGTGTGTGTGTGTGTGGTGTGTGTGTGTGTGTGTGTGTGTGTGTGTGTGTACACACAAGTGACATGCTGTCTTGCAGCTCTTGAAAATATTCCACCCAAAAAAATGCAATTCTTGACCAAAACATTTTTTTTTTATTATTCCAACAAATACACTCACAAGGGAGTGACCATTGGAGTGGTAGAGTTCTGTCTGGGGCCACCCTAGGCTATGCCCCAGCATCTAGACATACGGTCCAAAATTATGCAACAGTAATCGCACAAAAATTTTGCATTTGTGTACATTGACTTGTCTGTATTTTAGGTACAATGGTGACAATGAATGTGGAGGGGCTGCACAGCTTGACATCAGATGGTGCAACACTGGCAGTACAGCAGGTGATGCTTGGAGGCCATAGTGAAGATGAGTCTGGAGACAGTGGAGATGAAGACGATGATGCAGATATGGCTGGGCTGAGCCTTGACAACAGTGACTCACTGCAGTAGATAACCCACACAAACATACACTACATTTCCACACAATGTGTAAAATAAGTACACGTTACTAGGTTTTCTGACAGTCATTTTACAAACAAGTTACCTGGTTTTCTGACAGGCATTGTACAGACAGACACACAGACGTTGAAACCGAGCACAACACAGGGAATTGTCCCACACTTCCTGAAATCCCTCATTGGTGTGTGTGTTTTTCAGAAACTTTTTTTTTAATTATTTAGTTACTGTAGGCGATTGCACTTTGTATATTTAAGAAGAAAAAATCATCAGAAGAAAGTGTTAAACACCAGAAGCAAGTTTGTATGCTACATTAAATAAATATTGGAAAATATAATAATTTTTCCTCACCCCTTTTGAATTGTAAGTTTGAATGACACTTTAAAATTGTATTGCTAGGATTTGTCTCTTTTTGCATGCTTGTGTTTTGAGTAGAACTGTGCAAGGCTGACTCCACAGCGCTCACATGGACCTCTGCAAATGAGCAAAGTTCCAGGGAGTTTAAAAATAAAAGAAAGATCCTTATTTTTCTATACATAGGTTTGGAATTGTTTTTTGTTGAATTTTTTCTGTTTTGTAACAAATGTTGATGTACAGATTCATAAATCCAGCAACCTTGATTTACAAGGTTCATTGAAGTTTTCTTAAAAAAAGGAAAAATGATGAATAAATTATTTACAGGAGTTTAAAACTTAAAAAAATCAGTCAGATCAAAGCCTGTGTTCTTTTCTTAATACAGTCAATAATGACTGAATTTGAATGTTCAAAAACAGCTAAACTGCAGAAGACTGCATTTCACACTCAAAGAACCACCAATAATTTTTCTCTTTAGTCACTGAAGAGTTTACCTGAGTAACATGAATTTATTTTTTATGACATTTTTGCCAACATGTTTCCAATGTCTATTTGCATCATTTGGAATTTAAGAAAAATATTGTGGGTGGAAATTTTAAATTCACAATTCAGAACACTATGCTGATACAGTCATAAGACTTATTGTCTTTTCGTTTACATTTCTTTGGAGAAACAAAGGACACACAAAATAATCTACTCAACAGCGACAATAAAGTACACATTTCCAAATACAAACACTCCAGTTTGACATTCAGACTTAATTTGAAGCTCGTCAATTCCCCTTCCCTTACATACATAATTAGTGAAACGTTTTTTTTCACTGTTGCTGCACTGTTGGCTCATGTTTGAATGATCAATATTTGCTGCAATCTGATGTCAACACACATACAGTAGAACCTCGGTTTATGGAAGACCCGTTCGAACAATTTGGTTTATGAAGAATTTTGAACAAAACTACCTCGGGTTGCACACTATTTTTGGTTTACAGTTTTGTCTATTTTTGGTTTACAGTCATACCTGCTTTTTCTCACGCAACAAAAATTGGCTTCAAGCATTTTTTTTGCCCTAAAATGGCAACGACATCTCTCAATGCAACACGAAAGCTTCACTGCATTGGGGAGGTAGTGGCCCTTTAGGGCTACCAATTCAAATGAAGTTGTGACATTCTATTAAACATAAATAAAAACAATAGAATCATTTGCAAATCATGTTAAACCTATATTTAATCATATACACTACAAAGATATTTAATGTGCAAACTGATCAACATTGTTTTTAGCAAATCATTAACTGAAATTTTTATGGCTGCAACACATTCCAAAAAAGCTGGGACAGAGTCATGTTTACCACTGTGTTACATCACCTTTTAACATTCAATAAATGTTTGGTAATCGAGGACAGAAATTGTTGAAAATTGAATTATTGTGGGTTGAATTATTAATTATTATTTCTCATTTTTGCTTGATGTACAGCTTCAGCTATTAAACTGTCCGGGCTTTCCATTGTTGTATTTTACGCTTCATAATGTGGCACAAGTTTAGAACTCACATGCTTTTACTCTAAAGCCACGCTGTTGTAACGTGCAGAATCTGGTATGGCACTGTCTTGCTGAAATAAGCAGGGGTGTCCATGAAAAAGACATTGCTAAGATCATAGCATATATTTCTTCAAAACCTGTATGTACCTTTCAGCAGTAATGGTGCCTTTACAGATGTGCAATTTACCCTCACCATTGGCACTGAAACATCCCCATACTTTCACAGATGCTGGCTTTGAAAGTTGCGTCCATAACCCTCCGCATGATTCTTTTCCTCTTTGGCCCAGAGGACACAACGGCCAAAATTTCCTAAAACAAATTAAAATTTTGACTCATTGGCCCACAGAACACTTTACTACTTCACATCAGCCAGTGGCATTTCTGGGTGACTGGAAATGGCGTTTGTTTTGCATACCCCTGGTCTTCATTGACTGACATTGGTTCTCTGAAGTGTTCCTGAGCCCTTGTGGTGATATAATTGGGACATTGATGGAGGTTTTTAATGCAGTGCCGCCTGAGGGATCGTAGGTCAGCGGCGTGGAATGTTTGTTTTCAGCCTTGCCACTAACATGCATAGATTTCTCCTGGATCTCTGAACCCTTTGATGATAGTATGGACTATAGATGATGAAATTCCTAAATTCCTTGTAATTGTACGTTGGGGAACATTGTCCGTAAACTATTTGACTATTTTCTCACGCCCTTGTTCACAAAGACGTGACCCTCCCCCATTTTTGCCTGTGAATGACTGAGCAATTCAGGAAAGCTCCTTTTATACGCAATTGTAGCAACCATTCATTCATTTTCTGGGCCACTTATCCACACAAGGGTCGGGAGAGTGCGGGAGCCTAACCCAGCTATCATCAGGCAGGAGGCGCTATACACCATGAACTGGTTGCCAGCCCATTGGAGTGATGGTAACCACCTGTTCCCAGTTAGGCTGGTCAAATGTGGAAGGTTACAAGCAAGTGTTTGATGTGCATTCCAAAGGTTTGTCTTTTTTGCCACCTGTCCAAAAGCTGTTTTTTGGAATGTGCTGCACCCATGAAATTTTAAGTCAATGATTACTTGCTAAAAGCAAGAATTTCTTTGTTTTTCCATCAAATATCTTGTCTTTTCAAGTAAATATAGGATGAACATGATTGACAAATAATTGTATTCTGCTTTTATTTATGTTAAACACAATGTCCCAGCATCATGTTACTCTTGTAATTATTGTACCCAAAAGGCTGACACTCCCCAATGATTTGCTTGCTTTACCCACACATTGATCCAGTTTACGTAACAAATTAAAATTGTAAACTGAAGATTCAGTGTGTGTGTGTGTGTGTGTGTGTGGTGTGTGTGTGTGTGTGTGTGTATTTATATATATATATATATATATATATATATACATACATACAGTGAAGAAAATAAGTATTTGAACACCGTGCTATGTTGCAAGTTCTCCCACTAAGAAATTATGAAGGGGTCTGTGAAATTTTCATCGTAGGTGCATGTCCACTGTGAGAGAGATAATCTAAAAAGAAAAATCCAGAAAGCACAATGTATGATTTTTTTTTTTAAATGATTTGTGTGATACAGCTGCAAATAAGTATTTGAACACCTGTCTATCTGCTAGAATTCTGACCCTCAAAGACCTGTTAGTCCGTCTTTAAAAGTCCACCTCTACTCCATGTATTATCCTGAATCAGATGCACCTGTGTTCCACTAACCGTGTTTGGAGGAATTCGAATGATGAGTTCCATCCCAAGAACACCATCCCTACTGTGACGCATGGGAGTGCTTTGGGGTGTTTTTCTGCACATGGCAGAGGACGATTGCACTGTATTAAGCAAAGGATGAGCGCGGCCATGTATTGTGAGATTTTGGGGAAGAACCTCTTTGCCTCAGACAGAGCATTGAAGATGGATCGTGGCTGGGTCTTTCAACATGACAAAGACCCGAAGCACACAGCCAGGAAGACCAAGGAGTGGCTCCGTAAGAAGCATGTCAAGGTTCTGGCGGGGCCTAGCCAGTCTCCAGACCTAAACCCAGTAGAACATTTTTGGAGGGAGCTGCAACTCCATATTTCTCAGAGACTACCCAGAAACCTGTCTGTTCTGGCGAAGATCTGTGAGGAGGAGTGTGCCAAAATCCCTCCTGCAGCGTGTGCAAACCTGTTGAACAACTACAGGAAACATTTCTTCTTTTCATTTCGGCTTGTCCCGTTAGGGGTCGCCACAGCGTGTCATCTTTTGCCATCTTAGCCTATCTCCTGCATCTTCCTCTCTAACCCCAACTGCCCTCATGTCTTCCCTCACCACATCCATAAACCTTCTCTTTGGTCTTCCTCTCGCTCTTTTGCCTGGGAGCTCCATCCTCAGCATCCTTCTACCAATATACTCACTCTCTCGCCTCTGAACATGTCCAAACCATCGAAGTCTGCTCTCTCGAATCTTGTCTCCAAAACCTACAGGAAACATTTGACCTCTGTAATTGCAAACAAAGGCTACTGTACCAAATGGTAACATTGGTTTTCTCAGGTGTTCATATACTTATTTGCAGCTGTATCACACAGATGAATTGTTAAAAAAATCATACATTGTGATTTCTGGATTTTTCTTTTTAGATTATCTCTCTCACAGTGGACATGCACCTACGATGAAAATTTCAGACCCCTCCATGATTTCTAAGTGGGAGATATATATATGAGTGAGGGAGTGAGTGAGGGAGTTTTCATCAGTGTGCTGGAAAATCTCAATGTCTTCAGGTTGGAGTTGGATAGCTGCAAACATATATTTTCATGTCTGTGTTTCTTTTTATGAAGCATTGTTTTGTCTGGTTTCCCTTAGAGCTTTCTATTTTGGAATAAAGAATCTCCTAACTCTTCAACTGCATCATTCATTGCCCTATCACTCTGATTCCCACCAGATAATGCTGTCTCCATTGAAAAGGCAATTCAGTTAAGATGTTGAGTTTGAAGTCTCTTCCCTCTGGAAAAAGAAGAAAATTGTCTCTGTAAAGTAAAAATGTAAATTGTAAATAGAAATGCTGACACGCCGAAGAGAATACTGTTAACACTGCCAGATTTTAATGCTGAGATAAAAAAATATTTTCAAAATAGTAAAAAAATCAATCGTTTTTTTTCCTTTCAAATGTTGTGGGCTTGTCAGTTGAATGTGGCAAATCCATGCCCCACACAATTGTCAACCATCTTTCTTCTCTTACACTATGTTTTAGCACAAAAATAATGTTTTGAGCCTCAGGTGGCTGGAATACAGGACACCACCGGTTCCGTCCACAGGAGCGTCCACTGTGTAGTGTGAGGCATTATCCAACAGCTACTTGTAAACTAACTCTGGCCAAAAGATGAGCACTCATTGTTTGATGTTGCATGGGTGTTTGTCTGCATATCACCAGGGGCAACCCAGGTAGACACCAAGTGCGGCTTTGTCAGACCTCCAAATCCTCCCCCTGGTTTTAAGGACAATTATTTTTTCATTGGCAAAAGCAACAGTAGAACCTCACTCCCTCCCCCATTGATGATCAGCCATGGGGGCACAATCTTGGGGGTTTGCAAAGGGCATCCCTCAGGCCACAGAGACTTGAGTGTCTGTTAACCCTTGTTTATGGTTTCTTAAATATAGCAGAATGTCTTTGAGCCGGATATTCCAGAGATTGATGAGCCCGCCTAAAAAGTGTTCCACCCACGTAAATCCAATTTCCGGTCTGCTAAAGTACAGAATAGTGCGTATTTCGGTTTAAATAACAAATCAGGAACCCCCTAGCTAAATCTTGCAGTCATCCCATCCTCACATCCAATCTCCTATTCCATTGTTCGTCTGTCCTTTGTTTTCCTTTTCTCTGCATTGTTACCCCCGATTCACCCACGAGATTGTATTAAATTTTCTTTAAAAAGCACTACCTTTATCATTGTTTTTGTGTTCGACGAGACAACGAGATTCCGGTCTACCCTCATCTTTCAGCCTGTCCATTACTACCGGAAACAGGAAGGGGCTCAGCGCGGATCCCTGATGCAATCCCACCTCCACCTTCTTTACCTTTGGTTATTGAGAACTCGTAATTCCTGTTGTAACCTTCAGATTACTGGACTGGTTTTCATCACTTTATTGGAATGTTTGACATCTAAAAAGAGATGCGGTGCCACTATTCAAGATAAAGTATTTTTTTAATGCCAAAACTTAAAATTACGCTAAACCAGAAGTTGCTTCCGTCTTATTCCTTTCTCCTAAATTAATTGTTTTTATCCAAACCAATATACAGTGGTACTTCTACTTATGAAATTAATTTGTTCTGGAAGTCGTTTCGTAACGTGAGTTTTTCATAAGTCAAAGCACTTTTTACATAACCTAGTCCGTTCAAAGCCCCCCCGCACCAAAAATAAGCATTCAAAAGTACATAATGTAAAGAATAATAAAAATTACCTTCATTTACCTTTGGCATTGATCAACTATGTGAAGAAAAGGGTAAGTGACAAGCAAAAGGCATCGTGGAGGACAGAGGAGGAGGCAAATATTTTATGGCTGAGAGAAAACGAATGACCGTATGCACACACACACCTTAATTCCACTAAAGTTTCTTGGAGTCTGTGGTGGAGAAATATGAATTAACTTACATAAAACTCACAAAAAGTTGTACGTTTCTAATGTGCGCTAGCTTGTGACAGCGCGTGAAAGCGCTCTGTGACACTTGAGTGTCCAAGAGAAACAAAAAGCATGGGTAAAGGTTGATGTCCCTCTTAGCGAATGGTATGCCAGGAAGATGCTATGACGATAGCAGCTCTATCGCGCCACGCTAAACTTTGCATTCGTTGTCAGGTAATAGCACTGGTATAATCTGTGGACCCATTCAAACAACAAAATCTTTTGAACATGTTTTTGCTGCTTCTTTTACTATAAGGAGCCAATTAATATTTTGTCTGGAGATGCCTGTTGCGATTTGAAAATATTTTTCTACATCTAATTTAGTGTTTAAATAAGCAGTCACTCCCTTTAACCTCAAAGGCAGGTTATTGTAGTTTGCGACCTGAACAAATCTACACAGGGGATTGAGGATTTTTGGAAGACATAAGCCCTAGTTTCATTCAGAGGTACACATATTGTAACACTTGCAACGCTCATAGCCTGATTGTCACAAAAATGTGGTTTTACATTTACGAATCTACCGTCTCATTTTAATGAACTCAAATTCATTCTTTTGTTTGTAGTTATCCAATTTGTTTTTCTGGGACCTTGGGTGGTTCCCACAGGTACTACTCGAACAGAAAAATTTAAATAACGGATAGCGTTTTCATCCAACACCCAAGAGCAAAATTTAACTGTTTAATCGCCATTATGACAGCAGTCTCACTCCTCTAAATACCTTGGTCGGGTTGTTTTCTTCACCAGTTTGAGACGGAAGGGTTCTAAATACCACTACCCCCTTTGTAACCGGAGTTCAGTGACCTTGGCAGTGGGAATGAGAACAGCTATCTTGCAAGTGGCTAATAAAAACAACTTAGTTTTTAGTCTTAACAATGGTTTCAAAATCAATAACCTTCTTACAATTGACAAATGAACACTAACCCTATATTCATTTTTGCTATTTTTAAAGCTGTTTGTGGTTGTTAATAACTTATGAAAGGGATCTTCCCACTTGAGGTTTTTTTTTTTTTCATCATTCTTCTATCTGTCATTGTGTGGAAAATATTGGTAATCCGTATGGTCACCCAAACAGTGTTTTGAATGGAATGAGCCCTGTCATGCTTGTAATGTATTTATAGTTGAACTAAATCTATCCATTGTATCCATGGTCTGCGTTTCTTCCTTGGATTTCTTAAGTCCGTTCCTAATTGTACTATTCATTCTCTCACTTTGTGGAAGGCAAGAACAGTGGTGTTTCAAGTTAATGTGGAACATGAATCCTATTTTGTCGACCACTTTCCTTACAAAGTGTGTTCCATTGGTATGATGTCTTTGCATAACACTTCAGCTAATGTTAGTGCATCAGATAGTTTAGCTGGGAATATTTATACCCGATTTGAAAGAGCATCGACGATGACTAAACAGTATTGTTTTCCCTCACTTTTGTTTAGTTCAATGAAATCCACGTGTATTTTCTGAAATGGTTATGTAGCCCCTGAGGAAACTGACCACGTTTTGGATGCACATTCCCATGTGGATTATTTTGAGCACCAGTCAAACAACCCCTACAAAAAGTTTTGCATACAAGTTAAATCCATAGGTCATGTAATGCGTTTATACTAGGGCAACTATTCCCCCTGTTGAGACATGAGACTTTCCAATGCTCAATATTGCCGCCCACTTAAAAAGATTTTTTGGTAGAATGGGTTTTGTATCTGTGGTGACATAAATCCCATTTTGTAATGTAGCTCCTTTATTTTTCCACATTTTTAGTTCTGCTGGTAAGCTTTGTTGTTGCATTTTGTTTAACACAGAACTGAAAAGTATGTCTTCATTTGTTACATGGTCAGATAATCCCATAAAGGTTTTGGCAGCTGCTACTTTTGCTGTTTAATCTGCAAATGCATTTCCTAATGATACTTTGTCTATACAGTGAAGAAAATAAGGATTTGCACACCCTGCTGTATTGCAAGTTCTCCCACTTAGAAATCATGGAGGGGTCTGAATTTTTCATCGCAGGTGCATGTCAACTGTCACAGAGATAATCTAAAAAGAAAAATCCAGAAATCACAATGTATGATTTTTTTTAAACGATTTATTTGTGTGATACAGCTGCAAATAAGTATTTGAACACCTGTCCATCACCTAGAATTCTGACTCTCAAAGACCTGTTAGTCCACCTTTAAAAGTCCACTCCGAATATTATCCTGAATTAGATACACCTGTGTTAGGGTTAGGCCACACCAGAACCTTGATATGCTTCTCAGGGAGCCACTACTTGGTTTTCCTAGCTGTGTGCTTAGGGTTATTGTCATGTTGAAAGACCCAGCCATGACCCATCTTCAATGCTCTGGCTGAGGGAAAGAGGTTGTTCCTCAAAATCTCACAATACATGGTCGCGGTCATCCACTCCTTAATGCAGTGCAGTTGTCCTCTCCCATATGCAGAAAAACACCCCAGAGCATGATGCTGCCACCCTCATGATTCACAGTAGGGATGGTGTTCTTGGGATGGAACTCATCATTCGTCTTCCTCCAAACACAGTTTGTGGAATTATGACCAAAAAGTTCCATTTTGGTCTCATCAGACCACAAATCTTTCTCCCATGACTCCTCTGTATCATCCAAATGGTCATTGGCAAACTTAAGACGGGCCTTGACATGTGCTGGTTTAAGCAGGGGAATCGTCCGTGCCATTCATGATTTCAAACCATGAAGTGTATTACCAACAGTCCTAACCCTTGGAAACAATGATCCCAGCTCTTTTCAGGTCAATGACCAAGTCCTGTCTTACTTATTGTATGGGGTGGACAGGGGTGAAGTCGTCCACCCTCGCTATCTCTTCTCCCTGGAGCTTCACTATTCCTCCTCCGCCCCTCTCATTCACGCAGATATGTTCTGTTTTACTCCGGCTAATCTTCGTTCTTCTCATTTCCAGTGCGTACCTCCATCTTTCTAATTGGTCCTCCGCCTGCTCCCTGCTTTCACTGCAGATCACAATATCTATAAATATCATAGTCCAATGAGATTCCGGTCTAACCTCATCTTTCAGCCTGTCCATTACTACCGGAAACAGGAAGGGGCTCAGCGCGGATCCCTGATGCAATCCCACCTCCACCTTAAATTCTTCTGACACACCTACGGCACATTTCACCACTGTTCTGCTGCCCTCATACATGTGCTGTACTATTCTCACATATTTCTCCGCCATACCAGACTTGCGTATGCAGTACCAGAGTTACTCTCTTGGTACTCTGTCATGGGCTTTCTCTAGGTCTACAAAGATACAATGTAGCTCCTTCTGACCTTCTCTGTACTTTTCCACAAGCACACTTTTCCTCCATTCTTCTGGCATCTTCTCTACCGCTAGTATTCTATTGGATAAGTTGGTCAAAAACTCCACAGCCACCTCACCAAATTGCTTCCATACCTCCACTGGTATATCATCGGGACCAACTGTCTTTCCATTTTTCTTTCTGTTCAGTACCTTTCTAACTTCCCCCTGACTAATCATTGCCACTTCATGGTCATTCACGCTTGCCTCTTCAACTGTACGTTCTCTCCAGTTCTCTTCATTCATCAATTCACTGAGCACACTACTAGCACCAGTCAACATATCCTTAATCACCTTTACTTGTTGCACATCCTTCCCATCTCTATCCTTCTTTCTGGCCAACCTGTAGAGATCCTTTTCTCCTTCTTTCATACCACCAACCTGGTATACATGTCATCATATGCCTCTTGTTTAGCCTTCGCCACCTATACCTTTGCCCTATGACCCATCTCAATGTATTCTTTACGCCTCTCCTGAGTCCTCTCCGTGTCCCACTTCTTCGCTTATCTCTTTCCTTGTATAGTTTCTTTCAGCTTGTCCCTTTCGGGGTTGCCACAGCATGTCATCTCAGATGAACGCACATATATTTTTGGCACAATTTTTACACCGGATGCCCTTCCTGACGCAACCCTTCTCAGGGAGTGGAGGCCCCAGTGGGATCCGAACCCACAACCCCTGGTTTACCAAACCAGTGCTCTCACCACTCAGGTACGGGGCCTCAATTTCTTTCCTTGTATGAGTTCCTGTATTTTGGGGTTCCACCACCAAGTCTCCTTCTCCCCTTTACTTACCAGATGACACCCCAAGTATTCTCCTGCCTGCCTCTCTGAATACCTTGGCAGTAGTATTCCAGTCTTCTGGGAGCTCTTCCTGACCATCGAGAGCCTGTCTCACCTCTTTCCGAAAGGTTACACAACATTCTTCCTTTCTCAACTTCCACCACCTGATTCTCTGCTCTGTCATTGTGTTCTTAATCTTCCTACCCATCAGTCATCTTACACACCACCATCTTATGCTGTCGAGCCACACTCTCCCCCACCACTACCTTACATTCGGTAACCTCCTTCAGATTACATCGTCTGCGTGCTTTTACCTCCGCTCTTGTTGGTCACTATGTTCCTGTCTCTTCTGGAAATAAGGGTTCACCACTGCCAATTTGTATCCTTTTTGCGAAGTCCACCACCATCTACCCCTCAAAGTTCCTTTGCTGAATGCCGTACTTACCCATCACTCCTTTATCGCCCCTGTTTCCTTCACCAACATGTCCATTGAAATCTGCACCAATCACTCTCTCTCTGGGAAGCTCAGGACTACTTCGTCTAGTTCCTTCCAGAATTTCTCTTTCAACTCGAGGTCACATCCTACCCGTGGGACATAGCCGCTAACCACATTATACATAATACCCTCAATTTCAAATGTCATCATCATCATCATCATCATCATCACTCGATCTGATACTCTTCTAACCTCCAAGACATTCTTAGTGAGCTCTTCTTTTAAAATAACCCCTACTCCATTTCTCTTCCCATCTACTCCATGATAAAATAATTTAAACCCTGCAACAAAACTTCCAGCCTAACTCCCTTTCCACTTGTTCTCTTGGATGCACAGTATATCAACCTTTCTCCTAATCATCATGTCAACTACCTCCTGAGCTTTTTCTGTTATAGTCCCAACATTTAAAGTCTCTACACACAGCTGTATGGTCTGTGCATTCCTCTTCTTCTGCCGACCAAGCCGCTTTCCTCCTATTTTTTGTCTTCAATAATATCTGAATTTCTTCCTACGCCTTGCAGATTAACAGTTCTGCGGGCAGGTGTAGGAAGCCCAGGCCATGACCTAACCATTATGGAATTCTTATGATGAATGCTCATATATGTTTTGCACAGTTTTACGCCGGATGCCCTTCCTGATGCAACCCTCTGCATTTATCTGGGCTTAGGACGGGCCGACAGATAGCACTAATATTGTGCTGCCCACCAGGCTATAGATAGTCAAAAATAAGAAGAAATCAAATAAACATCAGCACATAAAATATACAATTCACATACTACCTAGTCCATGTTAAAGTTAAGGTCAAATGAAAGCAATCACATAAACGCAAACTACCTGTGTGAAAATATAAAGGATTTGGTGATTTAAAGGATATACGGATGGAAGAGATTCAAACCACATTGGCTCTCACTCTAGTAGTTGGAGGTGGAGCCACATTCGATGTTTCTTCAACATCAACGAATTGATCACAAACATGTCTCGTTGTTAGCTAAGCTAAGGAATACTAGGCTAATAAAGTTGAAGTTGATTTTTCCACTCGCAAAACTTCTTATGAGTACTCATGATCCTCCTTGTATACGTTACATAGGTTTTGCAGGATGTGTCGATAATAGCGTTTGATGATTTCCTCCTCGGTAAATATTAGAAAACAGTCGCGTTTTGTTGTTAGCGATCTAGGCTAACTTGGGCTGAGCAGCTTCAACGCGAATGATACATATGGTGATTTGGGTCCATCGAAGTCGTCGCCAGCACCGTCCCACGTCGAGTATTCACAAGATTTGGTCCAAATTCAGCAGGATTTATTGAATTACAATCAGGCTGGCCAGAGCCTCTTGTTTAAGCTGCCACCAGTTTTAGGACCAGAAGCAAAATGAAGTACAGCCTGAGCATTACCTGACTATTCAAAACACTTAGTACAAATGGTAGATTACAAAGGAGAATATATGACATCAGTATTGACTCAAACATATGGAGAAAAAATGCGACCAGCGGCATATTTCTCATTCAAATTGGATAGTGTGTCATGTGCACTTCCAGGGCTGTGGTTGCAGCATCCATGGCTGTTGAGAGTAGTTCCTCTATCGTGCTCTTTCACCCACTAACACAAAGAGTACCATATACAGTGGTAGCCTTACAGTTCTAGACTAATATGACCTTTTTGTCCCCAACTCGACATCTAACGTGCATGGCCATATTGCTGTCTTAGCCACTCTTCACACTGGAAAGATGTACTGTTTTAAATCCAACTACACTATTACCACTACCTGACGATGGGGAACACCATGACTGGCAATAATTATCCCTTATTATGCAGACCAGATTTAAAAGACCAACCATTGCAAACAGGAGAAATCCTTTTTATAGATGGACCATCAAAAAAGAATAATTTTGGAAAACACAAACGGGATATGCTGTAGTGACAGAAACACATATCTTAAAAGGTGAACCATTACCATCAACACTATTCATCACAAGCTGCAGAATTAGTGGCACAGTGACCCAGCCTTTCCAGGTGTCGCTGGGTCACTCTCTTGAGTCACACAGCCACTTACAAGAATAATCGAAACAAATGCATGATGAAATAATAATTCTAACATTTCCCTCCTATTTATTATGTATTTGCACAAATTCTCCATCATCTAGTGCTTCTAAAAATATTCAATTACAAAATCAGTATTTATTAAAAATACTCAGACACTCAGAGAAACATGTTTAATCTGGATCTGGAAACAAGTCGAATGGAAACCCATGATCGCTGTCACTCCATCAACATTCTTTATCGTTAAAGGATACATCTCCACCACCTGTTCCTTTGTGGGTCAGATTAATATTAATGTGTTAAAGGGCCACTGTCATGAAATGGATGATTTTTAGTATGTTATTAATGGAAAAAACGGCAGCCAATATGGGCCCATGTGTTTTGTCACCACAAAACATGATTTTGACGTATACATCTTTTTGTAACTCCCGCCATGAAAATCCTCTCGAGGGATTTGTTTTCGAGAAGAAGCAAGAAGTGACGTAAAGGACAGAAGCTCCCCCAAGTGGACTCGTTTGTTTCCATTCGTTTTACCTCCGGGAAGGTAGCTCGTTGTTCCTTCGTGTTCGCCAAAATGCCGTCTCGTTGCGTTGCTGGACTTTGCTTGAACACTCAGGAGAATGGATTTACCCTTCATAAGTTTGCAAGAGACCCGGTTCATTGTGAAAAATGGATTGCACGGTTGCAGAGGACGAGAGCTTCGTGGGTTCCAAATGACAGGTAGGTGTGTAGCTAAAAAACAGAATAGTTTGGGGCGGACCACGTAATCGGTCTCTCATAACGTAACAAAAGATCCACGTACGAAATGTGTTGATTTGCGCGTCGGTGAGCACCGGGCTGCTTCGCAAGCGAAGGCTGCGTTTCAAGTTTGCGGACAGCGGCGGCTCTGAAGAATGCAGCCGACAATGCCTCACTCAGCCGCGTGCGACGACAACGGTGTAAAGCGCCCTGGCTTGACGGTGTTGTTCATTGCGTACTCCGGCGGCTCTGAACAACCCCCAAAAGCAGCACAGATCGGCTCGGCGCCGAAAACGAGCCACACCGGCCGGCTGCAACGAGCCGCGATGGCTCATCTCCGCCGTGGAAGTGGATCAGACGGGGAGGCGGTTTCGCGGTGATCGAGATCATCTGAATGTGGCTCGAAACAATACCGTAATATTGCCCCGGTAACTTCACTTGGTTGTGTGGTGTTCTCCTTTTCGAAAAGAGCTTCCGTGTCAGAAGGGGCGTGTTCGTCTCCCATAGTAGGGTGCACCGCATGTTTTCATTGGCGAATGTCCGGGTGACATCACGGACAGAGGATGCAGCCAATAGGGCGACCACTTGGATGTCGTAGAATGACACTTCTGCAGCTTTGCGCATGGATGACGCACTCTCCGCTCACGTTTATTTTTTCGTATAGACATTGAGGTGAATAATGTTATGTATTTTTCATTATATCTATTTTAGAATGTTTATAGGGTAGACACTTGACCTTTAAGCTTCACAATGAATGCACATAGACAAAGAATACAGCCACAAGGTCAAAATTGCAACAAAAACAGCGACTGATACCAAAAATGACGACACCAGGGCTTTGTATTTTCCAAAGGCATTCATCCTTGTATTTTCCAAAGGCATTCTCCAGGCGTCCCACACTAAAGTTTAAACACAAATGTTTTTGATATTTCACCATTAAAGAGATTGTAATGTGCAATTTGTAATGCAAATGATTTTATCTAAATGAAAATATATGTTCAACCGTACCATAAAATACGTATCCTATTAGATGTTTTTTCCCAAAAAATATAAGTGCTTTTGAATTAAAGTCAGCAAACTTTGACCTAGTTTCCATCACTTGGAAAAACGACTCATTTCGGGGGCGGAGGGTCTGATGTCACTCAAGGTGGACCGGTAGTGCGACAGAGACTTGCTGATTTCGAGAATTCCTCAGTGATTGTAAGCTAAAACCAATCCAGCCTCAGAAGACAGTGGGCAGGCTTTGTGCAAACGAAGTGGGCGAATTTTTCTATACCCTGTTAACACGTGCAGTGAACATTTCACCTGAACTGGACACGCTTCGACAAGCTTAGGCCCCCCACACAAAGGACCAAAACTGAAAAGAGCTTTTGTTAAAGGACAAGTTGCAGAGGTATGTTGATGATTATAATTTTTTTAATATAATTAAAATATTTTTTTTTATCCTGAAAAGGTTGAACACTGTTTATATGGTTGAATGATAGAAGCACGTCGTACTTAGCGAAAAATATTTTATTACCACAGATACTTTGACCATTCACAACTAGAAAAACAGGATAATGTGTACCAATGGCAGCACGGTGGAGCAGCTGGAAAACGATGCTCTCACAGTACTGAGAACCCGTGTTCAATCCCAGCCTTCCATGTGTGGAGTTTGCATGTTCTCTGTGCCAGAGTGAGCTTCCTCCCATGTCCCAAAAACATAAATTGGGCGACTCTAAATTGCCCCTATATGTGATTTTGAGTGCGGCTGTTTGTCTCGATGTGCCCTGTAATTGGTTGGCAACCAGTTCCGAGTGTACCCCACCTCTTGCCCGTTGACAGCTAGGACAGCACACCAGCAGTCCCCCGCGACCCTCGTGAGGATAAGCGGCAAAGAAAATGGATGGATAGATTCAAACCTTTTGTTTTTTTATTCATTCATTTTGTTGCAGGTTTTTTTTCATTTTAATAAAATATTAGATAACATTAAAACAAGCAGCATTACGTACTAGTCACTCACAGTACACCTGTTTACAACTTATCAAAAACAAATTGTGAACTGTTCAATCCAATGAAATAAACCTGTGCTTCATCAATACATCCATCCATTTTCTTTGCCACTTATCCTCACAAGGGGCACAGCGAGTGCTGAGCCTATCTCAGCTCTCAAGGGGCAGGAGGCAGGCCTCAGGTTTTATTAATGTACTCTTATTGAAAGAACAAATAATAATGTTATGTAACATATTTATACAAAATATAAGCATATAGTTTGTTGGATATTATTTTTAGATCAATACAAAAGTCCGTTAATCATCTGACTCCAAATTGTGACCTTACCCGACCACCACTCATCCAACAATTTGCGCACATTCTGCAAAGAAAGGACCAGGAAGCCGGCGTTTTCACACGCAAGTGGATTTATTACTTCAACAAACACTTGGGTCTCGGGTCCCTCTCATTACAACCCTCTACGTCTCTGTTCCCTCCAGCCGACGTACTCCACATCCGAGTTGCCCAGGACAATTTAAAAGTACAATCTACTAATTCAGTATTAGTTATGTGTCTCCTGCAGTTATCCTTAGCGCTCTCTCATTGGTCTTTCTTGGTCTGCAGGATGGTGAGCCGACTCCTCCCGCCTGCAGTTGTTGATGTTTTGTTGCTCGCGTCTCCCTCTATGTCTGGGTCAAGCGTCGCCCCCTGGGTCAAGTGTCGCGTCGCGTCACACCTGCTGATTGTGGTCATCACCACCCAACCGTCGAGAACATTCCGTTCTAGCACGCTATCTGCTGTAATTACTTTCTTGCCACATTCTCACACTGCAACTTTTCATCCACAGACTCTGAAGAATAATTTTATTGTGTTGTTTTTCCATATTTAAAAGATGTTTCGCAATAGCTTCGTATATGTTTCGCAATAGCTTCGTATATGTTTCGCAATAGCTTTGTATAACCTAAAAGATCATCCCCATAGCTTTGTATAAACCAGCGAAATCATAAAAGGATGTTTCGACATAACATGTGAGGTCGTGCAACGCCATCTGTTGGTAACAAAGAATAGTGTGGCGTCAGGTGGGATGAATTGGCCACTCACCTCTCCTTCCGCACACGCTTAGAGTACAAAAGGAGAACTTTGGATACTCTCGGTAGAGTCTGCTGCGGGTTGCGTACGGACGCCCAGCCGGTATTGAAGCTCGCTCTACCTGGAGTGTTGGCTCTCCCTCCTATTGGCGCACGGTAAGAGCTGGATATTCTTCTCAGAGCTGGTTGGATATTACTTAGCTTCATACCACGTGATTTGTGCTTGTGCTTGTGTTACCATTTCTGTGTGGGACCAATAAAGTGCCAATTGTTGGTAGCCAGAAGTGTGTCTTGTCTTCATTTCTGAGTGCCTATCTCCAACGATCCTATTAAAATTTGATACCGAACTCCTGAGCGAGGTATCAGAAATGTTTTAAAACAGACTCACACATTAAGCACTATTGCAAATACATCGCCTTGTTGATTAACTTTTATACATTAAATTTCCTTTTGGTTCAATAAAAACGCTATGATTCTACTTCTATGGTGTATGTTTACTTCAAATACAAACATATACATCAACATTTAAACAAAGAAAAACAAAATTGGGACGTAGACATTTAAGTCTTGGCCCTCTGAATCAGGAAAGGTGTCACAAATCTTTGACACACAGCAGGATGGAAGTGGTACGCGGTTATTTCTGCCGAAAATTCCCCAACACCATCTCACAAGCTGTTGATAAGCACTATCTCGCAATAACCGGACTTTGGTTGAACATGCATTGATTGGACAAATACTGCTTTTAGTTAGGCAACACAGAGAAGCAGCTGTAAAGCGTTGGCCTCACAATTATGAGGACTCGGGTTCAATCCCAGCCCACCTCTTTTGAGTTTGTATGTTCTCCCTATGCCTGCGTGCATTTTCTCTGGGATGTCCAGTCGGGATCTCCACTTCCTTGATGACAGCTGGGATAGGTTCCAGGACTCCTGTGATCCTTGTGAGGATAAGTGATGAAAATAATGAATGAATGTAAATGGCAAAAAGATGGGATGATAAGGATTTTTTTTAAATAGCTCTTAACTCATTGTAGGAATAATTACTTTCTTACAGCAGCAGGGAGTTCAAGGGTTAATATCGCGCAACTCTGCCATTGGAAGAACAAAATAAAACAACAATGAACCATTTAAAGAATATAGAATTGGAATAAATGCATGTTTTAAAGCAAATAGTGGCATTCCTGAAGACCACACTCCAGGGAGTGTGTATCAAGGGCAATTAAAAAATGCTCTTCATGTGAATTCAAATAATCCTATAAAACAATGGATTGAAAAACATTGGGTTGACAAACCGACTGGCAACCTGTAACAATACGCAGAAAGAGTGCTACAAAATAAAAATAAAAAAATTGACACCTTTCTGACAGAGAAAGGACAAATTTATGGAGCTTTATGCGAAACATTTAATAATTGTGGCCGCAGATGAGGAAGAGAGCAGCCATCTCCCCATCAAAAATGTCACAACTAATGCTCCCAAAATGCAACTTTTTAATTTGTCCCATACATATTTTGGGAAGAGATGGCTTACTGAAACTAGGACTGCGCTTAATTCCCTCTCTGACAGGAAAAATAGAAGTAAAAAGAAAAAAAAAGGAATTACTGGGAGGACAGTTAAATATCTTACAAAATAGGAATCCAGCGCTCTGTTATTACACCTTAGATATTCCAAACAAACCTCCCACAAGAACAAGAGATTTCTTGCTGCAAACAGCTCAAGATGTGATTGAACAACCACAAAATGACGTAGGAAGTGACTCATTGCATGTGACAATGTAGTATAAGATAAACTTATAACAGCCCACACCAGACAAAATCATGATTATCTGTACTCAGATGGTATATCAGTCATGGTGACAGGAACAAGACTGACTGACAAACTAAATGCACTACACAAGGAATGGACACCACCACACACGTCATTACAACAGGAGTAGGAGAGTTTGGGACAATTTGTTTTGGTAGTACGAAATGTTCCTGATTGGACAGAATAAGAACCAGATTTGGATTGGGACAACTGAACTGTACAGACAATATATTATTGGACAGTCTTAAACAATCTGAGACCAGATGCTGCTGTATTCACGGTGGTATCACAATCTAACAGACGATACTAGAAAAATAGAGGAATAGCGACAACTACAGGGAACACAGTGACATATGGAGAGCTACTACAAAATTTGCTCATAACAGTTCAATTACCAAAAGAAATAGCCATATGTAAACGTGCAATACACACATCAAATACAGACAAAGAATCATTAGGAAATGGATTTACAGATAAAACAGCAAAAGAAGCAGCAAAACCTTTATGGGATTAGCTGACCATGTAACAAATGAAGACATACTTTGAGATGATGTGTTACACAAAATGCAACAACAAAGCTTACCAGCAGAACTAAAAATGTGGAAAAAATAAGGTACTACATTACAAAATGGGAATTATGTCAGCACAAATACAAAAAAAAATTCTCCCAAAAACATTTTTTAAGTGGGCGGCAATCTTGAGCCATGGGAAGTCTCAGGTCTCAACAGGGGGAATGGGAGCCTTGGTACAAAGGCATTACATGATCCATGGATTTAACTTGTATGCAAAAAAAACTTTTTGTAGGGCTTGTTTGATCTGTGTGCGACATAATCCACAAGAGAATGTGCATCCAAAACGTGGTCAATTTCCTCAAGCTACACATCCATTCATCCCGGCGTCCATTTTCTTAGCTGCTTATCCTCACAAGGGTCGCGGGGAAGGCTGGAGCCTATCCCAGCTGTCAACGGGCAGGAGGCAAGGTACACCCTGACCTGGTTGCCAGCTAATTGCAAGTTACATGGAGACAAACAGCTGCACTCACAATCACATGGAGGGGCAATTTGGACACAATGATAGATTTAGTCTAACTATACATACATTACAACCACCATTCAAAACACTGTTTGGGAGACCATACAAATTACCAATATTTTCCACACAATGAGAGATAGACGAATGATAAAAAAAAAACAAAACACACAAGTGGGTCCCTTTCAGGAGTTATTAAGAACTCATCTTTAAAAAAAAATTGCAAAAAGGGGTACTTGAGTTCACATGGGAGTGAGACTGCTGTCATAATGGTGACTAAACTTTTAGTTAAATTTTACTGTTGGGTGTTGGATGAAAACTCTACCCGTTATTTTCATTTTTCTGTTCGAGTGGTACCTGTGGGAACCGCTCAAGGTCCAACCCCCCCAAAAAAATAGATACAATAAAAACAAAACAAATTGGATAACTACATACAAAAAACGTCTCCAAAAGATTGTGTTGTTTGCACAGATCCAGAGATAATACCAATGCTATTAATTGATAACGAATGCAAAAAAAAAAAAGTTGGGGGATTCTGTGTATCCATTAACTTCTCTTGAAAAACAAAAAAAACTGTTTTCGAATGGCGTGTCACTAGGAAATTTGACATGCATCAATTTGATAGGACTAGAAACAAATTGGGAATTTTATCAGCATTGATGTGTAAAGCCATTTTTGTGCCACTGTCATGGTGGTGCGGCAGTAACTGTCTTTTTGATTTTTTTACGCTGTATGCCTTTCCTGATGCAATCCTTCTGCATTTATTCGGAGAGAGAGCTGGAGCCAATCCCAGCTAACTTCGGGCAGCGGCAGACGACACCCCGAACTGGTCGCCAGCCAGTCGCAATGCAGATGTCGACACCATCACTGAGCGGGAATCGATCTCACACTGCCTTCACTCGAAATTTTCCTCTGAGGGAAACCCGAACTACAACGTGGCCCGCAAGAGAAATGAGTTTGACATCCCTGCACTACACCATCAAAAAAAAAAAAAAAATGTAACAAGTTACTGTGCTTTAATAACCTTATTACTGCCATTTGTTTATTCATTCTATGTCTGTTTATGAATTAACATCTACTGTACATGCAGTTTTATCCGAACACTGGCATAGACTGAGCAAGAAATGACATGGACAAAATAGCAGAAACACGTGGATACACCTTACACACTGTAAAAGGTCATCTCAGCTGAGTCACCCAAGGGGAAAGGTGAGCAAAGGCCAGCATACGGTGGGTGCAGATTTATAGTATCTGAAAATACCTGAAGGCTCGTGAAGATTTAAAAGACACTTGACTCATTTAGGGGTGACTTGGTCGGTTCAAAATGGCTAAATAATATGATAGCATGTTGGGCTGCAACATTGACAGCCGTAATGATATTTTTGTTCATATGCTACTTTTGGACACCTGTAAAGCTGACAATAATACATAACAGAACCAATAATTATACTCAGTCAACCATGCTTACCACACATAAGATAAAGAGGCGCAACCTCATTTCAAATAACATTGGTAAACAACTATGCGGGAGTCACCGAGGCATGACAGGAGGACTCCATGTGTGCCTCCCAGTGAATCAGTTCAGCACTTTTTCAATTCCTTGGCAGAGTCTAATTGCTGGGGATTCCATCAATGGGCTTATGCTAAAGGAAACCCCCACTTTCTTCTCACCATTTGCCAATTTAATGCTACCTAAAACCCGAATGCCAAAAGAGTACGTGTACTATGGATGGAGTATTTTAACCGAAAAGCCTGAGGATAATCAGAGAGTGCAGTGGTGAATTGTACGAGACAGTTCCTCTCCTCTCTCCTCGCGAGACTTGAACTGGTGTCTTTGCTTCCTTTTTTGTCCTGTTTAATGAATGTCTGATTGGTGAACCTGACACTCATGTTGTGGAAATTTCAGCCGCTGCTGGTACTGTTCCTGGAATTCTAAGTGGCAACCTCTAGTCCCCACAGGTTGGCAATAGACTGGCAATAAATCCTGGGTGCTCCATCATGCACTGTAGTTGGTCTGGATAATTGCCATTTTCTGGTGATTATGTTGACTATCAAGGCAACAAAAACTTTCTTCTGTTGTTTGCATAGGAATGCACCATCTAAATGCACAGTTGTGAATATAATAAGTAATCTGTTCACATTCATAAACTTCTCTATGCTCAGTCCAGTAAATGGAACCATCCACCCCTTTTGATTTTGTATTTTAAGCATTTAGTGCCCAAATAAAGCCACAAGACACCAGTTCATTTTCATTCCAGTTTTGCAGTTTTGCTCATGACATCTTGGAAAAATTGTGACTAAAGTGGGATTTGGACGGGTACTGTCTGGTTATGGCATCCGTTTAGCACGTGAAATTACATTGATGGTGGTGGTTAAGACCAGCTATTGCTTTCAAATTCACTTGACACCATTTTAAACGGATTTCGTTCATTGAAATCCTTCTTTGTGAAAATATAACAACTTAGACTGTGGACTACGTTATCATCTTCTCTTTGTTTTGGTGTGATAATAAACGAGCTTTGTACACGCAAAATAGTGGTGCACATCGTACTGCTGATCGTTCTCTTGAGGTGGTCCAGCACAATGCGTTCAAAGGACTTCATGACCACAGATGTCGAGACAACATTCCTGTATTCATTAAGACCTGAGACTGCTGACTTTTGGGACCGGTATGATGGTGGAGCGTTTGAAGCAGGATGGTACGTCACACAGTTCTAGAGTCCTGTTAAAGATCTTTGTAAAATAGGAGCAAGTGTGTCTGTGCAGATTTCAAGACAGTTGATCTTTTGATGTTTGAAGGTCTGCCTCATGTTCTTTTTTTTGTTCTTTGGATGTTAAACGGTGAAGTTCGAGATGTTGAAGTTATTGACGTGCACGGTGGTGCGATTTATGTGACAGAAGAGTCTCTGCTAGAATGAAGGACAAAGTTTATAAAACAGCGGCAATGATGTACAGATTAGAGACGGTGGCACCGAAGAAACAACATAAAGCAGAATTGGAGATGGCAGAAATGAAGATGTTGAGGTTCTCTCCCTGAGTGAACAGGTTGGAGAGGACTAGAAATGAGCTCATTAGAGGGACAGCCAAAGTTGGATGTTTTTGAAACAAGGTTCAAGAGAGCAGACTTCAATGTTTTGGAAACAAGGTTCAAGAGAGCAGACTTCGATGATTTGGACACGTCCAGAGATGAGAGAGCGAGTACATTGGTAGAAGGGAGCTGAGGATGGAGCTGCCAGGCAAAAGAGTGAAAGGAAGACCAAAGAGAAAGTTGATGGATGTTGTGAGGGAGTAGGGCAGTGAGGCTAGAAGTGAGGAGGTTGGATAGGAATTAGAAATGAGCTCATTAGAGGGACAGCCAAAGTTAGATGTTTTGGAGACAAAATAAGAGAGAGCAGACTTCGATGCTTTGGACATGTCCAGAGGAGAGGGCGCGAGCATATTGGTAGAAAGGTAATGAGAATGGAGCTGCCAGGTATAAGACTGAGAGGAAGACCAAAGAAAAGGTTGATGATATAAGGGAAGACATGAAGGCTGTTGGGGTTTGAGAGGAAGATGCAGGAGATGGGCTTGAATGGAAAAAGATGACACGCTGTGGCGACCCCTAACAGGAAAGCCGAACAGAAAAGAAGAAGTACTTGGCTCCACTAATCATCCAACAATGTAATGTTACCTACAAATAGGGTATCACATATAAACGGGAAAGAAAGAGGCTTTCCAACAGTAATAATGATATTGGAAGAAGTATCCTTAAAACTGAGTTACAACTAATCAAGCAAATTCTATCTCAAAAACAACTCAAGTACAGTAGTACCTCAGTTTTCCAACATCTTGGTTTTCGTACAAATCGGTTTTCAAACGAAAATTTTGAGGTTTTTTTGCTTTGGTTTTCAAACGAAGTCCAGTAAATGGAATCATCCACCCCTTTTGATTTTGTATTTTAAGCATTTAGTGCCCAAATAAAACCACAAGACACCAGTTCTTCATTCAAGTTTTGCAGTTTTGCTCATGACATCTTGGACTGTTTCAAATACCCCAACCAACTTGTTATTATGCTTTCGAACACACTCCGAAAATAACGCAAAAGACGCGCGCGGCGCAACCATTTGACTCACACACTCTTCTGCTCACAGACGTTTCCTAGTAGTGTAGTGACTTTTTTTCTTCAAATTGAGCAACATTAACCCCCGATCATGGCTCCAAAGAAGGCAAGTGGAACTGCTGGTGCTGAAAAAAGGAAAGTGGTGCGTAAAACTCTCGACTTCAAGAAGGATTAGATAGCCTAGCACAAATGTGGTGTGCATGTTTCTAAACTATCGAAGAAGTATGGTATGGCGAAATCGACGATCAGCACCATCCTGAAACAAAAGGATACCCTCAAAGCAAGTGATGTTGCTTAAGGACCAGCCATGTTGACCAAGCAGAAGCCAGAGATCTTGGACGAAGTCGAAAAGTTGCTTCTTATTTTTGTGAACGAGCAGCAGTTAGCTAAGGATAGTGTTGGCGAGGAAGGGATTTGCGCAGGCTAGTTCCTGAGGGCTTTGAAGTTCAAGCAAGTTGAGGACGCTTAAAAAATTTCTGCAAAAGAAATGGGATACACTCTGTTGTTCACCATGGGGAGGCTGCAAGTTTTGCATTGCTTTTTTCTTTTGTTCCATTAACCCTACCTCTAGTTGCAAGTTTTTGTATTTTTACGTTACGTATTTCTGTGCAAATAAAAAACAATTTGTCTGTTTTTCCCCCTCATTATTGCTTGTTTAAAGTTATTCTGCAGTTTTGTTAATAAACAAAAAAGTTTACAAGGCTGGGCGCCAATTCGCTGCAGATACGGCAACGCACGCCCAGCCTAGCATACTCTACTAGGCTATAGCATACATTTTAAACAAAAAATAAATATAGTTCTTCAATGATTTGATTACGTAAGCTATGTTCAACGATACATGCATTTCTTTTTTTTCTAATGTTTTCATTTTCAACCAGCCAATCCAAGTAAAACTATCCCAAATCAGTTTTTAAAAAATGTTTAGTTAAAAACAAATGTGCAGAAAAAGAACAAGTGTCATGTTGTTTACCTCCAAGGCCAATACCGAGAACAAGAGTAAACACCATTATGATACACGTAGCAATTATCAAGGGACCTTTCCGTCCTGTCAATCACTCGTACAAAAATAGCCAATCAGGCTATCTGAATTTCTACCTTCACTTTGTAGACTAACATTTCCGTTAGACCATGATCTAACTGTTGTAGAATTCATATGATGAACGCTCATATATGTTTGGCACAGTTTTACGCCAGATGCCCTTCCTGACACAACCCTCTGCATTAATCCGGGCTTGGGACTGGCCGACAGGTAGCACAATAATGTACTGCCCAACGGGCTGCAGATAATCAAGAACAAGCAATCAAATAAACAAAGTGAGCAAAAAAGATACACACTTTACATACTACCTACTCTATGTTAAAGTTAAGGTGAAATTAAAGCAATCACAATAAACATAGTCAGCACATAAGGTACACAAATCACATACTACCTGTGTTAAAAATACAAAAGATATGGCGATTCAAACGATACATGGATGGAGGGGATTCAAACCACAATGGCCCTCTCTAGTAGTTCAAGGTTGAGTAAACGATTGATGTTTGTTTACTCTACGTAGGCAATAACGTTAGCGCACTAGGCTAACTTGGGACGAGCACCTTCAACGCGAACGATACGGCACCAATTTGGGTACTAAGATAAGACTTGTTAAATTTCCTAAGTCCTCAGGCCCTCGTCGTACAAATTATGAAGTTACTCAAGTTCAATGTTTAACATCCACGAATTGATCACAAACGTGTCTTGTTGTTAGCAAGCTAACCTAAGGAATACTAGGCCGATAAGCAAGTTTAAGTTGGCGTTTCCACTCGCCCAACTTCTTATTGGTACACACTATCTTCGTTGTATATGTTACGTAGGTTTTGCAGGACGTTTAAATACTAGCGTTTGATGTTTTCCTCCTAAGTAAATATTGGAAAACAGACGCTTTCGTTGTTAGCCGTCCCAGCAAGGCTAGCTTAGGCCGAGCTGCTTCGACGCGAACGATATGACTCCAATTTTGGTACTAAGGTTGCACAGATGGTGGTTTTAGTTCACTGAAGTCGCCGTCAAGTATTCATGACATACGGTCCAAAATCAGCAGGATTTACTGAATTACACTAATGTAAATAAAGATGATAAATAATTGTCAATCTGAGTGGGCCAACATCGTTATCATAAATACTCAAATTTCTACATTTCAGGATATGATGTGCACGATTCAATAACTTTGTGTTCAATAACAGTGATATACACACCCAGAATAAGAATTGTCGAAATACATGACAGGTTTTTGTAGGGATTTGCGAGTTTGCACCCTACGAGTGTTCGGTGATCGAGGAAGAGATGACCAATGATTAGATGAGTCAATGGATTTATTCCAAAGGAATGTGCAATACAGACATCCGGGTCTTATCTAGGTATCTGCCGCACACGAGACGTGTGTCTTCTGGCAGGATAGATTGCCCAAGAAGAAGACAAGAACTGCCCGTTAACACAAGGTTTTTATATGTATGGGTCCATGGTAAAAGTAGCTGCACTACTGGGTCAGGAGGATGCCACCAGCCAGTTTTCTCCGTACAAAGATCAAGGACAGCCACCGCGCTACACAACACATCCTTGTCTGATTAGCAAATGGACAACACCTTATCTGTTGATTAAATGTATAAGGTCATACTTAAGCAAATAATTAAAGTACAATAAAAGTAAAATGGTCTTCATTTTGTACAATGTTTTAACTTTAGTACAGTTGCATGTGCCTATCCTATTTATCATTTGTTTGGATTAACCTCTCCCGAGAGTGTTTGCCTCATAGTTTTGAGGGCCGGGATTCGAATCTCGGCCCAACCTGTGTGGAGTTTGGATGTTCTCCCTGTCCCTTGGTTTTCTTCGGGCACTCTGGTTTCCTCCCACATCCCAAAATCATGCATTAATTTGTGAATCTGAATTGCCCTTAAGTGTGATTGTGAGTGAGTAGTTGTTTGTTTCTGTGTGCCCTGTGATTGGTCGACCTCCTGCCCAAAGATATTTGGCATAGGCTTCAGCACTTACGTGACCCTTGTGAGGATAATCGGCTCAGAAAATGATGGATGGAAAACCCAACCAAGCACTGGCTAAATTTTGCAGGTGTCCACTCATGATATGGGATTATGTAGGACATTTCTGTTTCAATATGATAATGTTCTCTGTCAGTTGTAGTTTTATTCATCCATTTATCTTTTGCTTATCCAGGGTTGGGTCACGGGGGCATCGGCCTAATCGGAGAGACCCCTGGCCACTTTGTCCATCTCTGAAGCATAAAACCAAAATATGACCAGCTAAGAGACAGTCTTTCTAATGTGTCCCGGGTCTTGGTTTGGATCTTTTCCAAGGGCAGCATTCCCAAAACACTCACAAGGGCGACTAAGATACTTAAATTCCATCATTTGGGACAAGATCTCATCCTGAGGAACTTTTCGGAGATTTCGATTTCCTTATTCCCATTCAAGCCATTTAACAATAAGCAGGGAACCACTCCTGTGAGTGTTTAAAGGTCAAGATGAAATGGATGATTTTTGGTATATTATTAATGAAAAACCCACAGCCAATGTGGTCCCATGTGTTTTTTCCACCACAAAACATGATTTTGACATATACAGCTTTTTGTAACTCCTGCCATGAAAATCCTCTCGAGTGATTTGTTTTCGAGAAGAAGCAGGAAGTGACGTACAGGACAGAGGCGCCCCCTAGTGGACTCATTTGTTTCCATTCGTTTTACCTCCGGGAAGGTAGCTCGTTGTTCCTTTGTGTTAGCCAAAATGTCGGCTCATTGCATTGCTGGACATTGCTTGAACACTCGGGAGAATGGATTTAGCCTCTGTAGCCTTTGCAAGAGAACCGGTTTGCACGGAAAATGGATTGCACGGGTGCTGAGGACAAGAGCTTCATGGGTCACAAATAACAGGAAGGCAGCAATGCGCCCCGGCTCGACGGTGTTCAACAAGTACTGCGGCGGCTTTGAACATACCCCTAAAAGCAGCATGGCTGGCTCCACCTCCTCCTTATATGGCACCAGCGGCGCAGAAAATAAGCCACACCGGCTGAGGCGCCGCGTTCGACGGTTACTGCTTCTGCAAAGGCCAGGCGTCGCCGCGATGGCTCATCTCCACCGCGGAAGTGGTTCGGACGGGGATGAGGTTTGGCCGTGATCCCATATCATCTGAATATGGCTTGAAACAATCGTGTAATATTGCCCCAAGGGCTCAAAACAATAGTGTAATATTGCCCCGGTATCTTCACTCGGTTGTGTGGTGTTCTCCTTTTCGAAAAGAGCTTCCGTGTCAGACGAGGCGCGTTTGTCTCCCATGGTTAGGGTGCACCGCGTGTTTTCATTTGCGAATGTCCAGGTGACGTCATGGACGGAGGACGCAGCCAATATGGCAACCACTTGGATATCAAAGAATGACACTTCTGCAACTTTGCGCATGGATGACGCGCTCTCCGCTCACATTTATTTTTTCGTATAGATATTGAAGTGAATAATGTTATATGTATTTTTCATTACAATATCTATTTTAGAATGTTTATAGGGATGACACCCGGGCTTTAAGATCACGTCATGATGATACTAACCTCAAAAGTACAACTAAAGCCAATATAATTTTTAAAAAGCAGAAACCAAAACTGAGGCCACCAAAGCAGACCCCCTCAACACAATGGCTGCTTATAGAAACTTTTGTTCATAAAGATTAGAAACAATATAGGTGTCAATGGTTGAGTGGTGGAGTCCAACCCCCACTGGAAACAAATTTGGCTTACTGCCTGCAATGTAGGCAATACCCTGAGACTAGAGGAACCAACTGGCTCATATCAATGTACACTATACAACATGTTGAACACTTTCTTCCCACACCCCACCAAAAAAAAAAAAAAAAAAAAAAAAAAAAAAAAAAAAAAAAAACAACCATTGCTTCTCATAAAGCAAAGGTTGGACTGTGTGAAGATCTATTTTCTCCAGGAAACCTGAAAAGACTTATCAGGGACACTGAGGAACGTGTTGTTGCAAAGACGTCAACCAAGACAGACCAAAAACAAACATTGTCATTGCATCTGGGTTAGGCCTTCCCTTTGATAAATGGTTGAACTTGGTAACTGCCATGGTTGGAATTGATCCTGTTTGGGAGTCTGCAAGGTTTCCTGATGTCGGCACAAAATGAGCGAGTGTTTATGCTACGCAGGTGGCTGACATTTATTGTTTTGGGTCTCAACAGTGAAGAGATCTTCCTCAGTCACTGAATGTACTTAAATTCTGGAAGAGCTTTGTTGGTCCGATGCTTCTGCTTTGAATTCCTAAAAGACATTTAAAAAATAAATATGAAGACAAAGAGCCCATTTATATATTAAGCTCCAACCAAACTTTTGTGACATAAAAGACATTGTGTACTCATTTTTGCTTTACGAATGGCGTACAATTAATTGGTTTGGACCCCTTCCAAACAACCACAGGAGCAAAGGTGAGGCATTGTTCTTTTATGTTATTTGTTTGAAAATGTAATTATGACAGGCTGTTCTTGTACACAAATTAACAGACAGATGAGTTTTTCAGTGCGATGTAAACAAGGGGAGTCTTTATTGTTAATGTCAGTTGTGTGGTTGCGGTTATGGGGGGTGGGACGAGTATTCTTCTTCTTCTTCTTCTTTTCCTTTCGGCTTGTCCCGTTAGGGGTCGCCACAGCGTGTCATCTTTTGCCATCTTAGCCTATCTCCTGCATCTTCCTCTCGAACCCCAACTGCCCTCATGTCTTCCCTCACCACATCCATAAACCTTCTCTTTGGTCTTCCTCTCGCTCTTTTGCCAGGCAGCTCCAACCTCAGCATCCTTCTACCAATATACTCACTCTCTCGCCTCTGAACATGTCCAAACCATCGAAGTCTGCTCTCTTGAATCTTGTCTCCAAAACATCCAGCTTTGGCTGTCCCTCTAATGAGCTCATTTCTAATCCTATCCAACCTGGTCACTCCGAGCGAGAACCTCAACATCTTCATTTCTGCCACCTCCAGTTCAGCTTCCTGTTGTTTCTTCAGTGCCACCGTCTCTAATCCGTACATCATGGCCGGCCTCACCACTGTTTTGTAAACTTTGCCCTTCATCCAAGCAGACACTCTTCTGTCACATAACACACCAGACACCTTTCGCCAGCTGTTCCAACCTGCTTGGACCCGTTTCTTCACTTCCTGACCACACTCTCCATTGCTCTGTATTGTTGAGCCCAAGTATTTGAAGTCGTCCACCCTCGCTATCCCTTCTCCCTGTAGCCTCACTCTTCCCCCTCTACTTTTCTCATTCACGCACATATATTCTGTTTTACTTCGGCTAATCTTTATTCCTCTCCTTTCCAGTGCATGTCTCCATCTTTCCAATTGTTCCTCTGCGTGCTCCCTGCTTTCACTGCATATGACAATATCATCTGCGAACATCATGGTCCAAGGGGATTCCAGTCTAACCTCATCTGTCAGCCTATCCATTACCACTGCAAACAGGAAGGGGCTCAGAGCTGATCCCTGATGCAGTCCCACCTCCACCTTAAATTCCTCTGTCACACCTAAGGCACACCTCACCATTGTTCTGCTGCCATCATACATGTCCTGTACTATTTTAACATACTTCTCTGCCACACCAGACTTACGCATGCAGTACCACAGTTCCTCTCTTGGTACTCTGTCATAGGCTTTCTCTAGATCCACAAAGACACAATGTAGCTCCTTCTGACCTTCTCTGTACTTTTCCACGAGCATCCTCAAGGCAAATAATGCATCTGTGGTACTCTTTCTAGGCATGAAACCATACTGTTGCTCGCAGATACTTACTTCTGTCCTGAGTCTAGCCTCCACTACTCTTTCCCATAACTTCATTGTGTGGCTCATCAACTTTATTCCTCTATAGTTCCCACAGCTCTGAACATCCCCTTTGTTCTTAAAAATGGGAACTAGAACACTTTTCCTCCATTCTTCAGGCATCTTTTCGCCCGCTAGTATTCTGTTGAATAAGTTGGTCAAAAACTCCACAGCCATCTCTCCAAATTGCTTCCATACCTCTACCGGTATGTCATCAGGACCAACTGCCTTTCCATTTTTCATCCTTTGTAGTGCCTTTCTGACTTCCCCCTTAGTAATCATTTCCACTTCCTGGTCCTTCACTCTTGCCTCTTCAACTCTTCCTTCTCTCTCATTTTCTTCATTCATCAACTTCTCAAAGTATTCTTTCCATCTATTTAGTACACTACCGGCACCAGTCAACACATTTCCATCTCTATCCTTAATCACCCTTACCTGCTGCACATCCTTCCCATCTCTAGCCCTCTGTCTGGCCAACCTGTAGAGATCCTTTTCTCCTTCTTTCGTGTCCAACCTGGTGTACATGTCTTCATATGCCTCTTGTTTAGCCTTTGCCACCTCGACCTTTGCCCGACGTCGCATCTCGATGGGTGGGACGAGTATAAAGGTTTCAAAACCCATGGTGAGCAGGTGGCACAGTAAGGGGTTGGAGGAGGAAGACCAAAGAGAGTGGGTAGTTGTGGGGACATGTAGGAGTGCATAGTAGTAGTTCAATTTAAAAAATAAAAAACCTTGTCTATTACAGACTCATTACACACTAAGTGAAATATGTCAAGAATTTATTTCTCATAATTTTCGTTGATCATAGTTTCCATCTTACAAATAATACCCATTCACCACCAAAAAGTCCTGTAATTGTTTGAATGCTGCCGGCACTGTTATTCCACACAGAACTGTTTTATTTCATTTTCCCTAAATTCTAAACAGTGACGTGGTGCCCTGTGGCGGCAAAGTTAGTTTCATAAAGCAGTAATTTAAAGATTACATGAACTTGGAAGTCGAATACAAGCATTCAACTCTGCCAAATGTATTTCACCTATATAGTGTTCCCCCATGTGAACGCCATGTGAACACACTGGTGGTGCCATGTGAACACACTGGTCACATGGCTAGCATGTACACGAGCACACATTTTAGTATGTAAGATAATATATGAGGTGCTCAATAGGCAGAGAGGAATAATTGCTTTTTACCTCTGGAAGTAGTTGAAGCTCTCATTGACCCCCACACTGCCTGAGTAGGCACATCATTACTGACAATGTTGTATACACTCACGGTGTCGCATCGAAACTAAAATTATTACGTTACAGCAAATAGAGTAGCATAACTACCAAATAATAAAATAAATAAAAGAATGGATCAAGAAATAATTGACACAAAACATGCAGTTAAAACGCTATTCACATGATCCCAGCATGCTTTGTGGCACTAAAGTGCCTGTTTTCTGTCAATTATTTCTTGAGTCATTCTTTTAAACCGCTGTTCCAGCGTGCCGTAAGGCTGAGTACATAATAAATTATCTAGAATACAGGAACTGGTTTCCATCTTTGCATGGAAACTCTGTTTAATGCGTGCACTGAGTGTTTTAATTATATGTGGGTTCCAGGTTATATTGTTGGGGTGAAACTTCGCATTGGGTCTGTAGAGAAACAGTTTTGACATCAGTGTAGCATATATTAGTGTTGAAGAAAACGTAATTGATTTTAGAAATGAATTTGGCAAACTCGCTAAACTTACACTGTACACACTCGCACCTGTTTGCGCAACTTTTCTATCCCTTCTCACTCTTGCTGTTCCACACACCTGCACAATCCGGTCTCACTCACACAGACACACATTCATCATATTTGCCTTCTGAGAGAGCCGAAGTGGATTGTGTTGGTGGCAGAGGAGAGATTTCCTCCACATTACGACGAGCAGTACAATACAGAGGCACGCTTCTGAGGCCATATATTTTTTGAAATTTTTCGAACCAGTTTGTTTGCTGGCCAAGAAGCCTTGTCCTCAAGGGAGCGAATCACAATGCAGCCTCTATTTTTACAATTCTCTTATCATGTGGCGTTACCACCTCTCGGGCATCGCTGAGAAAGTATTCACATGGGCACAACTCTTAGGCGGTATTGTAAATCTGTAATCAAAAAAAGTTATGCCTTAAAAGGTTATCGCTTAAACAAAAAAAGTTATCATGAATGCAACACTAAGATACAGAATGTATGTGAGACAGTCAACAGTGTGGACGAGACAACAAGTGAAACAAGGAAATGGTGGGACAAGGGAACAATGTAAGTTGCTGAGTGAGGCTTCAGCCCACATGATAAAGCGACTCGTGCTCTCATTGGTAGATGTTGCTCTGAGAACCAATCAGACGCCTTGTTATCAAGGCATTTTTGCGTAATATGCTGATCTGGCTACATTTTATCATGTTTATTTCTTTTGGTGGGGGGGTCATAAAAAAACATGAAGCACTGAAGTTGCAAAACGTGAAGCGGCGAGGGAACCCGGTATTCAGGTTTTAAAATCATAAGCTAAAACATATCCAGCTTGTATTGTACATAGAACCACCGTTTAAACTTTGGCTGTGTCAGATAGGTTGCTTATTGTTCAAGTCACATTTTATGCTGCTTTAAGTCATATCAAACCAAACAATTCTCAAAATCTCAGGGTATCCCAGAAAAATTTGAAGAAAAAAAAAAGACAGAGACAGAGATCAAGGCATACATTTGTAATATTTCTGCAGAATTCTTGAAATATTAAAACAGATATTTTATTTTTAAGTTAACAAACATAAGAGGGGAGGGTTTGCAGAAAAGAAAGCAGCAGAAAGCTCCCACCCTATCCTCCTGCTCCCACACCCCAACCTTTTGTCAGGAAAGGAGCTTTTTGAAGCCAGGAATCAAAATTTGAAGGAGATCCTGAATGTAATTAGCATAAGTAGGTTCAGGTCCAAAAGATGTACATAAGGTATTCCAAGTGGTCATCTCATAGCAGGAAAGCTTTGAAGAATGCAGTTTATCAAGCCATGGGGAGTCACTGTGTCACCTCAGTTTGGAATGGAAATGGAAAAATAAAGTGAAAGGAAAAACAAAAACTATGCAGGGGATGAAGCACAGAAAAGAGTAAATAAAAAGATGTGAAAGGGAGGTTTTCTAGTCTTGAGAGTAGACAAATCCCACCAAAGGTATAGAGCAAGAAGAAAATAATTAGTGGCTCCCTGCAACTATAAAAATGATCGTCTATAAAATTGTTATTAGTATAGGTCTCCATAACATTGAATCCTTATTAACATCAAAGAAAAAAAAATAATAAATTTGAAATATAGTTGAACTTGGTGGCACTGATGTGCAGCTTGAAAGTGTTGGCCTCACAGTTCTGAGGTCCTGGGTTTGATCCTGGACCCGCCTGTGTGGAGTTTGCATGTTCTCCCCGTGCCTGCGTGGGTTTTCTCCGGACACTCCAGTTTCCTCCCACATCCCAAAAACATGCAACATTAATTGGACACTCTAAATTGCCCCTAGGCGTGATTGTGAGTGTGGCTGTTTGTCTCTATGTGCCCTGCAATTGGCTGGCAACCAGTTCAGGGTGTACCCTGCCTCCTGCCCGTTGACAGCTGGGATAGGCTTCAGCACTCCCCGGGACTCTCGTGAGGATAAAGTGGCTAAGAAAATGGATGGATAGAATGATATTGTTCAACTTACAGCTAAGAATAACTTTCACAACAATGTTTTTAAAATGCCACAATGTGGGTCGAAGACAAAGAAGAGGAGGAAACCGGATCCAGCGTCAGAAGAAAAAGAGGAATGCACAGAGCCTGCAACTGAGTGTAGGGACTTTGAATGTTGGGACTATGACAGGAAAAGCACAGGAGTTGGTTGACATGATGATTAGGAGAAAGGTTGATATTCTGTGCATCCAAGAGAGCAGGTGGAAAGGTAGTAAGGCTAGAAGTTTGGGAGCAGGGTTTAAATTATTCTACCACGGAGTAGATGGGAAGAGAAATGGAGTAGGGGTTATTTTAAAGGAAGAGCTGGCTAAGAATGTCTTGGAGGTGAAAAGAGTATCAGATCGAGTGATGAGACTAAAATTTGAAATTGAGGGTGTTATGTATAATGTGGTTAGCGGCTATGCACCACAGGTAGGATGTGACCTAGAGTTGAAAGAGAAATTCTGGAAGGAACTAGATGAAGTAGTTCTGAGCATCCCAGACAGCGAGAGAGTTGTGATTGGTGCAGATTGTAATGGACATATTGGTAAAGGAAACAGGGGCGATGAAGAAGTGATGGGTAAGTACGGCATCCAGGAAAGGAACTTTGAAGGGCAGATGGTGGTGGACTTTGCAAAAAGGATGGAGATGGCTGTAGTGAACACTTATTTCCAGAAGAGGGAGGAACATATAGTGACCTACAAGAGCGGAGGTAGAACCACGCAGGTAGATTATATTTTGTGCAGACGATGTAATCTGAAGGAGGTTACTGACTGTAAAGTAGTGGTAGGGGAGAGTGTAGCTCGACAGCATAGGATGGTAGTATGTAGGATGATTCTGGTGGTGGGTAGGAAGATTAAGAAGACAAAGGTAGAGCAGAGAACCATGTGGTGGAAGCTGAAAAAGGAAGAATGTTGTGCAGCCTTCCGGAAAGAGGTGAGACAGGCTCTCGATGGACAACCGAAGCTCCCGGAAGACTGGACGACGACAGCCAAGGTGATCCGAGAGACAGGCAGGAGAGTACTTGGTGTGTCATCTGGTAGGAAAGGGGAGAAGGATACTTGGTGGTGGAACCCCAAAATACAGGGAGTCATACAAGGAAAGAGATTAGCGAAGAAGAAGTGGGATACTGAGAGGACTGAGGAGAGGCGAAAGGAGTACATCGAGTTGCGACGTAGGGCAAAGGTAGAGGTGGCAAAGGCTAAACAAGAGGCATATGAAGACATGTACACCAGGTTGGACACGAAAGAAGGAGAAAAGGATCTCTACAGGTTGGCCAGACAGAGGGATAGAGATGGGAAGGATGTGCAGCAGGTCAGGGTGATTAAGGATAGAGATGGAAATGTGTTGACTGGTGCCGGTAGTGTACTAAATAGATGGAAAGAATACTTTGAGAAGTTGATGAATGAAGAAAATGAGAGAGAAGGAAGAGTTGAAGAGGCAAGAGTGAAGGACCAGGAAGTGGAAATGATTACTAAGGGGGAAGTCAGAAAGGCACTACAAAGGATGAAAACTGGAAAGGCAGTTGGTCCTGATGACATACCGGTAGAGGTATGGAAGCAATTTGGAGAGATGGCTGTGGAGTTTTTGACCAATTTATTCAACAGAATACTAGCGGGCGAAAAGATGCCTGAAGAATGGAGGAAAAGTGTTCTAGTTCCCATTTTTAAGAACAAAGGGGATGTTCAGAGCTGTGGGAACTATAGAGGAATAAAGTTGATGAGCCACACAATGAAGTTATGGGAAAGAGTAGTGGAGGCTAGACTCAGGACAGAAGTAAGTATCTGCGAGCAACAGTATGGTTTCATGCCTAGAAAGAGTACCACAGATGCATTATTTGCCTTGAGGATGCTCGTGGAAAAGTACAGAGAAGGTCAGAAGGAGCTACAGTGCGTCTTTGTGGATCTAGAGAAAGCCTATGACAGAGTACCAAGAGAGGAACTGTGGTACTGCATGCGTAAGTCTGGTGTGGCAGAGAAGTATGTTAAAATAGTACAGGACATGTATGATGGCAGCAGAACAATGGTGAGGTGTGCCTTAGGTGTGACAGAGGAATTTAAGGTGGAGGTGGGACTGCATCAGGGATCAGCTCTGAGCCCCTTCCTGTTTGCAGTGGTAATGGATAGGCTGACAGATGAGGTTAGACTGGAATCCCCTTGGACCATGATGTTCGCAGATGATATTGTCATATGCAGTGAAAGCAGGGAGCATGCAGAGGAACAATTGGAAAGATGGAGACATGCACTGGAAAGGAGAGGAATGAAGATTAGCCGAAGTAAAACAGAATATATGTGCGTGAATGAGAAAAGTGGAGGGGGAAGAGTGAGGCTACAGGGAGAAGAGATAGCGAGGGTCGACGACTTCAAATACTTGGGCTCAACAATACAGAGCAATGGAGAGTGTGGTCAGGAAGTGAAGAAACGGGTCCAAGCAGGTTGGAACAGCTGGCGAAAGGTGTCTGGTGTGTTATGTGACAGAAGAGTGTCTGCTAGGATGAAGGGCAAAGTTTACAAAACAGTGGTGAGGCCGGCCATGATGTACGGATTAGAGACAGTGGCACTGAAGAAACAACAGGAATCTGAACTGGAGGTGGCAGAAATGAAGATGTTGAGGTTCTCGCTCGGAGTGACCAGGTTGGATAGGATTAGAAATGAGCTCATTAGAGGGACAGCCAAAGCTGGATGTTTTGGAGACAAGATTCGAGAGAGCAGACTTCGATGGTTTGGACATGTTCAGAGGCGAGAGAGTGAGTATATTGGTAGAAGGATGCTGAGGATGGAGCTCCCAGGCAAAAGAGCGAGAGGAAGACCAAAGAGAAGGTTTATGGATGTGGTGAGGGAAGACATGAGGGCAGCTGGGGTTAGAGAGGAAGATGCAGGAGATAGGCTAAGATGGCAAAAGATGACACGCTGTGGCGACCCCTAACGGGACAAGCCGAAAGGAAAAGAAGAAGAAGAAGAGTTTTTAAAATGCCACAACACCTAAAACATGAAATCAAGGTGTTGTTAACCAAAAAACAAAAAAAATCAGACGGAATGGACTTATCCGTTTGTTCACAGCACGTCAGAATGTTGCCGTATATCGATTTTTTTTCATTTCCCGCCACAAAAACCCTCTTGAGGGTTTTGGGTTGAAGAAGAAGGAAGTAACGTATTTTGCAGACAGCTACAGCAATGGAGTTGAGTGTCTTTACCTCTTGTACCGGTGACAAATTACCTGTTTTTTTCTGCATGTTAACCAAAATGCCGGCTCATTGTGTCGCTGGATTTTGCTCGAACACTTGGGAGGATGGATTCACGTTTACACATTTCCAAAAGACCCGATTCGTTGTAAAAAAAAAAAAAAACCTGATTGCTCTGGTGCAAAGGACAAGAGCTTTGTGGATTCCAAATGAAAGAAAGGTGTCTATAGAGCTATTAAAAAATGCTGGGGGGGGGGGACTAATTTGCCTCACAGTTCTTTTTCTTTTCCTTTAGGCTTGTCTCATTAGGGGTCGCCACAGCGTGTCATCTTTTTCGATCTTAGCCTATCTTCTGCATCTTCCTCTCTAACCCCAACTGCCCTCTTGTCTTCCCTCACCACATCCATAAACCTTCTCTTTGGTCTTCCTCTCGCTCTTTTGCCTGGCAGCTCCATCCTCAGCACCCTTCCACCAATATACTCACTCTCTCGCCTCTGAACATGTCCAAACCATCGAAGTCTGCTCTGTCGAACCTTGTCAGCAAAACATCCAACTTTGGCTGTCCCTCTAATGAGCTCATTTCTAATCCTATCCAACCTGCTCACTCTGAGCAAGAACCTCAACATCTTCATTTCTGCCACCTCCAGTTCTGCTTACTGTTGTTTCTTCAGTGCCACCGTCTCTAATCCGTACATCATGGCCGGTGAGGCTGTTGTGTAAACTTTCCCCTTCATTCTAGCAGAGACTCTTCTGTCACATAACACATCAGACACCTTTCGCCAGCTGTTCCAACCTGCTTGGACCCGGTTCTTCACTTCCTTCCCACACTCACCGTTGCTCTGGATTGTTGACCCTAAATATTTGAAGTCCTCCACCCTCGCTACCTCTTCTCCCTGTAGCCTCACTCTTCCCCCTCCACCTTTCTCATTCACGCACATATATTCTGTTTCACTTAGGCTGATCTTCATTCCTCTCCTTTCCACTGCATGTCTCCATCTTTCTAATTGTTCCTCTGAATGCTCCCTGCTTTCACTGCATATCACAATATCATCTGCAAACATCATGGTCCAAGGTGATTCCAGTCTAACCTCATCTGTCAGCCTATCCATTACCACTGAGAACAGGAAGAGGCTCAGAGCTGATCCCTGATGCAGTCCCACCTCCACCTTAAATTCTTCTGTCACACCTAAGGCACACCTCACCATTGTTCTGCTGCCATCATACATGTCCTGTACTATTTTAACATACTTCTCTGCCACACCAGACTTACCGCATGCAGTACCACAGTTCCTCTCTTGGTACTCTGTCATAGGCTTTCTCTAGATCCACAAAGACAAAATGTAGCTCCTTCTGACGTTCTCTGTACTTTTCCACTAGCATCCTCAAGGCAAATAATGCATATGTGGTACTCTCTCTACGTACTTCTGTCCTGAGTCTAGCCTCCACTACTCTTTTCCATACCTTCATTGTGTGGCTCATCAACTTTATTCCTCTATAGTTCCCACAGCTCTGAAGATCGCCTTTGTTCTTAAAAATGAGAACTAGAACACTTTTCCTCCATTCTTCAGGTATCTTTTCGCCTGCTAGTATTCTGTTGAATAAGTTGGTCAAAAACTCCACAGCCATCTCTCCAAATTGCTTCCATACCTCCACCGGTATGTCAACAGGACCAACTGCCTTTCCATTTTTCATCCTTTGTAGTGCCTTTCTGACTTCCCCCTTACAAATCATTGCCACTTCCCGGTCCTTCACACTTGCCTCTTCAACTCTTCCTTCTCTCTCATTTTCTTCATTCATCAACTTCTCAAAGTATTCTTTCCATCTATTTAGCACACTACTGGCACGAGTCAACACATTTCCATCTCTATCCTTAATCACCCTTTACCTGCTGTACATCCTTCCCATCTCTATCCCTCTGTCTGGCCAACCTGTAGAGATTCTTTTCTCCTTCTTCGTGTCCAACCTGGTGTTCATACGCCTCTTGTTTAGCCTTTTCCATCTCTACTTTTGCCCTACGTTGCATCTCGACGTACTTCTTTCACCTCTCCTCAGTCCTCTCAGTGTCCCACTTCTTTTTCGCCAATCTCTTTCCTTGAATGACTCCCTGTATTTTGGGGTTCCACCACCAAGTCTCCTTCTCCCCTTTCCTTACCAGATGACACCCCGAGGATTCTCCTGCCTGCCTCTCTGAATACCTTGGCAGTAGTATTCCAGTCTTCTGGGAGCTCTTCCTGACCACCACATGGTTCTCTGCTCTACCTTTGTCTTCTTAATCTTCCTACCCACCACCAGAGTCATCCTACACACCACCATCCTATGCTGTCGTGTTACACTCTCCCCTACTACTACTTTACAGTCAGTAATCTCCTTCTGATTACATCGTCTGCACAAAATATAATCCACGTGCGTGCTTCTACCTCCGCTCTTGGAGGTCACTATATGTTCCTCCCTCTTCTGGAAGTAAGTGTTCACTACAGCCATCTTCATTCTTTTTGCATAGTCCACCACCATCTGTCCCTCAAAGTTCCTTTCCTGGATGCCGTACTTACCCATCACTTCTTCATCGCCCCTGTTTCCTTTACCAATATGTCCATTACAATCTGGACCAATCACAAATCTCTCACTGTGTGGGATGCTCAGAACTACTTCATCTAGTTCCTTCCAGAATTTCTCTTTCAACTCTAGGTCATATCCTACCTGTGGGGCATAGCCGCTAACCACATTATATATAACACCCTCAATTTCAAATTTTAGTCTCATCACTCGATCTGATACTCTTTTCACCTCCAAGACATTCTTCGCCAGCTCTTCCTTTAAAATAACCCCTACTCCATTTCTCTTCCCATCTACTCCGTGGTAGAATAATTTAAAGCCTGCTCCAAAACTTCTCGCCTTACTACCTTTCCACCTGCTCTCTTGGATGCACAGAATACCAACCTTTCTCCTAATCATCATGTCAACCAACTCCTGAGCTTTTCCTGTCATAGTCCCAACAGTCAAAGTCCCTACACTTAGTTGTAGGCTCTGTGCATTCCTCTTTTTCTTCTGACAATGGATCTGGTTTCTGGTATAACGTCTTAAAGTGACGCATTAATTTATTTGTCTTCATGCTGTCCGATGCCAACATCTTAAGACACAGTAAACACACCCGTCTTTCCTTGTCTCCCGCTGTAGTCACAGTGTACCCAAGCGCTACATATGCTTGAGAGAATACATATTTCCTCATCTTAGCTTTAGGGTTACTTTGTTTTGTCTCATTGTCTTTGTCTCTCTCCACCTTTCTTTACATCCCTAAAAAAATGCATATTGTCTTTTGGGTTCATTTACTGTACTTTAGATCGCCTGTTAGGTTAAAAAAAAAAAAAGAAAGAAAAAAACTGCACCATAGAGGTAATACTCCCTGCGTACACTCTGACAACAAAAGCACCATTGCCAAGTACTGTAGTAGATGTGCAATTACACTTTATTCTAGTACGACAAAAAAGCATGTTCCCCAGGTTCACCGGAATCGCACCGAGTCCCCCTGTGGCCCATTATTTGAGAAGCATTGGTATAGAGGAAGTGAGGATGTCCACGAAAGGTCAGGGAACTCTGCATAGATTGAGCTGGTCAATGCCGGGTTTAGCCCTTTCTTTTCTACAAAAGACTTTGGGAAAGCCTTGGAGTGCTTTTCAGGCACTGCATTTTGAAGATCAGGAAATCATGCAGTGGTCGAAGATGGTTCGAGCCACAACGTTAAATTCTCACACACTAGCACACATTGGTCAAGTGCAACTTTTTTGTAAGTTTTTAGTTTTGTCTTTTTTGCAAGTTTATTCATATTTCTTCACCATTGGCCCCAAGAAACTTTAGCGGAATTAAGTTGTGTGGGCGCATACATTTGTATGCATGTTTTCTCTCAGCTGTCAAAAGTTTGTCTCCTCCTCCGTCCCCCACGAACCTTTTACTTTTACTCAGTCTTTTCTTCGCATAGGAGAAGAAAAATATGGAAAGCACATACAAGTGGCTCTAAAGGGCACCATAAAATAGTGACCATATGTTGTCAACCAGGACAAACAAGGTTTCCACAAAAATTTAAAGAAATTTACAAAAGTATTGACCAGTCAACAATTATCCTGATTAAGAGACTTCATTCCTGTACGACATGTAGAAAAATATAAAACTTTGATCCAGTCATCTATCCATCCAGCCACCCATCAGTTTTCTTAGCCACTTATCCTCACAGTCGTGGGAGTGCTGGACCTTATCCCAGCTGTCAAAAGGCAGGAGGCAGGGTACAGACTGAACTGGTTGCCAGCCAATCACAGGGCACATAGAGACAAACAGCCACACACACACACAATCACACCTACGGTCAATTTAGAGTGTCCAATTAATGTTGCATATTTTTGGGATGTGGGAGGAAAACCGGAGTGCCCGGAGAAACTCCACGCAGAGAGGGCTGCGATCGAGCCCTGGACTTCAGAACTGCTTTTCAGCTGCGTCATCTTTGATATTTAACTTTAAAATATGGGTTTACAGTATTTTTTTTTCTTTACATTTGTTTGTATTTGGGTCTAAGAGCTACACTGGGTTAAATCTTCCAATTTTTACATTTCAATCATCTTTTGGGGTCTTGAAACTGTCAAGTAGGTTGCCATGCCACAAATAGCAATTGAGCGAATTGATAGCAATTGACCCCTCCGTACAGGGGACTTAACCACGGCTCCTGAAGTGACGTCACGCCACGTGCGCTCACTTAAGACAAACAGTAAAAATGGCAAATACAATACAATACATTCTGAACTGAGACAGACTCTATGCTTCTGATTTTATTCAAATCAACGATATATTATAGATTCTAAATACAATACATTCTTAACTGAGAGAAACGCCATGCTTCTGATTTCATTCAATCATTCACACGTAGCAATGTTATGCTAGCGCAGAACGTCTCATTCATTTATACGAGACGTGTATTAAAAATCAAATTTAGGGCATATCTTCGTGCAAACACAGTCTGGTTAAGCTTCGGCCGCGAGCCAGCAAGAAATCAATACGTTTGTGCAGTCCGATCATCGCTAAATATCGCTCAATAAAGAATAAGTGTGGCAATCGTTCGCACGTAGCAATGTTATGCTAGCGCAGAACGTCTCATTCATTTATACGAGAAGTGCATTAAAAATCAAATTTAGGGCATATCTTCGTGCAAACACCGTCTGGTTAAGCTTCTGGCAATGAGCCAGCAAGAAATCAATACGTTTGTGCAGTCCGATCATCGCTAAATATCGCTCAACAAAGAATAAGTGTGGCAATCGTTCGCACGCAGCAGTGTTATGCTAGCGAAGAACTTCAAATTCATTTATACGAGACATCTATTGAAAATCAAATATAGGGCATACCTTCGTGCAAACATATGTGTTCCGGTTGAAATTATATGGATTTAGTTGATGATGCGGTCTTCCACAAAGTTTGATCCATCGAAGGCATTTTTCATACTGGGTCTTCGGTTTTGGAAAGGGTACGAATCGAACTCCACCAACTAGCCTTTCAGGATACATGTCGTCACTATTACAAAGTCCGTGACTACACCTCTTAACCATATTTTTTGTTAAATAACCCAAATACGCGATAAAACGCTAACTAAACCTATACTGGACCATTCAATGTTGTCAGAGAAAATGGCGGGAGCAAAAGCGGGCTTTGGTCTATGCAGATCTCTGGCCTCTGATTGGTCAGTGACGCGGATTGCGCAATATCCACGGAGGGGTCAATTGGCTTGTATGGCTTGGGTTCATGTGTTGAGCTGAGCCCTAGCACCAACTCTCAAATTGAACACCAGATGTCGCCAAACAAAATTATACTTGATTGGATCACCAGCACGGCAAAGATCTCTCTGATAAACGTAGCCTACCCACTTAGCATTTCACTGCATTGCATACGTATACCAAAGTCAGTAACGAGACGTTTGCAGCGACGTGTTACTGAACAGGAAACCCGTCAAACTTGAATCACCACACAGGATGTCTGTTATCTGAACAATTTTTATC
The DNA here is from genome assembly GCF_019802595.1 of Syngnathoides biaculeatus. Lineage (NCBI taxonomy): Eukaryota > Metazoa > Chordata > Actinopteri > Syngnathiformes > Syngnathidae > Syngnathoides > Syngnathoides biaculeatus. The sequence goes on from NC_084653.1 coordinate 318,594, forward strand.
ATTTTATTAAATTCTTAAAATTTTCATCTTCATCTATCTTTGTTATTCTTGTAATGAGTTGTCTCATTATTACCATTCTACCTCATTAAAGCTCGAGCGTCAACGACATTAACATCATTTAGTCGTAAAATTCTATTTTAATCAGTCACTCATTGATAATCTCCGGTTTAAGATAAAACAAATACTGTGATCTACCGTATCAAAAGCCGTGCTAAGATCCTACTCATGTTTCCAACCTGTTAAGCAGTAGATTGTTGATCTACCGTATCAAAAGCCGCACTGAGATCCAACAAACAGCAATCACAGGTACTGAAGCGAGATTTCATTGATTGACTTTTCCTGAATTAGTATTAGATGGGTCTATAGCTTGCTAACATGGAATCGTCCAGTGCTCTGTTTCTTAGAAGAGGCTTAACAGCAGCTACTTTGAGAGCTATGGGAAACTCGCCAGACTGAAGTGAGCAATTGATTCTTTGCTGAAAATCAGGTAGCACTGACTTCACAATAGTTTTAAAAAAAGTTAGATCGCACTGAGTATCAGATAGGTTGCCATACCACAAATAGCAATGGAGCAAATTTATAACATTTGGGGTGTATGGCTTAAGGTTCATGTTTTGAGCTGAGCCACCAACTCTCAAATTGAACACTAGATGTCGCCAAACAAAATTATACTTGATTGGGTCACCAGCACGGCAAAGATCTCTCTGATAAATGTAGCCTACCCACTTAGCTTCTCATTGCATTGCATACGTATACCAAAGTCAGTAACCTTATATAAACCTGATTATTTTTCATATCTTTGTATAAACTACATATATCGGGGTGAGCAACATTAAGAACCCAATTATTGTTATATCTTTGTATTCACATCTTATTCCTGATATAAAGACAGTGACAGGATGCAGCTGTCAACCACACCTAACGTTTTTCAAGATGGTTGCAGCGTCAAGTTACTGAACAGGAAGCCCGTCACACTCGAATGACGACGTAGGATGTCGGCAAGCAGAAATAGATTTCAACTATTTTTCCACTAGACTTTTATCAGAAAATAAGATGCTTTGAAACAGCTTTGTGAAAAGAATATAACCTGTGTATGGCTGTCTCTCTCAGACAAGGCAACACATGATGAGCAACCAATAAAACAAGCCTGAGAATGCATGAGAGAATTGTATTCACAAGAATGTTGATACATTTATGCTATTGTTCAAAATTAGGGTGAAACCGAACGCGGGTTGTGGTTATATTTTTTAAAGATGCATTTATTAATTAAAGGGAGAATGACAAAATTGAGTGAAGCTAAAGAAGGGCGTGACAAGTCAAGCCAGGAATGGCAAATGGGGCCCGATGGGATGAACCGGGGGAGACCCTTCCCACTAGGCATAGATTCAGCCAACATTTTCCAGAATGTTCCACCAAAAAGCTATAAAAACCTTGGATGTGGAAGTTCGGGGCTTTTTGTTCAGTTTTCACTGACAAAGAGACAAGGTCTTTCTATCGGGCGGGGAGAAGGAATTGGCAACTTGGAGTGCTTAAATTGACGACTCTTTTTGAGATTGGGTGCAGGTAAAACTACTGTAATAAGGTAATGGCAGGATAATACCAGCGATATTACTTGGTTACCTTTGAAGGGCAAGTTGTCTTGACAATTTATCCGTAATCCCAAAAACCCTTATTATCAAATTAGGCTTCGAGCTATATAGGACTTGATCAACCCTAACAGGCTCACTCAAAAATGTCTATTATCCCTGATTTCTGATGCTTTTAGACGCTTTGAATCTCACTTTACTTATATTGCTTTTTGCTATTTTTATCATTTATCTTATCCTTCTTACCATCAGTTTTATCATTTTAACTTTTATTGATTTATGTTCAATTAACATTGAATTTCGCCTTAACATCGGAACCTTACCTCACGTCTGGTGGGGATAACTGTATAATGAATGTTATCTATTTTATTAAATTCTTAGAATTTCCATCTTCATCTATCTTTGTCATTCTTATATTGAGTTCTCATTATTACCATTCAACCTCATTAAAGATCGAATGTCATCGACATTAACATAATTTAGTCGTAAAAATTCTATTTTAATCAGTCACTCATTGATAATCTCCGTCTTAAAATAAAACAAATCCGTACGATCCTAATAAGGATTGTTAAATTTACTAGGTCAATGACAAGTGCAATCGATTCATAAGAGATGGAGCTGCTGTAAAAGCAGAGCAAACACTTTGTCACCTTGTTACTCTGAAAGGTTACTCGACGAGGCAGACAAGTGGGGGCAGACCGGATTGGGTCTGCAAAACTAAAGGCATTTAGGACACCTAGGCGAATTCATCTCGACAGCGCTTAAGAAGCTCCTGTCCTCCTGCACGCACGGCGTTAGAGTCGGCTGGGGTAAAGGGGTAGCTTAACCCTTTAACTGGAGAGTCGGTCAGGAGATTTCTCCGGATTAGTCCTGCGGATAAGCGGAATCTGACATGAGTCAAGACAGCTCGTTGATGGTTTAACTGCTGAACAGTTTTCTCTAGTATTTTCATCAACTGCATCAAATTCTGACAAGTTAATAGTTTTCTCTGGGTGGTTTCATATGTGATATTCTATCTTTTTGCTGATTTGTACTGCCATTTGAGCTGATGGATTGTATTTTTTCCACTAAAATAACAAACAAACCCATTGGATTTGTCAGCTGTTACGAGTTCTGGATATACTGTATCTGATTGGGGGGGGGGGTTCAAGTTTGTCAACCACTGCAAATAGAGCATGAGTATTGTTGAGGTTCTTACTGATCATTTCAGAAAAGTGTTGCTGTCTAGCTCTAACTAACTCTTGGTTAAAATTACAAAGACACTGTAGAGGTCAGTCAATTTGGACTTTATTATTTCTCCACTTGCATTCCGCTTTCCTACACTCCGATTTAGATCTCTTGACCATCATTGTGCTCCTCCACGGTGTTCTAGGTGCCTCAGGATGATCTTAGTTTTAACAGCATTCGTAGCATTTGTGATTTTTGAGGTGAAATCGTCCAAAGGTTAATCAACTGTCTCAGTGGTCACAGTCTGTGGCACAGCCACAGTCTCCATAAATTAGTGGCAGTACTCTCATCAATGTTCCTTTTCCTGATAGACATAGAGGTTGTCTGAACTTTTGGAAGAATCTGTAATTCAAAAAATACAGAGAAACGGTCAGAAATTGCCATAACCTTATTGCCAGGTCTAAGATGTGACCTTGAGTGTGAGTTGGACTCTTAATATCTTGAGATGTCAAATGTGTCTAGTATTGCAGAAAATTCTTTGGATGTTTTTTCCATGTTATTGTGAACTTGAATGTTAAAGTCTACAGTTATGACAAAATAGTTGTACTCGGTACAAATAACTGACAGCAGTTCTGAAAAATTCTCCATAAATTTTCCATTGTATCTTGGAGGTCTATAAATTATTAAAATGATAACTTTTGGGTCACCCTTAACTAAAAAACACAGATATTCGAAAGAGCTAAAATCACCCAGTACAATTTCTTTACAAATAATGATTTAAAAATAGCAACAATACCACCACTTTTTTCCACTGTTTTACACATTTTCATAAAATTAAATTCTGCTGGTGTTGCCTCATTTAAAATTGTATTACAGGTACTTTCTGTTATCCAGTGACCTGATATTAAAAAGAGTCTCGCAGAGATGGCTGGAGAGAAGGGTTCAATAGACTCACATTTTATCCTCACTAACTTGCAAGTTGTACTGTTTTGGAACCATATCTTTTTGACCAACTTTCTGCCCCATGTAATTACAGGGTTGAAAAATGCCTGATCTCCATAGGGGTCTGAGTTATTCGGGAAACGACCTGGTAAATATCAGTCAGATTTACAGATAGTCAGTTGTCAGTTAGAATTCTGACCCTCAAACAATGTTCCCTTAAAATTTTGACGTATCTGAGCAAACACACTAAGCCCGTGAGCACCCCCCTTTGACCACTGTGAGCAACATAAGACGGATGCACTCTGGTCAATCAGAGTCATGCATTGAACTTACATGGCTCATTAAAAAGTTCAGATTACATTCCTATTAGAACATTTTTATGAACAATTTTGTGTTTTTGCTAACGTATAATGAAAATGTCAACAAACAAAAAAATACATAACAATACAAATACATACCAAGCCAACTATTAACTATAAATTTGAAATGTCACTTCCAATTTTGTTTCATTTTTTTAACCTGTCTATCAGCTAGAATTCTGACCCTCAAAGACCTGTTAGTCCGCCTTTAAAAGTCCACCTCCACTCCATATATTATCTCGAATCAGAGGCACCTGTGTGAGGTTCTTAGCTGCATAAAGATACCCCATACAATCAGTAAGACTCAAACTTGTAACATGGCCAAGACCCAAGAGCTGTCCAAAGACACCATAGACAAAATTGTACAACTCCACACTGCTGGAAAGGGCTACAGCTAGACAGTAACACTTTTCTGAAATCATCAGTAAGAACCTCAAAAATATTCATGCTCTATTTGCAGTGGTTGACAAGCTTGGAAATCCCCACCCCCCAATCAGATACAGTAGATCCATAACTCGTAACAGCTGACAAATGCAATGACTTTGTCTCTTATTTAAGTGAAAAAATACAACCGATCAGGTCAAATGTCAGCACAAATTAGCAAAAAGACAGAATGATCTCACATATGAAGCCACCCAGAGAAAACTTGTCAGAATTTGATACAGTTGACCAAAAAACTGTAGAGAAATTGCCAAGCATCTTGGTGAAAAAGGGTCCACTGTTGGAGCAACCATTAGAAAATGGAAGAAGCTAAACATGACGGTCAATCTCAATTGGAGTGGAGCCCCATATCACCTCGTGGGGTCTCAATGATCCTGAGAAAGGTGAGGAATCAGCCAAGGATGACACGACAGGATTTGGTCAATGACCTGAAAAGAGCTGGGATCACCATTTCCAAGGTGACTGTTGGTAATACACTAAGACGTCATGGTTTGGAAGGCTACTGTACCATATATTAACATTGGTTTTCTCAGGTGTTCAAATACTTATTTGCACACAAATCTTTTAAAAAAATCATACTTTATGATTTCTGGATTTTTCTTTTTAGATTAATCCTCTCTCACAGTGGACACGCATCTACGATGAAAATTTCAGACCCCTCCATCATTTCTAAGTGGGAGAACTTTCAATATAGTAGGGTGTTTAAATACTCATTTTCTTCACTGTATATCGGATACTAGAGAGATTCCAGTTCCAGCCTTATATCATAAACCAATTGCCAAAATGCGGCTCAACGGAGGACTATCCAATACCTTCGAACTACAGAGAGGTTATCGTCAGGGTTGCCCTCTCTCACCGCTGTTATTTGCTCTTTTTATTGAACCACTGAGTCACTGGATCAAACAGAATTAGAAGATTAAGGGCATCAAGGTGACTGATGAAGAACATGAAATTGCTCTGTTTGCAGATGATATTCTGATATACTTGGGGCATCCATCTAAATCCCTCCCAGAATTACTCATAACTCTGAGAGAATATGGTCTTGTTTCAGGTTATAAACTGAACACACACAAAACTCAAACCTTTTCATTTAATTACTCCCCTAGCCAGCCCAGGATGGAAGAACTCAATGTAAATTGGAATTCAAAAACAATTAAATACTTAGGGGTGAACACTCCTATAAATCTGGAGACAAGTATATCAGAGAACTTTGACTCCTGAATCTCTAAAATCAAATCCGATTAACCAGGTGGAACCTGCTTCCTTTTTTAGGATTAGGATAGATTGTGGAAACAATAAAAATGAATGTGCTACCCAGTATACTTTACTTGTTTCAAAATATACCAGTAGACCTCCCAAAAGGGACATTTCAAGAACTAGACAAATTAATTTCAAGATTTATTTGGCAGAGCAAGAGACCGAGAATTTGTTCTAAGACTCTCCAGCTACCAAAAAACAAAGGAAGCCTTGCTCTGCCAAATATTAAAAATTACGATCAAGCGGTGCAGATAAAAACTTTAGTTGACATTTGTAACCCTTCCTACAAATCAAAATGGAAAGATATAGAATGTACGATATAAAGTGCCATGGTGGAATTTTAACGTTACACACATCTAATCCTGCACTTTCTACTTTGGCTTCAGATCAGACCTTTCTCACTTGAAAAAGAGAAAATCTCATCCAGTTTCACCAATTTTTCTTCTATTATTCACATACTCTGACATTCTTAGCATCTTAAAGCAACACCATTTTTTTTTTTTTACTTTTTGCCATGGTCGTCTTTGCTCTTCATAGCCCAGACTGTTTTGCTAACGAAAGCACTGGTGGTGGGCGGCGGATAAGGACACTGTCATTTTAACCCACATTAATGAGCTCCGTAAGTTATTGTAACATTTGTAATTATGAGTGTACCCTATGAAGAACAGAGGGGGCTGGTTTCAGGTAAACTAGGCACCAGAGTGTGTGGCCAAGCAGCATCTCTGTTAGAGAAAGTTCTGTGTGCTGTTGAAATATTCATTAAAAATCACCTAAAAGAACAATTGACTTATGTTCATTTTTAAGAGTACGTATGCGAATTGTGCCATTGGGTGTAGCAATCATCCCTCACTTATTGAATCACATTGCAAAATGCCACAAACTGAATAGCTCTGTTATGCTTTAAATTTGCGTTGGATTTTTTTTTTGTGTGCAACGCAGATTATCTGTGCACAGAGACCAAAATCAGCAGTGCGCAATTGCGCACACGCGCAGCTTCGAGGGAACATTGGCTGACGTCTTTATTTTATTTTTCTTTTAGCACGCCATCACGCAATCGACCAACACTGCCTCACGATCGACACATTTAGCACCCCTAACTTAGACATTGGAGTTTTCTGAACTTTTGGAAGACTCTATAGTTAAAAAAATACACAAAAAGAGTCAGAAAGAGCCATATCCTTAATGTCATTTGGTAGAATCTCAACACCCTGAGAGATGACCAGGTCTACGATTTGACCTTGAGTGCAATTTGGACTCTTAATATGTTGAGAGAGGTCAAATGTGTCTCGTATGGCAAAAAGTTCCTTGGATTTTATTTCCTTGTTGTTTTCAACATGAATGTTAAAGTCTCCTGTTATGACAAAATAGTTGTAGTCGGGACAAATAATTGACAACAGTTTGGAAAAATCTTCCATAAATTTTCCATTTGTCTTGGAGATTGGGGGCATTACTCGACAGTCATTCCCGCCAGACGCGGGGTATGGTTGCGATGTTAAGGCAAAATTCGATGTTAATTGAACATAATCAATAAAAGGAAAAATGATTAAAATGATAAAAATTGTTCAGATAACATTCATTACTGAACAGTCATTCCCGCCAGACGCGGGGTATAGTTGCAAAGTTAAGGCAAAATTCGATGTTAATTGAACATAAATCCATAAAAGGAAAAATGATTAAAATAATACTGATGGTAAGTAGGATGAGATAAATGATAAAAATAGTAAAAAGCAATATAAGAGATTCAAAGCATTCAAAAGCATCAGAAATGAGGGAAAATAGACATTTTTGAGTGACCCTGTTAGGGGTGATCAAGTCCTACATAGCTCAAAGCCTAATTTAGTCATAAGGATTTTCGGGATTAAGGATAAATTGTCAAGCCAACTTGTCCTTCATTGGTAACCACGTAATATCGCTGGTATTTATCCTGCCATTATCTTATTATAGTAGTTGTCAAAAATTAAGCATTCCAAGTTGGCAGAAAACTTCTCCCCGCCAGCTTGCCACATGACTATTACACTGAGAGAAAGACTTTGTCTCTTTGTCAGCGAGAACCGAACAAAAAGCCCTGGACTTCCGTATCCAAGGTTTTTATCATTCTGGAAAATGTTGGCTGAATCCACGACTAGTGGGAAGAGCTCACTTGGTTCATCCTATTATGCCCCTTTCGCCATTCCTGGGCTGACTTGTCACGCCCTTCTTAGCTTCACTCAATTTTGTCATTTCCCTTTAATCAATAAATGCATCTTCAAAAATGTAACCACAAACTCGCGTTCGGTTTCACCCTATTTTTTTGAGTAATAGCATAAATATATCAACATTCTTTCATCATTCATCAATTTCTGCTTCCAGACATCCTGTGTAGTGATTCGAGTTTGACGGGCTTCCTCTTCAGTAACTCGACGCTGCAAACGTCTTGAAAAACCGTTGGCTGCATCCTGTTGATGTCTTCATGTCAAAAACCAGATGTGAATACAAAGATATGACAATAATTGAGTTCTTAAGGTTGCTAAGCCCGATATATGTATGTAATACAAAGATATGAAAAATAATCAGGTTTATATAAGGTTACTGACTTTGGTATACGTATGCAATGCAGTGAGATGCTAAGTGGGAAGGCTACGTTTATCAGAGAGATCTTTGCTGTGCTGGAGACCCAATCAAGTATAATTTTGTTTGGCGACATCTGGTGTTCAATTTGAGAGTTGGTGCTGGGGCTCAGCTCAACACATGAACCCAAGCCATACAAGCCAGTTGCTATCAATTTGCTCCATTGCTATTTGTGGCATGGCAACCTACTTGACACTCCTTGGTTTGATTGTGAGTGTGACTGTTGTTTGTCTCTATGTGCCCTGCAATTGGCTAGCAACTGCTTGGGGGTGTCTCCTACTGTTGACAGCTGGAATAGGCTTAAGCACTCCCCCGGCCCTTGGGAGGATAAGCAGCTAAGAAAATGGATGGATGGCAAGATAGATAATGACTTCAAAATAACAGCAATACCACCACCTTTTATCCCTATTATATCTTGTTCATAAAATGAAAATTTGCTGGTGTTGCATCATTTAAAATGCTACGATAGCTACTTTCCGTTATCCACCTTTAATTTCATGACAAAAAGTCCAAATCATAGGTTGTAAAGTCAACATTGATTTATTACCGACTGACCTGAGATTAAAAAGAGCTAGGCTCGCAGAGAAAACTTGAGACAATGGTTTGATGGATTTACATTTTATCCTCTCCAAGCTTGAAGTTCTACTTTTTTTATGCCATATGTCTTTGACAAACTTTCTGTCCCTGCTAATTACAGCGATGAAAAATGCATGATCTCCATAAGGGATCTTCTGGAAAATACAGTGGTTTCACATGATGGAGGATGGGAGGTGGATCTTGGCGTGCTGTGGCCTGGAGTCTAACATTGACAACAGTCTTCATCCTATCTGTCAGATTGCATTTAGGCTCGTCGAGAGTGAGTTTTGCGTCGGGGGGACCGGTGTGGAAAATTTAAGTGCTGGCTCATCTCATTTGTCATTTGCTCCTCCGATTGTTTGCATGACCCATATTAGTGCCCCTTGTCTTGCCTTGTCTTTTATTCCTCTCATTGTTTGGGAACAACATCACTGTTTTTTTTTTTTTTTTAGTTGTGTACACATTTCTACCATTTTCTTTTTGGGCCGTTGAATGAGGTAGACAGTAAAAAGTGTTAGATGTCAATACCGTAACTCCTTTTGTATTGAGACAGAAACCGTCTGCCTTGTAAATATGTCTGCGCTTCCAAAAGGTGAAAAAATTATCAATGAAACCCATGGATAGTGCAGTACACACTTTGCTTAACCACTTATTTAGTTGATGGTGCCTTGAGAAACCAAATCTTACAAGTGGGAGAGGTTCGCTGATAAAAACCTCAGCATCCAAACATTATACTTTTGTTAGGATATCAATGAAATCTCGCTTCAGCACGTGTGATTGCCGTTTGAGAACATCCAAGCGCCCTGTGTGTATTATGACAGATTTTAGAGTTCTCTCTTGAGAGAGCTCAAGGACTTCAAAGATATCAGACATCGTGTCATTGATAAAACACAATACTTTGGTGCTTTTCTTGCTATAAAAATATTTTGCATCTTTGACATCGACATTACCAACTACTGTTTGGGGTCCCAATGTTTTTTTTTTTTTTGCATGATTCAAATTCAGACTTTATATGGTACCCTTGGTTCAATTTTCTTCAAAATTTTAATTTTGACAATCATAGCTATGCAGATGACAGTTTTATTTAGCAGTGTCTCCAAATAACAACAGTTCAATTGAGGTGTTGTACCACTGTGTAAAGCAGATAACTGGATGAGGCAAAATCTTCTTCAACTAAACCACAACCAAACAGACAATTGTTTTTGGCAATAAAGAAAACATAATTGCTGTGAGCAAATTCCGACCTGACTTTCAATAGTCATATCAAATCAATCACAAAAGCTCAGTTTTACCATCTGAAGAACATATCTAGAGTATGTGTCAAGCAGACCAGTTAAAGCTCATCCATGCTTTTATCTCAATTAGACTTAACTACTGTGATGGTCTTCTGACTGGACTCCCCAAAAAAAGTATGAAACAATTGCAGCTCATTCAGAATGCTGCAGCTCACGTTCTGACCAAAACAAAGCGGTCGGAGCATATAACTCCAATCCTAACGTCCTTGCACTGGATTCCAGTCAGCTTTAGAATAGATTTTAAAGCTCTGCTACTGGTCTATAAATCACTGAATGATTTAGGTCCTGAATACATGAAAGAAAAGCTTAGGGAATACAAACCCAGTAGAGCTCTGAGATCGACTGACTCAGGTCAAATAGTGGTGCGCAGAGTCCAAAGCAAACATGGTGAAACAGTATTTAGCTATTGTGCTGCACACAAATGGAATAAGTTGCCAACAGAGGTGAGGTCAGCCCCAACTTTTTAAATCCAGGTTGAAAACTCTTTTTTTTTAATCATGCTTTTAGAATATATACACTTTTTGATCATATTACTTGCACTGTATGCTGTTTTAATTGTCTTTTAACATAATTGCTGTGAGTAAATTTCGACCTGACTTTCAACAGTCATATCAATCACAAACGCTAAGTTTTACCATCTGAAGAACATATCTAGAGTATGTGTCAAGCAGACCAGTTAAAGCTCATCCATGCTTTTATCTCACGTACACTTGACTACTGTAATGGTCTTCTGACTAGACTCCCCAAAAGAGCATTAAACGGCTGTGGTTCATAAGAATGCTCGAGCTCGTATTAAACAGCTGCAGCTCATTCAGAATGCTGCAGCTCGCTTTCTAACCAACATAAATCCAATCCTAAAGTCCTTACACTGGCTTCCAGTCAGCTTTAGAATCGATTTTAAAGTTCTGCTGCTGGTCTATAAATCACAAACTGGTTTAGGTCTTGAATACATGAAAGAAATGCTTATGGAATACCAACCCAGTAGAGCTCTGAGATCGACAGATTCAGGTCAAATAGTGGAGTGCAGAGTCGCGAGCAATCATGGTAAATCAGAATTTAGCTATTATGCCACAAAAAAATGAAAGAAATTGCCAGAAGAGGGGACGTAAGGCCCAAGTAGGAGTGCTTTCAAATCCAGATTAAAAACTTTTTTTCTCATGCGTTTGAGAACTTCCACTTTTCAGTGCTATTTCTTGCAATAAAAGCTGATTTAATTGTACTTTTTCAAATGCTTTTGTATTAGATGCTGTTAATATTGTAAAGCGCATTGAGTTACCTTGCGTATGAAATGCGCTATTCAAATAAATTTGCTTTGCTTTGAGTCCAAAGCAAACATGGTAATACAGCATTTAATTATTATGCTGCACAAAAAATGGAATAAATTGTTAACAGAGGTAACGTCAGCCCCATGTGTTAATGTTTTAAAATTTTTAAAATTTTGGTTCTGGTTTTTAAAGTACTTCCACATTTAATTATATTTCTTGCACTGCACACTGTTTTTAATTGTACTTTTATTTTTCATTTTTTTGATATATATAAAAAGTGAAAAAACTAAGTATTTGAACACCCTGCTATATTTCAAGTACTCCCAATTAGAAATAGAAATCAATGTTTTTGACTATTTAAGATTGGGCGCAAGTAAAACAACTACTATAATAAGGTAATGGCAGGATAATACCAGTGATACTACGTGGTTACCTATGGAGGACAAGTTGGCTTGACAATTTATCCTTCATCCCAAAAATCCTTATTACTAAATTAGGCTTCGAGCTATGTAGGACTGAATCACCCCGAACAGGCTCACTCAAAAATGTCTATTTTCTCAAATTTCTAATGCTTCCTTCATTTTTTATTACTTTTTACTATTTTTATCATTTATCTCATCCTACTTACCATCAGTATTATCATTTTAATCATTTATGCTTTTATTGATTTATGTCCAATTAACATCGAATTTTGCCTTAACATCGCAACCGTACCCTGCCTCTGGCAGGAATGACTGTCGAGTAAGAAATGTTATCTGAACAATTTTTATCATTTTATTAAATACTTAAAACTTCCATTTTCATCTATCTTTGTCATTCTTATATTGAGTTGTGTCATTATTGCCATTCAACCTCATTAAAGATCGATCATCAATGACATTAACATCATTTGGTCGTAAAATTCTATTTTAATCAGTCACTCATTGATAGTCTTCGGCTTAAGATAAAACAAATTTGTACGATCCTAACAAGGACTGTTAATTTTACCAGGTCAATGACACGTGCAATCGATTCATAAGAGATGAAGCTGCTGTAAAAGCGGAGTGATCACTTTGTCACCCTGTTACTCGTACTTGGAAGGTTACTCGACAAGGGCTGATAAGTGAGGGCAGACCGGATTGGCTCTGCAAAACTAACCTCGGCGAATTCATCCCGACACCGACTTAAGATGCTCCCATCCTCCTGCCCGAATGGCGTTAAGAGTCGGCTGGGTAAAGGGGTTTAACCCTTTAACTGGAGAGTTGGTCAGGACATTTCTCCCGATTAGTCCTGCGGATAAGCGGAATCTGACATCATGTAATACATATTAATATGTGTATGAAATGCGCTTTATAAAATTTGCTAGGCTTTGCTTGGCTTTATACATTTCAGCGATGGTGGGGGATCAACATTCTTGGCCTGGGTCTTGTAAAAGTGACTCAAATCTATTTCCAAGCCAATGTCAATGTTTTGCATTGGACAGAACTATTAGTCTATAAGTCATTGAAACTCTTCTAACTGATATAGGACACTCCATCTTTTGCACAATTACACAATACTAGAGTAGTTCTAACTACCAGAGATAAATTCCTCGTATCTTTTTGACATACTTAAATTAACAAGATTTTAATCCTGAAGTCACGAACACTGATGGCAGAGTACTCTTCATCGACTTCAGCTCCGCTTTTAACACCATCATCCAATAACACCTTGTGACACTGAGAAGAGGCAAAAGGAATACATTGAGATGCGAAGCAAAGCTTGAGGTGGCGAATGCTAAACAGGAGGCTTTTCACCACATGTACACCAGGTTGGACACGAAAAAAAGAGAAAATTATCTCTACAGGTTGGCCAGGCAGAGGGATGGAGACGGGAAGAATGTGCAGCAGGTAAGGGTGATTAAGGATAGGGGCGGAAAGGTGTTCACTGGTGGCAATGGTGTGCTAAATAGATGGAGAGAATACTTTGAGAAGTTGATGAAGAAAATGAGAGTGAAGGAAGAGTAAAAGAAAGTGTGAAGGACCAGGAAGTGGCAAAGATTAGGAAGGGGGAAGTTGGAAAGGGACTAATGAGGATGAAGAATCGAAAAATTGGTCCTGATGACATATCTGTGGTGGTATGGAAGCAATTTGGAGAGGTGGCTGCGGCGTTTTTAACCAACTTATTCAAGAGCAGGCGAGAAGATAACTGAAGAATGGAGGAAAAGTTTCCTAGTTCCCATTTTTAAGAACAAAGCTGATTTACAGCACTGTGGGAACTTTAGAGGGATAAAGTTGATGTTAGACTCAGGACAAATGTATCTGCAAGTCTCCATGCCTCGAAAGAGTACCACAGATGCATTATTTGCCTTGAGGATGCCAGTACTAGTACAGAGAAGTTCAGAAGGAGCGACATTGTGTCTTTGTGGCTCCAGAGAAACCCAATGCCAGAGTACCAACAGGGGAACTGTGGTATCGCATGCGTAATTCTGGTGTGGTGGAGAAATGTGTCAGAATAATGCAGGACATGTCTGACGGCAGGAGAACAGTGTTGAGGTGTGCCGTGGGTGTGACAGAACCATTTAAGGTGTTGGTGGGACTACATCAGGGATCAGCTCTGAGCCCCTCTCTGTTTGCTAGGGTAATGGATAGGTTGACAGATGAATTTAGACTGGAATCCCCTTGAACCACAATATTGTGATATGCAGTGAAAGCAGGAGAGGAATGAAGATTATCTGAAGTAAAACGGAATATATGTGCATGAATGAGAAAGGTGGAGGGGGAAGAGTGAGGGGACAGGGAGAAGAGAGAGCGAGGGTGGAGGACTTCAAATATTTAGGGTCAACAATCCAGAGCTACAGTGAGTGTGGTAAGGAAGTGAAGAAATGGGTCCAAGCAGGTTTGAACAGCTGGCGGAAGGTGTCTGGTGTGTTATGTGACAGAGGAGTCTCTGCTAGGAGGAAGGGCAAAGTTTTTAAAATAGTGGTGAGGCCAGCCATAATGTACAGATAAGAGACGGTGGCACTGAAGAGACAACCAGAAGCAGAGCTAGAGGTAGCAGAAATGAAGTTGTTGAGGTTCTCTTTCGGAGTGAGCAGGTTGGATAGGATTAGAAATAACCTCATTAGAGGGACAGACAAAGTTAGATGTTTTGGAGACAAGGTTCGAGAGAGCAGACTTCAACGATTTGGACACATCCAGATATAGTCAGTACGGTATTGGTAGAAGGGTACTGAGGATAGCGCTGCCAAGCAAAAGAGTGAGACAAAGACAGTTGATGGATGTTGTGAGGGAAGACCTGAGGGCAGTTGATGTTTGACAGAAAGATCCAGGAGATAGACTTACAAGGAAAAAGATGACATGCAGTGGCGACCCCTAACAGGGCAAGCTGAAAGAAAAAGAAGAAAAGAAGATCCCATAACAGCTTTTGGAGAAACTGAGACCATTGGACATGGATACTGGCATCTGCAACTGGGAAAGACAATCAGAATTAAAGAATAGAACATCCAGCTCAGTTTTTCTTTGCATCATCACAACATATTGTCTCAGATGGGATGTTTTGGCGATAAAATAATTTCAGTCAACAACTGAAAATGCATTTTTGGCCAATTTTTGTAAGGCAAAAATTTGGCGACGTATAAAATTTTACAGGCCAGAGCGAGCTAACTTAGATGGTGACTTGAGACAGCAGTGTGGTGGCCCTGGCCCAACATTTATGTTGGACCCTGCATAGATCAACTTACTCATCTGTGGGGTACATCTACTGGATATATTTACCCACAGCTTTTACCATGCGTACACACAAAGTCTGGTACAACAGTGAAACTCCAAATAGGAACGAAGAGGGTCACCAGAGTCACCCATCCAACTGTATATCCAGCTCCAGTTGTTGCTGGGATTGGTGGCCACCGGGATGTTTTAACAAGAGAATGGAGACCATCCTGTGCATTTGTCTACCAATGTCAATTAGAATATGCTGAGTTCAACACACTCAGTAATTTGGACAACTCCATCCATCCATCCATCCATCCATCCATCCATCCATCCATCCATCATCATTTTCCAGTTTCTTATCCTCGCTCAATGACATCATACTTAAAAACAGCATTTGAAAGCTCATTTTGGTTATATTTATGTAATAATTATGAACGCATTACAAAGTTGAACACCATCCAAAAAGGACTCAGACATGTTGATCAACCCTAACCCATACACTTGCGCACAAACAAAATCCATCCAAAAGAACAGACATGGGTGGCCTGTTTGAACCCACCCATCCATCAATTTTCTGTACTGCTTTATCCACAAAAGGGTCGTGGGCATGCTGGAGCCTTTCCCAGCAATCTTTGGGCTCTGGCTGAGGTGAGCCCTCTTGAATGACTGCCGGTGAGGCTTTACACCATCATGATTTTGCGGCCCAGTCACCAATCCGTGTTAAAAAAAACAAAACAAAACAACTGATCACAAGATGGAGCAATGTGTCTTTTTAAACCACCTGTTCATATACTGTTTATTACTTGAGTACTTAATTGTTCAAAAATATATTATTTATCATAAATGTATCTTTGGCGGCACGGTTCAATCAGATGTAAAGCGTTGCGTTGAATGTGTGTGTGTGTGTATTTTTATTCTTTATTTTCCTTTCATAGTTATATGTTATTATGATGCGGGTCTTTTGTCATGCAGGATTCTGGAATGTTCCGAGGAGTGGCTATATAAGGATAAGAAGGACCATCAACGGAGCTTTTTACCATCACTCTTTGGACAAGTATACAATTACATGCCACACTGCATTCTGGCTTTCGTCCCTGGACATTTCTGGAACATTTGTTGACTTGGAATATTCGCTGGAAAGAACATGTGCCTGGTTGTTCAACTCTGGTGACTATTCTTAGCTTGGCTCGACTACTCAGTCTTTGAACTTTTATTTTGTGTTAGCCATTTTGTCGTGTTTGTGTTGTGTTGGATGTGTGTGAGATTAAATTGTCCTAAATATAATACAACTGCCTTGTTGCATTTTGCCGGTTTGAACAAAGAGGATGTTAGTCTAATATCACATGTAACTAAAGTGGGGGCTCGTCTGGGATCAAATTCATTTGACATTTGAGACATCTGTTTGAAAGCATTTAATTTTTTTTTTGCATACAGTATTTGCAACTTAAACTGTGAAGCCAGCAAAATGGAGTTTAGACTTCAGCAATTTATTAGGTCCCCTGCCCCTGAATCAGTGTGATTTGCACAAGCCTGAATCTTTTGCAACCTGCGAGTCATTTCTGACTTGATCCCAAACCTGCTATGAGAAAATTCCAAATTTTGAAAATTGTTCTTCGTCATTTCGTTGATATCATTGAAATTTTTTGTTTCTGACGTTTTACCCTAGGTAAAAGAGGAACCTACAGACATTTTGGACCTAAAGAAACTGAAATTACAACTTCATATTGAAAGAGAGAGATGAAGAAAAGACGGAGAACTTATAAAAGTGGAATTTGACAGAGATTGAATTTAAGAAACTTGAAAGGTCCTCTGATTCAGTTAGTTCTTCATCTTTTGATATTACCTGGTATGCCAAAATCGTCCTTCCTTTCAATGAGGACGAAGTTGAGTCAGTACTTCCTCTGCTTTGAGAAAGTTGCTGAAAACATCAAGTGCACTAAAGAGTCATGGACTATGCTATTGAAAATAGTCTTAAAGGGAAAAGCTCACGATACATATTCAGCCCTTTCTGTAGAGCAAAGTTCTGATTATGATTTTGTTAAAAAGACCCTTCTGGAAGCTTATGAGTTAGTGCCCAAAGCGTACCGTCAGAAATTTAGAAATACTCAAAAAAGGGACGATGAGGCCTTTGTAGCGTTTGCTAGTGTAACATACAAGAGAAAAGAGAGTTGGTTATAATATTTTTTTATTAATTTCACCAAAATCCCTCACATTGTGTTTTTGATTATCTTCACTATTGTAATCTTATCTTTAATCTGATATGTTTATATATTTTGGCTTGATACTTGAAAGTTTTTTTATTTGCATTCAGCTCGTTTATTTTGAAAACCAGTGGAAGTGATCTAACATTGGGCCCGTCTCTCATGAGTCTGCCTTGACTCTGACTGCGAGAGGTGGCCTTTTGGATAGCATGAAGCTCACACTCTATTTCATTTCATATATTGCAGGAATAAAACACCAGTCAGACAGCAACCTCTGAGTCCAGTGTCCCTCTGTGTCCAGTCTCCCTCTCTATGCACCAGAACACAACACAGTGTCGCCAGGGTGTGCGGACTGCCCCGGCTACATTGGTGCCGTGACACTGATTTCTTCGCCAAAGATCATCACCAGAGTGATTGCTGGGGGTTTTTGGGACAAGTAGGGATTTTCCAAAGGTTTTTTAAAAAAAAGGGAAAAAAAAACATTAACCTACCTGGTTAAAATGGCTGATGATGATGATGACAAGAGGCCACTTAATTATGACGAAGGTACTGTGACAATGACTTTTGGGCGAGCCAGGTTTTTGGGTGATTCCACTCCAGTTAAAGGTGTCAGTACAGACGGCAAAACAGATTGCAAAGAAGTTGTGGGACAATGTGTTGTGCATATATGGTTTTCTAGAGTGAATACATTCTGATCAAGGACCAAATTTTGAAAGCAAACTCTTATCAGAACTCTTCAGTCTCACAGGGTTAGCAAAGTCACATACAACTCCATACCACCCCCTGGGAAATCGACAGACTGAACGATTTAATAGGACCCTTGGTAGCATGCTGCGTTCTTTACCACTGGCAGTAAAGCAACACTGGACACAGCAGATATAAACCCTGACTTTCGCTTACAATGCCACCGTGCATGAAACTACTGGATATGTCCCACTCTATCTAATGTTCAGTCGAGTCCCTAGACTCCTAGCGGACATGGTTTTACGGCAGGTACTGAAAAACACCAGTGTGGTTGACTATGCAAGCAAACTGACGGCAAGCCTTCATGAACCTGCTAGCATTGCTCAGCAGCATACAAGAGCGGCAGTATCAAGGTAATGGTTACAACGTAAAGGTCAGGGGCATCTGCCTAAATGTAGGGGATAGAGTTTTGTTTGCCAACAAAGCAGAGAGAGGAAAAAGGAAGTTGGCGGATAGATGGAAACCCACAATCTATACAGTAACAGACTGTAACCGCCAAACTCACCTCTACAAAATCAAAGATGAGAGTGGAAAGACTAAGATGGTGCATCGGAACTTGATATTGGATGTGAGCTTTATACCAACCCCTGAGCAAACCAGGCAAGAACCCAATTCAGCCACCACAAATGAAATCAGTGGGTCCCAGACTCAGCCACCTGATGCCTTAAGAGGTTTGCCGGAGGAAATTTCAGAGAACTGGACCCACTCATGGGTGTGTGTCATCACATGTTGACTGTGAGTCACTGGGGGTATATGGTATATGGTAAAGAGTCAGAAGGGGGGGATGAGATGTTACAATCCGCAACTTGGGACTCTGATCAGCTGTCATGCGCAGGTACCCAGGATAACTCTGCAAGCAGTGGAATCACAGGGCAGAGGGAGGAGGATTTACCACTGAGAGACTCACCTGACTCCAATGTAGTTCCCATGTCACCCACAACAGATGATCATAATGACTCTCAAGCCAGTGTTCAGAATATGAGTGGGCAGAACATGATGATATCTTAACTTAGACAGCGGGTGGTAATCAAGCAGCAGCACAAAATTCAGTGTCTGAGGAGCAGGTTTTCAGAACACGTGCAGGCAGAGTTGTTAAGGCAGTCAACCATTTCTTTAGAGAACATAGCACAGAAACCACTCACAAGGGGTATTGTGAATGGGTTAAGCAAAAAAATCTGTCTTTGTTGACCCTGTTTTAAAGGACACAGGGTGTTTCGGTGACAATTATTTCACTGCGCAAATGAAAATGCCATTGACATATGGGCCATTTTCAGCGACTTGGACATTTTTACAGGCCTGAGCGGTCCAGCGTCTGTACATAGATGGTAACTAGAGATGGTGGCGTACTCATTTTTATGTTACTCTACTTGTATATACAGTAAATTGTGGAGTAGTGCGTAATCTCGATGTATGCACAGTCATATAATGACAATAATGGCTTTTAATTTGATTTTTGATGGTCATAAGAAATTACGTCATATAAAATACCAGATACAGTACATGATTTCAAGTTATATTTTTCACTGAGTTAGCAGGTCTGTAGGAAGAGAGAGTCTTTCAGGAATTCTCCTGTTTAGGGAAATGCACATGGTCCAAGTCTATCTCTAAACCAAACTTCACCAATGCGTTTGTTACAGACCATTGGCAGTGGCATTAAAAACATGTCTTTTCTCCTTTAATGTGGGCAAAACAATGGCACCAAATTCCCATTGTCTTCACCCCAAGCAGGCAATTGTCACTCATTTTATTACCTCCTGAAAGACAGATTTCAGACTCCGCAGGGCCAAAAGCAGAGTTGTGATAGGCTCATTAAATGGCTGTGGAAGGGAATGGCACATTCCGGTCACAATTTTTCTTTTTCCTCATCACAAGATCCTGTTTCACTGATAAAAGTATATAAATCTGCAACTGAAAATGCCAGTGACTTTTGGGCCAAAGGAGCAAATGCATACAAGGTTGCAGCAAAAACATGTACTGGATTCAATATAAGTGTTCTCTTGTAAAGAGGTGGAATGAACAAATAACACACTCAGGGTCCTACATAATGAGGTGAAGAGTAACTGGTAGTAGGACCCCTAAAATTGGCCCTGCAACACCACAGAGAGGGAGCATACTGATTGGTCTATAATTAGCATCGGGATTTGGAAATTGCAGTTACTGTCTCTTCCTTCCTGCCTGTCATAATGGTGTTGCTCCTCTGTTGGAGGTATGCAATGTGATGGAAGCCCTGCGGCATGTTTCCAGAGTCAAGAGCGTCGTCGTATCCCTCCAATGATGGTAGAAATCTTCCATTTTAATAAACAGTATCTGAGTGTCCCGTACAAACATCATGGAGTCAAGCTAGCACAGTTTTTGATATCCCACATATTTAAAGCCAATATGAACATAGCACAGAATTTTCAAATAAAAAGGTCTGCACTTTATCATGATATGTTCAATGACCAATAAGCAGGTGATGAGCTGAATGTACAGTATGGAAGTAAAATTTTCAGACCCTTACCTTTTTCTCTCCCTTGAATTGCGCCATTTGTTAAACTCTTCAGTTCACTTTTTTTCCATCATTACTGTACACACAATAGTATTGATGGAAGAAAACGCAATTGTTGAAATTTTTGCTGATTTAAAAAAATGACATAAACACTCAAATATTTTACAAATATTTTAAATACATGACATCCCGGTTGTTCATCCGGGTACTTGACCGCCATTGTTGCAGACAAGCAGTAAGCTGTCCATCATCATCATGCCATATTTTGTTGCGTCTATGGATGTGGAAATCACAGAAACAGAGAGATTGGGAAATTATTTTTCCGTGTTCCAAAGATTAGACTGAATGAAGGAGAAGATACAATGGAGTTATCAAAAAAAACGGCAACAACAGTGGCTTGCAAATATACAACGTGCAGACCCGAACGAAGCTCGAGTACACAAGGCAAATGGTTATTTGAAAGTCTGTTGTGATCATTTTGTAAGCGGTAAGTTTATGTATTTCTAGTGTCCGGATATTCTACTTAAGGGAAGTCTTTCAGATTCTTTGAAAGTACGTTGCTGTGGAGAGTATACGGATCGATATCTTCACAGTGTGATATTCTGTTCGTATCTAGCTTTGGTGACATCATTGAGTGAATTAAAGTAGGCAGAAAACATCTGCTGCTCGCCGCTTATACATGGGTTTGTGGACGTTGCCATGGTGATGTCGTCTGCAATAGAAGAGGAAATATATGCGGCCTGCAACAGAGATATTCTGGATGCAAACATTTTCCAGAGTGCTCAGAACCTCCGATTCGACTGAAGATTCACATTCAAAGATAAGAGAATGACCCAAAACAGGCATCTAAAATACAGAGAGAGTCCCTTCAGAACAACTCTGTGACGTTTTTCAAAATAGCACTGACTAAAACTCAATTGAAGACCTTTGGACAAACCTGAAAATGGCTCCCCACCGATGTTCACCATCCAACCTGACAGAACTGATGAGCATCTGCAAGGAGTAATTGCAGAGGATCCCCAAATTCAGGTGTGATATACTTGTTAAATTGTTCCCCTAAAGACTGTCAAATAAGTTGCCATGCCACGAATAGCAATGGAGCGAATTGATAGTTATTGGGTTGTGTGGCTCGGGTTCATGTGTTGAGCTGAGCCCTAGAACCAACTCTCAAATTGAACACCAGATGTTGCCAAACCAAATTATACTTGATTGGGTCACCAGCACGGCAAAGATCTCTCTGATAAATGTAGCCTTCCCACTTAGCATCTCACCGCATTAAAAACCTAATTATTTTTATATCTTTGTATTACATACATATATCAAAGTCAGCAACCTTAAGAACCCAATTATTAGTTTTTGAGATCAAGACATCAACAGGACAAGTTTCAGCAGCTGTTCACACCCTGCGGTTTCCATCGGTTTTTCAACGGCGAAGCACACCTGCCTGCAAGTGACAAACAGGATGTTTGCAGCATCGCTGGGTTGCGGAGCAGGAAGCCTGTGACGCCCTTGAGTTACCACACAGGGTGTTTGCAAGCAACTGATCTTAACTGTTTTTCCATTGAACCTTTAGTAAAGAATATGATGCTTTGAAACTGCTTTGTGAAAAGAATATAACCTGTGTACGACTGTCTCTCTCAGACTAGGCAACACACGATGTGCAACCAACGAGAACAAGCCTGAGAATGCATGAGAGAATTGTATTCACAAGAATGTTGATACATTTATGCTATTGCTTAAGAACTAGAGTGAAACCGAACACAAGTTTGTGGTTACATTGACAGGATCCACCTGTTGGTTAAGGGGAAATGACAATTGAGTTTGCGGGCGCCTGGCCCTAATTTCAGTGAGCTAAGAGGGGCGTGACAAGGCAACCCAGAGATGGCGAAAGGGGCCCGATAGGATAACAAAGAGAGCCCTTCCCACTGGGAGTAGGTACAGCCAAAACCTTCCAGAATGTTCCACCAAAAAGCTATAAAAACCTTGGATATGTAAGTCCGGGGCTTTTTGTTCGTTTCTCGCTGAAAAAGAGTGTGGCAAGCTGGCGGGGAGAAATCTTCAAGCAACTTGGGATGCTTATTTTTGACTTCTCCATCTATGATTGGGCGCGAGTAAAACAACTACTGTAATAAGGTAATGGCAAGATAATACCAGCGATCTTACGCGGTTACCTAAGAATGGCAAGTTGCCTTGACAATTTATCCTTAATCCTAAAATACCTTATTACCAAATTAGGCTTCGAGCTTCATAGGACTTGATCACCCCTAACAGGCTCACTCAAAAATGTCTATTTTCCCGAATTTCTAATGCTTTTGAATGCTTTTAATCTTACTTCATTGTTATTACTTTTTACTACTTTTATCATTTATCCCATCCTACTTACCATCAGTATTATCATTTTAATCATTTTTCCTTTTATTGATTTATGTTCAATTAACATCGAATTTTGCATTAAAATAGCAACCGTACTCCGCGACTGGCGAGAGTAACTGTCGAGTAATGAATGTTATCTGAACAATTTTCATTATTTTATTAAATACTTAAAACTTCCATTCTGAGGCCCTGTAGCTCAGTGGTTAGAGCACTGGTTTGATAAACCAGGGGTTGTGGGTTCGTATCCCACTGGGGCCTCCACTCCCTGAGAAGGGTTGCGTCAGGAAGGGCATCCGGCGTAAAAATTGTGCCAAACATATGTGCGTTCATCTGAGATGACACGCTGTGGCGACCCCGAAAGGGACAAGCCGAAAGAAACTTACTTTTTACTTAAAACTTCCATTCTCATCTATTTTTGTCATTGTTAAATTGAGTTGTCTCATTATTACCATTCAACCTCATTAAAGATCAATCGTCAACAACATAAACATCATCTAGTCGTAAAATTCTATTTTAATCAGTCACTCATTGATAATCTCCATCTTAAGATAAAACAAATCCGTTTGATCCTAACAAGGATTGTTAAATTTACTAGGTCAATGACAAGTGCAATCGATTCATAAGAGATGAAGCTGCTGTAAAAGCGGAGCGATCACTTTGCCACCCTTTTACTCCGTAAGGTTACTCGTTAAGGGCTGATAAGTGATGGCAGATCGGATTGACTCTGCAAAACTAAAGGCAGTTAGTTCAGCTAGGCGAATTCATCTCGACACCGACTTAAGAAGCTCCCGTCCCCCTGCACGCACGGCGTTAGAGTGGGCTGGGGTAAAGGAGTAGCTTAACCATTTAACTGAAGAGTCGGTCAGGACATTTCTCCCGGTTAGTCCTGTGGATAAGCGGAATCTGACAAGACTCATGGTTGTATTACCTCAAAAGGATGGTTCAACCAAATACTGAGCAAAGGGTCTGAATACTTATGGCTGTCTGATAGTTTGTTTTTTCTTTTTTCATAAAGCTGCAAAATGTCAACATTTCAGATTTTCAATGAATATGGGGTGCTATGCGCACACTAATGTGAAAAAACAACTGCTTTTTGGGAATGGCTGCAAAAAAAAAATAAGTGAAAAATGTATGGGACTCAATACCGTACTTTCTGTACCCACTGTATGCAGATCTGTTGTTGACAGAGATAGACAGACTCCCATTTTTGTTGTTTGTGCATGAAGCAGCTGTGTGATCAACTGGTACACACGTTTCCGGTTCTCATGGCTTTAAATTGCTTACATAAGAGAAATCGACTCCTACACAGTGCTGAGACCACACGCTAGTAATTTTAAAAAAATTAATTTGTGTGCTATCTCACACAGACAAACTCCCAGTTCAACCAAATGTTGTCTTGTGTGTCACAGCTCTCATGTAAAGCAACACAACTTTTTTTTAATCAATATTTTCATCAGAAAGGATCTTAAACCAAAAGGTATTTCATGTTCTTGGGTTGACATTTATTCATTTCTTTATTTTTCTTTTTATTTTTGGAGGGGGAGCAGTCAAGAATCTTTTTTTGCTGGTCGACAATGCGTTTGTTATTCTGGTTGTTTTTTCAACTGATTTTGGGAAGTTATGAGAATACATAGTTGGCTTGAGGTTCTTAACCCTTGATCATCCATTACATTAAAACATA
Organism: Syngnathoides biaculeatus; assembly: GCF_019802595.1. Lineage (NCBI taxonomy): Eukaryota > Metazoa > Chordata > Actinopteri > Syngnathiformes > Syngnathidae > Syngnathoides > Syngnathoides biaculeatus. The sequence goes on from NC_084653.1 coordinate 343,247, forward strand.
AAAAAAAATCCCGTCACGAGTTCAACAGGATCTTAAATTGGTCATATCAGAAAGAATGAAGTTTCTTTTTACAGAGTAATTCTTACACTGACACAATCAGTGTTAAAATAAGTAAACCATTTATCTGTAATTTCTTTACAGGCAAGGGTGGCGCTTCACCTAAAGGAGCAACACCAGCTCCAGCCACTGTTCCCTCATTCTGTCTTTTCTAAAGACATAATCTGGCATGGATACAAGGGTTTCGGGGTTAGCTATTTTAACCATGATTCAGATATTCCTCAACAATGTAAATTGAACTCATGTAGGATATGCTGACTGTTCCACAGACTGCAAATGGTTCCCAGACCAGTCTGGCTTGGCTGAAGGATTTAAATAGTAAAATTTAAATGTTTTCTTGCCCAAAAGTTTACCATTTACTATTACCAATTACCATGACGTTTATTTTATTAATTAATTAAGTTTGTGCAAAGATTTAAATTAGCTTTCTAACATTAAATTTTTTCTTCATCTAATCTTGAATAAGGTAATTTCATTTCAGTTGTTATAATTGATATTTTTATTCACTGGTAATCCAGAGTGTGGATGGTGATCAAGTCAAACAGCTCAATGAAATCATAATAACCAGTAGGCATTGGCATGATATGATTGAAAGCTTAAAAATACAATTCGTATCCCCCCACCAAAAAAAACCCAAAACAAAAAAAAAAAACAAAAAAAACCCAGAACATTTATAAAAAGGTTATTGAGTCCCCCCCCTCCATTCAGCATGGGGAACAGAAAATACAATGTCAGAATTTTTTTCCAATAGACCTGGAGGAAAGAGATCAGAACACGCACATAGGCAATTTACACGTTTAATGTATTTTCACAGATGCATACTTTTATATAAGGACACTGCTTACATCAGCAATATAACAATTAAGATGCTTCTTTTGGTCTCAATTTGGACAGCAGCGTTTCATTCTTTCGACATTCCTGATGGAACAAAATTGTGAGTTGACCATATTTTCAAACAGATTTTCAATTTTGATGTACATTAGTACTTATCTATTAGTTGAAATTCATCATGCATTAACCATTACCTCTTTGAAGTCTTTGACTGTTTTGAAATAAAGCCTTCGAATGTCGAGCAGCTCCAGGTATTTGTCGTTCAGTTGATCTCTCCTCATTTTGTTCTCCTGCTTCTTCTTCTCCATCTGCCCACAAGCATAAATCATATATCTTACCTAATATTGGAGAGGTAATATGTTAAAATTGGAACAAATGTTTCAATTTGTGAAGAGTATTTGCAATTTGGCATAAGGTTTTCAAAACCCTCCACAACAACATGTTGGGGTAGCACCCTAGTGCCCAATATGCACAAACAGAACCCATGAAGACAAAATTTTACACATTTGGGATTTTCTTTAATGGAAAAAAATATCGAAGTAAAAATTATTTTAAAATAAATACTTTGTATGTGAGTTTTTTACAGAAGAACCGCTCCCTGTTGTCTGGTTGAAGTAAACTGTCGACTGGCGCTTTCACACCTCTGTTTTCTTTCTGTGACGAAATAACCGTACTCTTGTCTGGACCAAAAGGTTAAAAAGTGGAAGAGAAATGATGCACAGATGGCAAATTTGGTCTAGTTCAATTAACATTCACACAACAAGCCTTTTTAATCATTAGGGCAAAGGGGAAAAAAGACGAAAGTTAAAGTGTATGGAAAGTCTTTAGAGCACCTTTTGCTTATATATTTTTTTATGCTGAATTCGAATCTGAAATCAGTTATGAAGGGAACTTTTGTATTTTTAGATTACCGTCAAAATTTGATCGCACATATTTGAATTCGGCCAGAACTACTCGAGCACATATTGGAAAATGCCAAGAAGGGATGTGACGTCAGAACGAGACACACAAACACGGCTGCAGTTCAACACCAATGTGTTGCTGAATTTTCCGATAATTCCACAAATGAACATGATTCTGAAGTAAGTCCTTGAAGACTGTGAAGAATACAAGCTTTAAAAGGGCGATAAAGGTTATTAATTTAAGACAAAGAATACACAATCAAATGCAGACGAAATAGTTGGCGCTGAAGGTAAGCATTTGTAAAGGTTTTTTTTTTCATTTATTTAGCCATAAAATGACAAATAGAAATGGCTTTGCTATCCTAAATGGCTATATGAAGTTTTCGGTCTTGTTTTAAAATTATGCAAAGGCCGTGTATTTATTATTTAAGTTGGTATATTTTCACAAATAAGGATTTTAATGAACGAAATCCATTTAAAATGTTATCACCTTAATTCGAGAGCAATAGCTGGTCATAACTTGCTTCATCATATATTTTCACTTGGTAAAAATCTTGGGATGTCTTCTGAGAGCCATAACCAGAGAGCACTCAGAACCGTCCATCCCCATTTTAGTGACAATTTTCCTAAGATGACATGAGCAAAACTACTAAACTGGACGTCGGGAACCTATGGCTCGTGAGTCATACCGTGGTCTTTTGGTGGTTGCATATGGCCCGCGGAGCCCTCATAACGACAGACGTGATTTCTGTTGGGCAGAGAAGGTTTGTCCTAGTGGGGTTGCCGTAGTTTGGTGTTGGAGGCAACGCAGCAGAGACAGTTTGGCCTAGTGGGGTTGCCTTAGTTTCTGCATGGAAGTCGTTTGTCCACAAGTGCAGAAGGGTCTAACGCGGATCATGTCGGAACAACTAATTATGGAAATGCTTTTGACAAAGGTTGCTCAAAGAAAAAATAGTGAGTGATATGAGTACCGAAGTTTTCAACAAGAATGGACAGCCTTTTTGGAGATGGAGGGTTCTGCTTTATGTTTAGATTCACAGATGGGGAGTATGCCAAAGCAGTCGTACTCAATGTTGGCAATAAACATTTTAACAACTTAGCATAAAGACAAGATAATCAAATGAATAAAAGACGTCTTTGTCGGCAAGAACCGTTCAACCATCGTACCAGTATGATGGCAAATCAAATTCAATTATGTTCATGATGAACGGGTGGAAGTCTAACCCCTGCATAAAGCTTAATCTGACGATGTATGAACTCTAAAGCCATCAGCAAAACGGTGCAGCACTAGCTTCCGCATTAATGGTGAGTACTTTTGTCATCATTGGTGAGCAACAGCGTAACAATGTTTAAAATAATTATAATAATTTAAAATAATTCAGAGACTTATTGTACTCTAAAAGTATTGGTCTGACATAATGTGCAAAATACACCTGTGGTTAGTTTTAAAATACTGTATGGCTCTTTTGAAATTACATTTGAAAATATTTGGCCTTTATGGCTCTCTCAGTCGAATAGATTCTTGACCCCTGCACTAAACTTTATACTGAAAGCTGTCAACCGGTATCTTTGGTTATGTTTGAGCACTAAATTCTTAAAATTTAAATGTAAATGTGGTGGATGGTTCTGTGTACTGGACTGATATGGGTCTTTGAGCTGTAGAAGTTTGTGAATGTGAACAGATTTTTTTGTATTATATCCACAGGTGTGCATGTACAGTAAATGCTGCAAACCCATGGAAACACTAGAAGAAAGTTTTTGTTACCATGATAGTCAACATATTCACCAGAAAATGGCAGATTATGCAGACTATAAACTGCAGTGCATGACGGAGCACCCAGGATCTATTGCCAGCAATCTGAACCCAATGGTATTTGAGGTTGCCGATCTCCAATTCAGGCAACAGTATCAGCAGCGACTGCATTTTCTACAACATGAGTAAAAGCTATTTTAAAAATTATTATTATTATTTCTCCTTATCAGCCCAGCTTTTGCCAAAAACATTCAGATTTTTCAGAAAAAAAAATATGTTCCTGCTAAAAGCAGCATTTGTCCAATTCAATACTTGTTCAAACAAAGTCCCATTCTGGAAAATTGTCAAATGAGTATAATTTCTTATTTTCAGGTTAATGCGACATAGTGCAGATAGACAGTTTGTGAAATGGTGTTGGGGAATTGTAGGCAGAAATAACCGCGTGCCACTTCCATCCTGCTGTGTGTAAAAGATGGTCTACATTCTGAATTTTTTGGTTTTGTCTGTGTGTAAATGTTATGCTTGTATATGAAGTAAACATACACCACAGATCTGAAATCATAGCAGTTTTATTGAACTGTATGCTTATATTGTGTATAAATAATCACTCATAACATTTGAACTGAATGCTTATTTGGTCTTTCAATATGAGCATCTTGTGGCCACCTGAGGTTGAAATACATGTTGCAGTATCCTCTCTGCTATTGGACAGATATGTGTTTCTTTTTTTCTCCTGAACAGGCACTTTATCAGTCTGGGAACTTTTTGAATGTACCAAAGATGGAGATTCAGCATCTGCTAGTTTGATGTCAACCTCTTGTGCAGAAGATGCTTACTGCAACATCTGTAATTAATATAGAAAAGTAAGGTTCAATGTTTATGAAATAAGAAAAAAATGTAAAGATAAAGAACAGGTTTATCGCAATCAATTTCAAGGTGCACAAATTATTTTTGATAAGGTGAAAACAGGTGTCCTGGAGAGCACAATTCATTTCAATCAGGCCTTGCTTTGTACTTTGGATGATGTTTTAAAGCAGCATGTGTTGATACAATCTCCATATGACAATGTGGGAAAAAAGGAAAGAGTTTAATTCACTTATGTTATTCAAAGTATTACAAATACAGTTATCTCCCACATAAATCCACACATGGCTGGTAACCATTGCCGTTTTTGCTTACTCGACAACCAAGTTTCCCAAGGAAGTATACAATCAAATTTGCAAGTAAGAGAATATACATTAGTTAGCAGTTATAAACTATTCTGTGACAAGTATGTAATACTGCTTGTTTTAATACTATGTAGTTTTTATGAAAATTAAAGACATTATAGACAGATATACAGTACTTCTTTGTGATATTGTTTGCTTGGGGTGGAATCAAGGGCATTGTTTGTTTACATTTTGCATAGCTTCATTAAATTGTTTAGTAAAAGGTTCGTTTATAATATCCTGTTTTTCTAGTTGAGAAGAGTAAACGATTTGCAGTAATAAAATATTTTCTGCGAAGAACGACATGCTTTAATTCAACCATGTCAACAGTGTTTGAAGTTTTCTGGAAATAAAAGATGATGAACATACCTCCGCACCTTGTCTTTTAACAAAAGCTCTTCGCAGTTTTGGTACTTTCTACGGAGGGGGCTTCTGAGCTTGTCGAACCGTGTCAAGGTTCAGCGGCTGATCCAAGTTCGCGTATGGTCCTTTTAGCAACACTGATCTGTTCACGTGTCGGAACTGGCTGAATGTTGGGCATTGATCCAGGTTTTAACATTTAAAACCCATCTCAGACATGAGTCCAGCAGTAAAAGAGTCCGGACTGAAATGTTCACTGCCTATGACAGACTGCTGAATGGGTTTGGAAAAATTAGCTCTTGTTTTCACAAACCTGACCCGCTGTTTACTGAGGCTGGGGTCTTTGGGAGAATAATGTGATCTGTGACCAGAATAATTCGTATGGTGACAAAACTGAACTACACATTTCTTCACCATTATTACGGATTGAGTTTAGCTTAAAATTGTTGAGAAAATCTCGAAACAAATGGGTTTTTCTTCGCCATCAATAAGCAGTGCTGTGAGCAAATGTTAGTTACACAACAACAGGTCACCTTGTTGTGACGTCAGACATAAGCCACACAAAAGTTTGTCTGGTATGGGAAACTAGGTCAAAGTTCACGGACTTTAATTAATAAATACAGTGAAGAAAACAAGTATTTGAAACCCATGCAACAGTGAAGAAAATAAGTATTTGAGCAGGAGCTGTGGTCGTAAGCTGGTCTGTGCATGTTAGTGGAAACCAAATGTGAGGGATGCAGTAAAGCTAAAGAAAGAGTGCTATCGGGCCTTTTTGGCCTGTGTGTCTGCTGAGGCAGCTGATGGGTAATGGTTGGCCGAACAGAATGCAGCTTTGGTGGTTGCTGAAGCAAAAACTCTGGCATGGGAGTTTGGTGAGGTCATGGAGAAAGACTTCTGGACGATTCTGAAGAAATTCTGGTCCAACATTGGGCGTCTCAGGAGGAGGAATCAGTGCACCATAAACACTGTGTATAGTGGGAATGGGGCGCTGCCGATGATTCCTGAGTTAATTCCACTGACATACCTTCCCTTGAGGAAGCAGGGTCTGGGTTCTCTGATGTGGGGTCTATCTCTGGTGTTGAGGTCACCTTGATGGTTAAGGCCCCGGGGTGGATGATATTGGCCCTAAAGTTTCTGGATCTTTTAGAGCTGTCTTGACACGCCTCTGTAACATTGCATGGATATTGGGGAGAGTGCCTCTGGATTGGCAAACTGGGGTGGTGGTCTCCCGTTTTAGGAAGGGGGACTGGAGGGTGTGTTCCAACTACAGGGGATCACAGTTCTCAGCCTCCCTGGTAAGGTCAGGCGTGTTGTCGGGAAGTTGAACACAAGAGACTTTCAGAAACAGTGCCTTGTGAAAGTATTTGGCCCCCTTAAACTTTTCAACCTTTTGTCAAATTTCAGGCTTCAAACATAAAGATATATATATATTTTTTTTTTTGTCAAGAATCAACGACAAGTGGGACACAATCGTGAAGTGGAACAAAATTTATTGGATATTTTATACTTTTTTAACAGATAAAAACCTGAAAACTGGGGCATGCAATATTATTTGGCCCCTAGTAGTCAGTGCAGCAAACTCACTCCAGACGTTCAGTGAGGATCTCTAAATGATCCAATGTTGACTGATGATGATAAATAGAATTCACCTGTGTGTAATCAAGTCTCCGTATAAATGCACCAGCTCTGTGATAGTCTTAGGGTTCTCCTCTCACAAGGAGTGGCAAGGAGGGTTCTCTGTGCAGAGAGCATCATAGAGACCAATGAACACACCAGGCAGGTCCGAGATACTGTTGTGGAGAAGTCTAAAGCCGGATTTGGATCCAAAAAGATTTCCCAAGTTTTAAACATCTCAAGGAGCATTGTGCAAGCAATCATATTGGAATGGAAGAAGTATCGCACCACTACAAATCTACCAAGACCCGGCCGTCCCTCTAAAATTTCACATCGAACAAGGACAAGACTGATCAGAGATGTAGCCAAGAGGCCCATGATCATTCTGGATGAACTGCAGAGCTCTAAAGCTGAGGTGGGAGAGTCCGTCCATAGGACAACAATCAGTACTACACTGCACAAATCTGGCCTTCATGGAAGACTGGAAAGAAGAAAGCCATTTCTCAAAGATATCCATAAAAAGTCTCATTTAAAGTTTGCCACAAGCCACCTGGGAGACACACCAAACGTGTGGAAGAAGGTGTTCTTGTTAGATGAAACCAAAATCAAACTTTTTTGGCCATAATGCAAAACAATATTTTTGGTGTAAATGAAACACAGCTCTTCACCCTGAACACACCATCCCCACTGTCAAATATGGTGGTGGCAGCCTCATGGTTTGGGCCTGCTTTCTTCAGCAGGGACAGGAAAGATGGTTAAAATTGATGGGAAGATGAATGGAGCCAAATACAGGACCATTCTGGAAGAAAACCTGTTGGAGTCTGCAAAAGACCTGAGACTGGGACAGAGATTTATCTTCCAACAGGACAATGATCCAAAACATAAAGGCCAAATCTACAATGAAATGATTCATAAATAAAGACATCCAGGTATTGGAATGACCAAGTCAACGTCCAGACCTGCATCCAATTGAGAATCTCTGGGCAGAGCTGAAGACTTCTGTTCACAAACGCTCTCCATCCAACCTCACTGAGCTCGAGCTGTTTTGCAAGGAAGAATGGGCAAAAATTTCAGTCTCTCGATGTGCAAAACTGATAGAGACATACCCCAAGCGACTTGCAGCTGTAAATGCAGCAAAAGTTGGCGCTACTAAGTATTAACGCAAGGGGGCCGAATAATATTGCCGCCCCACTTTTCAGGTTTTTATTTGTTAAAAAAAATTGTAAAATATCCAAGAAATTATTTTCCAATAAATTTTGTTCCACTTCACAATTGTGTCCCACTTGTTGATTCTTGATAAAAAAAACTTAAGTTTATACTTTTATCTTTGAAGCCTGAAATGTGGCAAAAGGTTGAAAAATTCAAGGTTGCCGAATACTTTCACAAGGCAGTGTAGATTCTTGAGAAGCAATGAGTTTTTTATCCTGGCCAGAGAAAAGTGGACCAGCTCTACACCCACCCCTCGGTCCTCCAGGGTGTATGCGAGTTCATCCAACCATACTGTATTTGTTTTGTGGACTTGGAGAAAGTGTTTGAACATATACTCGGGGAGTACTGTGGGAGGTTCTTCGGGGGCATGGGATACCAAATGCCTCGATACGAGCTGTTCGGTGTTGGTGACCAGTGTCAGACTTTGGGCTGCATTGCCGGCAGTAAGTCAGACTTGTTTCCAGTGAGGGTTTTACTCCGCCTAGGCTCCCCATTGCTACCGATTCTTTATGACCACAATTTCAAAGTGCAGCTGAGGCATCGAGGGGGTCTGATTTGGTGGTCTCAGTATTGCATCTGTGCTTTTTGCAGATGATGGGATTCTGTATGCTTCATCGAGCCATGGTGTCCAACTCTCACTGAATAGTTCACAGTTGAGTCTGAAGCGACTGGGTGAGAATCAGCACTTCCAAATCTGAGACCATGGTCCTTAGTTGGAAAGTTGACATGCCTTCTAGTGACCTAAGTGGAAGAGTTCAAGTACCTTGGCGTCTTGTTCACTAGTGAGGGAAGAATGGAACACGAGTGACAGGCTGTGTAGGATGTGCAGGAGGATTGTGTGGAGTTGTATCGCTTCGCTATGGTAAAGAAAGCGATAAGCCAAAGAGCGAACCTCTCAATTTATTGGTCGAGCTACTTTCCTACCCTGACTTATGGTCACGAGCTGTGGGTCATGACCGAAATATGATAATCCTGGATACAAGCGGGCGAAATGACTTTCCTCTGAAGGGTGTCCATGCTCTCCCTTAGAGATAGGGTGAGAAGCTCAGTTACCTGGGAGGACCTCGAGTAGAGCCGCTGCTACTCCGCATGGAGAGGAGCACGATGAGGTGGCTGGGGCATCTGATTCGAATGCTTCCTGGATGCCTCCATGGTGAAGTGTTCCGGGCACGTTCCACCAGGAGGAGACCCCGGGAACAATCCAGGACACGTTGGAGGGACAATGTCTCTTGGCTGGACGGGGAATGCATCGGGATCCTGCGGAAGAGCTTGATGAAGTGGCCGGGGAGAGGGAAGTCTGGGCCTTGGAGAACCGGTAGGAGGAGGGATGGACATGATACCATGGTTTATGGTATTGGATGTTTTTTGGTGTACCATATATCCCTACAACAATAACTCCAACACCCAAGGTAGTTAGGTTAATCAGCTCATCAATTTGAGGAGTTTGACTGGCATGGAGGAACATTAGTAAAGAGTACCGTCCAAAAGTATTGGAACGACAGGGTATATTCCTTTGTTTTTAATGTATACTGAAGACATTTGGGTTTCAGATCAAAAGATGAATGAGGTGCCACAGTGGAAGCACATCTGCCTCACAGTTCTGAGGTGTGTGGTGTTTGTATGTTCTCCCTGTGTCTATGATATTCTTCTGAAATTAAATCTGCTTCAACATTTGAAATTATTGATGATGTACATACACTGAAAAAATAACAATAGCCCAATCAAGAGTTGTTTTTTTTTTACATTTTTAGGAATTGTGTTAAATTCTTTTCTTGCTCCTAAAATAAAATTGGAAATATGACAAAAGATATTAAAACAAATCAGGTTGGGCCCAGACCCTTGTTCTTACCATTCAAAAAAGTTCAATGTACCTTGATACGACTCTGTCTGATTCCCTCCACTATCTGTTCCATCTGTCTGAGGAACTGTTCCTTCGCGGCTGAAGATGACATGGCTCTAGACAAAAATCCATACATATAATACAGATAATAGTGTAAAACAGCTGACAGACACCATGTAGAAAAGGACAGGTACTACCTAAATAAGTAACTGCTAATTGTGCCAATTCTGGGAAATATCTAATCAACATTTATTTGTGCTGCAACTCAAAGTTCAACATAGATGAATAAAAATATCTCAGAATTAGTCCTTTAGTGTGTTTTCTGATCCTAAATCAAAATCTCAGTTCTGATTCTGTTGTTTTTCTGGCAGTTTTAATGTCAGTCTGTTCACCATTGTTGGGGTGGGTGTCAAGTAGTTACTTTGTCCAGATTTTTTTTTTGTTTTTCTTTTAAACAGACAACTAGGGCAATCATGTTTGAATGTGACTGGTTTACCAGTGCTAAATGCCACATTCCCACCAACAGGCTCACCTCACTACATACAGCAGATTTGAGTTGCAGTTACTATTTCAATGTATTTCCCCGAAAATATTTAAATTTGTTTTTCAATTGAATTGTGTAGGAAAATATTTTAGATTACGTTCATTAGTACTTTCCTTGAAAACAATTCTTGGCTGAAGCTTTCAAGTTTTATCAGGTCACAATAGACGATGGTTATGATTGTGCTCATGTTTTTAAATGCTTAATAAATTTAACATATAAACTGCAGTGAAAAAGTATCTACATTTTTTATAATTGCTGTGCATGGAATCCTCTCATGGAAAGACAACCCAAGTAAATACAAAATCCGGTTTGTAAATAAGGTGGGCCATTAATTTTTCAGAAGGGCCAAATGAGAAACAGGGAGGTTGCCTGTGTCGTGGTATCCAGACCATCATGGACCGAGTACCCCCACCGTCACAGACCTGCAACAACTGTTCTCTGCTGGATCAGCTCAATGACTTCTTTGGTCTCTTTGAGGCAGAAAACACCACCCCAGCATAGAAGATCTTTCCACCTCCCAGACACTGGGTGCTGTTGCTGTCTACAGACAGCGTGCAGTCATCTACCTTAACATAATGTTGGGTGTTGACGCAGTAACTGCTCTAAATGCGAGAAGACTCTGATTCTTGCACAGCTATGATTCTTATAATAAAGTTAATTGAATGTCCATTGTTCTTCGTACTTGTTAGTTTGTTCATTTTGTCAGTACTCAACATGAATGTTGTACCAGGGCAGTACCGACTGCCGGAGACAAATCCCTTGTGTGTTGTTACATATTTGGCCATTAAATCTGATTCTGATCATCTATATGCAGTTAAAAATTAGTTATTAGGTGATCTGGATCCACTTTTGCAAATCTCTTTCATTTCAAGAAGTTTGTTAGTGTTGCAGTACTGAGATATTTGACAAAATATTGCATCGTAACATTTTTTTTCCCATTCCCATTTTTCAGGCTGATCTCCAGTATTTAATAAAAAAAAAGAAAAAAAACTACACGCCATAGCACTCCAAATGTGTCTGAATGGCTGGTACATGATAATACAAAAACTTCATGGTCAGCCATAAGGTCTTAAAATGTCTAACTGTGGAAGGGAGGGTTCTTTGTGTGTGTGTGTTTGTAAGTGCGTATGTGCGTGATGAAGCTCGATCAAAGAGGAAAAAATGGCAAACTGTATACTGGTTGTTCTGCAAGTATTAGCCAGACAGCAGAGCAGGTGCACAGATCATCCCCCTGATGGGTCAGACTTTGAGTGCTGTCATTGCAGCAATCAGTGACTCTCTCATTCCCTATCCTAATTTGGTGCTCAATGTCACAGTTCCACATAAAGACTGTGCATTTTATGAGATCTTGCACGTGATGTCACCATTTTCACAGCGCCATATTGCCGGTCAAACAAAGCTGCTCGGCAGTGCTCAAGTTGTTGAACCGGAGCAGATTTCAATTCCCGAGACCTGTTGTGCTGTTGGTTGTCACAATAGGCGACAGTTCTTCAAATAGATTATTCTATAGATTACCAGCTGAGAAGACGAGAAAAGATCGATTGATTTTGGCAATTAAATGGGATGGATGGTTCCCAATGAAATACACACGCGTGTGTACTGATCATTTCATTTCAGGTCGGAATTATTCTTAATCTCAAATTATAAAGAAGCATTTACAATGCCAAGTTAACTCATATGAGAACAATACGATTTAAAAAAAAAAAAAAAAACGTCTGTCACAGAGAGGTTTACAGAGGTAAGCGTGTTGCAGCAATACGCTTCTGTGTATGGAGGAGATGACTCCCTGTCCTAAATTTTTTTCCAATCATAGTTAATGAATGTGAGTTTGTGTAAAACCAGGGGTCATTAATTTAAACATTGGTATTTGTATTGAAAAACTCGGAGTTGGTCGATCAAGATCCAGCGGCGAAGTATTTGTATGCGTCCTAACTTTTCTTATGTGTAAATCTCAACGATTTAACGCAGGGGAATCTCCGGTGCCATTCATGATTTCAAACCATGACGTCTTAGTGTATTACCAACAGTCACCTTGGAAACGATGGTCCCAGCTCTTATCAGGTCAGGGTTAGGGTCAGGGTTTTCAAGTCCTGTCGTGTAATCCTGGGCTGATTCCTCACCTTTCTAAAGATCATTGAGACCCCATAAGGTGATATTTTGCATTGGGCTCCACTCCGATTGGGATTGACAGTCATGTTTAGCTTCTTACATTTTCTAATGATTGCTCCAACAGTGGACCTTTTTTCACCAAACTGCTTGGCAATTTTCTCCGTAGCCCGTTCCAGCTGTGTGGTGTTGTACGATTTTGTCTCTGGTGTCTTTAGGCAGCTAACGACCTCAAACAGCTGCATCTGATTCAGGATAATATATAGAGTGGAGGTGGACTTTTAAATGCGGACGAACATGTCTTTGAGGGTCAGAATTCTAGCTGATAGACAAGTGTTCAAATACTTCAAAAAGTCCAGACCACAGGTTGTAATGATGTCATTGATCAACATTGTTGTTACCCAGTGACCTGATATTAAAAAGAGCTAGTCTTGCAGAGATGGCTGGAGAGATTTGTTCAATAGACTCACATTTTATCCTCGCAAAGTTGGAAGTTCTACTTTTTTGGAACCATATTTTTCTGACCAACTTTCAGCCCCTTGTTATTGCAGAGTTGAAAAGTGCCTGATCTCCATAGGGGTCTGAGTTATTCGGGAAAAGACCTGGTAAATATCAGTCAGATTTACAGATAGTCAGTTGTCAGTTATAATTCTGACCCTCAAACAATGTTCCCTCAAAATTTTGACTTGTCTGAGCAAACACACTAAGCCCGTGAGCACCATGCAAGATATCACCTCATGGAGTCTCAATGATCCTTAGAAAGGTGAGGAATCAGCCCAGGACTACACGACAGGACTTGGTCAATGACCTGAAAAGAGCTGGGACCACTGTTTCCAACGTGACTGTTAGTAATACACTAAGACGTAATGGTTTGAAATCATGCCTGGCACGGAAGGTTTCCTCTGCTTAAACTAGCACATGTCAAGGCCCGTCTTAAGTTTGCCAATGACCATTTGGATGATACAGAGGAATCATGGGAAAACGTTTTGTGGTCAGATGAGACCAAAATTGAACTTTTTGGTCATAATTCCACTAACCGTGTTTGGAGGAAGATGAATGATGAGTTGCATCCCAAGAACACCATCCCTACTGTGAAGCATGGGGGTGGCAGCATCATGCTTTGGGGTGTTTTTCTGCATATGGGACAGGACGACTGCACTGTATTAAGGAGAGGATGACCCCGGCCGTGTATTGTGAGATTTTGGGGAACAACTTCTTTCCCTCAGTCAGAGCATTGAAGATGGGTTGTGGCTGGGTCTTTCAACATGACAATGACCCGAAGCACACAGCCAGGAAAACCAAGGAGTGGCTCTCTAAAAAGCATATCAAGGTTCTGGCGTGGCCAAGCCAGTCTCCAGACCGAAACCCAATAAAAAATCTTTGGAGGGAGCTGAAACTCTGTGTTTCTCTGCGACAGCCCAGAAACTTGTCCGATATAAAGATCTATGTGGAAGAGTGGACCAAAATCCCTCCTGCAGTGTGTGCAAACCTGGAGAACAACTCCAGGAAACGTTTGACCTCTGTAATTGCAAACAAAGCCCACTGTACCAAATATTAACATTGGTTTTATCACCGAAATAAATCGCTAAAAAAAAAAAAATCATTCAATGTGATTTTCTTTTTAGATTATCTCTCTCACAGTGGACACGCACCTACGATGAAAATTTCAGACCCCTCCATGATTTTTCAGTTGGAGAACTTGCAATATAGCAAGGTGTTAAAATACTTACTTTCTTCATTGTACATTGCCTTAGTTTTAAGTAGCATTTCTTTTGAATTGCAAGACTTGCATCAAATGTTTTGGGTAACATTCCACAAGCTTCTGACAGTACTCTGCTGGAATCCTGGCCCAATTGTCCCGAGAGAACTGGTGTAACAGACAGGTTTGTCGGTTGCCTTACTCACACACACCTTTTCAGATTTGCCCAGAAATTTTCGATGGGATTCAGATCAGGGCTTTATCATCAATCAAATGTTTAACCATTATGGCAAAATGGTTAGGATCATTATCCATTTGAAAGAGTCATTTGGCCCAAGTTTTTGGTACCTGGATGATGTCTTGCGATGTTCCCTTAATACCTCCATAGAATGTTCTTTCTTCATGATGGCATCTATGTTGTGAAAAGCTCCAGTTCCTGCTGCAGGAAAATATCCCACAATATGATGTTGCCACCTCAATGCTTCACAGGTGGTATGGTGCTGTCCGGTCTGCAAGCGTCTGCCTTTTTCCTCCAGATGTCACAATCATTATGGCCTCCCAGCTCCACTTTGGTTACATCAGACCACAGGACATATTTTCAGAAGTTGAGATCTTTGGTGTCTTTTTGTTTCTATAGGAGTAATGGCTTCATTTTCAGTGAGTGGCCTTTCAGCCCATGTTGGTGCAGGACTCGTTTAACTGTGGCTAGTGACACTTTCTTACCAGCTTCATCCACCATCTTCACAAGGTCTTTCCAGTTTATTCTGGGGTTGAGTCACAGATTTCAGACTAAAATACATTCATTTCTGGGACACAGAGCCCATCTCCACCAGTGTGATGGCTATACATTCCCATGATGTTTTTACATGCATATAATTGTTTTAACAGATTATATGGGTCCTTTAAGTACCAGGAATGCTCTCTCTGATTTCCTGTTTGATATGTTTTGCTTTTTCCATGATTTCATACAAGGAAGCAGAATGTTTGCAACACTTTCGGTAACACAATATTGTGCAACTTGTAGGCCGTGCCCATGTCTGGATAAATGCAGACTGTCCATTTTCAATGACTTTTTGAAAATAACTCGTATTTAATAATACATCTAAATGGATCTACAGGTTAGTATACCTTGAGAAATTGAAGGAAAAAAATGGTTTTTCATGATTCACAGATCAAATGCAGCCCTATGGGGAGCAAAAGCCAGTGCGAACTGTAGGATCGTCCTAAGTCGGCAGAGGGTTGCATTAGGAAGGGCATCCGTCTTAAAAAGATACCAAACAAATGAGTGTTCATCCAAAGAATTCAATACCGGCTCGGTTGTGGCTCAGGTTTACAATGTCTTCCACCGACGCCGTTAACCTACAGAGCGCCAGTGGAGATTTAGCTACTTTGCGTCGAATACAAAGGAGAGAAGGAAAGTTGGTTCTTCAGCAGAAAGAAGAGGAAAGCACAGAGGCAAGAACTAAATGTGGAGACTTTGAATGGCGGGACTATGGCTGGAAAAGCTCGGGAGTTGGTTGGAAAAAGGTGGAAAGATTATGTGTCCAGGAGAGCAGGTGAAAAGGCAGTAAGGCTTTTTAGCTGGATGGTGTAGATAGGAAGAGAAATGGATTGGGGGAGATTTTAAAGGAAGAGTTAGCTCAGAAGGTCTTTGAGGTGAAGAGTATCAGATCAAGTGATGGGGCCGAAACTTAAAATTTAGAGTATAATGTAATTTGTGGATATGCCCCACAAATAAAATCAGACCCAGATGTGAGAGAAAGGAAGGAGCTAAACGAAGTAGTTCTTAATAAGAACAACTTCGTTTAGTCATGAGTCATGAATGGTGCAGATTATAATGGGCATGTTGGTGAAGGAAACAGGGATGATGAAGTGATGGCTAAATTTGGGATCCAGGTAAGGAACCTTGAGAGACAGATGGTGTTAGACTTAGCAAATCTAAGAATGAAAATGGCTGTAGTAAACACATTCTTGCAAAATACGCAGGAATATAGAGTGAGGTGGAGTCACAGAGGTGAATTACATCATGTGCATACGGAATCTGAAGTAGTTTACAGACTGTAAAATAATGGTGGGGGCAGTGGGGCTAGACAATGATTATGGTGGTGTGTAAGATAACTGGTGGTGGGGAGGAAGATTTAAATGGGCAAAAGGAACAGGAAATCATTCAAGGAAAGGGTTTAGGCAACAAGTGGGATATTAAGAGAACTGAGGACAGGAGATAGGAATATATTAAGATGTGACAAAGACCAATGTAGAGGAAGAAAAGGCCAAACAAGAAGCAAATGACATGTCAGACTCAACACTAAAGAAGCAGAAAAAGATGGAGATAGGAATGTACAGCAGCTTAAGGCAATTCATAATAAAGATGGAAATGTGCGGACTAGTGCCAATAGTGTGCTGGCTCGATGGAAAATTAGGTAAATCAGAGCGAAAGAAGTATAGAGGAACCAAATGTGGTGGACCACGAAGTAGCAATGTTGAGTAAGGGGAAGTTGAAAAGTGGATGAAAAATGGAAAGGCAGTTAGTCCTGATGTCTCTCCTGTAGAGGTATGGAAGCATCTGAGAAGTGGCTGTGAAGATTTTGACCAGTTTGTTCAAAATAATTCTAGTAGGTGAAATAAGAGATGAAAGTGGACTTTTGTCAAAATTCCTGAAAATACAAATACAAGTACTGAAGGTGTGAATTCCTTCTAGGGCGTTCTGGGGTCATGCCCCCCCACCCCCAGGGAAATTTTTGAAAAAATGGATGGCTGTGCTGCATTCTGGCGATATCTGTGAACAAAATTCAGACAAAAATTTAAAGTAACATTTCTAAGTCCTGACCCCCCCCCAAAAAAAAACATTGGGCAGAAGTTCCCCAAGGGACAAGCCCAGATTTTTTTGCCCCCCATCCCCCTATCACTGGATAGCCCAAAATCATATTTGTCATTAAAATATGCTTATAATATGCCATCATATCTCAAGAAAAATGAATTAAGTGAACTATTCGGTAAAAAGACATCTAAAATTGTCCTTTTCCACACATTATAGATATTATAGTATAGATATAGAATATACACAAAATATATCCTAGAATTTATACACCATAGAGCAAAACATGTTAAAGAAGTTGATCTGTAGTAATTACTATAAACATTTAAGTCTCAAATTTGTTACGTCACATTGTACTGATACACTCGACCACATTGCTCACTATCTTAGATGTACAGGGTGTGGATATTCTCTTTACCATCTCAAAAATTTATTAAAAATGCAATTGATTAGATATTTTATTTATTTATTTATTTTTTTACCTCTTAATACACTTCTAATTGGCACCATTAGCTGCATGAAGCACATCAAGACGGTACTCGATTTCTTGCCATGTTCACTGTAGCATAGCCTCATCAATTGTGGCAATGCCATCAGTAATCCTTTGCTTTAGGTCAGGAATGTCCCTTATCTTTGTTCGATACACAATATCTTTAACACAGGCCCATAGAAAGAAGTCCAGGGGAGTGATATCTGGTGAACGTGGCGACCACGGAATTGGCCCATCCCTTCCAATCCACCGGTCTGGAAAGGTTTGATTGAGGAACCCTCGAACATGCAGCCCCCAATGTGGTGGTGCACCATCTTGCTGAAAAATGATGGTTGGTTGAAGGTCATTCAGTTGTGGTGCCACATGTTCAGTTAAAAGGTCAAGGTAAACATTTGCAGAAATTGATGTCTCATTGAAGAAAAATGGACCAATTATTCGATTGCACATGATCCCACACCACACATTCACCTTTGGGCTTCTACGCTCAATTTCTCTCGTCAAGTGGGGTTGTTCTGATCCCCAGATTCTCACATTGTGTTTGTTCAGTTTCCCTGAAACATGAAAGGTTGCCTCATCACTAAAAAACTCGTCTGAGGAATGTTTCATCCTCAGAGATTCGTTCCAGCATGTTAACTGCAAACTCTTTTCGTCTTGGTTATTCATTTGGCTCGAGTGCCTGTAAGAGTTGCAGTTTGTAAGGATACAATTGCAAGTTCTTGTGTAGGACCTTGTGCACTGTTGAATGCGTTTGCTGTAACTGTGTGGCAGCAGTACGGATGGACTTTGTGGGAGAACGAGAAAAGGATTGTCTTCCATGATCAATGTTTTCATTAGATGTTCTTGGTCGCCCACTCCGTTACCTAACACTGTCCCTATGTCCATAAATTTCTTGTGCCATGCATGAATTGACGGACGTGAATGGTGGATCTCGTCCATACTTAGTTCAAAACAAATGCAGTATGATAAAAAACTTTAATAAACACAAAATACAAGAGAACAAATCTGAATAAAATATCTAATCAGTTGCATTTTTAATACATTTTTTAAATGGTGAAGAGACTTTATGGACACCCTGTATCTAGTAGATCTAGTAATACCAATAGTATAATGAGTTGCCTTTAATATATATATATATATATATATATATAATATATATATATATACACACACACACACACAGACACACACACACACACACACACACACACACACACAGTCACTCACATTTGAAAAATGTACAGGTGTTGTCAGTCATGCTCGCAGATAAAGTTGCGGGTGTGATTAGGGATGGCCTTAAAATAACTTACTGGATTAATACAATGTAAATGGAAATTAGAAATAAAATAAATACATAACTAAAATAGAAAACTAAAATTTCAAACTCAGATGATAATTTCCAATTTCAACTGATATTAGTAGAACATGAGATAAAACGGTATTTAATTTTCATCAATAAAAATTCTTGATCTAACAAACTTTATCTGAATAAAAGTTAAATGTACTAGCCTGTCTATATCCGCAATGTTTTGAAAATGCTGAAAGTTTAATTCAACATAATTGGCGTTCGTGGCAACAAGCTAGCGATACATTGTAACAAACATTCCTGTCGCGAATCGTGATGTTGTTGTGGGGGTGTGGGGGAGCACGCATTGCCGCGATTGTCGTAAATAGGAGGCCGGCTTGCTAGATTTATGTGCATGCGCTCGACGTTATTGGCCTCACCTGAATTAAGCGACGAGGTGGATGATAGTCTTTTTTTTTTGTTTTTTTTTTTTTTAACACCGTCACACTGCCTCGCGATCGACGAAATGAGCACCCCTGGTGTACCTGAATTTCCATTGACATGACTCATGATGTTGATGACTTTCGACGTAAATGCGCTCACAATACATGAAGCAGCTTTGAACATGCGCTTTCGGCCTAACCTCCATACATGCTCAGTTATGGTTAACTTGCATTTCCCGTTTCCAGGTGAATACGGGTTGTTTTGGAGCAGGCTTGTTTAGTTCACAACGTTTATGAAATAAACACGTAAATTAATGTCAAGGCTACATATAATAAGCGACACCTTGAGAGAATGTGAGGGGAGGGCCGGTACTATTACTCGTGTTAGTGCCTCAACATGGCTACGCTCGTGAAAGCAAGACAACGAACTCAATCGCATGTTCGTTCAATGTTGTCAACTCATGTTCAGATTCATTTTAGGCAATTTTTCCTCAATTTTCCGGAGGAATTTTCATGAAAACTTGAAAATCGGGAATTCCGGGAAAATCCAGAGGACTTTCATCACTGGTGAAAATGTGCTGATGCTAATTTGTAACACAAAAATATGGGAACGTGTAGTGGAAGCTAGACACAGATAAGATCTGAGTATTTGTGAGCAACAGTATGGTGTCTTGCCCAAAAATAGTACGACAGATACATTATTTTCGTTGAGGGTGTTGATAGAGAAGTCCAGAAGAGGCCAGAAAGTGCTACATTGTTTCTTTGTAGATCAGAGAGGAACTGTTGTACTGCAACCCAAAATCTGGAGTGGCAGAGAGGTATGTTAGAATAGTACAGGACATGTATGAAGGCAGCAGAACCATGGTGACTTGTTCTTTAAGTGTGACAGAGGCATTTGAGGTGGAGGTGGGACTGGATCAGGGATCAGCGCTGAGCCCCTTCCTGTTTGCAATAGTGATTGATAGGCTGACAGATAAGGTTAGACTGGAATTCCCGTGCACCATGATGTTCCTAAATGACATTGTGATATGCAGGTAAAGCAGGGAACAGGTCGGGGAAGAATTAGAAAGGTAGTCATGCACACGAAATGAGAGGAAGGAAGATTAGCAGTCAGACAGAATAATGTCTCCAGTACATGGATAAATGAGAAGGCTTGAAGTAGAAGAGTGAGGCCACAGGCAGAAGAGATCGTGAGAACGGAGGACTTTATTTACTTGGGGTCGAGAGTTCATGCCAATAGTAAGTGTGGTCAGCAAGTGAAGAAACAAGTCCAACCAGGTTGGGACCAATGGAGGAAGGTGTCAAGTGTGTTACATGACAGATGAGTCTCTACTAGGGTGAAGGGCAAAGTTTAGAAGACAGTGGTGAGGCCAGCCATGATATACAGGTTAGAGAAAGTGGCACTGAAGAGACAAAAGAAAGCACAGCTGTTGAAGGTGGTGGAAATGAAAATACTGAGGTTCTCTCCAGGAGAGGAGCAAGCTGGATATAACTAGAAATGAGCATTAGCGGGATTGCCAAGGAAGACAAAGTTATAGAAAGCAGACATGTCCAGAGGAGAAAGGGTGAGTACAGTGGAACCTCAGAATTCTAACTTTTCGGTGGTTGTAGAAATTGGTTTTCAATCAAAAAATGTGCATAAAAAATGCCTTGGTTTTCAAATCAATTCTTGGTGCCCGAACACAAAGTGAAACCCATGTTGACCGGGAGGCTGACTCAGCTGACTCAAGCAGAGTGATGAGGAATGCACACAGGGGGATTCCGATTTGGAAATTGGGACGAGATGAAACGTCTTCTTCTTGTTTTCCTTTTGCTTGTCCCGTTAGGGGTCGCCACAGCGTGTCATCTTTTTCCATTTAAGCCTATCTCGTGCATCCTCCTCTCTAACACCCACAGTCCTCATGTCCTCCCTCACAACATCCATCAATCTTTTCTTTGGTCTTCCTCTCGCTCTTTTGCTTAGCAGCTCCATCCTCAGCACCCTTCTGCCAACAGACTCACTCTCTCGCCTTTGAACATGTCCAAACCATCAAAGTCTGCGCTCTCTCACCTTGTCTCCAAAACATCCAAATTTGGCTGTCCCTCTAATGAGCTCATTTCTAACCCTATCCAACCTGTTCACACCAAGTGAGAACCTCAACATCTTCATTTCTGCTACCTCATGTTCTGCTTCCTGTTGTTTCTTCAAGGCCACTGTCTCTAATCCGTACATCATGTCTCACCACTGTTTTATATAAATGTTGCCCTTTAACCTGGAGGATACTCTTCTGTCACATAGAACACCAGACACCTTCCGCCAACTGTTCCACCCCGCTTGGAACCATTTCTTCACTTCCTTACCACACTCTCCATTGCCCCCCCAAGTATTTGAAGTCGTCCACCTTTATTATCTCTTCTCCCTGGAGCTTCCCTCTTCCTTCTCTGCCCCTCTCATTTACGCACAAACATTCTGTTTTACTTCGGCTAATCTTCATTCTTCTCCTTTCCAGTGCGTACTTCCATCTTTCTAACTGTTCTTCTGCCTGTTCCCTGCTTTCACTTCAGATCACAATATCATCTGCGAACATCATAGTCCAAGGGGAATCCAGTCTTACCTCGTTTGTCAGCCTATCCATTACTACTGCAAACAGGAAGGGGCTCAGCGCGGAACCCTGATACAGTCCCACCTCAATCTTAAATTCTTCTGAACAACGGCACATCTCACCGCTGTTCTGCTACCCTCATACATGTCCTGTACTATTCTAACATATTTCTCCGCCAAACCAGACCTTCGCATGCAGTACCATAGTTACACTCTTGGTACTCTGTCATAGGCTTTTTCTAGGTCTACAAAGATACAATGGAGCTCCTTCTGACCTTCTCTGTACTTTTCCACGAGCATCCTCAAAGGAAACAGTGCATCTGTGGTACTCTTTTGAGGCATCATACTGACTTCTGTCCTGAGTCTAGCCTCCACTTCTCTTTGCCATAACTTCATTGTGTGGCACATCATCTTTATTCCTCTGTCGCTTTCATAGTTCTGAACATCGCCTTTATTCTTAAAAATGGGGACTAGCACACTTTTCCTTCAATCTTCTGGCATCTTCTCTCCCACTAGCATTCCATTGAATAAGTTGGTCAAAAACTCCACAGCCACCTCACCAAATTGCTTCCATACCTCCACTGGTATGCCATCGGGACCAATTGTCTTTCCATTTTTCATTCTGTTCAGTGCCTTTCTAACTTCTCCCTTACTAATCAAAGCCACTTCCCAGTCATTCACGCTTGCCTCTTCTACTCTACCTTCTCTCCCATTTTCTTCATTCATTAACTTCTCAAAGTACTCTTTCCATCACTTAGTACACTACTGCCACCAGTCAACATATTTCCATAGCTATCCTTAATCACCTTTACTTGCTGGACATCCTTCCCATCGCTATCCCTCTGTCTGGCCGTCCTGTAGAGCTCCTTTTCTCCTTCTTTTGTATCCAACCTGGTGTACATGTCATCATATGCCTCTTGTTTAGCCTTCGCTACCTCTACCTTTGCCATACGTTGCATCTCAATGTACTCCTTTAGCCTCTTCTCAGTCCTCTCCGTGCTCCACTTCTTCTTTGCTAATATCTTACCTTGGATGACTTGTATTTTGAGGTTCCACTACCAAGTCTCCTTCTCCCCTTTCCTACCAGAAGACACCCCAAGAACTCTCCTGCCTGCCTCTCTGAATACCTTGGCAGTTGTATTTCAGTCTTCTGGGAGCTCTTCCTGTCCATCTAGAGCCTGTCTCTTTCCGGATGACCACACAACATTCTTCCTGTCTCAACTTCCACCACGTGATTTTCTGCTCTACTTTTTTCTTCTTAGTCTTCCTACCCACTACCAGAGTCATCCTACACATCACCATCCTATGGTGTCGAGCTACACTCTCCCCCACCACAACTTTACAGTCGGTAACCTCCTTCAGATTATACCGTCTACACAAAATATAATCCACCTGCGTGCTTCGACCTCCACTCTTGTAGGTCACTCTATGTTCCACTCTCTTCTGGAAATAAGTGTTCACCACTTCCAATTCCATCCTTTTTGCGACGTCCACCACCATCTGCCCCTCTAAGTTCCTTTGCTGAATGCCGTGGGAGGGGACTAGATTAAAGTCATTTACATTATTTCCTATGGGAAAATATGTATCAGATTTTGAACAACTTGGACTTTGAAAACTTTACAAGCACGAATTATGTTCAAATTCCAAAGTTCCACTGTATATTGGTAGATGTGTGATGAGGATGGAGGTGTCAGGCAAGAGAGCTACAGGAAGACCAAATAGAAGATTGATGTGAAGGAAGACATGAGGACAGTTGGTGTGAGAGATGCGGATACAGGAGATAAGCTTTCATGGAAAAGGATGACACATTGTGGCGACTCCTTATGGGACAAGCCAAAAAAAAGATGATACATCATATCTTAATGTATATAGATATAAAATTTTACGCACAGACACACATTTGAATAATAACATTCACATGATAATTATATTATTTATTAATATATATTTTTAGAAAATCACAAGAGTGGGGTATTTCCTTTGACATTTTTTTAGATTATTTTAGATTTGAAATGAATTGAAGTTGTTCTGTCAGTTTTACTGTTTTAAAATTTTCCTGTGGTATCTTTTCAGTACCGGTATCAGTTTAAAGTCACTCAGAATTTTAGTATTGAGACACCACCCTTTTATTCTTCCCTAAACTTCCTCTGATGATACCGTTTTTTATTTCAGCCATTTTGTACGCAGGATCAACTGATCCAATCCATTATTCATTGCAGTCTTTCACTTGACAGTTCATTGAAACACTGCATTAACAATCAACTTGTTATAATAGCCCTGACATCACTTTCAGTTTTCAGCTGATGATGATTTTTCCTGATGTGGCACTCCCATCATGTTCATGATTTATTCTGAAAATTATGAAGCCACAAATGGATTATTCATTAGAGTACCTTGTTTTGATGAGTGCTGTCAGATACAATATATTCTAACCTTAACCCTAAACCGTATAAGCAATTTTGGCTTTAGTTCCCCTTAAATATTGTCTGTCTAATGGAGATGATATTGAAAAGGGCTTGTGGAACACTTCACAGGGACTTTTGCATCTGTTGAACATTCTCAGTCAATTCGATGCCATAAAACATTAAGCCTGTCAAATAGGCAAAGGGGACTAACATGGTACATTCAATGTGCATCTAATAAAATGAGTTTATGGTTGATTAAAAAAAATACATTAATGCACTTACAGTTGGAAGTTGTCATGAATGGAATTCAGCAAATTAACCTAATGGAGAAAGTGTTCATTGTCATTAAAAGTTATCAGGACTTAAATTTCAACAGGTGAATTTGAAACTGGACATATGACCAGAAAAGTAAAAATTGGAAAATCAATTCCTTTTTTTTTTTTGAACAACAACAAATACTTACTTCCTTTTCGAGATAAACTTTCTTGTCATCTAATGTATTATATAAAGTGAAGAACTGTTTGGTCTCTTTGTGTGTTGCACAAACTGAAAGAAAAGAAATATTTAGCTTGTTTGTAATCAGTTGACAGAAGCGAAGGAGGATTTGGGAGGTTCCACCTTGGCAGGACAGTTCGATGAATCTCTTCTGGTACTGTGTGAGTTCTGCACGGCAAGGCACTTCATCAATCTTTCTCTGCAAAATGGCAATGTCACGATTCCTCCTCGCCTGAACAGAGAACAGTCAAGTTAAACTGTAGAGCTGCTTGATGAATTGAAAATAAGACTGATTTGGATCTGATGCCATGCTCTGTTCTGATTACGTTCATGACAGAAGACTGTTGTAGTCCCCATTCATTCTATTCTTCAAGTATTTCTTTAAATAACACATCTTAACACAATCACTCAATTTCTAGGTATTTGCTAATTTTACTTACCATGAGCAGACGTAGCTTGTGTAATTTTTCCCGGTCAGTACTATGCTGTTTGTCAATCAATTGGTTTCTTTCCTGAAAAACAGGCAATTTCCACTGAAGGAAAAAAAAAGCTCATACGAAAACAAGGTACAAGTTTTTATATAAAATAAAATAGTAAAGACTGACTGGTAAGCACAACTGCCTAACAGTTGTGAGGACCTGGGTTCAAATCCAGTCTCGCCTGTGTAAAGTTTATATGGTCTCCCTGTGCCTGCGTGGACTTTCTCCGTGTACTTCAGTTTCCTCCCACGTCTCAAAAACATGCGTGGTAGGTTAATTAAAGACTGTTACCCTTAGTTGTGAATTTAATGAAAATGGCCTGTGTCCTGCAATTGGCTGGTGACCAATTTAGGTGTGCTATGCCTGTTGCCAAGAGTCAGCTGGGATAGCCCCCAGCGTCCAAAAATAAATACCGGGCCCTGTTAAAAAAAAAGTTCTTAAGTCCCTAATCAAATCATTAATTAATTGTGGCTAATCACAATATTAGGTTAATTTTCACAAATCCCACCTACGGATGATTAACTCCAGACCTGTTCAGTCTGTGAATTACATAATCAAAATTAGTCCCAACAAAATCAAGTCAGACAAAAGATTTTAAAAGCTGCAACAAAATGACATGATCTGAAGAAATTCCAGAAAAGTTGAGAAGAAAAGTAATTGACATCAATCAGTCTGGAAAAGATTACAAAAGGCATTTCTAAAGCCTTAAGACTCCAGTGAACCATAGGGACAGCCATTATCCTCATAAGGAAAAAACATGGAACATTGGTGAACCTTCCCAGGAGTGTCCAGCCTACAGTTAGTAGGCCTAAAAAAACTGAAGACAAATTCAAAAGGATTGCAGGCTTCTCTTGCCAGTTAGGGTAGTATTCATGACAACAACAGGGAGGACATTCGGTAAAATTGGACTTCGACAAAAAAATTCTGTGTAACAAAAATGTCTCGGGTTTTCGACCAATTTCTGAGTCTGAGTAAAGCTGAACCCAAGTTGTACACGTAGCAGAGTCAAACCAAGCTAAGCCGAACACATACTGCCGAGACAAGCCACTGTCTACTTCGAGTCACTCGGGCAGTTAAAGTGCCAGCATGCACATTCACAAGTGCTTCTCAAGATGAAATTTTTTTTTTTAGTATTTTCTTTCCCATGACTCAAAGAAAGACAGTAGTTCTACCAGCAGCAAAGGAAAAAGGATAGTTGTGCAAACCACAATGGATCTAAGGAAGGAGATAATCACTAAGTACGAAAATGGCGTGCGTATTTGTAACGGCTTTTGGTAACTAGCATTGAATGGTTAAGTCGACTATTTGGACTATTCTAAACAACAAAAATGTAATCAAGGCAGCCAGTGATGCCAAAGGACTGACTAGCATTACAAAGCAAAGGCCACAGATAATAGTAGAAATGACGAAGCTACTTGAGAATTACCTAGTCAAATCATGGAGGGTGACTTCGGCCTAACACTTTCTCCTTCCCTCTCAAGTCCCTTTGATATTATCACACTGCGACCAAAAAAGTAAAGATATTAGTTTTCACAAAGCACTACATAACATTGAATTTTTTTCCTTCTTAAATGAAATTATTTTAATACAGCATTTTAAATTCACTTGGGTTACATTTGTCAGAGATTTACATGTGGTTATGCTTCTTTCTCACTTCTCGCACAGTGCAGACGCTTTTTTCTCTTGCTCTGACATTTTTTTCTTGCTGATAAGTTTTTCTTATAAAACACTTTTTTTAGAAGCAACGACTCCAGGATATTTAAAAAAAAAAAATCCTGAAGATCACTGATCAGCACCCAACTGTAAAATCTCTCATTACACATTACACAGGGGCCCTGGATGTTCTCAAGCAGCAATCAGAGGTACTGAAGCAAGATTTCATTGAGCTCTGAACAAAAGTGCAAGAATTGGATGCTGAGGTTTTTGTAAGCGGACCTCTCCCACTTGTATGATCTGGAGATGAGCATTTTTCGAGGCGCCGTCAATTGAATAAGTGGTTAAGCGAAGTGTGTCCTGCATTGCCCGTGAGTGACAATTTCTGCTTTTTATGGGAGCGTAAAATCTTTACAAAGCAGACAGTTTCTGTCTAAATAGACAAAGTGTTAAGATATTGGCTGTCAACATTTTTTAATGTGTGCGTCATTCACCGCCCTGTAAAGAAAATGTGAACAAAAATCAAGGACAAAGGATCCAGTTGTTCCCAAGGAAGGAGGAACAAGAGCCGAGACAAGGTGCACACAGATTCATTTGGGTCATCCAAACAATCAGATGAGCAAATTATTTCAATGTAAAGAAATCATACTGTGTGATTTTATCTCTTTTGATTATCTGTGTTTTTTAGTTAAAGGTGATCCAAAGGTTAGAAATCATGCTGTGTGATTTTATCTCTTGATTATCTGTGTTTTTTAGTTAAAGGTGACCCAAAGGTTATCGTTTTAATAATTTATAGATACGATGGAAAATTTATGGAGGATTTTTCAGAACTGCTGTCAATTATTTGTACTGACTACAACTATTTTCTCATAACAGGGAACTTTAACATTCATGTTGACAATAAAATGGAAAAAACATCCCAAAAACTTTCTGTAATACTAGACACATTTGACCTCTCTCAACATATTAAGAGTCTAACTCACACTCAAGGTCACATCTTGGACCTGGTCATCTCTAAGGATTTTGACATTCTATCGACTGACATTAAGGATATGGTTATTTCTATCTGGTTTTTTTCAATTACAGATTCTTCACAAAGTTCAGACAACCTCTATTAGGAAACACTACATAAATGAGAGTACTGCCACAAGTTTATGGAGACTGTGGCTGTGGCACAGACTGTGACTGCTGAGACAGTTGATGAACTTTTGGACAATTTCACCTCGAAAATCACAAATGACATGAATGTTCTCGCTCCTGTTAAAACTAAGACCATCCTGAGGCGACCAAGAACACAGTGGAAGAGCACAATGATGGTCAAAAAATCTAAATCAGAGTGCAGGAAAGCAGTACAAAAGTGGAGAAAAACAATACTCGTGCTGTTTTTGCTGTGGTTAACAAGCTCACAACCACCCCGAATCAGATTGATCCAGAATTCGTAACAGCTGACAAATGGAATGAGTTAGCCCGTTATTTTAGTGAAAAAATACAATCCATCAGGTCAAATGTCAACACAAATCAGCAACATGATAAAATATTACATCTGCCAACCAGGGAAAATTCTATTAATTTGTTAGGGTTACAGTTGACCAAAAATCTGTAGAGAAAATTGTTCAGCAGTTGAAACAGTCAACGAGCTGTCTCAACTCAATACCATCTGACTTTTTCAAAAGTCTGAAGTCAGTGGTACCTGATTTGCAACAAATAATCAATTAATCACTTCAGTCTGGCGAGTTTTGCAAAGCTCTTAAAGTAGCTGCTGTTAAGCCTCTTCTAAAAAACAGAGCACTGGACAATTCTATGTTAGCAAGCTACAGACCCATCTCAAATCTCCTGTTCAATACGGTATATTTCAATACGGTTTCCGAACTCATCACAGTACAGAATCTGCTCTTATCAAAGTGCTAAACGATAAAAGGTTGAATACTGGCTCAAGAAGGGTATCAATTTTAGTCTTGTCGGATCTCAGTGCGCTTTTGATACGGTAGATCCGGGGTGCCCAAATTTTATTACCTCAAGATCTACTTCTCAAACAGCCAGCTTTCCGCGAGCTACAGAAGGGGTGTGTGCGTGTGATTCCAGTCATTGCATCTTAAAACAACAGCATATCTTCTTTAACTTTCTCCATTAATATCGAAAGGAAACATAAGCAGCATGTCTAGCTTGTCTTTGCTCTACATTGCCGAGACTGTGGACGCTATCATTATAAAACGCATTGATGGGCTACGTAAGTACTGTAACATTTTTAATCATGAGTTTACGTCATTAAGAGCGGGGTGGAATAAACCAGTGTCTTCCACTTTTCATTTTTTACAGTGCGTACTGTATGTGATCTGTGCCATTAGATGTAACAACCAGTCATCCCTCACTCACTGAATCAAATTGCAAAATGCCACAAACTGAATAGGTGTGTTATACTTTCAATTTGCATTGGTTTTTTTTTTGCGCGCAACGCAGAATATCTGAGAAGAGACTGCATCAGAAGTGCACAATTGCGCACGCGTGCAGTTTAGAGGGAACATTGTCTGATGTTTTTTTTTTTGGCACACCGTCCCGCAATCGACCAAGACTGCCTCGCGATCCACCAGTCGCATTGAGCACCCCTGCAGTAGATCATAATAGACTGCTGAACACGTTTAAAACTTGGGTAGGACTAAATGGAATAGTCCTTAAATGGTATAGGTCCTACCTGGAGGAAAGGAGCTACTTTGTAACCATTGAAAGTGCTCAATCTCAACAAATGGCAATGCCCTATGGGGTCCCTCTCGGGTCAGTTCTTAGACCTCTCCTGTTCTGTCTGTATAAGCTACGCTTGGGTCAAATTCTTCAAAATTTTAACTTTGACTCTCATAGCTATCCAGATGACACATTAGTAGTGTCTCCAGATAACTCCAGTTCAATTGAGGTATTGTGCCACTGTCTAAAGAAGATAACTGGTTGAGCCAAAATTTTCTTCAACTATATCAAAACAAAACTGAGACAATCGTTTTTGGCAATAAAGAAAAGAGAATTGCTGTGAGTAAACACCTGGACTCTCTATCTTTAAAAACAAAAGGCCAAGTCTGAAACATTGGTGTTCTGATTTATTCCGATCTGACTCATGTAAAATCAATCACAAAAACTGTCTTCTATCATCTGAACAACATATCGAGAGTGAAGGTTTGTATGTGGTAAGCAGACCAGGAAAAACTCATCCATGCTTTTATCTCAAGTAGACTTGATCTGACTGGACTCCCCAAAAAGAGTATTAAACAGCTGCAGCTCATTCAGAATTGCAGCTCGCGTTCTGACCAAAACAAAGCGGTCAGAGCATATAACTCCAATCCTAAAGTCCTTGCACTGGTTTACAGTCATCTTAAGAATGTATTTTAAAGTTCTGCTTCTGGTCTATAAATCACTAAATGATTTAGGTCATAAATACATGAAAGAAATGCTTACTGAATACAAACCAAGTCGAGCTCTGAGATCGACTGACTCAGGTCAAATAGTGGAAGACAGAGTCCAAAGCAAACATGGTGAATTTAGCATTTAGTTATTATGCTGGACATAAATCGAATAAGTTGCCAACAGAGGTGAGGTCAGCCCCAAGTGTGAATGTTTTTAAATCCAGGTTGAAAACTTTTCTTTTTTTCACATGGATTTTAGAGTATATGCACTTTTTAATCATATTACTTGCACTGCACGCGGTTTAAATTCTTATTTTAAAATATGTTTTGTTGTCATTTTTATTGTTTTTATCCCATTTTAAATGTTTTATCTCTTTGTTTTCAAATGCTTTTAATCATGTAAAGTGAATTTAGTTACCTCGTGTATGAAATGCGCTATACAAATAAATTTGCTGGGTTTTTTTTGCTTTTATTTCTCAAATGAAGTGGGGAAAGATGCAAAACTATAAGAAATTGAGAAGGGGTCCACCATTTTTTTACAGGACTGTAAAGATTCTTTTGCGCTGCTGATCCTGACATCTCACATGATAACATGTAATCTCAGAAAACCGAAAAAGAAGAAACACATCCGGATACGTGGCAATGTTTCCGAGTCTTTCCGAAAGTTGCCGGAGCATTATAAAATGGCAATGTTCTAAAAAAAAAAAAAAAAAAAAAAAAAACTTGACTTGCTTTGGACAATACTGCATGCTGTCTGAGAAACCCACAGTCATCATTCCCCACACAAATGAAGATTTTAGATGGTAAATACTGAAAAGGTTTAAGATTTAAAATTTTAGGCCCTGAAATATTTCTGACCCAAAAATCAAGAACAATCTTATAGAAAACTCTTATAAGACAAAAGATTGTCTGCCCTTTGATGTACTTAGTCAGGAAAGGGCAAAATCGGCACAGAAGCAGGCCAAATGTCTGTGTCTTGGCTTTATAACATGGCGTGTCTCTGAACCCCCTATGATGAGCAGTAATTTTGGATGATGTTTCCTGGAATGTACACAGGTCACTGGCAGCCCCCTCTGAACCCAGCCGGGCCTGCACCCCTGGGGCCCAGCCACCAGGTACAGTCTGAAGAGCCAACGTGTCTCCCCCTTTCCATAGGTTCGTCACCTGCAGGAGGGGCCGAGAGCAAAAGAGCTCGGTGGAGACGGAAGACGGCAACTGTGGCAGTCCGATCCCTGGCTATAGAAGCTGGCTCTTAAGAGTGAGAACTGGAAAGGTGTGACTGGATGGAACGGTCCCCCCTCACTTAGAACAAACAGTGTTTTATTATTGGATGTCTGTACTCGCTCCAAGATGAACAAGATTAGACATGAGAGTGGCTATATGTACACTTGGACCCGGGATACGCTAAGCTGCAGTTCTATGATGGACATTGTGGTCTTCTGTGTCTGAAAGGTGGTTGGTGCCGGTCATCTCAATGGCGGGGACCAGTAATCAGGGTTGCCATCAAATTGAAGAAGCACTATTGGACCTTTTTGGAATGTGGGACTCCGCAGACAGCTGATGGGTACAAACAGGTCATGTGGAAGGAAGATTGTTCGGTCTGCATTGCAGACAATAAGGTGGATTCACAGGCCTTTGTCACTGATTTTGTCCATAACTTTATATTCTTTGAGATTATTTTTACGGGCACTGCATTCGAGTTTACAAAGCTAGATCTGCAGAAAGACAGAAATTGTTCAGGGCTGGCCGATGGACTCTTGCATGACAACCCAGTGGTTTCTGAGGGCAGCGTGCTGGACAGCGTGGTGACAATGGCGCTGGCTGGGGCCTTTCGAAGTTCTTCTTGTAATTCTCACATTGCAGTGAAGGTCACTCAAAGAGTGATGTGGGTCCCAACACGTCCTATGGACCAAAACCCTTCAACTTCCCCCACTTTCTGCAACAGATGGCTCAGTCTAATGATTTTGAACAACTACTTAAAGAAAATGGACTCACTTTTAGCATAAACTTTTAGGTTCAATCAGTGCTGGCAACTGACTGAGTTGATAGGTCATAGAGGAGCAGAAGATTGCTCATAAAGGCAGACCAACAACAAATCATCTGTTTGAACTGACGTGGACACACACGGGTACACTAACTAGGAAGAAGAAAAGAAGAACGTTGACATCCTTTGGGCATCACAAAAGAACTGCATCATAAAAACATAAAAGTATGAAAGGAAAATAAAGAATAAAAATACAGACAAATAACAGTGTTACAGCTGCAAATAAGTATTTGTACACCTGAGAAAACCAATGTTAATGTTTGGTACAGTA
The DNA here is from genome assembly GCF_019802595.1 of Syngnathoides biaculeatus. Taxonomy (NCBI): domain Eukaryota; kingdom Metazoa; phylum Chordata; class Actinopteri; order Syngnathiformes; family Syngnathidae; genus Syngnathoides; species Syngnathoides biaculeatus. The sequence goes on from NC_084653.1 coordinate 375,714, forward strand.
GCCTTTGTTTGCAATTACAGAGGTTAAACATTTCCTGTAGTTGTTCATCAGGTTTGCACACACTGCAGGAGGGATTTTGGCCCACTACTCCACACAGATCTTCTCTAGATCATACAGGTTTCTGGGCTGTCGCTGAGAAACATGGAGTTTCAGCTCCCAACAAAGATTTTCTATTAGGTTTAGGTCTGGAAACTGGCTGGGCCACGCCAGATCCTTGATATGCCTCTTACGGAGCCACTCCTTGGTTTTCCTCCGTGTGTGCTTCTGGTCGTTGTCATGTTGAAAGACCCAGCTACGATCCATCTTCAATGCTCTGACTGAGTTAAAGAGGTTGTCCCCAAAATCTCACAATACATGGCCGCGGTCATCCTCTTCTTAATACAGTGCATACGTCCTGTCCCATGTGCAGAAAAAAACCCCAGAGCATGATGCTGCCACCCTCATGATTCACAGTAGGGATGGTGTCCTTGGGATGGAGCTCAGCATTCGTCTTCCTCCAAACACGGTTAGTGGAATTTTGACCAAAATGTTCCATTTTGGTCTCATCTGAGCACAAAACTTTCTTCCATGACTCCTCTGTATAATCCAAATGGTTATTGGCAAACTTAAGATAGGCCTTGACATGTGCTGGTTTAACCAGGGGAACCTTCCGTGGCATGCATGATTTCAAACCATGACGTCTTAGTGTATTACCAACAGTCACCTTGGAAATGGTGATCCCAGCTCTTTTCAGGTCATTGACCAAATCCTGTCGTGTTGTCCTTGGCTGATTCCTCACCTTTCTCAGGATCATTGAGACGCCACAAGGTGATATCCTGCATGGGGCTTCACTCCGATTGAGAAGGACAGTCATCTTTAGCTTCTTCCATTTTCTAATGATTCCTCCAACAGTGGACCTTTTTTCACCAAGCTGCTTGGCAATTTCTCTGTAGACCTTTCCAGTCAGGTGGAGTTGTACAATTTTGTCTCTGGTGTCTTTGGATAGCTCTTTGGTCTTGGCCATGTTACTAGTTCAAGTCTTACTGATTGTATGGGATGGACCACCTATCTTTATGCAGCTACCGAGCCCACACAGGTGCATCTGATTCAGGATAATACATGGAGTGGAGGTGGACTTTTAAAGGCGGACTAACAGGTCTTTGAGGGTCAGAATTCGAGCTGATAGACAGGTGTTCAAATTCTTTTTTGCGGCTGTATCACACAAATTGTTAAAAAAAAAAAAAAAATCATACATTGTGATTTTTGTATTTTTCTTTTTAGATTATCTCTCTCACCGTGGACATGCACCTACGATGAAAATTTCAGACCCCTCCATGATTTCTAAGTGGGAGAACTTGGAATATAGCAGGGTGTTCAAATCCTCATTTTCTTCACTGTATATTTGAGCCATGCACAGTCCTTGTCTCCCCTTCATTTCTTATGCTACCCTTCCTCCCTATATGTCAGTATCTGACTTGGACATGTTTTCTATTGAGGGCGTGTGGTCAGGTCCGTGTGCTCCTATTGTTTTAAAATCCATTATCTCTACTACATCAAGTTCCCGTCGTGTTCGATGGGCCAAATTTACGAAACACAATCCGGTTTGGCGTGGATGTGATCTCACTGTTTGGACTACAGGTACCCAGGTATTATGGTAGATGGGTATTATGCTCACTATTTACTCACGATGGGGTGGGGGTTTGATGTTATGATATAAGACTTTAAATTATCGTCTTTCTAATTCTACCCTGACCATTCTTAGGGCTTCACGAGTGGAAATTAATGCAATTCGTGAAATGGCCTTAGACAATCACGTGACACGTGGCTTCTTAAGGTGGAGTTTGTACTCTCTTGAACCAAACGTGTTGAATATACAGCAGATTCCTGACTACCTGGCAATACCGGCATCATAGCCTGCAGAATGAAAAATCTACTCATTATTGCCCACGAGGGGCTGCTCAATTCAAGTTAGTTCATGGACTTGGGTGACAAGCTTGATTTTATCGCTTTGCACTGATGGTTTGTGTCCTGTTGGTCGTCATCTTTTCCATGTGGTGGTGTTTTGGTAGATAAAGTCTCTGATTTCTCGCATGATTTCACTGTTCAGTTTCTGATGAATGTTTTCCTGACCTGTTCCCTCGATCCAACTGCCTGGACATAGATACAGAGGTACTTCTACTGACGAAAGTCTCTACTAACGAAAGATTCAGGTTATGAAAAGCCTCCCGGGAAAATTTTTGTCTCGAGTTACAAAAGAAATTCAGGATATGAAAATAAAAAAATGTCGCTTGATTCAATTGAACGTAAACATCCTGTTCTGTATCTTGGTTTGAAAGTGGTGTGATAGAGCTGTTCTTCTATTGACCACTGCTGGAGCACTTTCCAGGCATCACATTGGCTAAAAGGGATGTCAATCATTAGGCATGACGCACATTCTGTCTCTTGCTATGTGTGGCGCAATAGAGCACCTACCGTATTGGCTAGCACGTAGCATCTTCCTCGCATCACATTCCCTACACTGACTCGGAGCGACGTCAATCTTTTTCTTGGGGATGGGGGGTGACAATCTTTACCTACGACAGGCTTTCTGTATGTTCGTCACCGAATCCATTGTCATACGCTTGCGCACACGCGACAACTTCTTTGTGGATTTATTCATGTTTTTCCTCCATGGGCCCCAATAAATCGATGGCCAGTAAGATGATGCTGCTGCCATGTGGCCTCATGCTGCTGCTGCTCGTGAGGAGCAAGGTAGCAAGTGAATAGTGCAGTCATATGGCCTCTGAGGAAGAAGCGACTTGGGCTTGCATTTGGAAAATACTTCCTTCAGGTCATGGTAACAGGAGGGGACAGAAGACAAGTTTGAGCGGCCTCTTCTCCCTCTTGCCCTCTGGGATGAGAGGCATGTTATATTATGGTTCTTGCGATCAAAAACATGGAAGCTTGGAACATGGAAGCTGATGCGTTACAGGGGTGGTGGCAGATTCCGAATGAGAATCTGGGAATGTCAACGTGAGAGTCTGAGTACAGTGGGTTACGTTTCCTAGAAAACTGTCCATCCACCACATATGCATTACGGGGGCGCTGTTCCTTAAACGTCCTGAGACCCATGCTTTTGACCAGATGAGAATTTAAAAGATTGGCATCTGAACCGAAGTCTATGAAAACAGCCGCCCTTGAGTGGCTGTCCTCCTGAACACAAGGTGACTAGAGGAAGTGCTTGGTCCAGGCTGTCCTGGATGAGGTTGAGACTCACCGTAGTGAGGATTCGGAGTGAGGTATCAGCTGGTTTGACCGGGCAGCGGGTCACTGTGTAATAATGTGAATTATATATATTTTTAATGCAGTTGACACTCAGCTAAGTGACGTTATGATGAGAAATTATATCATCATTAAGGAGAAAACGGGTTGTTGGAGGTGTATAATTTCGATAGTGGGACCTGGTTCTAACTCTGAAATGGTTTAGAATTCCTTCCGCTAGATATCAGTCAAAAAGAAAACAATTGGCAAGACTCTGTGCTGTAATAGAGTGAAATCTTTCAATGCCTGTATGGTCCCGCTGTTCAAGAAAGCATGCGCTTTATGTTTGCCAGTGGACAGCTACAGAAGGCTCGGGAGAAAGTACTGTAATTAGATAAAACTAAATTGCGGTACTTGACAGACTCACTTTGTGTAGCTGAACGAAAACAAGCAGGAACTAATCCGTGCCGGCATTCAGCCCAACCCAGGGCCCGTCCTGTGGCTCTGCTACATCTGCTCAAAATTGATCCATTGAAACATGACGTCTGTTTGCTGCACCAAGTGCAACAGCTGGTGTCATCTCACTCGATGCTCGAATCGACGCTCAAGTGGGCACTGGTCTGATGGCTACGTAGCACCATGTTGCTTCGAGTTCTGTCCAGCTTCTGCATCCTGCAGTTCAACTGCAAAGGCACCGTCCAAGGCCCCTGTCGTTTATCATCTATCATAGCATGGACTATCATGTAGTCCAGCCACCTACCACCAACGACTATCGCACAACAGTGTCTGGCCGTCCGGTCCGGGTCACCCGAAGTAGTAATTTTCAACGTTTACATCCCGCCGGCATCTTCCTGTACGGCTGGCTACTTCTCGTCAATGGGCGACCTACTCGCCGGCGATGACACTCTAGTCCTTGGAGACCAGTCACTCCCGGCCACGCTGTTCACCACCTGGAACGCCGAACAGTCTATGAGATTGAGCATTGAAATCGGAGGCAATCGGATCCCTACCATCCGTAATCCGAAAATCCTTGGCGTCACCTTCGATCCCTCGCTGACGTTCCACGAACAAGCAAAAATTGTGCCCTACAAACTCAATGAAAGAAACAACATTTTGAAGAGCCTCGCTGGCACCACGTGGGGCCAGACCAAGGAGACCATCCTCACGACATATTAGGCCATCAGAAGATCGATCCTGAATTATGCGGTGCTCGTGTGGACTCTCAACCTGAAGCCAACTCACTGGGACTCCCTCCAGGCAGCACAAAACACTGCCCTTTGAACCACCACAGGCTGCAACAAAATGGCTTCCATTGATCACCTACACGCCGAGTCGAAACTCCTTCCGGTATGCGAGCACAATGTGATGCTCACGAAACAATATGCATTTCAGTGCTACCTCGCCGGACATCCTAATCACGAGATGACAAGGCAAGAAGCGTGGCCCAGAGCGTTGCGCAAAACCGTTCAAGTTTTCAAGCCATCGATCGACCAGTACATTCATTGTTACTACTGTGCATGCAGTGTTACCCGAACACTGGCAGAGAATGAGGAGGAGCTGAATGACATGGACAAAATAGAAGAAAGAAATACATGAATACACCTCACAAACTGTAAAAAGTTCATGTCACCTGAGAAACCGAAATGGAAAGGTGAGCAAAGTCCATCATAAGATGGGTGCAGATTTATTGTATCTGAAAGTACCCGAAGGCTGGTGAAGATTTAAGACACCTGACTCGTTTAGGGGTGACTTAGTCGACATTATTTCAAAACGGCTAAATAATATGATAGTATGTTGAGCTGCAACATTGACAGCCGTAATATTTTTTTTCATATGGTACTTTTGGGCACCTGTGAAGTTGACAAAAACACATAACAGAACCAATAATTATACTCAGTCAACCATGCCTACCACACAAGATAAAGAGGCACATCCTAATTTCAAATAACAATGATAAACAACTAGGCGGCAGTCACCGAGGCATGAGGGGAGGACTCCGTGTTTGCCTCCCAATGAATCAGTTAAGCACTATTTTAATTGCTTGGCCGAGTCTAATTGAACACTGAAACAAAGGGACTCTACAAGGAATAGGTTAGAGATCAGATAAATGTTATCTGACAAATAATGTACGAGACTCCAGCTGGAAAACCCTTGTAGCAGACGAAGGTAACAGATGGAACACTTCCTGGGGAACATCATCATGTTCTCTGCATCACAAAAACCTAATTCATACACCAATTATTCCCCTGGCTTTTTAAGCCTTCTACCACATCTTGCTGGGGATTCCATCTATGGGCTTATGCTAAAGGAAACCCCCATTTTCTTCTCACCATTTGCCAATTTAATGCTACCCTAAATCCGAATGCCAAAAGTGTCCGCATACTATGAAGGGAGGTGAAGTATCATAACTGAAAAAGCGTGAGGAACACTTTTTTTTTGGCAGTGACAGGCATTTCACAAATAGGAAACAACTGGGTTTTATTAATGTAGAATGCAGCTAGCATAGTAAACTATAGTTGCATCACCTGCATGGGCCCTTGGCCACTACTACGTGTCATTCCAGCAGAAATCCCAACACAGTGTACCCTGGAGGTAATGACTAAAACATCTCCCACACCCCTTGTCAGAAATGGAAGTGTTTATCCAACAACTCGGGCAGTAAATGATAAACTGATATTTTCTACTAATGTTGCATTGGCTAAGTGGAAGTTACTGACTGTAAGGTAGCGGTGAGGGAGCGTGTCGCTCGACACCATAGGATGGTGGTGTGTAGGATGACTCGTAGCGGGTAGGAAGATTAAGAAGGACAAGGTAGAACAGAGAATCAGGTGGTGGAAGTTGAGAAAGGAAGAATGTTATGTGGCCTTTCGGAAAGAGGTGAGACAGATTCTAGACGGACAGGAAGAGCTCCCAGTAAGCTGGAATACTACTGCCAAGGTATTCAGAGAGGCAACCAGGAGAGTACTTGGGTGTCTTCTGGTAGGAAAGGGGAGAAGGAAACTTGGCGAAGGAACCCCAAAATACAGGACGTCATTCAAGGAAAGAGATTAGGAAAGAAGAAGTGGGACACGGAGAGGACTGAGGAGAGGCGAAAGGAGTATATTGAGATGCGACGGAAGGCAAAGGTAGAGATGGCGAAGGCTAAACAAGAGGCATATGATGACATGTACACCAGGTTAGATACGAAAGGAGGAGAAAAGGATCCCTACAAGTTGGCCAGACAGAGGGATAGAGATGGGAAGGATGTGCAGCAAGTAAAAGTGATTAAGGATAGCGATGGAAATATGTTGACTGATGCCAGTCGTGTGCTAAGTAGATGGAAAGAGTACTTTGAGAAGTTAATGAATGAAGAAAATTGGAGAGAACGAAGAGTACAAGAGGCAAGCGTTAATGACCATGAAGTGGCAATGATTAGTCAGGGGAAAATTAGAAAGGCACTGAACAGGATGAAAAATGGAAAGACAGTTGGTCCTGATGACATACCAGTGGAGGTATGGAAGCAATTTAGAGAGGTGGGTGTGGAGTTTTTGACTAACTTATTCAATAGAATACTAGCGGGAGAGAAGATGCCAGAAGAATGGAGGAAAAGTGTACTAGTCCCCATTTTTAAGAACAAAGGCGATGTTCAGAACTATGAAAGCGACAGAGGAATAAAGATGATGAGCCACACAATGAAGTTATGGGAAAGAGTAGTGGAGGCTAGACTCAGGTCAGAAGTATATGCGAGCAACAGTATGGTTTCATGCCTAGAAAGAGTACCACAGATGCATTGTCTTGAGGATGCTCGTGGAAGAGAAGGTCAGAAGGAGCTAAATTGTGACCCTATGACAGAGTACCAAGAGAGGAATTGTCGTACTGCATGTGCAAGTCCGGTGTGGAAGAGAAATATGTTAGAATAGTACAGGAGATCTATGAGGACAGGAGAACAGCGGTGAGGTGTGCCGTTGTGTGTCAGAAGAATTTAAGGTGAAGGTGGGACTGCATCAGGGTTCCGCGCTGAGCCCCTTCCTGTTTGCGGTAGTAATGGATAGGCTGACAGACGAGGTTAGACTGGTTTCCCCTTGGACCATGATGTTCGCAGATGATATTGTGTTCTGCGGTGAAAGCAGGGAACAGGCGGAGGAACAGATAGAAAGATGGAGGTACGCACTGGAAAGGAGAGTAATGAAGATTAGCTGCAGTGAAACAGAATATATGTGTGTGAATGTGAGGGGCGGAGGAGGAAGAGTGAAGCTCCAGGGAGAAGAGATAGCGAGGGTGGATGACTTCAAATACTTGGGGTCAACAATATAGAGCAATGGAGAGTGTGGTAAGGAAGTGAAGAAACGGGTCCAAGCGGGATTGAACAGTTGGCGGAAGGTGTCTAGTGTTCTATGTGACAGAAGAGTCTCCGCTCGGATGAAGGGCAACGTCTACAAAACAGTGGTGAGGCCGGCCATTGATGTACGGATTAGAGATGGTGGCACTGAAGAAACAACAGGAAGCAGAACTTGAGGTCGCAGAAATGAAGATGTTGAGGTTCTCGCTCGGAGTTAGCAGGATTAGAAATGAGCTCATTAGAGGGACAGCCAAAGTTGGATGTTTTGGAGACAAGGTTAGAGAGAGCAGACTTAGATGGTTTAGACATGTTCAGAGGCGAGAGGGTGAGTATATTGGTAGAAGGGTACTTAGGATGGAGCTGCCAGGCAAAAGAGCGAGAAGAAGACCAAAGAAAAGGTTGATGGATGCTGTGAGGGAGGACATGAGGACAGTGGGTGTTCGAGGAAGATGCACGAGATAGGCTTCGATGGAAAAATATGACACGCTGTGGGGACCCCTAATCGGGACAAGCCAAAAGGAAAGTAATAATAAGAAGGAGTTGCCTTGGCTAACTTCTCCTGTGTAAGCTTTACAGGACAGGTGTTAAGGTGGAAAGTCTCAACAAGGACTCGTCCACCTGCATGGACCCCAACCTACAGGCGATGAGCCAAGGGGCAATAGGTATATCCACACCTGCTCGGCGCCTCTTACAGAGTGCAAGAGTGGAAAACTGTCCAACCCCTCTCAAGAGGTTGGGTACCAGAGCCCAAGTGGTGTGTGGAGGAAAGCCCATATCTATATCTAGAACTTCTCGGAAATTCTCGACCTCCATCCCTGCCAGATAGTTGACATGCCATGTTCCTAGTTCCAATTTTTGAAGCTGAGGGTTGGATTGCAAAGGTCCCCCTTGCGCCTTTGTCCACCACCAACCTTTCACTGCACCTGACACACATGGCCACTCCCACAGGTGGTGAGCTCATGGGAAAGGGGAACCACATGACCATTTCGGGCAGTGCCAGCCGAACCCCATGGGTGCAGACCCGGCCATCAGCAGCTCGCCTTTGAGCCCTGGCTCCAGAGCGGTCCCGGTGGCCCTTTTCCGGGAAAGAGAAACCAGGATCCATTAGTGTTACACATCATTGGGGTGTATGGAGCTCGGCTTCACCTGGTCCCTCACTTAAGACCTGTTTGCCATGGGTGACCCTACCTTGAAACCCCAGACAATTTTGTTCCTAGGATCATTTGGCTAAACAAACCCCTCCACCATTATAAAATGACAACTCGAGGAGGGGAGGTGTACAGATAACAGGGATTATTTGAAGATGCAGAGACATTAACAAATCGCATAGGAGGATAGTTGCCATCACAAAGTAATCCCTAATAAGCATACTTGTACTCTGTGTTGCTTTTCACTGACTTGATGGCAACATAAAATTGTTGGAGAGTATCATGCAAATCTTCAATGCTTAAGTATTCAGTTCATATTTTTCACTTTCTGTACTAAGATGTGTCTCAGTGTTTGAATCCCCTACTTTGTTTTCTTCAGAATCAGAATCATCTTTATTGGTCAAGTCTGTCAAAAACACAAGGAATTTGTCTCTGGTAGCCATCTGTGTACAACATAACTAGTCCGACTATAGTCTTAACTTCTCGACCTCCCTGCTAAAAAAGCGAGGTTCCACAGCTCTAAGGCCAGTTTCTGTTGCCGGGGATCAGACCGCCAATGTCCCTGTCTTCTGCGACCCCCCAACTCGCACTGCACCCAAACCTTATGGCCCCACCCACAGGTGGTGAGCCCATGGAAAACGTGAGTCGGTGGCGTGAATACTTTGAAGGGGGTCGAGGGCTTCTATCTCTGGGGTTGAGATCCACCGATGTGGTTAAAAAGCCCTGTAGGGAAGTTTAATTTCATATTCGGGAGAAGCAGTGTGGTTTTCTTCTGTCTGTAGAACAATGGAAAAGCTTTATACGCTCGGTAGGGTCCTTGAGGGTGCATGGCTCTTTGCCTAGCCAAGTCCATATGTGTTTTGTGAATTTAGAGAAGGCATATGACCGTGTCTCTTGGGGATTTCTGGGCTGGTGCTTCAGAAGTATTGAAACCTGATACGGGCTGTTCAGTCCCTGTATGACCAGAGTCTGAGTTTGGTCTGCATTACTGATGGAAAGTTGGACTAACTTCCGGTGAGGGTTGGACTCGATCAAGGTTGACCTTTGTCACCGATTCTGTTAACTTTTATAGACCAAATTACTAGGCACGGCGAGGTGTAGAAGGGGGTCCAGTTTGGTGGCTCAGTACTGGATCTCTGCTTTCCCAGATGATATGGTTCTAGTGGCTTCATCAAGGCAAGATCTCCAACTCTCACTGGAGCGGTTTGCAGCAGAGTGTAAAGTGACTAGGTTGAGAATCAACATCTCCAAATCTGAGTCAATTCCCTTATTTGGAAAGGGTTGCAAGCCCTCTCCAGATTGGAGATGAAATCCTGCCCCAATTTCAATTCCAATACATTTGCTCACTTGAAAATTTAGTGGCTTCAAACTCAAACAATATGTGCTCTGTCCTGAGTTGTTGGTCATCTAGATGTAAATTCCATGAAATAAAAGCTGAGATTTTGACTTTTTGTTATATATTCATCTTTTGATCTGAAACCCATACATTCTGTATACCACGCAAACAAAGGACAAGACATTGTTGCTTTTGGAGGCAACTATTTTATTCAGTAGAGTACAGTAGTTGTAGAGTGCAGCTATTGCTCCCATGCAAACCAAGGAGAATTTTGAGGGAGAAAAAGATTTTCTTTACATGCTCTAAACACAAAGAAAAAAGGGCCCAAGAACTAAGGTATGGACTGTCCCATGGATTAATTGTTTCGTTTGATACCTTCTATTTCCCACATATGTACAAAAGCCCCCCCTCCAAAAAAACAAAACACCCTGGTGTCCACAGAGAGCTTTGTATGTGAGCATATCCTTCATGTTATCTTTTAAGACCAAAGAATTTAGGTTCTAGGCATTCTACCCCAGCAGTTCCAAAACTATGGAAAGCCCTCTTAAACCATGAGGGTCTCACAGACTGTAAATGCTTGTAAACATGACTTGTAAAATCTAAAAGATTTTTAGCCAAAAATGTTATTTTGTCCTTTAACTGCTCCTTGGTTCTGAGAATGTTTTTAAACTGCAGCCATCTTTATTTGTCCATTTATTTTTTTAGGGTTAGGGTTTGTCTTCTTCTACACTACATACCTTGTCCTCCCCTGTAACCAGTCCAGATGCAGGTCCTAACTCATCAATAGACTTTTGCAGACGGATCATCTCATCCTGTACATAGTATCGCAAAACAAATTTGCCAAATTATTGCATTAACAAAGTAACACAAGAGGAACAGCCATGCTATGAAATATGATTGTCCCACCTTCAAATTATTTTTTAGTTTCCCCACTTTAATGTTCAAGATCATAAAGCAAATGTAAATATTGGACAATGATAACCCAAGTAAACTGAAAATGCAGTTTTTAAACGTGGATCTTAATTAAGGAAAACTAAACAATTCAAAGCTACCTGGCTCAGTGTGAAAAAGTATGACCCCACTTGTGAATTTATTGCTTCAAAATGAAGCTGACAAAAGTACTTCATAAACCTACAATAAAATACATGATTCAAAGAAATTAAAGAAAGATGAGAAAAAAAGTAATCGACAACTATCAGTCTGGAGGGATGAGCAAAGCCATTTCCAAAGCTGAAGGACTCCAGAGAAGTATGGTGAGAGCCATTACAAGTGGCGAAAACATGGAAGGGTGATTATCCGATGAACTGATGAGGGGAATGTTTAACTTTCGGGAAGGTGTGAGTCTTATTACAGTTGAGTAAATGTAACAGGATTTCAGAAAAGAAACCATCATACAGACAGTCAGTTATGCTGGTGGCCTTGTGTTGGCTGCTTTATTATTTCAGGACCTCGATGATTTGCTTTGAGTGATGGAACCATGAATTTTCCTCTTTTACAAAACATCGAGACGATAATGTTTGGTTGTCAGTTACTGACATCAAGGTGAAATGGACTTGGTTTCTGTAGTAAGATACTGACCCAAAACACAAAAGGAAGTGAACTTCTGAATGGCTTTGGGGGAAAAAAAACGTTTTGGAGAGGGCTATTCAATGTCCGGAGTTGAATCCGATTGAAATGTTGTGGCATGACCCGAAAAAAGGCCATTTATACTAAAAAACTCAAAATTTTACATTTACTTGGGTGATTTATTTTTTTACATTTGTTTGGGGATCTTAAGTAAAGTGGAAAAACTGTGTAAAACAATTATTTTAGAAGGTGAGCAACACTTTTCCCACTTAACTGAATATGGGATTATAGCTGAAAAATGGGTTGCTTTGGGTTGCTTACTTACTCTACAATGTGTACGGAAGTCCTGTTCTTGAATTTTCAGGTTTTCATTCATTGTTACCAGAGACCTCAGCTTCTCCAGCAAGCTGTGAAGCAGAAGTGTTACTGAATAAAATATAGCTTCCATTCCTTTAAAAAATTCACTAAATCCAAACTGATTCATTTAATTATTAATGCTCTGAACAAATGGATGAGTCCATTCCAACTGATTGATTTGTGGTTAACAACATCCATCAATCCATTCTCTGAGTTACTTATCCTCATAAGAGTCACGGGGGCGCGCTGGAGGCTATCCCAGCTGTGAACGGGCACGAGGCAGGATACACCCTGAACTGATTGCCAACAAATCGCAGGGCACATAGACAAACAGCCGCACTCACATTCACAGCTAGGGGCAATTTAGAGTGTCCAATTAATACTGCATACTTTTGGGATGTAGGAGTCCCCGGAGAAATCCCACCCAGGCCCGGGAAGAACGTGCAAACTCTACACACGCGGGTCCGGGATTGAACCCGGGACCTCAGAACTGTGAGGCCAATTCTTTCCAACTTTTCCATCGTGCCGCTGGTTAACAACATACTAAATTCTATGTTTAAGGCATCAGTGGCACTTTAAGGATAAAGCTATTTCTGTGTATTTTTTTTTAAACTACAGATTCTTCCAAAAGTTCAGAAAACCTCAATATCTATGAAGAAAAGATACATAAATGCAAGTACTGGCACTAAATCTATGAAAACTGTAGCTATGCTACAAATTGACAGCTGAGACGGTGAACTTTTGGATACTTTCACCAAGAAAATCTCAATTGCCATGAATGCTGTCGCTCCTGTGAAAACTCAGAGAATCTTAACGAGACTTAAAACACTATGGAACACCACATTGATGGTCAATAGCTCCAAATCGATGTGTAGAAAAGCAGAACGCAAATGGAGAAAAACTAAACTCCAAATGACGATGACCTCTACAGACATTGCCTTTGTAATTTTAACCAAAATTTAGTCAGAGCTAGACAGCAACACTTTTCTGAAATCAGCAGACACAAACACTATGACATCAATGAAGACAACACAGTAAAGCGCCCGGGCTTGACGGTGTTGTTCAGAGCGTACTGCGGTGGCTATGAACAACCCCCTAAAGCAGCACCGCTCAGCTCCGTGAGAGGCCACCTTGGCGCCGAAAATGAGCCACACCGGCCGGCTACGATAAGGCGCGATGGCTCATCTCCGCCATGGAAGTGGATCGGATGGGAGGCGGTTCGGCCGTGATCGCATATCATCTGAATATGGCTCAAAACAATAGTGTAATATTGCCCCGGTAAATTCACTCGGTTGTGTGGTGTTCTCCTTTTCAAAAAGAGCTTCCGTGGCAGAAGGGGCGTGTTCATCTCCCACAGTTAGGGTGCACCGTGTGTTTTCATTGGCGAATGTCCGGGTGACAATCACAGACAGAGGATGCAGCCAATATGGCGACCACTTAGATGTCGTACAATGACACTTCTGCAAATTCCGCATGGATGACACGCTCTCCGCTCACATTAATTTTTTCGTATAGACATTGAAGTACTTTTCATTACAATATCTATTTTAGAATGTTTGTAGGATGACACTTGGCCTTTAAAATATGAAATGAAATAAAATTAAATAGGCTACTGCACTTACAAGTTAAAGTTCAGAAATAAGTACACATTTTATACACACACACACACACACACACACACACACACACACAACACACACACACACACACACGCACAACAGGGTTCATACTCAGTCTGACCAAAAAAATTTAAGGGCTTTTTAGGGGCATTCTTAGGGGCTGACACGAAAAATTTAGGGCTGACACGGAAAAAAATTTAGGGCCGACACGAAAAATTTAGGGCCATCGTGGGAAATCAAGAGTAAGGAAAAAAGACTCAACCAATGGTTCCATCAACCGTTCTTGGTTCATCAAATGTTCCAGTGATCACCTGTCGCCCCTTGTGGTAGTTCTCATTGATATGACCATTGTCAACGTCTTCACATAACAGTATACAGAAAAACAGATTCTAACTACAATTGCAACTACATACACAAATGTCTTCTACTGATGTCTGTTTCAGCACCCCGACTCTAGCTCCTTGAGCCTACCCAGTGCCTCCTCTTTGTTGCTGCAGAGGTGCCAAAGTGGCTCTCTTGTCCTTTGCTCTGCCTCTGAGTGCATTGGCCTCGGTGATAAACCTCAGATTCCTCTTTTCTTCTGCCTCCTCACACAGCCTGTCAGCCTTCTCAATAAGCGTTGATATGTCAGTCTCTATTCTGGCTTTTTTGGCTTTGAGGCAGTAGAGATGAAAAGTGGGCAGCGATGCCAAATGTAGCCAGGTATGAAGTCTTCCTTTCCCCACAGTGGTAGCTTTTAGCAATGTCACTGTCTGGGAACATGACTGCAAACACTTTCGAATTATTTTCACAAGATTTGTAACTGTAATGGCTGCAGATCACTTTTAAAGTCCACACAATCTCTGACTTTAATGAGTCCATCTTCGTTTATTGAACTACGTTCATAAAGCCTGACTTCTGGCTGGACAACTGTAGGTGCGCATTAGGGATCGCAACCGGCTACAAATAACTGGTTATAACTGGTTTTCGTTTTTTTTTTAAAACCGAAACCGTAATCGGACTTTCGAAATCGGTTAAAATTTCCAATAATTTATTCTGGTTCCGGTACTCCACATTGCGCTATTTTTTCAACATCATTTCCACTTTTTTCAAGTTTCGCTGTTAAAGTAAAGTTGGACTCAAAAGAACATTCAGTTAAATCAAAGAAACATCAAACATGGCATAGAGGAAACGCTCCAAAGTATGGGAGTAAACTTGTTTTATTGGCAGACATCAAAACACTACTCGCATAACGGGGGGAACTCTGTGAACTCGTCACTCCGGAAGAGCAACAACAAAAACAGTCCGTGCGGAACCCCACACCCCAACTTGAGGTCCCGCGGGTGAATTATGTAAAAACCACTATGGTACCGTTTTTTTGCTACAGCTGTTCTGTTAAAACCGGTTATGAAAGTAAGCATTTTTTTGCGATCCCTAGTGCCCATGCACTGCTAGTACCACTGCCTGAAGTTGATGCTTCACGATCTTGATATTTTAGAAACAGATTCATACCAACAGAAGATGAGAGAGTCTTCGCCAAATCAGCGTGTCTCCTGTTTTTCCGGTGCGACTCAGGCGCTTTGACGCCAATCTTTTCAAGCTGGTAACTCTGCTTGCACAGATAGCAGTCAATCATGTGCCGATCTTTTGGATCTCGACAAACCCAGCTCCCAAACTCCTTACTTTCAACCCAAGCGTCTTGAAAAATGCACTTCCCGTGATACAAGTTGGATCGATGAAAGAACTACGCAACGTCGTCACGAAAATGAAGTGAAATGCCTACTCACGGAAACAAACAATGGAATATCAACAAGATGGCGACTAGTTGTCGACACGGTGACTTCAGTTGACAATTTCCGGCTGATTTGGACACCAGACGGATCGCTATTTTTTTTTAAATAAAAGATTAATTTATTTTTTAGGGAGAATTTTGGCGTTAGAGGTCCTCTCTTTGATTTTTTTAATTTAAGGCCTTTTTAGGGGCTTGACCGTTTTTTGCGGATTTTAAGGACTTTTAGGAGCCCCTAAATGCACCTTAGAGAATTTAGGGGTTTTTAGGGACTTTTAGGGCCGCGTGTGAATCCTGTAAAAGAGAGATCAAGAAACATTAAAGTGAGCGATAAGATGTGTGATCGTATTAACAGTTGTCAATTACATAATATTTGAGAAATTTACGTCCAACTTACCTTTGTGTTTCCTGGTTTGGATATGTCCTGGATATTTTTTGTACAGCACTTTGCCGGGAATGTCCACTTTTTGTATGCGTCTGGTTAGACATGTTGATACAGTTTTCGTTCCTATCTACACGGTGACACTTTTTTCAAGCCATGCCCACCTAAAACAGTTATTTACTCCGTAGTTTTTTTCAATTTGTTTGGCACGATCTTCATCTTATCCCTCCAAAAATTGGTTAGACCAAGACGTGTAGACCACTCGATAACATATGCGCACGTATGTCTATAAGTTATAACTATGCCGTAGTAAACAGAATGCTTCTCTTCTTCTTCTTTTCCTTTCGGCCTTTTCGGCCCTTCCACCAATATACTCACTCTCTCGCCTCTGAACATGCCCAAATCATCGAAGTCTGCTCTCTCGAATCTTATCTCCAAAACATCCAACTTTGGCTGTCCCTCTAATGAGCTCATTTCTAATCCTATCCAACCTGGTCACTCCGAGCGAGAACCTCAACATCTTCATTTCTGCCACCTCCAGTTCAGCTTCCTGTTGTTTCTTCAGTGCCACCGTCTCTAATCCGTACATCATGGCCGGCCTCACCACTGTTTTGTAAACTTTGCCCTTCATCCTAGCAGACACTCTTCTGTCACATAACACACCAGACACCTTCCGCCAGCTGTTCCAACCTGCTTGGACCCGTTTCTTCACTTCCTGAACACACTCACCATTGCTCTGGATTGTTCACCCTAAATATTTGAAGTCGGCCACCCTCGCTATCTCTTCTCCCTGTAGCCTCACTCTTCCCCCTCCACCTCTCACATTCACGCACATATATTCTGTTTTACTTCGGCTAATCTTCATTCCTCTCCTTTCCAGTGCATGTCTCCATCTTTCTAATTGTTCCTCTGCATGCTCCCTGCTTTCACTGCAGATCACAATATCATCTGCGAACATCATGGTCCAAGGGGATTCCAGTCTAACCTCGTATGTCAGCCTATCCATTACCAGCGCAAACAGGAAGGGGCTCAGAGCTGATCCCTGATGCAGTCCCACCTCCACCTTAAATTCTTCTGTCACACCTAAGGCACACCTCACCATTGTTCTGCTGCCATCATACATGTCCTGTACTATTTTAACATACTTTTCTGCCACACCAGACTTACCCATGCAGTACTACAGTTCCTCTCTTGGTACTCTGTCATAGGCTTTCTCTAGATCCACAAAGACACAATGTAGCTCCTTCTGACCTTCTCTGTACTTTTCCACGAGCATCCTCAAGGCAAATAATGCATCTGTGGTACTCTTTCTAGGCATGAAACCATACTGTTGCTCGCAGATACTTACTTCTGTCCTGAGTCTAGCCTCCACTACTCTTTCCCATAACTTCATTGTGTGGCTCATCAACTTTATTCCTCTATAATTCCCACAGCTCTGAACATCGCCTTTGTTCTTAAAAATGGGAACTAGAACACTTTTCATCCTTTCTTCAGGCATCTTTTCGCCTGCTAGTATTCGGTTGAATAAGTTGGTCAAAAACTCCACAGCCATCTCCCCAAATTGCTTCCATACCTCCATCGGTATGTCATCAGGACCAACTGCCTTTCCATTTTTCATCCTTTGTAGTGCCTTTCTGACTTCCCCTTTACTAATCATTGCCACTTCCTGGTCCTTCACACTTGCTTCTTCAACTCTTCCTTCTCTCTCATTTTCTTCATTCATCAACTTCTCAAAGTATTCTTTCCATCTATTTAGCACACTACTGGCACCAGTCAACAGATTTCCATCTCTATTCTTAATCACCCTTACTTGCTGCACATCCTTCCCATCTCTATACCTCTGTCTGGCCAACCTGATCCTTTTCTCCTTCTTTCGTGTCCAACCTGGTGTACATGTCTTCATATGCCTCTTGTTTAGCCTTTGCCACCTCTACCTTTGCCCTAAGTCGCATCTCGATGTACTTCTTTCACCTCTCAAGTCCTCTCAGTGTCCCACTTCTTCTTCGCTAATCTCTTTCCTTGTATGACTCCCTGTATTTTGGGGTTCCACCACCAAGTCTCCTTCTCCCCTTTCCTACCAGAAGACACACCAATACCCTCCTGCCTGTCACTCTGATTACCTTGGCTGTCGTAGTCCAGTCTTCCGGGAGCTTCTGCTGTCCATCGAGAGCCTGTCTCACCTCTTTCCGAAAGGCCGCAGAACATTCTTTCTTTCTCAACTTCCACTCCATGGTTCTCTGCTCTACCTTTGTCTTCTTAATCTTCCTACCCACCACCAGAGTCATCCTACAGACCACCATCCTATGCTGTCGAGTTACACTCTCCCCTATCAATACTTTACAGTCAGTAACCTCCATCAGATTATATCGTCTGCACAAAATATAGTCCACCTGCGTGCTCCTACCTCCGCTCATGTTGGTCACTCTATCTTCCTGTTTCTTCTGGAAATAAGTGTTCACTACAGCCATCTCCATCCTTTTTTCAAAGTCCACCACCATCTGTCTCTCAAAGTTTCTTTCCTGGATGCCGTACTTACCCATCACTTCTTCATCGCCCCTGTTTCCTTTACCAATACGTCCATTACAATCTGCACCAATCACAACTCTCTCGCTGTCTGGGATGCTCAGAACTACTTCATCGAGTTCCTTTCAGAATTTCTCTATCAACTCTAGGTCACATCCTACCTGTGGGGCATAGCCGCTAACCACATTGTATATAACACCCTCAATTTCAAATTTTAGTCTCATCACTCGATCTGATACTCTTTTTACCTCCAAGACATTCTTAGCCAGCTCTTCCTTTAAAATAACCCCTACTCCATTTCTTTTTCAATCTACTCCGTGGTAGAATAATTTAAAGCCTACTCGTAAACTTCTCGCCTTACTACCTTTCCACCTGCTCTCTTGGATGCACAGTACATCAACCTTTCTTCTAATCATCATGTCAACAAACTCCTGGGCTTTTCCTGTCATAGTCCCAACATTCAATGTCCCCACACTCAGTTGTACGATCTGTGCATTCCTATTTTTCTTCTGACGACAGATCCGGTTCCTCCTTTTCTTTGTCTTCGACCCACAGTAGCTGAATTTCGACCGACGCCCTGCAGGTTAGCAGTGCCGGGGGCGGGCGTTGTTAACCCGGGCCACGACCAATCCAGTATGGGATTCTTTAGATGAATGCTCATATTTGTTTGGCACAAATTTTACGCCGGATGCCCTTCCTGACGCAACCCTCTGCATTTATCCAGGCTTGGGACCGGCCTACAGATTGCACTGGTTTGTGCCCCCATAGGGCTGCATTGAACAGAATGCTTCTCTATGAAATGTTAACGTCAGAGTGAAATTACCCAAGAAATGATGCCAAAATGCTGTTGGAAATCAGAATGTTATTATAAACACCAAATTTAATGCAAACAGATAGCAATGCCGTTTTTCGCTATCACAGCTGTGACTAATTTCACGACGAGCATTCCCGATAGATGCTGGCGGCTGGTCTTGATCACAGACTCGCATCAAGCTGTACCATAGCCCCCCCACCCCCCACGAAATATTCTCAATGAATTTACACGTTTCACAAAAATGACTATTTCAGCTGAAAAAAACAGCGAATCAGTCAAATTCTCATTCTTGTATTATTATAGGAAGGATGAATGGTCAAATCTTCTTTTCCTTTTGGTTAATCCCATTAGGGGTCGCCACAGCGTGTCATCTTTTTCCATGAAAGTCTACCTCCTGCATCTTCCGATCGAACACCAATGTTTTCCCTCTCAACATCCCTCAACCTTCTCTTTGGTTGTCCTCTCACTCTTTTGCCTAGCAGCAACATTTTCAGCACCCTTCTACCAATATTCTCACTCTCTCACCTCTGGATATGTCCAAACCATCAAAGTCTGCTCTCTTGACCCATGTCTCCAAAACATCCAACATCCATTTCTAATCCTATCCAACCAGGAGAACCTCAAATCTGAATTTCTGTTACCTTCAGTTCTGCTTCCTCTTGTCTCTTCAGTACCAGCATCTCTCATCCGTACATCATGGCTGGCCTCACCACTGTTTAATAAACTTTTCCCTTCACCAGAATCTTTTGTCACATAACACATCAGACACCTTCCGCCAGCTGTTCCAACCTGCTTGGACGCGTTTCGTCACTTCCTTACCACAGGGTAAGGATTGTTGACTCAAAGTATTTGGAGTCGTTCACCCTTGATAGCTCTTCTCCCTGGAGCCTCACTCTTGCCCCTGTACCCTTCTCATTCACGCGCATATTCAGTGAAGAATATAAGTATTTGAACACCTCGCTAAATTGCAAGTTCTCCAACTTAGAAATCACGGAGGGTTCTGAAATCACTTTTGATTTTTTTCGTATTAGTGTGATATACAGTAGCTGCAAATAAGTGTTTGAACATCTGTCCATCAGTTAGAATTCTGACCCTCAAAGACCTGCTAGTCCGCCTTTAAAAGTTCACCTCCACTCCATGTATTATCCTGAATCAGATGCACCTCTGTGAGGTCGTTAGCTGCCTAAAGACACTTCCCCACCCCATACAATCAGTAAGACTCAAACTTGTAACATGGCCAAGACCAAAGAGCTGTCCAAAGACACCAGAGACAAAATTGTACAACTCCACAAGACTGGGCTACAGAGAAATTGCCCAGCAGCTTGGTGATAAGGTCAAATGTTGGAGCAATCATTAGAAAATGGAAGAAGCTAAACATGATGGTCAGTCTCAATCGGAGTGGAGCCCCATTCAAGATATCACCTCGTGTGGTCTCAATGATCCCACGACAGGACTTGGTCAATGACCTAAAAAGAGCTGGGAACACAGTTTCCAAGGTGACTGTTTGGTAATACACTAAGACGTCATGGTTTGAAATCATGCATGGCACGTACGCCCCCCTGCTTAAACCAGCACATGTCAAGGCTCGTCTTAAGTTTGCCAACCATTTGGATGATACAGAAGAGTCATGGGAGAAAGTTTAGTGGTCATATGAGACCAAAATTGAACTTTTTGGTCAGAATTCCACGAACTGTGTTTGGAGGAAGACGAATGATGAGTTCCATCCCAAGAACACCATCCCTGCTGTGAAGTATGGGGGTGGTATAGGGGATGTTTTTCTGCACATGGGACAGGACGACTGCACTGTATGAAGGACAGGATGACTGTAGCCATGTATTGTGAGGTTTTGTGGAAAAACCTCTTTCCCTCAGTCAGAGCATTGAAGATGGGTCGTGGCTGAGTCTTTCAACATGACAATTACCCAAAGCACACAGCCAGGAAAACGAAGGAGTGGCTCTGTAAGAAGCATATCAAGGTTCTGGCGTGGACCAGTCTGTGGACTTAAACCCAAAAGAAAATCTTTGGAGGGAGCTGAAACTCCCGTGTTTCTCAGCGACAGCCCAGAAACCTGTCTGATTGGAGTGGGCCAAAATCGCTCCTGCAGTGTGTGCAAACCTGGTGAACAACTACAGGAAATGATTGCCCTCTGAAATTGCAAACAAATGCTACTGTACCAAATATTAAGATTGGTTTTCTCAGGTGTTCAAATACTTATTTGCCGCTACAAATAAATCGTTAAAAATCATGCATCGTGATTTCTGATTTTTCTTTTTAGATTGTCTCTCACAGTGGACATGCACCTACGATGAAGATTTCAGACCCCTCCATGATTTCTAATTGGGAGAACCTGCAATATAGCAGGATGTTTAAATACATATTTTCTTCACTGTCCTAATTTTCTTTATCGTACGTACGCATATGGTATAGCAATCTGCAAGTTTGCCAGTATGGCGAAAGTCTTGGAGCGAAAAGATGAAGATTGTTCCAAGTAAATTGATAACCATGGGGTAAAAAACTGTTTCAGATTGGCATGGCTTCAAAAAAGTGTAACCGTGCAGATCGGAACGAAAACTGTATCAACATGTCTAACCGAATACATACAAAAAGTGGATGTTCCCAGCAAACTGCTGTGCACTCTGTGTTCCGATAGGAGCAAAAGATATCCAGGAGCATATCCAAACCAAGAAAAACAAAGGTAAATTGGATGTAAGTTTCTCAAATATTATATAATTGACAATTGTTAATAAGATTAGGCCTATCTGTAGATCACGCATCACGCACTTTTATAATTAATGATCTCTCTTTTGTATATATATTTTTTTCTTTTGGCTTGTCATTTTCGGCGTGTCATCTTTTTCCATTTAAGCTGATCTCGTCCATCCTCCTCTCTAAAACCCACTGTCCTCATGTCCTCCCTCACAACATTCGTCAACCTTTTCTTTAGTCTTCCTCTCGCTTCTACCAAAATACTCACTCTCTCGCCTCTGAACATCTCCAAACCATCAAAATCTGATCTCTCTCACCTTGTCTCCAAAACATCCAACTTTGGCTGTCTCTCTAATGAGCTCATTTCTAATCCTATCCAACCAGTTCACACCAAGCGAGAACCTCAACATCTTCATTTCTGCTGCCTCAAGTTCTGCTTGCTGGTGTTTCTTCAGGGCCACCGTCTCTCATCCGTACATCATAGCCGGCCTCACCATTGTTTTATAAATTTTGCCTTTCATCCTGGCGGATACTCTTCTGTCACACAGAACATCTCCTTTGTTCTTAAAAATGGGGACGAGCACACTTTTCCTCCATTCTTCTGGCATCTTCTCTCTTCTCTCTCTCTAGTATCCACAGCCACCTCACCAAATTGCTTCCATACCTCCACTGGTATGTCATCAGGACCAACTGTCTTTCCATTTTTCATTCTGTTCAGTGCTTTTCTGACTTCTCCCATACTAATCAAAGCCACTTGCCGGTCATTCACGCTTGCCTCTTCTACTCTCCCATTTTCTTCAACTATTACTTACTCAAAGTACTATTTCCTTCTACTTAGCACACTACTGGCACCAGTCAATATATTTCCATCTCTATCCTTAATCACTTTTACTTGCTGCACATCCTTCCCATCTCTATCCCTCTGTCTGGCCAAACTGTAGAGCTCCTTTTCTCCTTCTTTCGTATCCAACCTGGAGTACATGTCGTCATATGCCTCTTGTTTAACCTTCGCCACCTCTACCTTTGCCATAACATCTCAATGTATTCCTTACGCCTCTCCTCAGTCCTCTCCGTGTCCCACTACTTAGCTCATCTCTTTCCTTAGATGACTTTTTGTATTTTGGGGTTCCACCACCAAGTTTTTTTCTCCCCTTTCCTACCAGAAGACACCCTAAGTACTCTCCTGCCTGCCCCTCTGAATACCTTGGCAGTAGTATTCCAGTCTTCTGGGAGCTCTTCCTGTCCATCCAGAGCCTGTCTCACCTCTTTCGGGATGGCCACACAACATTCTTCCTTTCTCAACTTACACCACCTGATTCTCTGCTCTACCTTTGTTTTCTTAGTCTCCCTACCCACTACCAGAATCATCCTATACACCACCATGAAGAAAATAAGTTGCTATACTGCAGGCTCTCCCACTTGGAAATCATGGAGGGGTCTGATATTTTCATCGTATGTGCATGTCCACTGTGAGAGAGATAACCTACAAAAAAAACTCCAGAAATTACAATGTATAATTATCTCATGATGTATTTGTGTGATACACACTGCAGGAGTGTTTTTGGAACACGAGCCTACAACCTTGAATAAAACAAAAACTTCTTTTAAATCCTACATAAAATACAGGTTTGTCGCAACAAGTGACTCTCAAGTGAGCCATGTCCGCTCCGCGTGATTTGTGGCCAAAAGCTAGAAAACGAGGCAATGAAGCCTTCAAAGCTGCTCCGGCACATAGAGACAAACTGCCCTGGAATAAAAGTTAAGCCTTTGGAATTTTTTGAAAGAAAAAGCAGAAAGACTAGGGACAGAGACAATTACTGAGGGCCATCACCAAAACAAATGCGAATGCACAGAGCATCATACTTCATGCTGAACCGTATTGCTAAAGCCAAGAAACCTTTCACGATATAAGAAGAACCTGTGCTTGTGTTGGCTGTGACCAAGGATATTTGCCAATAAGTTTTGGGAGAGGCCGCAATTAAAAAGGTTGCACAGGTGCCCCTTTCTGCTTGTGCCATCACCAGGTGCATTGATTATTTAGTGGAGGAAATTGAGCCGTAATTGGTGTAGGGAATTAAAAGGTCACCATGATATGATATTCATCTGGATGAGAGTAATAATTTTAACAAAAAGGCAACAGTACTTATGTCTGATAAATTTATCAGGATGACGTGCATGAGGACATATGTGCACTGTTGTTGCCAACAAACAACGGCTGTAGAAACAGTCTCTGAATGATTATATATTGGCAAAACTGAGCTCGTCATTTTGTGTTGTGTGCACTGATGGAGCTGCTTCAATGACAGGACTGGTCTGACCACTTGCGAAGGTTGCACCTGAATATGAGTCCACGCATTGTCATTCACTAAGAAATGCTGAACTTCACAAAACATTGAATGAGGTTGTTAAAGTTATTAACCTCATCAAAGCACATGGGCTCAACTCCCATCTGTTTGAGCAGCTTTGTAAGCAGATGGATACTGCGCTCAAAGGCCTTCTTTTGCACACAGAAGTAAGATGGCTATGCAGAGGGCACTGGCCAGAGTGTTTGAGTTATGAAAGCTGCTGCAGAGGTTTCTCTCCAAAATGAAGTCGCCAGTGGTTCATTTCATTGACAAGGAATGGGTCATCAGACTTGCTTACCAGTGTGACATATTTAATCTGCTCGATGAACTCAATTTAAATTGGCAGATAACATAGCTGATTTTAAAGCCAAAATGGTTGTGGGAGAGGCAAGGATATTTGACATTTCAGACATGAGCAGGGATTTTTTTTAAGACATCACCTGGACGCCCATTCGCTCAGCTGGTTCGCAATCACCTATCTACGTTTGTACATGAGTTTGAGCACTACTTTCCAGTCACAAAAGACCCAAAAACTGCGCAGAAGTGAATTCGTGACCCGTTTGTGAACAAACTGAGCGAATCGAGCACATCTGCGCAACAGGAGGATCAGCTTGTAGAGATTAGAAATGATGGCAACCTTTAACGTACTTTTGTGACAACAATCTGATGAGGTACTGGATTAAAATCATTCTAGAATATCCCGAAACCGTGTGACCATTTCCAACATCCTATATGTGTGAAGTGGGCTTTTCTGCAATGACGGCAACCAAGAAAACATGACGGATAGTGTTTTCCTTATGTCGAGTCTTATCCGTCCGTCTTATGACTTAAAGGCAATTTAACAAGTCTTATCTTTGTACGTCTTCGTACCCAAATTGGTGCCATATGGTTCGGGTAGAAGCTGTTCGGCCTAGGTTAGCCCAATGTGCTAACAACATTACCTAACTAGAGTATACAACAAGGACCAAACACCGAACATGGACTCAACCTTCAACTACTAGAGTGAGGGCCACTGTTGGAATCCCTTCCCTCCACATATCCTTTAAATCGCTAGATCCTTTTTATTTTCACACAGGTAGTACTGTATATGATTTCGGTACCTTATGTGCTGACTCTGTTTATTTGATTGCTTTTATCTGACTTTAACTTTACACAGATTAGATAGTATGTGAATTGTGTATCTTATGTGCTGACTTAGTTTATTTGATTGCTTGTTTTGACTATCTGCAGCCCAAAGGGGGGCACAATTCCTGTGCGTCCTGTAGGGGAGTCCCAAGTCCAGATAAACGCAGAGGGTTGCGGAAGGAAGGGCATCCGGCGTAAAATTGTGCCAAACATATATAAGCGTTTATCAAACGAATTCCATAATGGATAGGTCGTGGCCTGGGCTAACTCGGCCCACCCCCGCACTGTTAATCTGCAAGGCGTAGGTAGAAATTCATATAATGTAGGTTGACCAAAAAAGAGGGGAGAAAAGCGGGTTAGTCGGAAGAAGAAGAGGCATGCACAGACCCTACAACTGTGTGTGGGGACTTTGAATGTTGGGACTATGACAGGAAAAGCTCAGGAGTTAGTTGACATGATGATTAGGAGAAAGGTTGATGTATTGTGCATCCAAGAGAGCAAGTGGAAAGGGAGTAAGGCCAGAAACTTGGGAGCAGGGTTTGAATTATTTTACCATGATGTAGATGGAACGAGAAATGTAGGGTTTATTTTAAAGGAAGAGCTGGCGAAGTATCTCTTGGAGATGAAAAGAGTATCAGATTGAGTGATAAGGCTGAAATTTTAAATTGAGGGTATTGTGTATTATGTGATTATCAGCTATGCTCCACTGGTAGGATGTGACCTTGAGTTGAAAGAGAAATTCTGAAAGAAACTAGACGAAGTAGTCCTGAGCATCGCAGAAAGACGGTTGTGATTGGTGCATATTTCAATGGACAGGTTGGCGAAGGAAACAGGGGCGATAAAGAAGTGATGGGTAAGTACGGAATTCAGCAAAGGAACTTTGAGGGTCAGATGGTGGTGGACTTTGCAAAAAGGATGGAATTGGCTGTGGTGAATACTTATTTGGAGAAGAGACAGGAACATGAAGTGACCTACAAGAGCAGAGGTAGAACCATGCAGGTGGATTATATTTTGTGCAGACGATGTAATCTGAAGGAGGTTACTGATGGTAAGGTAGTGGTGGGGTTGAGTGTAGCTCAACAACACGGGATGGTGGTGTGTAGGATGACTCTGGTAGCGGGTAGGAAGCTTAAAAAGACACAGGTAGAGCAGAGAATCAGGTGGTGGAAGTTGAGAAAGAAAGAATGTTGTGTGGTCTTTCGGAAAGAGGTGAGACAGGCTCTCAATGGACAGGAAGAGCTCCCAGAAGACTGGAATACGACTACAAAGGTTTTCAGAGAGGCAGGCAGGAGAGTAATTGGGGTGTCTTCTGGTAGGAAAGGGGAGAAGGAAACTTGGTGGTGGAACCCCAGAATACAAGTCGTGATTCAAGGAGCGAGATTAGCAAAGAAGAAGTGGGACACGGAGAGGACTGAGGAGAGGCGTAAGGAATACACTGACTGCGTCATAGGGCCTCACCTAACACGTAACAAGTGGCATATGACTACATTCACTCCAGGTTGGATGCGAAAGAAGGCGAAAAGGATCTCTACAGGTTGGCCAGACAGAGGGATAGAGATGGTAAAGATGTGCAGCAAGTAAATGTGATTAAGGATCGTGATAGAAATATATTGAGTGGTTCCAGTCATGTGAGAAGAAGATGGAAAGAGTACTTTGAGAAGTTAATGAATGAAGAAAATGGGAGAGAAGGTAGAGTAGAAGAGACAAGCGTGAATGACCGGGAAGTGGAAATGATTTATAAGGGGGAAGTTAGAAAGGCACTTCAAAGGATGAAAAATTGAAAGACAGTTGGTCCTGATGATATACCTGTGGAGCTATGGAAACAATTTGGAGTGGTGGCTGCGGAGTTTTTTACCAACTTACTCAACAGAATACTAGCGGGAGAGAAGATGCCTGAAGAATAGAGGAAAAGTGTGCTCGTCCCCATTTTTAAGAACAAAGGAGATGCTCAGATCTGTGGAAACTATAGAGGAATGAAGATGATGAGCCACACAATGAAGTTATGGGAAAGAGTAGTGGAGGCTAGACTCAGGACAGAAGTTAATTTAGGGAAGAGAAATACCAATTCTGCAAAATACTGAAAATGTCTGCCTTGGGGGGAATTTCAAAGGATGTGTGCCCCCCCTTTGGGCACGATTTTTTTTTTTTTTAAACAGTTAAAGGGTGACCTCTGGTTACTTCTAGTACATTGAGATGTGACGAAGGACAAAGGTAGAGGTGCCAAAGGCACAACAAGAGGCATATGACGAAATGTACTCCAGGTTGGATCCGAAAGAAGGAGAAAAGGAGCTCTCCTGGATGGTGAGACAGAGGGTTAGAAATGTGAAGGATTTGGAGCAAGTAAAGGTGATTAAGGATACCAATGGAAATATGCTGACTGGTGCCAGTCGTGTGCTAAGTAGATCGAAAGAGTACTTTGAGAATTTAATGAATGAAGAAAATGTGAAAGAAGGTAGGAGTAGAAGAGGCAAGCATGAATGACTTGGAAGTGGCAATGATTAGTAAGGGGGAAGTTAGAAAGGCACTGAAGAGAATGAAAAATGGAAAGACATTTGGTCCTGATGACATACCAGTGGAGGTATGAAGCAATTTGGAGAGGTGGCTGTGGAGTTTTTGACCAACTTATTCAATAGAATACTAGGGGGAGAGAAGATGCCAGAAGAATGGAGGAAAAGTGTGCTAGTCCTCATCTTTATGAACAAAGGCAATGTTCAGAGCTGTGGATACTATACAGCAATAAAGATGATGAGCCACACAATGAAGTTATGGGAAAGAGTAGAGGAGGCTAGACTCAGGACAGAAGTAAGTATCTGCGAGCAACAGTATGCTTTCATGCCAAGAAAGAGTACCACAGATGCATTATTTGCCTTGAGGATGCTCGTGGAAAAGTACAGAGAAGTTCAGAAGGAGCTGTATTGTATCTTTGCAGACCTAGAGAAAGCCTATGACAAAGTACCAAGAGAGGAACTGTGGTACTGCATGTGCAAGTCTGGTGTGGCGGAGAAATATATTAGGATAGTACAGGACATGTATGAAGGCAGAAGAACAGCTGTGGGATGTGCCGTAGGTGTGTGAGAAGAATTTAAGGTGGTGGTGGGACTGCATCAGGGATCCGGAGTGAGCCCCTTCCTGTTTGCGGTAGTAATGGATATACTGACAGGTGAGGTTAGACTGGAATCCCCTTGGACTATGATGTTCACAGATGATACTGGGATCTACAGTGAAAGCAGGGAGCAGGCGGAGGAAGAATTAGAAAGACGGAGGCACGCACTGGAACGGAGAGTAATGAAGATTAGCCGAATTAAAACAGAATATATGTGCATGAATGTGTGGGGCGGAGGAGGAACAGTGAGGCTCCAGGGAAAAGAGATAGCGAGGGTGGACAACTTCAAATACTTGGGGTCAACAATATAGAGCAATGGAGAGTGTGGTAAGGAAGTGAAGAAACGGGTCCAAGCGGGGTGGAACAGTTGGCGGAAGATATCTGGTGTTCTGTGTGACAGAAGAGTCCCCGCTAGGATGACGGGCAAAGTTTATAAATATGGGGTGAGGCCGGCCATGATGTACGGATGAGAGACCGTCGCCCTGAAGAAACAACAGGAATCAGAACTGGAGGTAGCAGAAAAAAAGATGCTGAGGTTCTCGCTTGGAGTGAACAGGTTGAACAGGATTAGAAATGAGCTCATTAGAGGGACAGCCAAAGTTGGATGTTTTGGAGACAAGGTTCGAGAGAGCAGACTTTGATGGTTTAGACATGTTCAGAGGAGAGAGGGTGAGTATATTGGTAGAAGGGTACTGAGGATGGAGCTGCCAGGCAAAAGAGCGAGAAGAAGACCAAAGTAAAGGTTGATGGATGCTGTGAGGGAGGACATGAGGACAGTGGGTGTTCGAGGAAGATGCACGAGATAGGCTTAGATGGAAAAATATGACACGCTGTGGCGACCCCTAATCGGGAGAAGCCGAAAAGGAAAAGAAGATACTGCTGGTTCATGTAAAAAAGACCCACACCACACCGGTCCAAGACTCCCTGAGGACCCGGCTCTCAAGGGTCCTCTGGGAGTGTGGACAAGACCTCATGTTAACCATGACATAGCATTCCTGACAGGAAGTCGTGTTTGTTTCCAGTGAGGCTAGACCAGGGGTTGGCAACTAGAGCCGCATGCGGCTCCTTCACGCCACCCTAATGGCTTCCTGGACCTTTTTAAAAAATGTATGAAAATCGAAAAAGATGAGGGGGAAAATGGAAAAAGATGAGGGAGAAAAATATATATATTCTTTTGTTTAATGTGATTTCTGTAGGACGACAAACATGACACAAACTAACATTTTCCAATGCTGTAAAAATACAGAAATACTAACAAGGCATTGTATTAGAGATTGAATTGGAGAATCAAGGTCATCATTATCATTAGTCATCAGTTACCTGCTGTCAGCTTGCCCTTCCATCCCCTCCAAAATTATTAGCTCCTTCATGAGTCGAACTGACTGCTCTGTGACCTAGAAAATGCAAAATGTACGTAGGTCAATATAAATGCAACAAAATACAGAAGTTTGACCAAAACCCATTTTGTGACACACACACAAGGTGGCAAACGACTGGTTGAATGTATTTAGTGTGCCCCTAGTGTGCAAAGCAAGTTCCAAAATCTGTAAACGTCATTGTGTGACGACTCCAATGAAGTACAACCTAACACATCCACATCACATTGTTTGCATGCATGCATGTTTCAGTGTGCATGAAAGCTACCATATGATGACGCAGTGAAGAACAATAGCATTATCAGAGAGAGACAGAGAGAGAGAGAGAGAGAGAGAGAGAGAGAGAGAGAGAGAGAGGAGAGAGAGAGAGAGAGAGAGAGACAAAACACTAGTCAGCTACCAATTGGGCAGGTGTTTAGGAGTGAAGAAATAATAAACAAAAAAAAATCCGAAAATTACATTGTCAGACTTTTACAATATATGCATTAGTAAATTGTGAAATAACTTAACTACTGTATTTGGTCACCCACAAACAAGCAGTATTTCTGGCTCTCACAGACCTTTAAATTCTTGAAGAGGATTTTCTGTGCTCCACTCATTTACCTCTTTTGATGGCACCTGAATGAATTCATCAGTATAAGGCACCGGCCCACAACTCGTCACACTTCCAAACTCCACTATGACCAAGACCAAAGAGCTGTCAAAGTTCTGCAGAAACAAATTTGTAGATCTGCACCAGGCTAGAAAGAAGGGTAAGTAGCTAGCTCTATGGAAACCAACTACGTGAGTAATTATTCATCACTGACAGGAGACAATCTCCTTCAAGCGGCAGCTCCACCCAAGCTCTCACCCTGTGGAGTTGAAATGATCACAAGAATGGTGAGCAAAAATCCCAGAACCACATGGGGGGAACCCTAGTTAATAATCTGCAAGGAGCTGGGACCCGAGTGGTGTTCTGTTCTTGTATTTTGCTTGTCACGGAATTTTCAAGACTAACATTGTTTTCAGACATAATGGTGTCCAAATGTGCACTCAGCACCAAGACTCCCTCGACCATATTTTGATAATGAACTTTGTGGTTCTCTCATAGAACTTGTGGCCACATGTCTTGGACACTCATCTGAAAAGGGGCAGAGGCGCCAACCGATCACCACCTCGTGGTGTGTTAGCTGGTTAGGATGTGGGAAGAAGCCTGTCCGAAATGGTAGACCCAACTGTATTGAGGGTCTCCAGGGAACATCTGGCAGGGTCGCCTGTTAAGAGGAAGTTTCAACTCCCAGCTCCAGCAGAACTTTCTCCAATCCAGGGGAGAGGGGAGGAAGGGGCTTCCATTATAGAGGCGGCCGACCAAAGCTGTGCTTGTAAGGTTGTCGTTGCCTATGTTGACAGCAGTACCTGAACCTGTTGCTGGAAACCAATAGTCAGGGATGGCGTAAAGCTGAAGAAGGAGAATTATCACGCCTTTACGCCAGCTGATGTATACAAGCTATCCAAGAGGAATACGGCTTATGAGGTCAGAGCAGCAAAATGTGTGAGAGAGATTGGTGAGGCCATCGAAAATGACGTCCAGGGCACAAATTATGGTCCACCATAAGGCATCTCAGAAGGGGGAAGCAGTGCACCCTTAAAACTGTGGATAGTGAGGAAGGGCTAGTGCTGGCCTCAACTCAGGATGATGTGAGTCGGTAGGCCAAATACAGTGAAGAAAATAAGTATTTGAACACCTTGCTGTATTGCAAGTTCTCCCACTTAGAAATCATGGAGGGGTCTGAAATTTTGATCGTAGGTGCATGTCCACTGTGGGAGAGATAATCTAAAAAGAAAAACCTAGAAATCTCAATGTGTGTTTTTTTTAACAATTTATTTGTGTGATATAGCGGCATATAAGTATTTGAACACCTGTCTATCAGATAGAATTCTGACCCTCAAAGACCTTTTAGTCTGCCTTTAAAAGTCCACCTCCACTCCATGTATTATCCTGAATCAGATGCACCTATGTGAGGTTGTAAGCTGCACAAAGACACCTGTCCACCCCATACAATCAGTAAGACTCAAAGATGTGACATGGCCAAGACCAAAAAGCTGTCCAAGGACACCAATGACAAAATTGTACAACTCCACACGGCTGGAAAGGGCTGCGGAGAAATTGCCAAGCAGCTTGGTGAAAAAAGGTCCACTGTTGGAACAATCATTAGAAAATGGAATAAGTTAAACATGACGGTCAATCTCAATCGGAGTGGAGCCCCATCCTAGATATCAACTCGTGGGGTCTCAATGATCCTTAGAAAGGTAAGGAATCAGCCCAGGACAAGATGACAGGACTTGGTCAATGACCTGAAAAGAGCTGGGATCACTGTTTCCAAGGTGACTGTTGCGAATACACTAAGAAATCATGGTTTGAAATCATGCATGGTACGGAAGGGTCCCCTGCTCAAACCAGCACATGTCAAGGCCTGTATTAAGTTTGCCAATGACCATTTGGATGATACAGAGGAGTCATGGTAGAAAGTTTTGTGGTCAGATGAGACCAAAATGGAACTTTTTGGTCATAATTCCACTAACTGTGTTTGGAGGAATACGAATGATGAGTTCCATCCCAAGAACACCATCCCTACCGTGAAGGGGTGGTAACATCATGCTTTGGGGGTATTTTTCTGCACATGGGACAGGACAACTGCACTTTATTAAGGAGAGGATGACCGCGGCCATGTATTGTGAGATTTTGGGGAACAACTTCTTTGCCTCAGTCAGAGCATTAAAGTTGGGTCGTTGCTGGGTCTTTCAACATGACAATGATCTGAAGCACACAGCCAGGAAAACCAAGGAGTGGCTTCGTAAGAAGCATATTATGGTTTTGGCGTGGCCTAGCCAGTCTCCAGACCTAAACCCAAGGGAAAATCTTTGGACGGAGTTGAAACTCCGTGTTTCTCAGCGACAGCCCAGAAACCCGTCTGATCTAGAGAAGGTCTGTGTGGAGGATTGGGGCAAAATCCCTCCTGCAGTGTGTGCAAACCTGCTGAACAACGACAGGAAAGGTTTGACCTCTGTAATTGCAAAGAAAGGCTACCAAATATTAACATTGGTTTTCTCAGGTCCTTAAATACTTATTTGCACCTGTATCACACAAATCATGAAAACAAAAAAATCATACATTGTGATTTCTGGATTTTTCTTTTTAGATTGTCTCTCAACAGTGGACATGCACCTATGATGAAAATGTCAGACCCCTTCATGATTTCTCAGTGGGAGAGCTTACAATATAGCAGGGTGTTCAAATACTTATTTTCTTCACTGTAGTTTGAAGACCTCAATTCTGCTGACACACCTTCCCAAGAGGAAGCAGAGTCTGGGAGCTCTTGAGGTCACCGAGATGGTTAAAAAGCTCAGAAGTGGCAGGGCCCAGGGAGTGGAGCAGATCTGCCCAGAGTTGCTCAAGGCTCTAGATGCTGTGGAGCTGACATGCCTCTGCAACATTGCGTGGACACCTCAGACAATGCCTCTGGGTTGGCAAGACCTGGTCTCCCTTTTTCAGAATGGGGACTTGAGATTGTGTTCCAACTACAGGGGCGTAAGACTTTTCAACCTTCCTGGTAAGGTTTATTCAGGGGTTCTGGAGAGGAGGGAGGAGGATCAATCTGGAAAGCGATTTTTACATTCAGGAGGACCAATGGGGTTTTCGTCTAGGCCGTGTAAAAGTAAAACAGCTTTTCACTCTCAGAACTGTCCTCGAGGGTGCAGACTCTATCGGTGTGTCATAGTGAAGAAAGAGCTGATCCAAAAGCAAAAGCTGTCGATGTACATTCCTACTCTTACCTATTTGTCACGACCTGGGGGTCATAAATGAAAGAAGATAACTAAAGATACAAGCGGCAGAGTTTCTGGGCTCTCCCTTTGAGATATGGTAAGAAGTTCAGTCATCCAAGAGAGGCTCTGAGTAGATTCGCTGCTCCTCTGCATGGAGAGGAGACAGATGAGGTGATTCAGGCATCTGGTTAGGATGCCCCCTCTTCCGTTCCCCAGCCCTGGTGAAGTGTTCCAAGCATGTTCCACCGGGAGGAGGCCACGCTGAAGACCCAGGATTTGCTGCAGAGACAATGTCTCCCACCTGTCTTAGGAACACTTTGGGATCTCCCCAAGAATAGCTGGAGGTAGTGGCTGGGGAGAGGGAACTCTGGGTTTCTCTGCTTAAACTGTTGCTCCTATGACCCTGAGCTTTGATTTGTGAAAGAAAATGGATGAAGGGATGTATGGTTGATGTCTTACCTCAATCAGTTTTATCTTGGAATTGCCACAACCTTTCTCAACTTCTGCATGCTTGACTTGTAACTAATAAGAGAAAGATCACATCTGTTATTCAAAATAATTAGGCATGTCATTTCTTTCTAAGTCTTTTTCTATTTGAATGAATGCATGAATGAATGAGC
Organism: Syngnathoides biaculeatus; assembly: GCF_019802595.1. Taxonomy (NCBI): domain Eukaryota; kingdom Metazoa; phylum Chordata; class Actinopteri; order Syngnathiformes; family Syngnathidae; genus Syngnathoides; species Syngnathoides biaculeatus. The sequence goes on from NC_084653.1 coordinate 409,843, forward strand.
AAACCATTTAATGTCATCATCAGAAACTTTACAACGAAATGAATATTGATAAAACCGGTCAACAAACAATCAGACAGAATCCACTTTATTTTGCCAAGTACAGTTGTACCTCTACTCATGAAAATAATCTGTACTGGATTACTGTTTTGAATTTTTCTTGAATAGAACAGCATTTTACATGTAAACAGCGTAATCTGTTCCAAATGTTAGGTTTCTTTGGGTGGACCGTTTGAAGCAGGAAGGTTCTTTGCACAGTTCGAGAGATATGTTGAAGATCTTTCTGAAGACTGGAGCGTGTTGGTTCCCGGAGATTTTGAGGCAAAATGGGAACACAAGGTCTCCTCCCGCTGCTTTAATTTTTTGTTGTTTGAAGATATGTCTCATGTCCTGTTTGTGGATGGTCGACACAGATGTCAGGCGTTGTTGTGATTGGTGGTGCAGCTAGGTGGGTGGGGTGTGTAAAAGTGTCCTTTTAAAATCTGCAGTAAAAGGGATCCATTATCCACCATTTACAGTGAAAAAAAAACAAGCATTTGAACACCTTGCTATATTGCAAGTTCTCCCACTAAGAAATTATGGAGGGGTCTGAAATTTTCATTGTAGGTGCATGTCCACTGTGAGAGAGATAATCTAAAAAGAAAAATCTTGAAATCACAATGTATGATTTTTTTAATAATGTATTTGTGTGATACAGCTGCAAATAAGTAAGTTAACACCTATCAGCTATAATTCTGACCCTCAAAGACCTATTAGTCTGCCTTGAAAGGTCCACCTCCACTCCATGTATTATCCTCAATCAGATGCACCTGTGTGAAGTCGTTAGCTTCATAAAGACACGTGTCCACCCCATACAATCAGTCAGACTCAAACTTGTAACGTGGCCAAGACCAAAGAGCTGTTCAAAGACACCAGAGACAAAATTGTACGACTCCACAAGACTGCAAAGGGCTACGGAGAAATTGCCAAGCACCTTGGTGATAAAAAGGTCCACTGTTGGAGCAATCATTAGAAAATGGAAGAAGCTTAAGATGATGGTCAATCTCAATCGGAGTGGAGCCCCATACAAGATATCACCTCGCGTGGTCTCAATGATCCCAAGACAGGACTTGGTCAATGACCTAAAAAGAGCTGGGAACACAGTTTCCAAGATGACTGTTGGTAATACACGAACACGTCATGGTTTTGAAATCATGATGGCACGTACGGCCCCCTGCTTTAACCAGCACGTCAAGGCTCGTCTTAAGTTTGCCAATGACCATTTGGATGATACAAAAACATCCAACTTTGGCTGTCCCTCTAATGAGCTCATTTCTAATCCTATCCAACCTGTTCACTCCAAGCGAGAACCTCAGCATCTCATTTCTGCTACCTCCAGTTCTGTTTTGTGTTGTTCAGTGCCACAGTCTCTAATCCGTACATCATGGCCCACCTCACTACTGTTTTATAAACTTTTCCCTTCATCCTAAGCAGAGTGTCTTCTGTCACATAAAATACCAGACACCTTCCGCCAGCCGTTCCAACCTGCTTTGATCAGTTTCTTCACTTCCTTACCACACTCACTATTGGTTTGGATTGTTGAACCCAAGTATTTGAAGTCATCCACCCTCACCCTCTTCTCCCAGGAGCCTCACTCTTATCCCTCCACGCCTCTTATTCAAGCACATATATTCTGTTTTACTTTGGCTAATCTTCATTCCTTTCCTTTCCAGTGCATTCCTGGGTTGCGCAAGATATGGCACGGAATTCATGCATCACCGCAATATAGCAGTGGTCAAAAATGTTATTTTCCCCTGGTATGGGGGCCGGCAACCGGCGGCTCTCGAGCCACATTCGGCTCTTAAGTACCCCCTAAAGGCTCCCTGTTGATTTTTCAAAAATATTTGAAAATGAAAAAAGATAGGGGAGAGAAATCTATTTTTTGTTTTAATATGCTTTCTGTGGGAGGACAGACATGACACAAACATTCCTAACCTTTTCCAATGCTGTAAGAATGTGTAGAATCAATATTAAATTTCAACATTTCTGTGAACGTCATAGCCTGCAACACATTTCTATCAGCAGGGCGGGATCCTAGGCAAGTGGCTGTTGTAAACAAAGCGGCGACTGTGTGATGGGCCATGGATCCCAAGGGAAAAAAAAGAGAAAAAATACCTGAGGAGAACAGAGGATTCACCGTTTCTTGTACCAAATCATTTGCAATCATTCCCAATGCGGAAGGATTACCTGAATGTTTGCTTTGTAGTGGGAAGTTATCAAATAACACAAAGAGTCATGTGGAAAGACATTTCCAGGGAAGGCATACTACATTTACAGCAGAGTACCCAGTTGGGAAAGAGAGAAAAAGTGCGATTGCATTACATATGGAGAAATTAGAGGAGCCCAAAAATTAATTTAAGAAGTGGATTGCATCTCCAAACTCCACTACTTCTGCAAGTTTTGTTGCAACATGAGACCCCCCCCCAAAAAAATCCAGAAATCACTTGTTTGATTTTTAAAGAATTTATGAGCAAATTATGGTGGTGGCTGAAATTTCTTTAAGAGGGTCCTCTATCATCTGTTCGTTACCTATATTAATAGCCAATGTTTGAACTAATCAGTATAAAAGACAATTATCCACATCCTCAAATCGTCATATTCCAAACTCCATTATGGCCAAGATTAAAGACCTGTCAAACGACACCAGAAACAAAATTGTAGTCCCAGACCAGGCTGGGAAGACTGAATATGCAAGAGTTAAGGAGCTTGGTGTGAAGAAATCAACGGTGGGAGCAACTGTTAGAAAATGGAATACACACAAGGCCATCTCGATTGCGGGCTCCACGGAAGATATACCTACTGTAAAGCATAGGGGTGGAAACATCATGCTTAGGGGCTGTTCTTCTGCAAAGAGACCAGGACGACTGATCCGTGTCAAGAAAAACAATGAATGGTGTTATGTATCGTGAGATTTTGAGTGAAAACCTTCAATCAGCAAGGGCATTGAAGATGAAATGTGGCTTGTTCTTTCACCATCACAACGATCCCAAACACACAGCCGGGGTAACGAAGTAGTGGCTTCAATAATAAGCATTTAAAGATCCTGGAGTGACCGAGCCATTCTCCAGATCTCAACCCCAAAGAAAATCTTTGCAGGGTGTTAAAAGCGAGTGTTGCCTCAGTGTCAGCCTCAAAGCATCACAACTCAAGAAAAGATCTGGAAGGAAAAATGGGCCAAAATACCAGCAGCATACTGTGAAAACCTTGTGACAGAAAATGTATGACCTCAGTCATTGCCATCAAAGGGTATGGAACAATTTTTTAGGTGAACTGTTTTTATTGGTCAAATATTTACATTTCACCACAATTTACTGATAAACTTCAAAATATCTTAAAATTCAATCAAAATATTTTTTTTCTCAACTTGTCTCATAGATGTTGTCGCCTTTCGATGAAGTTAGAGGCCACTAATTTTTTTAAGTGGGAGAACTTGCACAGTTGGTGGCTGAATAAATACTGTTTTGCCACAGTGTAAACCCTGCATGAATATTCCAAGTCTGTATCATGGTAATGTGATTAAATGAGTTTGATCTGCACAACGTGTACAATTTACGATTGACCAAATGAGTGCCCAACAATTAGGGAATAACAATCACAAAGACTCCCAGCATTATCATCGCTAGCCACACATACTCATTTCATGCTCACATCACAAGTTAAGCCTTTTTAACAAATATGTGCCAGGACTTTGTCGTAGTTAAGTCCCTCCGCATCTGTTTGCCCAATTTCCCTATATTTAAAAAAAAAAAAATTCTCAAAAGTAAACCTTTGGCTGTGTATTGCGTGTGTTAGAGTGCAGTATGAGAATGCTGAAATTGAGAACTATCATCCTATGGAATGGACCAAACCTTTTAGAGAATAGAGATTTGGGACTGTTTTCTTGTCACTTTCCCACAAAATTACAAATTGAGAGATGTGGTGCCTTACACGAGACAAAAAACTTTGATTGTAACATGCTAACATTAGCTTGAGCTACCGAGTAGACACAGGCCATTACTTTGCAAACTCCTTTTCAAATTAATAATGCTATCCAAACCAGTATTTGCTACAGCAATAATTTAAGTCAGTCCTTTTTAAGAAAAATCAACTTGAAGAAAATAGTGAACATTGCCGTTGGAAATTAGAACAATACATACACATTATCTTAGATGAAAAAAAAAAAGAAAATAAAACAGACTCAGGCTCTGTTCACAAAAAAATGCCCATGAACAAGCAAACATCGGGCACAGATCGACATCTTACACAATGCCTTAACAGGCAAAATACTACCAATTGTCCATTTGGTGAAAAAAAGTTCAAAGTATAGCAAAATGGATAACAGGCACAACAAGTAGATCAAAACAAACTTTTGACTCAAGATTTGTACAGATTTTCAAAAGACTGCAAGCTTTCTTGAATTGCTGCTTTTTTCAACCTGTTCAATAGCTACAGCTCTAACAATAGTGAGTATTGTGTTTAATGTGATCACCCGTGGGCCATATATCCTGTCAGGTTTGAATTTGCATTGTTAAGCAAAAAGTTACATAATTATAAATTGATGGAGAACAGGCCTCTTCATGACCGTTACCTTATCGTAGTGGAGCGGTTTGTGTGTCCCCATGATCTATGGAGCTAAGTTATCTGGGTTTATCATGCCCTAGTAGGGTCATCCTTCTTTTTCTTTTGGCTTGTCCTGTTAGGGGTCGCCACAGCGTGTTATCTTTTTCCATCGAAACCTATCTCGTGCATCTTCCTCACTAACACCCACAGTCTTCATGTCCTCACTCACCCCATCCATCAACTTTTTCTTTGGTCTCCCTCTCGCTCTTTTGCATGGCAGCTCCAATCACAACACCCTTATAGCAATATACTCCCTCCCTCGGCTTTGGACATGTTCAAAACATCAAAGTCTGCTCTCTCTAACCTTGTCTCCAAAACAACCATCTTTGGCTGTCCCTCTAATGAGCTCATTTCTAATCCTATCCAAACTGCTCACTCCAAGCGAGAACCTCAGCATCTTCATTTCTACTACCTTCAGTTCTGCCCTTTCTTTAGTGCCACTGTCTCTAATCCAGACATCATGGCCTCATCACTGTTTTATAAACTTTGCCCTTCATCCTAGCAGAGACTCTTCTGTCACATAACACACCAGAAACCTTCCGCCACCTGTTCCAACCTGCTTGGACCCATTTCTTCACTTCCTTACAACACTCACCATTGCTCTGGATTGTTGACCCCAAATATATGAAGTCCTCCGGCCTTGCTATCTCTTCTCCCTGTAGCCTCACTCTTCCCCCTCCACCTTTCTCATTCACGCACATATATTCTGTTTTACTTCGGCTAATCTTCATTCCTCTCCTTTCCAGTGCATGTCTCCATCTTTCTAATTGTTCCTCCACCTTCTCCCTGCTTTCACCTTCCGCCACCTGTTCCAACCTGCTTGGACCCATTTCTTCACTTCCTTACAACACTCACCATTGCTCTGTAATGTTGACCCCAAGTATTTGAAGTCATCCACCCTCGCTATCGCTTCTCCCTGGCTATCCATTACTACTTCAAACAGGAAAGGGCTCAGTGCGGCTCCCTGATACAGTCACACCTCAACCTTAAATTCTTCTGACACACTTATGGGATATATCACCGCTGTTCTGCTGCTCTTATACATGTCCTGTACGATTCTAACATATTTCTCCGCCACACCAGACTTGCGCATGCAGTACCACAGTTCCTCTCTTGTTACTTTGTCATGGGCTTTCTCTAGGTCTGCAAAAACACAATGTAGCTCCTCCTGAGATTCTCTGTACTTTTCCACGAGGAACCTCAAAGCAAATAATGCATCTGTGGAACTCTTTCTAGGCATGAAACCATACTGTTGCTCGGAGATACTTACTTCTGTCCTGAGTCTAGCCTCCACTACTCTTTCCCATAACGTCATTGTGTGGCTCATCATCTTTATTCCTCTGTAGTTTCCACAGTTCTGAATATCGCCCTTGTTCTTAAAAAATGGGGACTACCACCCTTGCCTCTTCTACTCTACCTTCTCTCCCAGTTTCTTCATTCATTAACTCCTCAAAGTACTCTTTTCATCTACTTATCACACTATTGGCACCAGTCAATATATTTCCATCGCTATCCTCAATCACCTTTACTTGCTGCACATCCTTGCCATCTCTATCCCTCTGTCTTTCCAACCTGTAGAGATCCTTTTCGCCTTCTTTCATATCCAACCTGGAGTAAATGTCGTCATATGCCACTTGTTTAGGGTTAGGTTAGGCCCTATGACGCATCTTAGTGTATTCCTTACGCCTCTCCTAAGTCCTCTCCATGTCCCACTTCTTCTTCGCTAATTGCTTTTTTTGGATGACTTCCTGTTTTTTGGGGTTTCACCACCAAGTCTCCTTCTCCCCTTTCCTACCAGAAGACACCCTAAGTACTCTCCTGTCTGCCCCTCTAAATACATTGGCAGTAGTATTCCAGTCTTCTGGGAGCTCTTCCTCACCATCCAGAGCCTGTCTCACCTCTTCTGTCTCACATCTACCTTTGCCATACGACGCATCTCAATGTATTCCTTTCACTTCTCCTCAATCCTCTCTGTGTCCCACTTCTTCTTCGCTAATCTCTTTCCTTGGATGACTTCCTGTATTTGGTGTTCCACCACCAAGTCTCATTCTCCTCTTTCCTACCAGAAGACACCCCAAGTACTCTCCTGCCTGCTTCTCTGAATGTACTCCTAGTAGGGTCATCCATGTTAAAAAGGTCCACAAAGCACAGCTCCTAAACGCCTATGATAACAAAATTTATGGATTGATGATTCCCTTACCCGGATGAGGGTCACCAGGCCCCCACTCTGGAACCAGGCCTGGAGATGGGGCTCGAAGGCGAGCGCATGGTGGCCAGGCCTGTACCCATGGGGCTCAGCCGGGCAAAGCCCAAAAGGGTAACATGGGTCCTATATGGGTCGGGTGCAGTGTGAGCTGGGCGGTGGCCGAAGGCTGGGACCTTGGTGATCTAATTCCACGGTTACAGAACCTGACTAGCCACCTCTCTGGCAGGGAAGGATCCCGAGTTAGTGTAGGTGGTGGTGGAGCTGACAAGATATAATCGGGCTCGCCTCCACACACGGCTTGGGCTCTGGTGTCTGACCTCTTGGAGGGATTAGACTGTCTTCCACTCTGGAGTTGCACACAAGGTGGCAAGTCGGTGTAGACAGTTATTGCCCCCTGGCTTGACATCTGTACGTTGGCTTTCACCCCAGTGGACAAGAGGGTAGCCTCCCTCCCCCTTTGGGTGGAGGGAGAAGGTCCTGAATGTGATTTGTGAATAGGCATCAAACAGTAGTTTAGAGTACCCACCCTTTATTGAATCCTTCGAGGGAGTGCTGGAACCGAACCCGAGCATTGTTCTGCCATTGAAAGTCTGTGCTCATTATGGATTGTCCATAACAAACACCATGTTCAAGCATAAGGGTGTTCACGTGGCCACTTGGCACCAGGATACTCAAGGTCACAGTTCAATGATCAACTTTGTAGTTGTGTCATCGGGCTTGCAAGCGCATGTCTTGGACACTTGGGTGAAGAGAACGGCAGAACTGTCAACTAATCATCACCTGGTGGTGAGCTGATTCTGATGGTGGCAAGGTCAAACGTATTGTGAGGGTCTGCTGGGAACGCCTGTCAGAATCTCCTGTCAGAAGAAATTTCAATTCCCATCTCCAACAGAACTTTGCTCATCTTCTTGGGCAGGCGGGGGAGATGGTGTCCGACTGGACGATTATCCGGGCCTCCATTGCTGAGGCACCCTATCAAAACTGTGGCTGTAAGGTGGTCAATGCCTCTCATTGGCGGCAATCCCTGAACCTGTTGGTGGACATCAACGGTGAGCAAAGCAGTCAAGCTGAAGAAGGATACATCTCGGGCATTTTTAGCATGTGGGACTCCTGAGACAGCTGATAGGTACCGGCTGGCCAAGCGGAATGCAGCCTTGGTGGTCACTGAAGCTAAAACTCTGGCATGGGAGGAGTTTGGTGAGCCCATGGAGAAAGACTTCCTGACGGCTTCAAGGGAACCCTGGTCCACCTTCCTGCACCTCAGGAGGGGAAAGTAGTGGCCTGTGTATGGAGCACAGCTGACCTCAGATATGGTTCTGCTGGCTTCATCAAGCTCTGATCTCCAACTTTAACTGGAGTGGTTCGCAGCAGAGTGTGAAACGGCTGGGCTGAGAATCAGCACATCAAATTCTGAGACCTTGTTCCTTATTCGGAAAAGTGTGGCATGCCCACTCCAGGTCGGGAATGAGATCCTGCCCCAAATTAAGGAGTTCAAGTATCTTAGGGTGTTGTTCACAAGTGCGGGAAGAATGAAGCGGGAGAGGATCGTTGTAGCGTCTGCAGTAATGCAAACTGTGTATCGGTCTGTTGTGGTAAAAAAGGAACTAGGTCGAAAGGCAAAGCTCTCACTTAGCGGTTGATCTTTGTTCCTACCCTTACCTATGGTCATGAGCTGTGGATTATGACCCGAAAGAACAAAAGCCTACCTGACGGCTCCCTGGTGAGGTGTTCTTAGCACGTCCCGCTGGAAGGAGAACTCGAGAATGACCTAGGACATGCTGGAGAGACTATGTCTCTCGGCTGGCCTGGAAACGCCTTGGGATGCCCCGGAAGAGTTGGGAAAAGGGAGGTCTGAGCATAGCTATTAAAGCTACTGACACCGTGACCTGATCTGAGATAAGCGGTAGAAGATGAAAGAATGGAAAACGTGAACCGCGTTACCTTTTTTATTCTTCCCATCTGAGGAAATTGGAATTGTTGTGTTTAAAAAAGGATTCTGTCTGAGGTTTTGTTCATCTATCTTGAATCCAAAATGTTCACGTATTGCCACAATAGCTTTAAGATTTGAAACATTTGTGCTAATCAACGTTCTTCAACGAAGCATCTACTGTCAGAAACATGTAGAGAATGTTTCCCCCCAAAAATACTGTATCATTGAAATATTTATCTACATAATTCCATTAAAAAAGTTAAACCTTCATAGGTTGTCGATTTTGGGCCCAAGATTTCAACAATTTCAAATATGTTTATTTTTACAAATCTTTATTTTTATAAATCCCATGAAATCAGGAATTTAACAAATTAGAATACTCTGAAGAAATCATTTTACTATTTTACATTTAACTATTTACTTCTCTGTTTTTGTACAAAAGAAAAAATGCAATTAATCAAAATATGGTACAGTAATCTGCATCTTTACAGTTAAAGGGGACCAGAACCCCCCGCGAAATGTGGAAAAACCACAAAATAAGACACCCCCCCCCTCAAAAACCCAGGGAATTTTCATGTATGTGTATCTGGGTTCCAGAATGATTAAAATACATTGAGTATTTATACTTCACGTATTTGAGACTGAGTTTCCAACAGTGCGTGTATTTACTTAAATCTTTAACTATAAAAGGTTTGTCAATCTTTCCTGCAACAGTTGCCTGACCATGGTCGGGAAACAGAGGGGAGAACGCCTTGGTGGCGGGGACAATAATGGTATGAAGTGCCGGTTTGCTGCTCAGAAGGCTTTATTAGATCCTGTAAACAGCATCAAGCAGTAAACAGTACTACTCCCCGGTCGCTCTCGCTAAAATTTTAAACTGTACAAACTAGCAACTGCTCTTGCTGCGTTTCCACACATCTGCAGAGTCACATCTCATTCTCTCGCTCTCACACACAAACACAAGTACACACACACACATGCACACGGCGAAGGAGAGGCTCATAGAGCCTTTAAGTTAACGCACCTGCAGCATTGCAACATGATGATCGTAACCACGGTCCTTGAAGATAAAAGCAAAGCAATCCTCTTCCAAAAAAGTACTTTTTCATCCATGTTAAAAACGTGCGCCCGCCATCTGGGAAACTCTTCCTCCATGTACCGACGAGCAGCAACATACAGAGGCACGTTTCTGATGCTGTTTTTTTTAAACTTTTTGAACCAGCCTTTACTGGCTATAATGCCTCGTCCTCGAGGGGGATAATCACAATGCAGTGTCCAACAAGGATAAATGTGCCCTGTCAGGAGCCCTAGAAGACATCCCATTAGGTACTATGGTGCCCGTGCCATAGCTGCACAAAGTGGTTCATTCCTCCCGCTGGATCCCTAAAAGGATAAAAGTGCTCCCATAGAGGCCCCATTCCTTCCGCTGGATCCCTAAAAGGATAAACGTGTCACCCCAGAAACCAATCAATTTTGTTTTGGGCTTCATTGATTTACATGTTGCGCTGGGTATGTGCCTTGTATCAATGTGCGTTGTATCAATGCGTATCACGAAATATACAGTGAAGAAAATTAACAACCTGATATATATATCCCACTTGGAAATTATGGAGGAGTCTGAAATTTTCATCGTTGGTGCATGTGCACTGTGAGAGAGATAATCTAAAAAGAAACATCCAGAAATCACAATGTATGATTTTTTTTAAAATGATTTATTTGTGTGGTACAGCTGCAAATAAGTATTTGAACAGCTGAGAAAACCAATGTTAATATTTAGTACAGCAGCCTTTGTTTGCAATTACAGAGGTCAAACGTTTCCTGTAGTTGATGACCAGGTTTGGACACACTGCAGGAGGGATTTTGACCCACTCCTCCACACAGATCTTCTCTAGATCAGACAGGTTTCTGGGCTGTCGCTGAGAAACATGGAGTTTCAACTCTGTCTAAAGATTTTCTATTGCGTTTAGGTCTGGAGACTGGCTAGGCCACGGCAAAACCATGATATGCTTCTCACAGAGCCACTCCTTGGTTTTCCTAGCTGTGTGCTTCGGGTCATTGTCATGTTGAAAGACCCAGGCACAACCCATCTTCAATTCTCCGACTGTTCCCCAAAATCTCACAATACATGGCCACAGTTATCCTCTCCTTAATACAGTGCAATCGTCCTGTTCCATATGCAGAAAAACACCCCCAAAGCATGATGCTCCCACCCCCATGCTTCACAGTAGGGATGGTAGTCTTGGGATGGAGCTCATGATTCGTCTTCCTCCAAACATGGTTAGCGGAATTATGACCAAAAAGTTCAAATTTGGTCTCATCTGACGACAAAACTTTCTCCCATTACTCCTTTGTATCATCCAAATGGTCCATGGCAAACTTAAGACGGGCCTTGGTAGGCATGACATGTGCTGGTTTAAGCAGGGGAACCTTCCGTGCCTTGTATGATTTCAAACCAGGATGTCTTAGTGTATGAGCAACAGTCACCTTGGAAACCGGTGTCCCAGCTCTTTTAAGGTCATTGACCACGTTCTGTCGTGTAGTCCTGGGTTGATTCCTCATCTTTCTAAGGATCATGATATCTTGCATGGGTTCCACTCTGAGATTGACCGTTATGTACTACTTCCATTTTTTAATAATTGCTCCAACAGTGGACCTTTTTTCACCAAGCTGCTTGGCAATTTCTCCGTAGTCCTTTCTAGCAGTGTGGAGTTGCACAATTGTGTTTCTTGTGTCTTTGGACAGCTCTTTGTTCTTGGTCATGTTACAAGTTTGAGTCTTACTGATTGTATGGGGTGGACAGGTGTCTTTATGCACCTAACGACTTCACACAGGTGGATCTGATTCAGGATAAGACATGGAGTGGAGGTGGAATTTTAAAGGGGGGGGTCAGAATTCTAGCTGATAGACAGGTGTTCATATACTTATTTGCAGCTGTATCAGACAAATCGTTAAAAAAAAAAAATCATACATTGTGATTTCTGGATTTTTCATTTTAGATGATCTCTCTCACAGTGGACATGCCCCTATGATGAAAATTTCAGACCCCTCCATAATTTCTCAGTAGGAGAACTTGCAAGATAGCAGGGTGTTCAAATACTTATTTTCTTCACTGTATATAATTTTCACATCGATACATTGCAGTCAATTTGATAGCGATACAAAGACCGACAGACCCACAAGCCTATTAGTTATGGGACAAAAAATTATTCTGAAGCATCAGGGATGGAAATTAGTTATCTAGACGTATAGTACTGTATTTTCACGGCTATAAGACACTTAAAAGTTTCAAATTTTCTCCAAAATGAACATGCCCCCAGGCAGCACAGTGGCGCTGCTGGAAAGCGTTGGCCTCACAGTTCTGAGGACATGGGTTCAATCCCAGCCCTCCCTGTGTGGAGTTTGCACATTCTTCCTGTGCCTGTTTGGGTTTTTCTCTGGGCACTCCGTTTTTCTCCCACATCCCAAAAACATGCCACATTAATCGGACACTCTAAGTTACCCCTAGGTGTAATTGTGAGTTCGGCTGTTTGTCTCTATGTGCCCAGTGATTGGCTGGCAACCAGTTCAGGACCTGACTTCTGCCCGTTGACAGCTGGGAAAAGCTCCAGCACTCCCACGACCCTTGTGAGGATAAGCAGCTAAGAAAATGGATGGATGAATCATACATTGTGATTTCTGGATTTTTCTTTTTAGATTATCTCTCACAGTGGACATGCACCTACGATGAACATTTCAGACCTCTCCATGATTTCTAAGTGGAATAACTTGCAATATAGCAGGTTGTTCAAATACTTGTTTTCTCCAATGTAGTATGTACTGTCACCCGATCTGGCTTTTTTTTGGGGGGGGGGGCAGGATACACTGAATCCACAATAAGTGAAGCGCAAAATAGAGAGGTATTACTGTACTTTCAAAACAATATGTTAATCTTTAATACATGTTTGTGAATCCTTTTAATTTAATTACTGCCTGGATGTGCTGTGGGATTGAAGAAATCAGCCTGTGGCGGTTGGTTGGAATTACGGAACCCTAGATTTCCTGGATTTTCAGTGGGGTTAACAGCCGACGAGTCTGCTGTCCAGTCAAGCAATGTGATGGCATAGGAATCAAACCAAGTTTTGGTAATTCTGTTGGTATAGGGAAGGGCCAGGTCCTCAGCAGAATGAATCATGAACATCTCTAAAACACTGTGGTAGACTATTCCAGCAATCTTGTGTGAAAGAAAGCATCTACTAATACGAAAAGAAATTTGCCCCTTCCTGGTTTCTGCTTTTTTTCCCCATATCAATCACACACAAATGTTTCAAATCAAACTAATTTTAATATCGCTTAAAGATAATCCAAGGAAACACAGAATGCAGTTTTCAAATGACACTTTCATTTATTAAGGCACAAAAAAGAAATCCAAACCTATCCGAAGAGCCCCTCTGAAAAATCTATTGCCCCACTGTTAAATGACAAATTCACAATGACTAACCGCAAATCAAATTTGGGAAAGGTGAGTTAAATTTTACAAGCCACACCTAAACCTGCTTGTCACCATATTTGTTGAATCAAGAAATTACTTAAATAGAATCTGTCAGAGATTGTAAAGTAGGGTACAAGATCTCAAGAACCATTGACATGTTGCTATCCAAAGAAATTCAAGAAGAATTTTGAAAAAAAAAAGTGATCGTAATCCTTAAATCTGAAAAAGGTTACAAAGCCATTGCAAAGGCTTGAGGGTTCGAGCGAACCACTGTGACAGACAATATTCAAACGGAGAAAACGGGGAACAGTGGCAAACCTTACCATGAGTGGATGGCCAACTAAAATTACTCCAAAAATGCGACGACGACTCATCCAGGAAGTTACAAAAACTGGAAACAGCTTAAGACCTGCAGACCCCAGTTAGGGTCAGTGTTCATAACTACCATTAGAAAGACACTCGCCAGTAATGGTATTCATGGGAGAGTTCCCAGGCGAAAACCCCTGCTGTCAGCAAATCATACAAAGGCTTGTCTCACATTTTCCAAAGGTGTGCGGGCCGTTTCTTCTAGCGTAAAAATGGCACAGCTTTTAATTTAAAAAAACATTATGGAACAGTGACCCATTGTGATGGCAGTGTGACAGTCTGGGGCTGAATTCCTGTGTCAGGACCAGCACAACTTTCTGTGATTGATGGAACAATGAATTCTGCTGTGTACCAAAAAATCATGAAGGAGAACATCTGGCCATAAGATCATGCCCTCAAACCCAAGCACTCTTGGATCAGGGACAGGACAACGATCCGAAACACATCAGAAAGTACACCTGTGAATAGCTCAAAAAAACAAAATGACAGTTTTGGAGTGGCCAAATCAAAGTCCAGATTTAAATCGAATTGAGATGGTGTGGTGTGACTTAAAAAGGGCAGTTCTTGCTAGAAAACCATACAATATTGACACAACATTGAGACAATCCTATAAAGAGTGGGAAAAATATCCTCCAGAGTAATGTGAAAGACTCATCACCAATTGTCAAAAAAAATTGATTTCAGTGATTGCTGGCAAGGGTGGCACAACCTGTTATTAGGTTTGGGGCGCAATTACTTTTTCCACAGATGGTCAGAAAAGTTCAGATTGTTTTTGTGCCTCATAAATTAAATTGTCATTTTTAAATTGCATTTTGTATTTCCCTGGGTTGTCTCTGAATGATATTAAAATTGGTTTGATGATTTGAAACCTGTGTGTGATAGAGATGCAAAAAAAAAAAAAAAAAAAATCAGGAAGGGGGCGAAGACTTTTTCACGGCACTGTAAGTCAAAAGGCAAAGCTCTCAATTTAGAGACAGGACCTCCCTGTTACCCTCACACCTATCATCATGTTGTGATCTCTGAGGACAGACAACATCTCAGTGGTCAATCAACAGAGTCCTCAGGAAAAAAAAAAAATTGGAAACGAAGTTGCAGCGACCCTTCTACCGCTTGTCCATGGAGAGCGTGCTGACGTACTGTATCTCCAACCTAAATTGTGCCCTTCACCAATAGTCACGAACTGCGGGTTGTGACGGAAAGAACAAGATCCCTGATAGAAGGGGGCGCAATGAGTTTCCTTTGCAGGGTGTCCAGGCTCTCCTTTAGACAAGACAAGCGCTGTTATACACGAGAGGCTCACTCAGTGGCTGCTCCACCAAATTGAGTGGAGCCAGATGAGGTGGCTTGTGCTCCTGGATTCCAATGCCTCCTGGATGTATCCCTGGTGAGATGTTCCAGGCACATTCCAACAGGACGAGACCCCATGTGACTCAGAACACGCTGGAAAGACAATGTCTTCCAGGCCTGGGAACGCCTCAGGATCCCCCTTGGAAGAGATGAATGAAGTGTTTGGGGAAAGAGAATCTGGGAGTCGCTACTAAAGTTACTGCCCCCGCAACCTGACCTCAGAGAAGCGGAAGAAAATGGAAGGCTGGATGGATGGATGAACAAAAAGTTCATCTACTACTATAAAAACTACTTCATGGATTTCACTCATACAGACCTAAATCCCCCAATAAACGAGTGTTTACTGAATTGTCATACCTTTTCAAAGAAATGCCAGACCCAAATTAGTTTGTTACCGAATCGTCTGTATAGCTGCTAGAAATTAGAATTCTAGTAATGCCTCATGTGACAAAGGTAAAGTGAACAACTGACCTCACCACATTGGTTAACCTTCTTCTGGATCTGTTTGTTCAGAGAAGCAATAGCTCTGAGGTGCTGGTGAAGTGGGCCAAACCGCTCCAAGAAGTCCGCTGATACCTCCATGGGCTGCAATGAACAGATGGATGGAATCCAAAAAATATTAGGGGTTAAGTAAGACTGAAAAATTAAGTACCATATTTTCACGACCATAAGGTGTACGGTATTAAAAGGTGCAGTCTCAGATGCGGGTGCCATTTCAGTATTTAACACATATAATGCAAAGCGTTTTATTAGGTTCAGACATGGTGTCACTCACGAGACAGTGAGACACAAATGTACTTTTATTTTTGTAACCAGAAAAAAGTTATACTATTTTCCCCCACTATGACTGGTGGGAACAAGTCACCAGTCAACACACCATCTTCATCCACAGTGTCACACCAAACCAAAACCATTACACCACAGCAAATGGAACATCACAATCAACAGACAAGAAAACCCAAACAATGAACAAAGAGATAATTGACAAAACATGCATTTCAAATGCTATTTACATACATTTAGTGCCCCAAAGCATACATAGTGGTACCTCTACTTACGAAAATCTCTACTAACGAAAGATTTAAGTTACAAAAAGCGTCTCCAGATAATTTGTCTCTAGTTACGAAAGAAATTCAGGATACGAAATGAAAAAAAATGAAGCTGGATTCCACCGAACGTCGACATCCTATACTGTAACTTTGTTTGAAAACGGCACCATGGAGCTGCTCTCCCATTGGCCACCGGAAGAAAACTTTCTGGCATCACATTGGCTAAAAGAGATGTCAATCTTTATCCATGACGCACATCCTGTCTCTTCGTTTGTATGGTGCAACAGAACAGCTTTTGTCCATCAAAACAAAACAAGAAATCATCGAGGAATATAAAAGACATGCGGGTGAATGGCTTAATTCTTATCCTGCTGCTGCTGCTGCTCATCGACGCACATTTGAAAGGTTCGAAGTGGAGGTTGGACCTGAAGTTGAGAAAATTGTTTTGCAGGGAAAGGCTGAGGGACACGTTTCAATGGAGAAGCGAAAGGATGGAGGTGATGCAACACTTGACAAAGCAGGAGCAGTTTGGGACGAACAGGAAGAGGCATCCCTAATTCGGTCAGCCAGAATAAAAACAGTGTAGACGAAATTCCACGACATTTCTGAATTTATTCAAAAGAATAATCCAGAAAATGTGTTAAATAGTCGTCCTCTGTCACACCCATACTTCCCCCTGTAACATCCGCATGCTGTCCTCTAACATGTCCACTTTTCCTCTACATCAGTGCGTGTAAGCAGAAAATGCTCCCAGTCAATTCCAAATTTTGGATGTCAGTTCACACATAAAGGGCTCCGCATTATAAGGGCTCGGGTCCATCCGTCCGTCCGTCCATCCATCCATCCATCCATCCATCCATCCATTTTCTTAGCTGCTTATCCTCACAAGGGTCGTGGGAGTGCTGGAGCTTTTCCCAGCTGTCAACGGGCAGGAGTCAGGTCCTGAACTGGTTGCCAGCCAATTACAGGGCACATAGAGACAAACAGCCGGACTCACAATTACACCTAGGGGTAACTTAGAGTGTCCGATTAATGTTGCATGTTTTTGGGATGTGGGAGAAAAACGGAGTGCCCAGAGAAAAACCCAAACAGGCACAGGAAGAATGTGCAAAGTCCACACAGGGAGGGCTGGGATTGAACCCATGTCCTCAGAACTGTGAGGCCAACGCTTTCCAGCAGCGCCACTGTGCCGCCTGGGGGCATGTTCATTTTGGAGAAAATGTGAAACTTTTAAGTGTGTCTTATAGCCGTGAAAATACAGTACTACACGTCTAGATAACTAATTTCCATCCCTGATGCTTCAGAATAATTTTTCGTCACATAACTAATAGGCTTGTGGGTCTGTCGGTCTCTGTATCGCTATCAAATTGACTGCAATGTATCGATGTGAAAATTATATACAGTGAAGAAAATAAGTATTTGAACACCCTGCTATCTTGCAAGTTCTCCTACTGAGAAATCATGGAGGGGTCTGAAATTTTCATCATAGGGGCATGTCCACTGTGAGAGAGATAATCTAAAATGAAAAATCCAGAAATCACAATGTATGATTTTTTTAACGATTTGTCTGATACATCTGCAAATAAGTATTTGAACACCCATCTATCAGCTAGAATTTTGACCCTCAATGACCTGTTAGTCCGCCTTTAAAAGTCCACCTCCACTCCATGTATTATCCTGAATCAGATGCACCTGTGTGAGGTTGTTAGCTGCATAAAAACACCTGTCAACCCAATACAATCAGTAAGACTCAACATGAAACATGGCCAAGAACAAAGAGCTGTTCAAAGACCCTAGAGACAAAATTGTACAACTCCAAATGGCTGGAAAGGGCTACGGAGAAATTGCCAAGCAGCTTGGAGAAAAAAGGTCCACTGTTGGAGCAATCATTAGAAAATGGAAGAAGCTTAACATAACGGTCAATCTCAATCGGAGTGGAGCCCCATGCAAGATATCACCTCGTGGGGTCTCAATGATCCCACGACAGGACTTGGTCAATGATCTGAAAAGAGCTGGGACCACCGTTTCCAAGGTGACTGTTGGTTATACACTAACACGTCCTGGTTTAAATCATGCATGGCATGGAAGGTTCCCCTGCTTAAACCAGCACATGTCAAGGCCCGTCTTAAGTTTGCCAATGACCATTTGGATGACACAGAGGAGTAATGGGAGAAAGTTTTGTGGTCAGATGAGACCAAAATGGTCATAATTCAACGAACCAAGTTTGGAGGAAGATGATTGATAAGTTCCATCCCAAGAACACCATTCCTAGCATCATGCTAAGGGGGTGTTTTTCTGCACATGGGACAGGACGACTGCAATGTATTAAGGAGAGGATGACCGCAGCCATGTATAGTCAGATTTTGGGGAACAACCTCTTTCCCTCAGTAAGAGCATTGAAGATGGGTCGTGGCTGGGTCTTTCAATATGACAATGACCCAAAGCACACAGTCAGGAAAATCAAGGAGTGGCTCCATTAGAAGCATATCAAGGTTCTGGCGTGGTCCAGCCAGTCTCCAGACGTAAACCCAATAGAAAATCTTTGAATTTCCGTGTTTCCCAGTGACAGCCCAGAAACCTGTTTGATCTAGAGAAGATCTGTGTGGAGTCCCTCCTGCAGTGTGTGCAAACCTGGTGAATAACTACAGGAAATGTTTGACCTCTGTAATTGCAAACAAAGGCTCCTGTACCAAATATTAACATTGGTTTTCTCAGGTGCTCAAATGATTATTTGCAGCTGGATCACACAAATAAATCATTAAAAAAAAACATACATTGTGATTTCTGGATTTTTCTTTTTAGATTATCTCTCTCACAGTGGACATGCACCAACAATGACAATTTCCGACCCCTTCATGATTTCTAAGTGGGAGAACTTGCAATATACCAAAGTGTTCGAATACTTGTCTTCTTCATTGTATACTATAGTACTGTAATTAAGAGTGCGCCTTTGGCAAAAATAGCGTTTGAGTTTTTAAAAATGATGAAAAGCTTGGAACAATCTTTAAACAGTTTTGCCAAATCATCTTTGCAGGACCTCTCAAGGGGCAATGAAGAGTCATTTTCAAATCTCTGAAGAGATGTTTAGTTGGAGTCAAGTCTGAGCAACGTTGGCCCACTTAAGGGAATCAAGTTGTTCCGAAGTTAATAGAATCGACTTTATTTTGAAAAGTATGGCTCACCTGCCTTGGCTCACGTAGTTTTGTTTTTTTGCTTCTAAACTTCAGACGTACAAATACCAAAGTCATGGAAAAGGTGACGAAAAAAACAAAAACATTGAAGGCAGGGGAGGAGGGGATCCCCTGAGCCTGCCCAGAGAATATTTTTGGTTTTAACATAAATTAAGCAATCTGGATGATTCTGAAGGGTACAGTAGGGCAAAATAAACATTTTATCCACAGATTTTTTAGTTGTTTTTTTTTTTTTTTTACACTGGCCAAGTACATGTTCATATACAAGTTTAGAATGAAGGTTAAATGTGTCTCATTTCTTTGCCTTTATGCTTTGGCCTCCAATCTGAGCTAGGCAAACCACCTGTGCCTGATACTTGCTTCAAGCTGTGCCACATCAGAATCACCTTAAATGGCCAAGTGAATAAATTGCACGTATAGCCATTCTGGAAAATAATTGACAAAAATCATTGTCAATTACCAAATATTACAAACTTCAAATACTCATCCCAAATGCATTCTATTAATATTTAAGTACATTTTTCTTTGTAAAAATCGCTCTCGCTTCTTGTACAATGCAGATTGTACAATGCCTTCCTCTATTTGCTTTGCCTCTGTTGACATTTTTTATCGGCTGATAAGCTTGTTTTTGTTCTAAATTTTTTTTTTTTTTTTAGAAGTAGCGACTCTTGCTTCCGGTCTTCAAACTGGTAGCAGTTTAAACAGAAGGCTCTGACCAGCCTGATCATATTTCAATAAAGCCTGCTGATTTTGGACCGAATGTTGTGAGTATTCGACGTGGGATGCTCGTGGCGACGACTTCAGTGGACTAAAATCACCATCTGTGCAATCTTAGTAGCCAAATTGGAGCCGTATCGTTCGCGTCGAAGCTGCTCGGCCTAAATTAGCCCAGCTTAGACCGCTCACAACAAAACATGTCTGTTTTCTAATATTTACTGAGGAGGAAAAAAAATCAAACGCTAGTATGTAAACGTCGTGGAAAACCTACGTATCGTATACAACGAGGATAGTGAGTACTCATAAGAAGTTGGGCGAGTGGAAATATGAACTTAAAACTTGCTTATCGGCCAAGTATTCCTTACCTTAGTTTGCTAACAACGAGAAGGGTTTGGGATCAATTCGTGGATGTTGAAGAAACATTGAACGTGAGTAACTTCATAACTTGTACAACGAGGGCCGTGAGGACTGATAGGAAATTTAACACGTCTTATCTGAGTACATCTTAATACACAAATTGGTGCTGTATCGTTCACATTGAAGCTGCTCGGCCTAAGTTAGCCTAACAACATTACCTACGTAGAGTATATAACAGGGACCAAACATCGAACGTAGACTCAACCTTCAACTACTAGAGTGAGGGCCATTGTGGTTTGAATCCCTTCCATCCACATATACTTTAAATTGCCATATCCTTTACATTTTGACACAGGTAGTATATAATTTGTGAAACTTATGTGCCGACTGTGTTTATGTGATTGCTTTCATTTGACATTAACTTTAACATAGATTAGGTAGTATGTGAATTGTGTATCTTATGTGCTTACTTTGTTTATTTGATTGCTTTACATTATTTTATCATGGAGTAGACGGGAAGAGAAATTGACTAGGGGTTATTTTAAAGGAAGAGCTCGCTAAGAATGTCTTGGAGGTGAAAAGAGTATCAGATCGAGTGATGATGATAATGAAACTTGAAATTGAGGGTGTTATGTATAATGTGGTTAGCGGCTATGCACCACAGGTAGGATGTAACCGCGAGGTGAAAGATAAATTTTAGAAGGAACTACAAGAAGTAGTCCTGAGCATCTCAGACAGAGAGTTGTGATTAGTGCAGATTTCAATTGACATGATGGCGAAGGAAACTGGGGCGATGAAGAAGTGATGGCTAAGTACGGAATTCAGCAAAGGAACTTTGAGGGGGAGATGGTGGTGGACTTTGCAAAAAGGATGGAATTGGCAGTGGTGAACACTTATTTCCAGATGAGACAAAAACATAAAGTGACCTACAAGAGCAGAGGTAGAAGCACGCATGTGGATTATATTTTGTGCCAACGATGTAATCTGAAGAAGGTTACAGACTGTCAGGTTATGGTGGGGGTGATTGATGCTCGACAGCATAGGATGGTGGTGTTTAGGATGACTCTGGTAGTGGATAGGATGCTTAAGAAGACAAAGATAGAGCAGAGAAACAAATGGTGGAAGTTGAGAAAGGAAGAATGATGTCTGGCCTTTCGAAAAGAGGTGAGGCAGGCTCTGGATGGTGAGGAAGAGCTCCCAGAAGACTGGAATGCTACTGCCAATATATTTAGAGGGGCAGACAGGAGAGTACTTAAGGTGTCTTCTGGTAGGAAAGGGGAGAAGGAGACTTGGTGGTGAAACTCCAAAAAACAGGAAGTCATCCAAGAAAAGCAATTAACGAAGAAGAAGTGGGTCACGGAGAGGACTGAGGAGAAGCGTAAGGAATACACTGACTGCGTCATAGGGCCTAACCTAACCCTAAACAAGTGGCATATGACGACATTTACTCCAGGTTGGATGGGAAAGAAGGCGAAAAGGATCACTACAGGTTGGCCAGACAGAGGGATAGAGATGGGAAGGATGTGCAGCAAGTAGAGGTGAGTAAGGATAGGGATGGAAATATGCTGACTGGTGCCAGTAGTGTGCTAAGTCGATGGAAAGAGTACTTTGAGAAGTTAATGAATGAAGAAAATGGGAGAGAAGGTAGAGTAGAAGAGACAAGCGTGAATGACCGGGAAGTGGAAATGATTTATAAGGGGAAATTTAGAAAGGCACTTCAAAGGATGAAAAATGTAAAGACAGTTGGTCCTGATGATATACATGTATGGAAACAATTTGGAGTGGTGGCTGTGGAGTTTTTTTACCAATTTATTCAACAGAATACTAGCGGGAGAGAAGATGCCTGAAGAATAGAGGAAAAGTGTGCTAGTCCCCATTTTTAAGAACAAAGGAGATGTTCAGATCTGTGGAAACTATAGAGGAATGAAGATGATGAAGTTATGTGAAAGAGTAGTGGAGGCTCTACTCAGGACAGAAGTAAATCAGGGATGAGAAATACCAATTCAAAAAAATACTGAAAATGTCTGCCTTGGGGGGAATTTCAAAGGAGGTGTGCCCCCCCACCCCCCCTTTGGGCACAAATTTTTTTTTTATAAACAGTTAAAGGGTGACCTCTGGTTACTTCTAACAGTGTAAATACATGGCAATCATAATATTTCGAAAACTTAAAATATGAGTCCTAACAATCAAAATAATTTTGATAGGCCTCGTTGTATTAACAGTTGTCAATTATATAATAATTGAGAAATTTACGTCCATCTTACCTTTGTGTTTCCTGGTTTGGATATGCTCCTGGATAAGTGCACAGCACTTTGCCGGGAATGTCCACTTTTTGTACTTGTTCGGTTAGACATGATACGGTTTTTGTTCCTATCTGCACGGTTACACTCGATAACATATGCGTACGTATGTCGATAAGTTATATCTATGTCGTACTAAACAGAATGCTTCTCTAAGAAATGTTAACGTCAGAGTGAAAATACAGAAATGCTGCCGGAAATCGTAATGTTGTCGTCATTATAAACACAAAATTTAATGCAAACAGGTAGCAATGCCGTTCTCCGCTATCACAGCTGTGACTAATTTCACGACGAGCGTTGCCGATAGATGCTGGCGGCCGGTCTTGATCCCAGCCTTGCCCCGTAAGGTAAGGAAGTGAAGAAACTTGTCCAAGCGGGATGGAAAAGTTGGCGGAATATGTCTGGTGTTTTATGTGACACAAGAGTCTCCGCTATGCGATATTGGTAGAAAGGTGGTGAGGATGGAGCTGCCAGGCAAAAGAGCAAGAGGAAGACCAAAGAAAACATTGATGGATGTTGGGGAGGATATGAGGACAGTGGGTGTTAGAGAGAAGGATGCACGAGATAGGCTAAGATGGAAAAAAATGACGCGCTGTGGCAACCCCTACCTAATGGGACAACTCGAAAGAAAATGAAGCAGCGACTCTTCGATACTTTGAAATCTGTGGAACATAAATTGTTTTATTGTTATGTGAGCGTGGCCTGCTAATTAGCAAAAGCCTGGTGTGAGCAACAAGACCAGCCATCAAGATGCCTCCCTTTTCTACTGAGGACTATCGCGTAGTACTGCAGAGGGTGTCAATTCTGGAATTAAAAATCTGCCGTCTTGAAGTCTATGTGGCTGTAAATGGACAGTTGGGGAATGAAACCACTCAACCGATGTCTCAAAATAGTGAGCAGAGGTGTGGTAACACACAGTCACCTAGCTCAACAACGAGGACAGACTGTGGAAAGAATAACGGATCCTCCAAGCAGCTCTCTCTGAAATTTACTCGGAGCAAAGCCCAAAGATATGGGACATTTAAAAAAACAAGATACAACAGCACCAGGAGATTACCGAGGAATGTCGCTGGCCTGCCTTGCGGGTCGCCTCAACACCGAGTGAGTGACCATGGATGGTCGTTACACCGAAGAACAAGAAAAAAAGAATGTGAGTCAGTGAAAAATATCGACATCATACATACAAATAGATTTGAGCCACTTACAAGACCCTGGCCAAGAATACTCAGCCTCCACCACCACTCAAAGGTATGAAATCAAATCATCTAAGAAAAAAGGGAGCCCAAACATTAATAATTGGTGATGGAAAAATAAAAAATGTGAAATGCTTTTTGCAGTGAGAAGAACACAAAACTATGGTGTTTTATTGACACTATCTGATATCTCTCAAAAAATCCTGGAGATCACTGATGAGCACCCACCTATGAAATCTGTCATTACACACAGGGGCCCTGGATGTTCTCATGCAGCAATCAGAGGTACTGAAGAAAGATTACTTTGAGCTTAGAACCAAAGTGTAACGTTTGGATGCTGTGGTTTTTATAAGCGGACCTCTTCCTCTTGTATGATATTAAGATGAACGTTTCTCGAGGCTCCGTCAATTGAATAAAGTAGTGAAGCGAGGTGTGCACGACACTATCGGTGAGTTTTATTGACAATTTCTGCCTTTTTCGGGACCGTAACACGAACCCTATCTGCAGTAGTTGGCTACCCCTCTCCCAGATTGAATGCAATGTTGGGTCTGATGGATAGGATGAAGGCTATTGTCAACGATGGAGTCCAGCCCATACCACGCCAGGATCTTCCTACCATCCCTCCTCTCCTGAAACCACCGTCCACTAAGATGCGAAAGGCCCGTCCTCCAACCATGAAGACTCATTTGTCAATCTGAATGATATTACCGGGTCTTTTCCAGAATAACTCAGAACCCTATGGAGATCAGCCATCTTCCATCCCTAGAATTACAAGGGGGAGAAAGTTGGTCAAAGAAATATGGCACGAAAATGTAGAACTTCCAACTTAGTGACAATAAAATGTGAGTCTAACCAAACCAGTCAAACTATTGTCTCCAGCTATCTCTGCGAGGCTACCTCTTTTTAATATTAGGTCACTGGGTAACAAATCAACATTGATTAATGATATCATTACAACCCATGTTCTGGACTTTTTGTCTTAAATTTAACGTGGTTAACAGAAAGTAGCTGGAATGCAACGAATACTTAGTGCTCGAACGTCCCCGCTCTTGAACAAATCGGATTTTGAACAAAAATTTCAAGATTTTTTGCTTATGATTTTGAATAGAAATCCAGTACTTGAACGCCCCTGAACAAAAATTGGAAATAAAATAACGCGAACGGCCCGACCAGCTCAGACTCATCTGTAAATCTGACTGATATTACCAGGTCTTTTGCCGGATAACCCATACCCCTATGGAGATCTGGCACCTTTCATCCCTGGAATTACAAGGGACAAAGTTGGTCAAAGAAATTCTTCTTTTCCTTTCGGCTTGTCCCGTTAGGGGTCGCCACAGCGTGCCATCTTTTGCCATCTTAGCCTATCTCCTGCATCTTCCTCTCTAACCCCAACTGCCCTCATGTCTTCCCTCACCACATCCATAAACCTTCTCTTTGGTCTTCCTCTCGCTCTTTTGCCTGCCAGTTCCATCCTCAGCACCCTACCACCAATATACTCACTCTCTCGCCTCTGAACATGTCCAAACCATCGAAGTCTGCTCTGTCGAACCTTGTCAGCAAAACATCCAACTTTGGCTGTCCCTCTAATGAGCTCATTTCTAATCCTATCCAACCTGCTCACTCCGAGCGAGAACCTCAACATCTTCATTTCTGCCACCTCCAGTTCTGCTTACTGTTGTTTCTTCAGTGCCACCGTCTCTAATCCGTACATCATGGCCGGTGAGGCTGTTGTGTAAACTTTCCCCTTCATTCTAGCAGAGACTCTTCTGTCACATAACACACCAGACACCTTTCGCCAGCTGTTCCAACCTGCTTGGACCCGGTTCTTCACTTCCTTCCCACACTCACCGTTGCTCTGGATTGTTGACCCTAAATATTTCCACCCTCGCTATCTCTTCTGCCTGTAAACTCGCTCTTCCCCCTCCACTTTTCTCATTAATGCACATATATTTGGACTTTTTGTTATTAAATGAAACGTGGTTAACAAAGTAGCTGCAATACCATTTTAAATGAGGCAACACCAGCAAATTTTAATTTTATGAACAAGTGTTGAACAGGGAGAAAAGGTGGTGGTATTGCTGTTATTTTTAAATCATTATTTCAATATAAAAAATTATATTGGGTGATTTTATCTCTTTTGATTATCTGATTTTTTTAGTTAAATGTAACCCAAAGATTATTGTTTTAATAATTTATAGACCTCCAAAACACAGATTTTTCAGAATTGCTGTCAGTTATTTGTACAAGTATTTTGTCATAACAGGGGACTTTAACATTCATGTTGACAATAACAGAAAACATTTTCAAAGAACTTTTTGCCATACTAGACAGATTTTACCTCTCTCAACATCGTAAGTGTCCAACTCGCACATCTTAGCCTTGGTCATCTCTAAGGATGTTGAAATTCTTTTGATTGACATTAAGGATATGGCTATTTCTGACCATTTTTGTGTATTTTCTGAATTACAGATTCTTACAAGAGTTCAGACAACATCTATGTTTATTCGGAAAAGGTACATCAATTTGAGTACTACCACTAAATATATTGAGACTGTGGCTGTACCACGGGATTGTGAATGCTGAGACAGTTGATGAACTTTAGGACAATTTCAATTCGAAAATCACAAATGCCATGAATGCTGTCGCTCCTGTTAAAATTAACACCATCCTGAACCAACCTAAAATACTGTGGAAGAGCAATGATAAGCAAGAGCTCTCGATCAAAGTGTAGGAAAACAATGAATGTGGAGAAAAACTAAACTCCAAATTAACTATGACCTCTATGACTGTGTCTTTGTAATTTTAATCAAAAGTTAGTCAGGGCTAGACAGAAACTCTTTTCTGAAATCATCAGTAAGAACCTCAACAATACTTGTGCTGTGTTTGCTGTGGTTGACAAGCTCTCAACCCCCCCCCCCCCCCCGAATCAGATAGCTCCAGAACTTTGAAGTTTGCCTGTTATTTTAGTGAAAAAATACAATCCATCATGTCAAATGTCAACACAAATCAGCAAAATGATAAAATATTACATCTGCCACCCAGGGAAAACTCTATTAATTTGTCAGAATTTGAAACAGTTGACCAAAAAAACTAGTGAAAACTTTTCAGCAGTTGAAACCATCAATGAACTGTCTCGACTCATTACCATGTGACTTTTTCAAAACTATTTTGTACTCAGTGCTATCTGATTTGCAGCAAATAATTGCTCATGTCAGTCTGAGTTTCTCAAAGCTCTCAAAGTAGCTGCAATTCCGCCTCTTCTAAAAAAAACAGACCCATCTCAAATCTCCCATTCACAGTCAAGATACTCGAGTTATTTTTCATCAATTTAGCAATTTATTGAATTTAACTGGACTTTTTGACAAATTTCAATCAGGTTTCCAAACTCATTACAGCACACAATCTGCTCTTATCAAAGTGCTACATGATTAAAGGTTGAGTACTAACTCAAGAAAGGTGTCAATTTTGGTCTTGTTGGATCTCAGTGCGGCTTTTGATACGGTAGATCATAATATACAAATAAACAGGTTGGAAATGTGGGTAGGATTAATTGGAGTGGTCCTTAAATGTTTAGGTCCTACCTGGAGGAAAGGAGAGACTTTGTAACCATCGGAAGTGCTCAATCTCAACAAATGGCAATGACCAATGGGGTCCCTCAAGGGTCAGTTCTTGGGCCCCTCTTGTTCAGCCTGTATATGCTACCCATGGGTCAAATTCTTCAAAACTTTGATTTTGATTATCATAGCTATGCAGTTAACACAGTTATATTTAGCGGTGTCTCCAGATGACAACTATTCAATAGAGGTATTTTACTACAGTCTAAAGCAAATAACTGAATGAGCCAAAGTTTTCTTCAACTAACGCCCAACAAAACTGAAAATTGTTTTTGGCAATAAAGAAAAAAGAATTGCTGTTAGTAAACACCTGGACTCTCTATCTTTAAAAAACAAAGACGAAGTCCGAAACCTTAGTGTTCTGATTGATTAAATAAATTTGCTTTGCTTTGTGTGGGCCATTTCTCAATTTGAAGTTACTGTAGTTCATTCTGTGTTGTGATTTAATCCCTAACATCATTCCATCACTAAATGCATTTAACATTAACATCCGTTAAGTGATAACTGTAGGCGCATTACCGAGTTATTAAAAACTCCATGATCTGATAAGATCTTGTCATCCATATTACATGTTCTTCACAGTTCCAATGGAACCACAAACTGGGCGATGACCTACGACTGGCTGATTTGATGAGGAAAAATTTTTACTTAAGCGTAAGAGGAGCAAAAGAGGATGTCTGCTCCAAGAGTGGCAAGAGTAGACAAATGTGCTCAAGTAATAGTCCTGTTACATCACATATAGTGTAGAAAATAAGTAATTGAACACCCTGCTATATTAAGAAATCATGGAGGGGTCTGAAATTTTCATTGTAGGTGGATGTCCATTGTGAGTGAGATAATCTAAAAAGAAAAATCCAGAAATCACAATGTATGATTTTTTAACAATTTGTATGATACAGCTGCAAATAAGTATTTCAACACCTGTCTATCAGCTGGAATTCTGACCCTCAAAGACCTGTTATTCTGCCTTTAAAAGTCCACCTCCACTCGATGTATTATCCTGAATCAGAGGCACCTGTGTGAGGTCGTTAGCTGCATAAAGACACCTGTCCACCTCATACAATCAGTAAGACTCAAACTTGTGACATGGCCAAGGCCAAAGAGCTGTCTAAAGACACCAGAGACAACATTGTACAACTCCGCACGGATGGAAAGGAGAAAGTTTTGTGATCAGATGAGACCAAAGTGGAAGTTTTTGGTCATAATTCCACTATCCGTGTTTGGAGGAAGACGAATGATGAGTTCCATCCCAAGAACACCATACATATTGTGAAGCATCATGATTTGGGTGTGTTTTTCTGCACATGGGACAGGACGGCTGCAATGTATTGAGAGGATCACTGCGGCCATGTATTGTGAGATTTTGGGGAACAGTCGGAGCATTGAAGATGGGTTGTGCCTGGGTCTTTCAACATGACAATGACCCGAAGCACACAGCTAGAAAAACCAAGGAGTGGCTCTGTGAGAAGCATATCAAGGTTCTGGCGTGGCCTAGCCAGTCTCTAGACCTAAACCCAATAGAAAATCTTTGGAGGAAGCTGAAACTCCATGTTTCTCAGCGACAGCCCAGAAACCTGTCCAATATAGAGAAGATGTGTATGGAGGAGTGGGCCAAAATCCCTCCTGCAGTGTGTGCACCATTCTATCCACTATTGAGGACTTACACGCAACGTGAACTAGATCCAGAGCAGGCAGGATTCTTTCGGATCCTCCACATCCTGGCCACCAGCTCGTCCAGCTCCTTCTGTCGGCAAAGTGCTACAGACCAATGAAAGTCAAAACTAGCAGCCATTCAAACTG
This sequence comes from Syngnathoides biaculeatus, assembly GCF_019802595.1. Taxonomy (NCBI): domain Eukaryota; kingdom Metazoa; phylum Chordata; class Actinopteri; order Syngnathiformes; family Syngnathidae; genus Syngnathoides; species Syngnathoides biaculeatus. Next base: position 439,016 of record NC_084653.1, read on the forward strand.
TTTTTTCCCTCTGGCAATTAAGTCATAACATTCTTAGTCAGCAAATGTACTATTTTCTGCTTTGTGCCATTGTTGGGATACTCACATTCTGCTGGTGCAATTAATGACAATATGAGTAATTTATTTTGTAGACTATCACATGATTCGTCACTTTAACCTGCTCCCTTTGCAGAACTGTCATTGCACTGGTCTATTACGGGAACCGCGACGGTACAGGTTTTACACAGTGTGGGACGTTGAGACACTTATCTCGTACCTGTTCTAAACCAAGAAGATTTTAGATCTTGCAAAACTTTTATAAGGAATAGTTCCTCTAAATATAAATGTCTTTTGTTCTTTTTTCTTGCTGCTTTGTTGTTCTTTGTTCTGTATGTCATACCGGGACAGCACCATCTGCCAGAGAAAAATTCCTTGGGTGTTTAGTTAACACACTTTGCCAAATAACGCTGATTCTGATTGAGTGAACGATTTCAAATACTTGGTGTCAACAATCCAGAGCAATGGTGAGTGTGGTAAGGAAATGACGAAACGGGTCCAAGCAGGTTGGAAGAGCTGGCAAAAGATGTCAGATGTTATGTAACACAAGAGTATCTCCTAGGATGAAGGGCAAGGTTTAGAAAACAGTGGTGAGGCAAGCCATGATGGACAGATTTGGGACAGTGAAACTGAAGCAAATACAGGAAGCAGATCCAGATGTGGCAGAAATGAATATGTTGAGGTTCTGTCTCTGGGTGAGTAAGGTGGATAGGATTAGAATTTAGCTCATTAAGAGGGACACCAAGTTAGATGTCTTGGAGACAAAGTTTGTGAACGCAGATTTAGATTGTGTGGACACATCCAGAGGACAGAACGTGACTATGTCGAGGATAGAGCTGTCAGCCAAAAGAGCGTAATGAAGACCAAAGAGAGATTGATTGATACTGTGAGGCAAGACATGAGGGCTGTTGGTGTTAGAGAGGAAGATGGAAGAGATAGGGTCACATGGAAAAAGATGACACACTAAGGCAACAAGGTAGGTAGGTAAAGAAGAATTTTGTTCATAGGCACCTCATATAATTTATCATAGGGACCTCATATAATTTATGCCTGGATCAGGCTACAACACAAATGTGGTGTTTCACAATTGCACTATGTCAAGACTACTGCATTAAAATCAAAAGTAGATGGGAAGAGAAATGGAGTAGGGCTTATTTTAAAGCAAAAGCTGTCTAAGAATGTCTTGAAGGTGAAAAGAATATCACATCGATTGATGAGGCTGAAATGTGAAATTGAGGGTGTTATGTGTAATGTGATTAGTGGCTATGCCCCACAGGTAGGATATGACCTGGAGTTGAAAGAAATTCTTGAAGAAACTAGATTAAGTGGTTCTGAGCATCCCAGCCGAAGAGAGAGTTGTTATTGGTGCAGATTGTAATGGACATGTTGGTGAAGGAAACAGGGCCGACAAAGAAGGGAGAGATGGTGGAGGACTTTGCAAAAAAGGATGGAAATGGCAGTAGTGAACATTTTTTTCCAGAAGAGGCAGGGACATTGAGTGTATAATGGTGGCAGTAGAAGCACACAGGTGGATTATATTTTGTGCAGGCGATGTAATCTGAAGGTCATTGACTGTTAGGTCATGGTAGGGAAGAGTGTAGCTCGACAGCATAGGATGGTGGTGTATAGCAGTCACTCACATTTGAAAAATATACGGGTGTGGTCAGTTATGCTTGCAGATATAGTTACGGGTGTGGTCCACCAATCATGCAGTCGGCAGATAAAGTTGCGGGTGTGATTAGGGATGGAATCTTAAAACCTGAAAATAATTAACTGGATTAATATAACATAACTGTAAATTAAAAACAAAATAAACAAAAACATAACTAAAATAGAAAACAAAAAAATTCAAACTCAGAATTGTTAATTTCCAATTTCAACTAATATTAGTAAAACATGATGGAGGTACACACTGGAAAGTGAGGAATGAAGATTAGCTGAAGTAAAACAGAATATATGTGCGTGAATGAGAGGGGCGGAGGAGGAAGAGTGAAGCTCCAGGGAGAAGATATCGCAAGGGTGGAAGACTTCAAATACTTGGGGTCAACAATACAGCGCAAAGGTGAGTGTGGTAAGGAAGTGAAGAAACGGGTACAAGTGGAATGGAACAGTTGGCAGAAGGTGTCTGGTGTTCTATGTGACAGAGGAGTCTCCGCTAGGATGAAGGGCAAAGTTTACAAAACAGCGGTGGGACCGGTCATTATGTACGGATTAGAGATGGTGGGTCCAAAGAAACAACAGGAAGCAGAACTAGAGGTAGCAGAAATGAAGATGCTGAGGTTCTCGCTTGGTGTGAACAGGTTGGATAGGATTAGAAATGAGCTCATTAGAGGGACAGCCAAAGTTGGATGTTTTGGAGACAAGGTTGGAGAGAGCAGACTTTGATGGTTTGGACATGTTCAGAGGTGAGAGAGTGAGTATATTGGTAGAAGTGTGCTGAGGATGGAGCTGCCAGGCAAAAGAGCGAGCGAAACACCAAAGAAAAGGTTAATGGATGTTGTGACGGAGGACATGAGGACAGTGGGTGTTAGAGAGGAGGATGCACAAGATAGGCTAAGATGGAAAAAGATGACACGCTGTGGCGACCCCTAACTGAAAGAAAAAGAAGATCAGTAAAACATAATATAAAATGGTATTTAAAATTTTCATTACCCACTTTTCTATAATCATAGCCAAAAAATAGCATCACATGCCGGTCAAAGTGCGGTGTAATAACATGACTAATACTCTTTCTTGTTCTTCAGGTTACATGCATAGAAATAACTTTCAGACATAAATGTGATACAAGGGCTTATATTTTTATTGGTAACTGAATCTATTAAACTAAGAATGACAGAGATATGTCATAACAATAAAGTTTCTCAATCCTCTTCTATGTTCATACATCACTGTTCAACACTAAGTTTTTGCATGATTAATGCCAAAAAGATTCTCATTTTACTCCTCCCCATTAACAGAAACTTTCATCAAAATCAAACAATTCTTCAGCTCCTTCAATTTTAACAATTAACAGTTCATTTACAGTATGTTTAGAGAAAGTTCCTTAAGGACGTCTTTACAATGTTATGCCTGCCTTTCTATATCAACTATATCTTTGCAGTTGCAGCAAACTTGTGATCAGCTGTCTGCTGATGATTCACGAAGTCGTTCAACTTCGGCGCCACCGATGATTTTCAGCGCGTCAGAACATTTTTTTCTTCCACTGTCAATACAACATTGGTAGAAAAAAATTGAGTCCCTCAATTTGAGCCACTTGAATTTAGAAAACCATTCCTGGCGAATCCTTTGCCTTGCCCTGCACAGGGAGTAGATTTTCCGATAGCAGACAAAGTTGTTGGCCGTCTTTCCTGCGTAATGGGTATCCGTCAAAGTTGGCAGCTGACAAGCTGCACTTATACCACTGCCATGCTTTGTTTTTCGAAAGAAAATCCCAAAGGATTAAAATTTTCCGGAGCATCCACAGGTAGCATGAACCGATGGCGAGAAACATGCGGAACCCAGGTGCACAATGTATGATTTTTTTAAATAATTTATTTGTGTGATACAGCTGCAAATAAGTATTTGAACACCTGAGAAAACTAATGTTAATATTTGGTACTGTAGCCTTTGTTTGCAATTACAGAGGTCAAACGTTTCCTGAAGTTGTTCATCAGGTTTGCACACACTGCAGGAGGGATTTTGGCTGAGTCCTCCACACGGATCTTCTCTAGATCAGACAGGTTTCTGGGCTGTCAGTGAGAAACACGGAGTTTCAGCTCCCTCCAAAGATTTTCTATTGGGTTTAGGTCTGGAGACTGGCTGGGCCACGCCAGAACCTTACTATGCTTCTTACGGACAAACTCCTTGGCTTTCCTGGCTGTGTGCTTCAGGTCATTGTCATGTTGAAAGACTCAGCCACAACCCATCTTTAATGCTCTAACTGAGGGAAATAGGTTTTTCCCAAAAATCTCACAATACATGGCCGGGGGTCATCTTCTCCTGAATACAGTGAAGTCGTCCTGTCCCAGATGCAGAGAAACACCCCCAAACCATGATGCTACCACCCCCATGCTTCACAGGAGGAATGGTGTTTTTGGGATCGAACTCATCATTTACCTTCCTCCAAACACAGTTCGTGGAATTATGACCAAAAAGTTCCATTTTGGTCTCATCTGAGCACAAAACCTTCTCCCAAGACTCCTCTGTATCATCCAAATGGTCATTGGCAAACTTAACACAGGCCTTGACATGTGCTGGTCTAAGCAGACGAACCTTCCGTGCCATGCATGATTTCAAACCATGACGACTTCGTGTATTACCATCAGTCACCTTGGAAACGGTGGTCCCAGCTCTTTTCAGGTAATTGACCAAGTCCTGTCGTGTAGTCCTGGGCTGATTCCTCACCTTTCTAAGGATCATTGAGACCCCACGAGGTGATATCTTGCATGAGGCTCCACTCTGATTGAGATTGACCATCATGTTTGGCTTCTTCCATTTTGTAATGATTGCTCCAACAGTGGACCTTTTATCACCAAGCTGTTTGGCAATTTCTCCGTAGTCCTTTCCAGCAATTACATTACAATTTTGTCTCTGGTGTCTTTGAACAGCTCTTTGGTCTTAGCCATGTTACAAGTTTGAGTCTTACTGATTGTATGGGGTGGACAGATGTCTTTATGCAGCTAACAACCTCACACAGGTGCATCTGGTTCAGGATAATACATGGAGTGGAGGTGGAGTTTTAAAGGCGGACTAACAGGTCTTTGAGGAGCAGAATTCTAGCTGATAGACAGGTGTTAAAATATTTATTTGCAGCAATTTCACACAAATCATTAAAAAAAAAAAAAATAAATCATACATTGTGATTTCTGGATTTTTCTTTTGAGATTATCTCTCTCACAGTGGACATGCACCTACGATGAAAATTTCAGACCCCTCCATGATTTCTAAGTCGGAGAACTTGCAATATAGCAGGGTGTTCAAATACTTATTTTCTTCACTGTAAACAATTATTCGCTCAACTTCCATTATAGCTTCCGACAAAACTTTTGTCATACTAAAGCCAGGACTCAAATACGAGTTTTTATAATATACATAAATGTCTATAACAGTAAAGAATCATATGCGAGGATAAACACCCAATTTACACGTTCGCCAATTTTTTTCGACATTTGAAAACTTTATTCGCCAGACTCGTTATGTTTTCGCATATGGTGAGGTCCCTGTAACTTCCGAACATGCTCAGTATGGTTAACTTGCACCCCGGCTCCTGCTCGTTGACAGCTTGGATAGGGCTCCAGCAATCCCCACGACCCTCGTAAGGATAAGCAGCAAAGAAAATGGATAGATAGATGGATATATCTGATATACTGAATATCGTTCTCGGATGATAAAATGACCTGTGTCGTAATGTAAGATTTTGTCTAAATCAAAGGAATAGTACCATCCATATAAATATTCAATGTGTACTGTGTCCATTTATGACAGTTACCCACCTTATCAGCATACTCAGATGCAATCAGTTTGATCTCCTCAGATTGTTGTCCCACAATATATCCTACTGCACTTGCTGTCAGTTGCCCCTGAAAGATATATGCATGTGACAAAATCATAACTATAAAACTCGAACAAGAACAAAAGTGTTGGTAAATAGCAATGTGAAGGGAGCGCTTGTAAATTTTATGAAGATAATTTATGATTATGTACTGCACTTTGTTAAAACTATCACTGACTCTATAAATTAAGTAGAATGAAAATATTTTTCCACCAACTCACCCCTTTGGGGGTACAGGCTAGTGCAATCTGTAGATCGGTCCCAAGCCCAGATAAATGCAGAACGTTGCATCAGGTAGGGCATCCAGCTTAAAACTTTGCCAAACAATTATGAGCGTTCATCTAAAGTATCCCAGATTGGATCGGTCATGGCCCGAGTTAACAAAACACGCATTCAGCACCGTTAACCTTCAGGGCGTCAGTGGAAATTCAGCTACTTTGGGTCAAAGACAAAGAAGAGGAAAGCATATTTGTTGGGAGAAGAAGATGAGGAACGCATAGAGTATACAACAGAGAGTAAGGACTTTGAATGTTAGTACTATGACAGGAAAAGCTCAGGAGGTGGTTGAAGATTAGGAGAAAGGTTATAATGTGCATCTAAGAGAGCAGGTGGAAAGGGAGTAAGGCTAGAAATTTAGGGGCAGAGTTTAAATTATTTTATCATGGAGTAGATGGGAAGCACAACTGAGGGGGGGTCAGCTGATACATAATGTACATTTGTTTGATGATTTCAAACATAAAATATGAGGGCAGTTGTTGTTAGAGGAAGATGCAGGAGATAGGCATAGATGGAAAAAGATGGCGTGCTGTGGCTACCGCTCATGCCACAAGCCGAAAGGAAAAAAAGAAGAGGAAGATGGATTTTTTTGCCATTTGGGTTTTTCTGATATTTTTTGGGTCTATGGCTATAACGAAACCCACTTGTGCACTTGGACGTCTGTCGGAAGTCACCCGTCCCCCACTAAATAAGAACGTGAGCAGCTCAGTGACTTAGTTGGGCAACCGACATGAGTCCCCCTCCTCCACTCTACAATTTCTACCAATAAAGTGTTAGTGTAGCTAGTAGTTATGCCTACACTCCAAATACAGGGAGTCCTTGGTCTACGACGGAGATCCCTTCTTACACTAGCGACTTAACTCGAATTTCAATTTAAGCCGGATTTCACCGTTAAAGTCAAAATTTACGATGACCGCTGGGATTGGCTTCAGCATTCCCGTGACCCTTGTGAGGATAAGCGGCTCAGAAAATGGATGGGTGTTGGTACTTCGTATAAAAAAAATCTAAAATACATTAAAATAAAAATTATAAGATGCTTTACTTATCATGACTGCGAGATGTGGATGGCGAAGAATAAAGGGAGGCTGCACTTAGCAATTGCTAAGGAAGCAAGTGCAGATAGCCCTTGCTAGCGGTAAATTTCTCCTCAGCATCCTTCCCTTTCTGCTCTTTCAGAGTTAGGAAAATATGCCGTGCCATTTTCCTTAATGAACATTAGGCGGATATTAAGCCTACGTTGATTCCGATCCTCGATCCATAACATAAGTAATCTTTCCGTCTCAGCAACTATCAAAGAACTTCTTCCCAAAAAAGTTGCTTCGTGATCACTGTATCCCTCATATTGGTATTGTCCTTAATGAGTGCCACGGTCAACCGACTAATTGGTTTTCTTTCGGCTGGACCAGCATTGCCCAAAAAATAAATAAAATAAAAAACAGCTTTCTTCTTTTGTGGCATAATGTGTAAAGTGTAACAAGGTGGGGAAAAAAAAACACATAGATAGATAGATAGATAGATAGATAGATAGATAGATAGATAGATAGATAGATAGATAGATAGATATAAACACTCCCTGCGCACAAACACAGATAATGCGCATTAGCTCAGCAGAAACACAATGATGCAAGGGCCTAAATTGCGGACGAGACACGGGCGTCATTAACTCGAAGCATTTTCGGTCAAGACCATCTTAGCCCAAGGACTCCCTGCATTATAAATTTATAATATAAATCTAAATTATAAAACACTATTATATTACTGTATAGTTACCATTCTTCACATATAGACTTCTGCTGGAAGGTGCTGGCGATGTAGCTTTGAGATGGGGAGTTGTTTTTGTGTGTGTGTGTGGGGGGGGGGTACCAAAACGTTTAAAATATGTAAACAGTAGAGTATTTACACTTTGCACACTTGACACAAAAATCACAACCAAGTGACAAACAAAGCAAGCGTGTGATGTCTTCTTCATTAGAGCGTGGAGCGTAGAATGTTCCAGACACACTGACGTCGCCTCCGTCTCACCGTTGTGTTGTGCTCTTTGTCCCACTAATGTGCTTTTCTTCGTTGCATCACATTGTTTAAGCACAGATAGTATCAAGCATTGAAAGCAAAACAAGAGAGCAAATATGAGCTAACTTTTTCTACAATAAATCCAAGAGATCTGACAGCGTAACTGAAGTTTTTGTCTTTGAGAAAAACATGGTTGTCTTTGTTTTTCCTTCTGCTTCAAAATTGAAATTTAAATTAAATTAAAATTGACAGCTCGTACCATACTGTCGAACGCTTCTCAGGGCGTAACACTTTTAATAATTTTCAAACCAAGCTTTGCTTGCCAAAAAGCCTCATCCTTGAAGAGGTGAATCCCTCCTTGCAGCTTGAGGTTTGTCAGGATTTCCTACCGCCTCTTCATCATTGTCACTACGCCGTTTTTCTGCAATCCGCTGTCCACAAAGCGAACGCAGCTTCCATTCGAACAATGCTCTTATTTCATCACACATTTTGTTTCCTTGTTAAAAGTTATTGAAGCGGTTTCACGGATGCTTACCACATCTTTCTTTATGTAGAACAACACTGACTCGTTCACGCCATAATGGCACCACAAAATCAAAATGGGGTGGACAGATGATGCAGGGCTTCGATGATGCACAGCCAAACAGCTCACGAGATTAATCTATACATGCTCTCTTGGTCGATGTCGAGCCGGGGACTAATCACTCGCCTTGTATCAATGTGTCTTCCCGCAATACTGTATGCCATCCTGTTTTATTTTTTGGGGGGAGGGGAGGTGGAAAAAAAACGTGATTCACTGAAGCGGCAATAGTTGAAGCGTGAAGTAGCGAGGGATAACTATATATATTTCTCTTTAATCTTCTTTTCCTTTCAGCATGTCCCATTAGGGGTCTCCACAGCGTGTCATCTTTTTCCATGTAATCCTATTTCCTGCATCTCCCTCTCTAACACCAACTGCCTTCCATGTTTTCCATAACAGAATCAGATTAAGAATCATTTTTAACGGCCAAGTATGTAACAACATACAAGGAATTGGTCTCCGGCAGTCGGTGCCGCTCTCGTATGATATTCAGAACAAAGAACAAACAAACAAGAACAAAGAACAAGGGACATTCAGTCAACTGGAACAATTCCTCATAAGAGTCAAAGATGTGCAACATGCAGAGTCTTCTTCATTTACAGCAGTTAATAGTACGTCAACGCCCCATATTATGCTAAACCTATAGTGCCCACACCCATTTGCGGTCCCCGTTATAAGCCATTGTAATGACAATTGTGCAAAGGGAGCAGTTTAAAGTGATGAATAGTGCGACAGTGACACTAGTGCACACATTTCCATCTCTGTCCTTAATCACCCTTACCTGCTGCACAACCTTTCCATTTATATCCCTTGTCCGACTAACCTGTAAAGATCATTTTCTCTTACTTTTGTGTCCAACCTAGTGGACATGACGTCATATGCTTCTTGTTGAGCCTTCGCCACCTCTACCTTTCCCCTATGTCGCATCTCAATGTATTCCTTTCGCCTACCCTCAGTCTTCTCAGAGTCCCACTTCTTCACTAACTTCTTTCCTTGTATAACTTACTTTGTGGGGTTCCTCCCCTTTTCCCCTTTTCTACCAGAAGACACACCAATTTCTCTTCTGGCTGTCTCTCTGATCACCTTGGCTGTAGTCGTCCAGTCTTCTAGGTGGTCCTTCTGTCCATCGAGACCCTGTCTCACCTCTTTCCAAAAGGCTGCACAACAGCCTTCCTTTCTCAGCTTCCATCACATCGTTCTCTGCTCTACCACTGTCTTATTAATCTTCCTACCCACCACCAGAGTCATCCTAAAAAATTATGCTCACTTATACTTGGCATTGAGTGCGTGATGAGAAAAAAAGGCAGCGTGGCATCATCAGAGGCGGAAGGACGCACACAATTTAATACCACTAAAATTAATAAATTCCACAAAGTATGACTTGAATAAAAAAAACTTTCAATGTTTTGTAAAGTACCAATCAAAGGATTTTTGCCTTTGAGGACTTTTAATAATCATGGGGAAATGTGCAGGTCGATTGTCGTCGAAGTGAGCGATCGCCCGAGTAGTTGACCCATTTTCCTGATGATTCTTTTGACTTAATTCGGAAATGTCATGAAATTTAATCAACACTTTTTTTATTCTGGGTGACTGAATAGTGGATGCCTCCTCCTCTCCGCCGCAAACTGCTCCTGCATTGTCGAGTGTTGTATTGCCTCCAGCCTTTGGCGAGTCCGTCGAAAGATTCTCGTGGTGGTTCCTTAACATGGAAAGATTCTTGTGGTGCTCCAGAACACACTCCTCGATGTCTTCAGCCTTTCCCAGCGAAACAATTTTCTTCTTGAGGTTCAACCTCCACTTCGAACTTCTCAAATGTGTGTGGAGGAGCACCACCAGCAGCAGAAGCATTAAACCATACGCCCGCGTACCTTTTTCATATTTCTCAGCGATTTCTTGTTTTGTTTTGATGGACAAAACAACTCTCGTGGTCTCCTCGCTGGCCACCAATTTCTTGGGGCCCATGGTGAAAAAAGATGACTAAATCTGCAAAGAAGTTGTACAGCGAGTGTGCGCGCGCATATGACAATGGATTTCGGTGACAAAGATACAGGAAGTGCATCACAGGTAAAGATTGATGTCCCATACCTCCAAAAAGAAAAAAAGATTGAGGTGGCTTCCAGCAAATGAAGGGATGTGATGCTAGGACGGGGGGAGCTGCTCTATTGCGCCACACAAACGAAGAGACAGGATGTGTGTCATGGCTGAAGATTGACATCTCTCTTAGCCAATGTAATGCCAGGAAATTGTTCCGACGGTGGGCAATGGGAGAGCTGCTCGGTCGCACGGCTTTCAAACCAAGATATAGTACAGGACAGGATGTTTACATTTGGTGGAATCCAACGCCATATTTTTCCCACTTTCTCATCCTGAATTTCTTTAACTTGAGAAAAATTTACCAGGGAGGCCTTTCGTAACCTGAATCTTTAGTTAGAAGAGACTTTCGCAGTCTACCACCCCCCCCCCACACACACACACACAAAATAAAATTAAAAAATAAACCAGATCGGCACACAGTATTGCGGGAAGACGTATTGATACAAGGTGAGCGATTGGACCCCGGCGCGACATTGACCAATGAGACCATATGTGGATTTATTTCATGAGTTGATTGGCTGCGCATCATCGAAGCCTCATAATGCCACCAAAGCATTGTATTGATAAAAAAGTTTCCTTCAGCGTGCTCAAGAAGAGGAAGAGGAAAGATGATCAGTGAAAAAGTAAAACTTTCGGATATGATCAAAGATGGCATAAGTTACACTTTGTGGCACGCCATTATGACGTGGATGAATCCATGACGCACCACATAAAATGTATAAAACCGCTTCAATCACTTTCAAAAAGGAAGCGAAATGTCTGGTGACTGTGCGAAATAAGAGGATTGTTCTAATGGAAGATGCGTTAGGTTTGTGGATTGCGAATAGCAGGTAAGTGGCTCGGTGACGATGAGGAAGAGGCTGAAGTGCTGATGGACCTCTAAGCTGCAAGAAGGGATGAGGATGAGGTTTTTCAGCAAGCAAAGGTTGATTTGAAATTTTTAAGTGTTAAGCCCTAAGAAGAGTGCTTCTCAATGGTGAGGCTACCTCTGGCGACAACGGTGCTGCTCGTAGTTATGTTGAGGAAGAATTGAGACAAGACATTGACGACAATATGGGATGAGCTGTCAAATTTAGTAATTGTGTTAATGGGGTTATGTCTTTGTACACGGCAATTTTGAAACACAAGGAAAAACAGACAACAGCATGTTTTTCCTTAAACATAAAAACCTCAGTTACACCGTCAGAACTGTTGGATTAAATTGTACATAAAGATAGCTCATATTTGCTCTCTTGTTTTGATTGTAATGCTTGATTCAATTTGATTTGTTTTCGTGAAGAAGCAGGAAGTGACGTAAAGGACAGCGGCGCCCCCTAGTGGACTCATTTGTTTCTATTCGTTTTACCTCCGGGAAGGGAGCTCGTTGTTCCTTCGTGTTAGCCAAAATGCCGGCTCATTGCATTGCTGGACATTGCTTGAACACTCGGGAGAATGGAATTACCATTCATAAGTTTAAAAGAGAGTTTGTTCGTTGTGAAAAATGGATTGCACGGGACGAGAGCTTCGTGGGTTCCAAATAACAGGTAGGTGTGTTTACAGCTACTAAAAAAAATAATAGAATCTTCGGGGCGGACCATGTAATCGGTCTCTCTCATAACGTACCAAAAGATCCGCGGATGAAATGTGTCGATGTGTGCATACAGCTACTAAAAAAAATAATAGTTTGGGGCGGACCACGTAATCGGTCTCTCTCATAACGTAACAGAAGATCCGCGAATGAAATGTGTCGATCTGCGCGTCGCCCAGCCAAGAATGTCTCACTCAGCCTCATCTCGATAGTGTTCATCGCGTACTGCGGCGGCTTTGAACATACCCCTAAAAGCAGCATGACTCGGCTCCTCCTTATATGCCACCACGGCGCAGAAAATCAGCCACACCGGCTGAGGCACCACGTTTGGCGGTCACAGCTTCTGCGAAGGCTGCGCATCAGGCTTTGCGACGGGGGCGGCTCTGAAGAGCCCAGCCGAGAATGCGTTACTCGGTCGCGTGTGTGCATAAACTGTGCTCAACTGTGTTGCTCAGTACTGCGGCGTCTGTGAGCACCCCCCTAAAGCAGCACCGCTCAGCTCTATCATAAGCCAGACCGACAGGCTGCGATGAGCCGCGATGGCTCATCTCCGCCACGGAAGTGGATCGGACGGGGATGCGGTTTGGCCGTGATCGCATATCATCTGAATATGGCTCGAAACAATAGTGTAATATTGCCCCGGTAACTTCACTGGGTTGTGTGGTGTTGTCCTTTTCGAAAAGAGCTTCGCTGTCAGAAGGGGCGTTGGAAAAATCAGAATATCTCTGTTGTTCGGCTTCCATAGTAGCAGGCATGCGCGTTTTGAACGGCAGAAGTGACGATCACATCAAGGACAGAGTACGCAACTAATATGGCGACCACTTGGATGTCGAGGGACACTCAATTGCGCAACTTTGCGCATGGATGACGCACGATCCGCTCACATTTATTTTTTCATATAGAGATTGAAGTGAATACTGTTACATGTATTTTTCATTAAAATATCTATTTTAGAATGTTTATAGGTATGACAGTCCCACTTTAAACAATGTGATGCAACACAGAAGACGTCACAACAGTGAGACGGAGGGGATGTTACAGGGGTGCGTCAGGAAAATTTTGCACTCTGCCCTGAAGACATCACGTTTGCGTTGTTTGTCACAGTTGCTTATGGTTGCTTTATCAGGGTTGCTGTATTTGTTGTGTTGAGGGCTAAGGAAATAAAAAGGATTCATGGAATGTGGCCAGAACGGGCAAGAGATTGTAACTGTACACCTCCCCTACGTTCTCCTTGCTAGCAAAAGTTCCTCTTGTCGTCCTTCCTCGAGTATTGTATCCTCATAAACTTACATCTGCCGCTACTTCATGTTTTTTTCACTTCGCGGGTGGTTCTGGTCCCACTTAACTGTGAATATTCATCCATCCATCCATTTTCTTAGCCACTTATCACAAGGCTCATGGGAGTGCTGAAGGCTATCCCATCTGGCAAACGGCCTTGGGACCCTCGTGAGGAAAAGCGGCTAAGAAGATAGATGTATATATATATATATATGTGTTTGTGTGCGTGTGTGTGTGTGTGTGTGTGTGTGTGTGTGTGTGAAAAATAATGCCTAATCAAAACTGGTCCGCAGTGCAAAATAGAAAATAGGTTGGGGACCACTGCACTAGAGGGTGTTTTTCCTGATGATGGGTGGCATTGAAAGAGTTAAAAACTAGAGCTCTTGAGGAAAACAAAACAAGTTTTGGCCTACCTCTATATTGGTCATTGCGGCCATTGTGTTCATCAAGCTTGTGATCCGGATCTAAAGAGCGAAAACAAACAAATCCCACTCATGGTCAAATACTTGCAAGTGCGAATGCACGCACGCATGCACTCACACACACAATTGACAAGACACTCTTTGGAATGATAAAGAAGCACAACAGAATTTACACTCACATATTAATTAATTAATAAGACGTTAGACCGAAACAGGTGTGTCTGCGCTGGTTACCATATTCAGAAAGTTTCAATTATTTTCTATCATCCCTCACAAAGTTACTTTTCACCTTAAAGTGCCACTGTCATGAAATGCATGATTTTTAATATGTTATTAGTGTAAAAAAATGGCCACCGACATGGACACATGCGTTTTTTCACTACAAAACATGATTTTGACATATACAGCTTTTTGTAACTCCTGTCATGAAAATCCTCTCGAGGGATTTGTTTTCGAGAAGAAGCAGGAAGTGACGTACATGCAGGACCGCCCTCAAGTGGACTCGTTTGTTTCTATTACTTTTACCTCCAGGAAGGTAGCTTGTTGTTCCTTCGTGTTAGCCAAAATGCCGGCTCGTTGCAATGCTGGACATTGCTTGAACACTTGAGAGGATGGATTTACCCTTCATAAGTTTGCAAGAGACCCAGTTCGTTGTAAAGTATGGATTGCACGAGTGCAAAGGACAAGAGCTTCGTGGGTTCCAAATGACAGGTAGGTGTATATACAGCTACAAAAAAAAAAAAAAAACAATAGTTGGGGGGAGGGGGGGGGGCGTAATCCATACATTAGGGTTGCTAAATTGGTCGATGTGCGCATCGGAAGGCTTCCATGCAGCAGCCACTGAAGGACGGCCTCTGGAGGCCTTGTGGATCGCTACCTTCCCGACAAGGCTGAGCTTATTGACAAGGCCGAACCTGCCGCTGGCCTTATCGGCCGGGGTGCCTTGTCACTGCGGTCGCTCATGTCTGCCGCGGAAGTGGGCGTTTATCACTGCCGCAGAGGTGGATAAGGCGGGGAGGTGGTTTGGCCGTGATCCATATGTCCTCTAAATATCGCTTGAAACAATAAGGTAATATTGCCCCGGACATTTCACTCGGTTGTGAGATGTTTTCTTTAAAAAGAGCTTCCGTGTCTGAAGGGGCGTGTCATACAGTAGGGACCACAGCGTGTTTTCAATGGCGAATGTCCGGGGTGACATAACGGACAGTAAATGCAGCCAATATGGCGACCACTTGGATGTCGAATGAGATATGATGATATTTATTTTTTCGTGTAGACATTGAAGTGAATAATCTTGCATGTATTTTTCATTTCAATATCTATTTTAGAATATTTATAGGGATGACACTAGACCTTTAAGCAGTTTATTCCTTTTGTATGACTTTTCAAACTTGCTTGCAAGAAAGTTTTTCAATACCATTGCTTATGTTTCCTGGAACCTTATCAGAAGAGAAGTTGACTAAAATTTGCACTGAGAATATTGTCTTGCAAGAAGACATTAAAAATGGATTAAAACCTGAAATATTATTATATTATTATAATATATATTATAATTATATCAGCTACATCAGTTTGAGGATGTTTTTTCAATAAAGCTTGTTTCAGGGAATTTTCCTGTTTTGAATAAACACACTGTTACGTGTGAATTCAAATCCCCTTGCTCAAACCAGCAAAATATAACAAAGAAGTTGTATTGCGTTTAAGACAATTTAATCACACACTTAACAATACAACACAAAACAATAACAAACAAACACAAAATAGAAGTTCAAAGACCGTTTAGTCTAGCCGAACAACGAATATTCACCAAAGTCGAACAAATGTTCCCAAACAGGCGAATGTTAGTTCCAGCGTATGTCCAAGTAGGCTAATGTTTCCGGAAATGTCCCAAAATAAATGTTGTAGTACCCAAGTACACTTAAAAATGCTGCAAAGCCAATAAAAGACTCAGTCTCCTTTTCAATGGTCGAATAATTTCCTTGGTGTTTATCAAACTTTTTGGAAAAGTAGCACACCGGATGATCAAGACCTGAGTCATCTTCTTGCATCAGAAATACCGCCTCCGCCTACGTCACTTACATCAATTTGCAATTTGAATGCTATCTCAACGTTTGGTGCCTGCAACACTGGAGAATTCATGAGTATGGCTTTGACTCTTTCAAATGCAGCTTGACAACTGCCATCCCACCAAAATCTAACCCTTTTCCCCAAAAGGTAAATGGAAACTGCAAAATTTCCTGAAATACCCTGCCATGCCCAGGAATCTCACGAGTGCTTTCTGATACTGTGGAAGTGGGAAACGTGTATTTGCTTCAACCTTAGCACCAAGTGGTTGTACCAGGCCATGCCCTACAACATGCCCCAAAAATTCAACATGGGCCTTTCCAAACTCGCACTTCGCAAGATTGACAGTTTACCTTCTGACAGTCTCTCGAAGAACTCCCGAATCCTCTTCCGGTGATCATCCCATTCCATGGGGTAAACAATTACATCATCAATGTAGGCCTTGACACCTTCCACACCCAATGTCACGTTGTTGAGGAGCCTTTGGAACGTTGCTGGGGCATTCTTCAAGCTGAACGGAATCATTATGTATTGATACAGTTCATCGAGTGTAGCGAATGCTGCAATCTTCTTCGCAATGTCCGTGAGTGGCACCTGCCAGAAGCCCTTCGGAAGGTCAAACTTACTCACGTACGTAGCTTGACCGACATGATCCACTCTTGGTAGAGGGCAGGAGTCAGTTCATGACAGTGAATTGACAGTGTTCATGTTACCGCAGCAGTGCCAACCACCACCACCATCACTCTTCAGCACAAGTACACAAGGTGAGCTCTACGGACTCTCACTGGATTCAATAATGTCATTGTTCAGCATGTACTGCACCTCGTTCCCGAGAATCTCACTCTTTGCTGGATTCATTCGACATGGGTGTGGTCTCACATATACTATATCATGACCAAACGGGCATGTGCGGCCAGCCACATCAGGAAGTAGGTGCGAAAACTAAAAAATCTGACGTGACATTTCAGCTTTCTGTTCAGCTGACAAATGTGTCATTTTCTCATCAAGGTGAGCTAACACATTAGAATAGCACAACTTTGGTAAAGCATTATCACTTACATCATCAAACTTTACATTGCTAAAAACATAATCAACATTGTCATTGACGTCTGCATCATCATCTGTACAATCAGGAACTGGTTAGAGTGTTGTAGCAATACAACTGACTGGTTTTTACTCTGTCATGATATTTCTTAATCATGTTCACATGACATAGCCTTTTGTGTTTAGGTCGGCCAGGAGTCAGGATAATATAGTCTGTGTCACTGATCTTTTTGTTCCTCAGATATGGACCCTGATATCTAGCTCTGAGCGGTTGGCCAAGAATGGAAAGTAAGACAAATACTTTTTCACCAGGAATGAAACTCCATTCTTTTGACTCTTTTTTTTTTTTTTTTCCATTTTGGCTTGAGAGGTTTTTAGGTTTTGTCTCGCCAACTCACAAGCTTTCGAAAGCCTGTTCCGAAAGGTAGAAACATAGTCCAAAAGGTTTATGTCTGGGTTGTAACTGAGCTATTGCTCTTTCAGATGCTTTCGTGGCCCGTGTACATTGTGACCAAAAACAAGCACGCACAAAGGAACTGAACTTTCCTGAACTGATTCCCTGACAGCAAACAACAACAAATGCACACACTCATCCCAATCTCACTCTGGCTCAAAATAATAATTCTTGATCATATTTTTCAAAGTTTGATGTTACCTCTCGAATGCTCCCTGTGACTCTGGATGATAATCACTGGACTGTTCTACGCCCAACTGATACATAGCTTATTGAAACACCTTGGACATAAAATTTGAGCCCTGATCAAACTGGCCAACTTTTGGCAATACGATGAAGGTTAAAATTTTGATCAAAGCCTTAATAATCACAGGACCAACAATCCTACGGATAGGAATAGCCTCCGGAAATTTGGTAGAAGGAGACATGATAGTGAGAAGATACTGATTACCAGATCAGTGGACCAACACACTCAATTATAATGCAACTGAAAGGTTCCTCGAAAGCTGGTATCGGTTTCAAAGGAGCAGGAGGAATTTCCTGATTTGGTTTGCCAACCACTTGGCATCCATGACAGGTCCTACAAAATTCAGCAACATCTTACCACAAGCTGTACCTAAAGAAATGTGTTAAAATTTTGTTTACCCCGAGATGACCTGCCAAGGGACTTTCATGGACCAATGAAAGTACATGATCACGAAAAGCTTTAAGAACCACAATTTGATGATGTAATTTACATTCATCCTCAGCAGGACAGTCCGGTGACCGATACTTCCTCATCAAAACACCATCTGGGAAGTAATATACTTGATCCTTACAAGCCTCTTCAAAAGAAACAGCATTGGTTGCCGACGTCTGGAGCTGAACATTGTCATTCTATGCACTAATAAGCTGCTTTCTCGACAAAATGTGACCACCACTAATCAAAATTTCAGACTTATCAGTGAGACCTGAAGAGTTACTCCCCTTCGAAGATAAGTCAACAGCCTCAGAGGCAAAAGAATGAACCATAAATGTATCTGAAAAATGACAAATGGAATCATTACGCAAAGAAGTATCGGAAGAAATGTCTTGACATCAAACGATTCACAGCAATAGATGGAAAAATACCCGGAAAGTCATCTTCTTTTCTTTTCGGCATGTCCCGTTAGGGGTCGCCACAGCGTGTCATCTTTTTCCATCTTAGCCTATCTCGTGCATCCTCCTCTCTAACAGGGGTTAGAGGGCTTCCTCTCGCTCTTTTGCCTGGCAGCTCCATCCTCAGCACCCTTCTACCAATATATTCACGCTCTTTTTAACAAATTATTTGTGTTATACAACTGAAAACAAGTATTTGAATTGTTTGCAATTATAGAGGACAAACATTTCCTATCATGGTTCACCAGGTTTGCACACAATGCAGGAGGGATTTTGGCACACTCCTCCACACAGATCTTCTTTAGATCAGACAGGTTTCTGGGCTGTCGCTGAGAAACACATAGTTTCAGCTCCCTCCAAAGATTTTCAACTGGGTTTAGGTCTGGAGACTGGCTGGGCCACGCCAGAACCATGATATGCTTCTTACGGAGCCACTCCTTGGTTTTCCTAGCTGTGTGCTTCTGGGCATTGTCATGTTGAACGACCCAGCCACGACCTATCTTCAATGCTCTGACTGAGGGAAAGAGGTTGTTCCCCAAAATTTCACAATACATGGCCACGTTCATCCTCTCCTTAATACAGTGCAGTCGTCCTGTCCCATGTGCAGAAAAACACCCCCAAAGGTTGATGCGACCACCCCCATGATTCACAGTACAGATGGTGTTCTTTGGATGGAACTCATCATTTGTCTTCCTCCAAACACGGTTAGTGGAATTATGACAAAAAAAAGTTACATTTTGGTCTCATCTGACCACAAAACCTTCTCCCATGACTCCTCTGTATCATCCAAATGATCAATGGCAAACTTAAGACGGGCCCTGACATGTGCTGGTTTAAGCAGGGGAACCTTTCGTGCCATGCATGATTTCAAACTATGACGTCTTAATGTATTACCAACAGTGACCTTGGAAATGGTCGTCCCAGCTCTTTTCATGTCATTGACCAAGTCCTGTCATGTAGCCCTGGGCTGATTCTTCACCTTTCTAAGGATCATTGAGACCCCACAAGGTGATATCTTTGGGCTCCACTCCGATTGAGATTGACCGTCATGTTTAGCTTTTTCCATTTTTTAATGATTGCTCCAACAGTGGACCTTTTCTCACCAAGCTGCTTGGCAATTTCTCCGTAGTACTTTCCAGCAGTGTGGAGTTGTACAATTTTCGCCCCCGGCACTGCTAACCTGCAGGGCGTCGGTGGAAATTCAGCTACTGTGGGTCGAAGACAAAGAAGAGGAGGAACCGGATCCGTCGTCAGAAGAAAAATAGGAATGCACAGATCCTACAACTGAGTGTTGGGACATTGAATGTTGGGACTATGACAGGAAAAGCCCAGGAGTTTGTTGACATGATGATTAGGAGAAAGGTTGATGTACTGTGCATCCAAGAGAGCAGGTGGAAAGGTAGTAAGGCGAGAAGTTTAGGAGCAGGCTTTAAATTATTCTACCACGGAGTAGATGGGAAGAGAAATGGAGTAGGGGTTATTTTAAAGGAAGAGCTGGCTAAGAATGTCTTGAAGGTGAAAAGAGTATCAGATCGAGTGATGAGACTAAAATTTGAAATTGAGGGTGTTATGTATAACGTGGTTAGCGGCTATGCCCCACAGGTAGGATGTGACCTAGAGTTGAAAGAGAAATTCTGAAAGGAACTAGATTAAGTAGTTCTGAGCATCCCAGACAGCGAGAGAGTTGTGATTGGTGCAGATTGTAATGGACATATTGGTAAAGGAAACAGGGGCGATGAAGAAGTGATGGGTAAGTACGGCATCCAGGAAAGGAACTTTGAAGGGCAGATGGTGGTGGACTTTGCAAAAAGGATGGAGATGACTGTAGTGAACACTTATTTCCAGAAGAGGGAGGAACATATAGTGACCTACAAGAGCGGAGGTAGAACCACGCAGGTAGATTATATTTTGTGCAGACGATGTAATCTGAAGGAGGTTACTGACTGTAAAGTAGTGGTAGGGGAGAGTGTAGCTCGACAGCATAGGATGGTAGTATGTAGGATGACTCTGGTGGAGGGTAGGAAGACAAAGGTAGAGCAGAGAACCAAGTGGTGGAAGCTGAGAAAGGAAGAATGTTGTGCGGCCTTTCGGAAAGAGGTAAGACAGGCTCTCGATGGACAGCAGAAGCTCCCGGAAGACTGGACAACGACAGCCAAGGTAATCAGAGAGACAGGCAGGAGAGTACTTCGTGTGTCTTTTGGTAGGAAAGGGGAGAAGGAGACTTGGTGGTGGAACCCCAAAATACAGGGAGTCATACAAGGAAAGAGATTAGCGAAGAAGAAGTGGGATACTGAGAGGAATGAGGAGAGGCGAAAGGAGTACATCGAGATGTGACTTTGGGCAAAGGTAGAGGTGGCAAAGGCTAAAGAAGAGGCATATGAAGACATGTACACCAGGTTGGACACGAAAGAAGGAGAAAAGGATCTCTACAGGTTGGCCAGACAGAGGTATAGAGATGGGAAGGATGTGCAGCAGGTCAGGGTGATTAATGATAGAGATGGAAATGTGTTGACTGGTGCCAGTAGTGTGCTAAATAGATGGAAAGAATACTTTGAGAAGTTGATGAATGAAGAAAAAGAGAGAGAAGGAAGAGTTGAAGAAGCAAGTGTGAAGGACCAGGAAGTGGCAATGATTAGTAAAGGGGAAGTCAGAAAGGCACTCCAAAGGATGAAAAATGGAAAGGCAGTTGGTCCTGATGACATACCGGTGGAGGTATGGAAGCAATTCGGAGAGGTGGCTGTGGAGTTTTTGACCAACTTATTCAACAGAATACTAGCGGGCGAAAAGATGCCTGAAGAATGGAGGGAAAGTGTTCTAGTTCCCATTTTTAAGAACAAAGGGGATGTTCAGAGTTGTGGGAACTATAGAGGAATAAAGTTGATGAGCCACACAATGACGTTATGGTAAAGAGTAGTGGAGGGTACACTCAGGACAGAAGTAAGTATCTGCGAGCAACAGTATGGTTTCATGCCTAGAAAGAGTACCACAGATGCATTATTTGCCTTGAGGATGCTAGTGGAAAAGTACAGAGAAGGCTGACAGATGAGGTTACACTGGAATCCCCTTGGACCATGATGTTCGCAGATGATATT
The DNA here is from genome assembly GCF_019802595.1 of Syngnathoides biaculeatus. Taxonomy (NCBI): domain Eukaryota; kingdom Metazoa; phylum Chordata; class Actinopteri; order Syngnathiformes; family Syngnathidae; genus Syngnathoides; species Syngnathoides biaculeatus. Next base: position 460,600 of record NC_084653.1, read on the forward strand.
GTGATATGCAGTGAAAGCAGGGAGCATGCAGAGGAACAATTAGAAAGATGGAGACATGCACTGGAAAGGAGAGGAAAGAAGATGAGCCGAAGTAAAACAGAATATATGTGCTTGAATGAGAAAAGTGGAGGGGGAAGAGTGAGGCTACAGGGAGAAGAGATAGCGAGGGTAGACGACTTCTAATATTTAGGGTCAACAATCCATAGCAATGGTGAGTGTGGTAAGGAAGTGAAGAAACGGGTCCAAGCAGGTTGGAACAGCTGGCGAAAGGTGTCTGGTGTGTTATGTGACAGAAGCGTCTCTGCTCGGATGAAGGGCAAAGTTTACAAAACAGTGGTGAGGCCGGCCATGATGTACGGATTAGAGACGGTGGCACTGAAGAAACAACAGGTAGCAGAACTGGAGGTGGCAGAAATGAAGATGTTGAGGTTCTCGCTCGGAGTAAGCAGATTGGATAGGATTAGAAATGAGCTCATTCGAGGGACAGCCAAAGTTGGATGTTTTGCTGACAAGGTTCGAGAGAGCAGACTTTGATGGTTTGGACATGTTCAGAGGCGAGAGAGTGAGTATATTGGTGGTCGGGTGCTGAGGATGGAGCTGCCAGGCAAAAGGGCGAGAGGAAGACCAAAGAGAAGGTTTATGGATGTGGTGAGGGAAGACATTAGGGCAGTTGTGGTTAGAGAGGAAGATGCAGGAGATAGGCTAAGATGGCAAAGGATGACACGCTGTGGCGACCCCTAATGGGACAAGCTGAAAGGAAAAGAAGAAGAAGGAGTTGTACAATTTTGTTTCTTGTGTCTTTGGACAGTTCTTTGTTCTTGGCCATGTTACAAGTTTGAGTCTCACTGATTATATGGTGTGGACAGGTGTTTTATGCAGCTAACGACCTCACACAGGTGCATCTGATTCAGCATAATACATGGAGTGGAGTCGGACTTTTAAAGGCGGAGGGTCAGAATTCTAGCTGATAGACAGGTGTTCAAATTCTTATTTGCAGCTGTATTACACAAACAAATCGTTAAAAAAAATCATACATTGTGATTTCTGGATTTTTCTTTTTAGATTATCTCTCTCACAGTGGAAATGCACCTACGATGAAAATTTCAGACCCCTCCATGATTTCTAAATTGGAGAACTTGCAATATAGCAGGATGTTCAAATACTTATTTTCTTCACTCTATATTGTGTTTTATTTTGGCTAATCTTCATTCCTCTCCTTTCTGGTGAATGCCTTCACCTTTCTAATTGTTCCTCCACCTGATCCCTGTGTTCACTGCATATCACAATATCATCTGCAAACATCATGGTCCAAGGGGATTCCAGTCTAATCTCATCTATCAACCTATCCATTACCACAGCAAACAGGAAGGGGCTCAGAGCTGATTCCTGATTCAATCCCACCGCCACCTTAAATTCTTCCGTCACACCTAAGGTACACCTCACCATTGTTCTGCTGCCTTCATCCATGTCCTGTATTATTCTAACACATTTCTCCGCCACACCAGACTTGCACATGCAGTGCCACAGTTCCTCTCTTGGTACTCTGTCATAGGCTTTCTCTAGATCCACAAAGACACAATGTAGCTCCTTCTGACCTTCTCTGTACTTTTCCACTGGCATCCTCGAGGTAAATAAAGCATCTGTGGTACTCTTTATAGGCATGAAACCATGCTGTTGCTCGCAAATACTTACTTCTATCCTGAGTCTAGCCTCCACTACTCTTCCCCATAACTTCGTTGTGTGACTCATCAACTTTATTCCTCTATAGTTCCCATAGGTCTGAACATTGCCTTTGTATGCAGCCCTATGGGGGTAGAAGCCAGTGCAATCTGTAGGCCGGTCCCAAGCCCGGATAATGCATAGGGTTGCGTCAGGAAGGGCATCCGGCGTAGAAACTGTGCCAAAACAAATATAAGTGTTCATACATACTGTTTTTGTGACTTTCCAATACTGTCACTGGTTTGGTTCATTTAGGTTCCAGATTAACTAACTCCAGATTTCATCTGTTGCCAATTTTGGTCAATGCTGGGACCCTACACCGCAACCGAGACATACACAGCCATTGCCGCACCTGTCAGGTCCGCTAACTTATGTATCCTGACCGGTGGCCCCTTCCTGTGTGTTGTATGTGTGTTGATGTATTACAGCAAGTATTGATAAAGGAAGGCTGAAATATGTCAGCAGCTGTACCTTGTCCACAAATAAGCAACTGCCTGTTTTTGGCCCCAAGGCACTGCAAAATCATTCCTTTATTTTCCAAGATGCTTATCCTCACGAAGGTCTCAGGAGTCCTGGAGTCTATCTCAGCTATTCACGGACAGGAGCAGTGATACACTTTCAACTAGTTGCCAGGCAATTACAGGGCACACGGAGTCAGAAAACAGTCCCACTCAAAATCGCACCTCGGGGCATTTATAGGATTATTAACCTCTCTTCTCATACTCAAACATGACAAATAAATGCTTGTAAAATTTGTTTGTCTGGGTACATTTCTTCCTCAGGACATGACATTGATTGAATGAACTCTTCATATTGACGCCTGAAATTGAATTAATGGGATTCAGAGTTATTAGAGTTTGTCTGACAGTTTATCTCTGTGGCTGACTGTCAACTAATTTATCATACCACATGGGTTTTCTCCAGTAAGATGCCGTGACAACCAATGTTGGACGAGATTGACGTGTTGCGCTTTAAAGGGTATTGAAAGTGTTCAAATCGCCTTTCGCTGATATTATACAGTTTTTTAAAGATGAATTTGAATCTGAAATCAGACACGAGGGAAACATTTGGATATATCGATTATCGGCAAAAATTGATCGCACATTGATGAATTCCCTGAGACAACCCAAGAGCACAGCGGGAAATTCCAGAGAAGATTCATGACATCACATCGGGCAAAAAAAACACAGCTGGAGTGCAAGATCCATTTGATAACAATGATGAATTTTCCGATAAATCGAGTGACGAACGAGATTCTGAAGGGTCCATGAAGATGGTGAAGAATAGGAAGTATATAGTGCCATGTGAAAGTATCCGGCCCGCTTGAACTTTTCAACCTTTCGCCACATTTCAGGCTTCAAACAAGGATTTGAAGGAATGAGCAGTCACCTTATTATGATGGAGGGGTTTGTGTGTCCTGATGTACGGAGGAGCTAAATTGTCTGGGGCTTTATGCCCATAGTCGGGTCACCCATGGCAAAAAGGTCTTAGGTGAGGGATGAAACAAAGTACGACTCCAAAACCCCGATGATGAGTACAAATATTGGATCTTGTTTCCATTGCCTGGACGCAGGTCACCTGGGCCCCCCCTCTGAAGCCAGACCTGGAGGTGGGGCTTGAAGGCGAGCGCCTGGTGGCCAGGCTGGCACCCATGGGGCTCGGCTGGGCACAACCTGAAAGGGTACCCACCCTTTTTGGAGTCCTTAGAGGGAGTGCTGGAGAGCGCTCCCTGTGGGGACTCCATCATTCGTCTGGGGGACTTCAATGACCACGTGGGCAATGACACTGAGACCTGGAGGGACGTGATTGGGAAGAACACCACCCCCCCCCTCCCCCCGATCAGAACCCAAGTGGTGTTCTGTTACTGGACTTCTGTGCTCATAACGGATTGTACATAAAGTACACCATCTTCAGGCATCAGGGTATCTACATGTGCACTTGGCATCAAGACATCAACAGTGACGGATGCCGTCAAGCTGAACGAGTCCTGTAGGACCCTAACCCTAACCCTAGGTACTGGCTAAACGGAATGCAGCTTCGGTGGTGACCGAGGCAAAAACGCATGGGAGGAGTTCAGTGACCCAATGGAGAACGACTTCAAGACGGCTTCAAGGAAATTGTGACTGGGTACAGAAAAATTTGCCCTCTGTGTTGTCACAAACCTGACCCACTGTCTTCTGAGGCTTGGATCTTTGGAAAATAATGTAAACTGTGACCAGAATAACTCGAATTACTACAAAACTGAACCACACACTTCTTCACCATTGATACTGATTGACTTTACTTTAAAATCACTGAGGAATTCTCAAAACAAATGGGTTTTTTTCTTCGACGACAACAAGCAATGGTGCAAGTGATAATGCGATTCCACAAATACAAGTCGGCTAGGTGTGACATCAGAGGTAAAAAAAAAAAACCCGGAAGGAGGCGTTCTGCCATGTCCGTCAAAATCGATAAAAGTTTGGGTATCTTTATTAAAAAATACTTGTATTTTTCAGTAACAACATCGAACAAAATGTGTATTTTATGGTACAGTTGAACATAGACTTTTGACCAGACAAGATAACGTCACTCAAAAATGTACGTTCCTTAAACTAACTGTTGTTGACTTCTTGTAAATACTTGCTATGATGCTCAATATTTTTCATACTTTCATCAAGGTGCAAATGTATCATTTGTGACTTTTTAAGTTTTTCCCCTGAATACAAATGCAGGTGTGAAAGCTTACCTCTTCCACTGCCCACTGAACTTCTTCCTCCGACACCTTTGAGTCTTGAGCAGCCATTTTTTCGCCTAACTAAAGAAGTAACATACAATCTATATTTAGGACTCAGAAATAGGGCAATTACTGCATATAAAAACATTACAAAACAACATATGAGTAACAACAACAATCCGTTGTTGGCTGGACAGAATATCTGTGCTCTAAAGGGCTGCACATAAAATGTTTTTCCTTGACAACAACTAATACCTCAGGTGAGCAATTGTGCCAATAGATCTATTAAAAAAAAAAAAAAAGAAAAAAAAAGAAAATGAACCATCATTCTGTACATCGATGCATCCGTTTTCTATCCATCGCGTCTTGTTTAGGGTGCAGATCTCTCAACCTTCCCGTTAACATAAAACACGACAAGATGGCATTTTGGCTTTATTGTCAACACTTACAGCTGTAACATTTGATACAGTTGACCAAGATCTACTTCTTATTTTCCTTTCGGCTTGTCCCGATTAGGGGTCGCCACAACGTGTCATCTATTTCCATCTAAGCATAGCTCCTGCATCTCCCGCTCTAACACCAACTGCCCTCATGTCTTCCCTCACAACATCCACCAAGCTTCTATTTGGTCTTCCTCGCTCTTTTGCCTGGAGCTCCATCTTCAGGACCCTTCTACCAATATATTCACTCTCTTGCCTCTGGACATGTCCAAACCATCGAAGTCTGCTCTCTTGAACCTTGTCTCCAAAACATCTAACTTTGGCTGTCCATTTTAAGGGCCTCATTTCTAATCCTATCTAACCTGCTCACTCCTAGAAAGAACCTCAACATCTCTGCTTCCTGTTGTCTCTTCAGCGCCACAGTCTCTAATCCATACATCATGGTCGACCTCACCACTGTTTTATGAACTTTGCCCTTCAACCTAGCGGATATTCTTCTGCCACATAGAACACCAGACACCTTCCCCCAACTGTTCCAACCCGCTTGGAACTGTTTCTTCACTTCCTTACCACACACACCATTGCTCTGGATTGTTGACCCTAAATATTAGAAGTCGTCTACCCTCGCTATCTCCCCATAGCTTCACTCTTCCTCCTTCACCCCTCTCATCCACACATATATTCTGTTTTACTTCTGCTAATCTTCTAACCTCTCCTTTTCAGTGCATGCCTTCATCTTTCTAATTGTTACTCCACCTGCTCTCTGTTTTCACTGCATATCACAATATCATCTGCGAACATAGTCTAACCTAATCTGTCAGCCAATCCATTACAACTGCAAACAGGAAGGGAATCAGAGCTGACCCCTGATGCAGTCCCACCTCCACCTTAAATACTTCTGTCATGCCTATGGCACACCTCACCACTGTTCTGCTCCCATCATACATGTCCTGTACTATTCTAACATATTTCTCCGCCACACCAGACTTACGCATACATTATCCCAGTTCCTCACTTAGTACTCTGTCATAGGCTTTTTCTAGATCCACAAAGACACAATGTAGCTCCTTCTGACCTTCTCTGTGCTTTTCGACAAGCATCGTCAAGGGAAATAACGCATCTGTGGTAGTATTTCTAGGCATGAAACCCTACTGTTGCTCTGAGATACTTCTGTCCTGAGTCTAGCCTCCACTACTCTTTCCCATAACTTAATTCTGAGGCTCATCAACTTTATTCCTCTATAGTTCCCACAGCTCTGGACATTGCCCATGTTCTTAAAAATAGGAACTAGCACACTTTTCTTCCATTCTTCAGGCATCTTCTCAACCGCTAGTATTCTGTTGAATAAGTTGGTCAAAAATTCCACAGCCACCACTCCAAATTGTTTCCATACCTCCACAGGTATATCATCCGCACCAACTGTTGTTCCATTTTTCATCCTTTGAAGTGCCTTTCTAACTTCCCCCTTACTAATCATTGCCACTTCCTGATCCTTCACACTTGGCAACCTGTCGTGATCCTTTTGGCCTTCTTTCATGTCCAACCTGGTGTACATGTCATATGCCTCTTGTTTAGCCTTCGCCACCTCTACCTTCGCCCTACATCGCATCTCAATGTATTCCTTTCGCCTCTCCTCAGTCCTCTCACTATCCCACTAATGTCTTTGCTTGTATACTTCCTGTATTTTGGGACTCCACCACCAGGTCTCCTACCCTTTCCTACCAGAAGACACACCAAGCACTCTCCTGCCTGTCTCTCTGATCACCTTGGCTGTAGTTGTCCAGTCTTCTGGGAGCTCCTCCTGTCCATCGAGAGCCTGTGTCACGTCTTTCCAAAAGGCGGCACAACATTCTTCCTTTCTCAGCTTCCACCACATGGTTCTCTGCTCTACCTTTGTCTACTTAATCTTCCGACCCACTACCAGAGTCATCGTAATCACCACCATCCTATGTAGTCGAGCTACACTCTCCCCTACCACGATCTTACAGTCAGTAACCTCCTTCAGATTACATCGCCTGCACAAAATATCCACCTGCACGCTTCTACCTGTGCTCACGAAGGTCACTCTATGTTCCTGCCTCTTCTGGAAAACAAGTGTTCACTCCAGCCAATTCCATAGTTTTTGCAAAGTCCACCACCATCTGTCCCTCAAAGTTCCTTTCCTGGATGCCGTACTTACCCATCACTTCTTCATCGCCCCTGTTTCCTTGACCAATATGTCCATTACAATCTGCACCAATCACAACTCTCTCGCTCTCTGGCATGCTCAGAACTACTTCATCTAGTTCCTTCCAGAATTTCTCTTTCAACTGTAGGTCACATCCTACCTGTGGGGCATAGCCGCTAACCACACGATACATAACACCCTCAATTTCAAATTTTAGTCTCATCACTCGATCTGATACTCTTTTCACCTCCAAGACATTCTTAGCCAGGTCTTCCTTTAAAATAACCCATACTCCATTTCTCTTCCCATCTATTCCAAGGTAAAGTAATTTAAAGTGTGCTCCTAAACTTCCAGCCTTACGAACTTTCCACTTGCTCTCCTGGATGCACAATATATCAACCTTTCTCCTAATTGTCATGTCAACCAACTCCTGAGCTTTTCCTGTCATAGTGCCAACATTTAAAGTCCCTACACTCAGTTCTAGTGTCTGTGCATTCCTCTTTTTCTGCCAATGAATCCGCTTTCCTCCTCTTTGTCTTTGACCCACAGCAGCTGAATTTCCACCAATGCCCTGCAGGTTAACGGTGCCAGGGGTGGGCGTTGTTAATCCGGGGCCACGACCGATCCAGTATTATACTCTTGAGATGAATGCTCATATTTCTTTGCCACAGTTTTATGCCGGATGCCCTTCTTGATGCAACCCTCTGCGGCCTACAGATTCCACTGGCTTGTGCCCCCATAGGGCTGCATTAGGAGGGAGAGCAGATTACCTGGTATAAACAAGTTGATGCAGGGCTGGTGAGGCTGGTTGCTTGGTGGAGAACAGCTGCTGCAAGGGCAATCCAGTCCAGTAACCAAGTGGAGGGCAGTAGCCTTGTGGAGGTCGGTAGCCTGGTGGAGGAAAATCCTGCAGGGTTGGTGGAAGCTGGTAGCACGTAGGGTACCTGCTTTAGGTCTGAAAGAGGCTGGAAGACTGCAGGAGGTCAGGGCTGCAGGGCTAGTGGAGGCTAGTGGCCTGGTGTAGATAGGCTGCTGCAGGGTTGAAGGTGGCCTGTTGCCTGTTATAGACCATCTTCAGGGCTGGTAGGATGGTGGAGGCCAGATGCTGCAGGGTAGGTGGAATTTGTTACCTATAGACTAGCTATTGCAGGGGAGGTGGGGCTCATCGCCAGCTACTGGTGGTCTAGTAGAAACTACCTCCTGCAGGGGGGTAAGCAGTTTGCTGCTGTAGGACAAGTGAGTTCCAGAAATGGTCCAGGCTTCAAACAAGCCTGATGCAAATCAACCTCAGAAGTCTTGAGATAATCTGATCCAAAAGAATCGAAAAGATGCGTCCCAGAGATCTCATAGTAGTAATTTGCAAGATAGCTCACATTCAAACCATTATTTGAAATATGATGACTTAAAGACAAAAAAAACTATTTCACGGATCCCACAGATCTCAGATACAAAGTTTACTAATTACTACATTATATTTAGTCCTGTTTTTCTTTTTTTTTTTTTTTTTTTTTTTTTTTTTTTTTTTTAAACCAACCTGATCTTGTTTGGATTGTTTGCTGAATCCAAATCGCCTGGAAAAAAAAGGAAATACTGTAAATAGATGCTCTTTCAGTCGATGGAGAAAAATGTTTTGACATTTAAAATTGTATTCATCAAGCTTGAGGAATAGAAACTAAAAATAAAAGGAATACTGATTAAAAGTGTTAGAAATTCTCAGGTTACCTTTCTGCGATTAAGGTTCATATTGCGCCACTTAATTTATTAGACATGCTTACTTACTCAAGGCCTATAGGCTGCTCAGAGTGTTTGTATTTTTAAACTCAAAGTCAAAAGATTCCTTTTAAATGAATTCAAGTTCATCCTCATTTCTCAATACTGGTGACAGAGCAGCCAACCTATTGAGTAAAAATTCACTCCCTCAACAATTCCATATGTTCAAAATGTTTTACAACATTTCAATGCAACAACCATATAATAATTGTTAATAAATGATAGCTTTTTTGTTGACATTTTAACATTTTTACATTAACCTCGTAATGGTGGATGCAGTTGCAGCCTGAATCAGAGTACCAGTATTTGAGATTTTGAAGTTCCATGAAAAATATGTCGATGGATAAATTAACCTTTGCCAATTTTGTTTGCAGATTGACAGACTTGGAAAGTTTGCATAGATAGCAGTTTCGGTTTTCATTTTGTGCAATGCAGTTCTTGTACATGGAAAACAAGTGCATGTCAAAAGAAGCATGTAATAATACGGCGGCGCACACGAGTGCAGAGGTTTTCAGCTCTGAATTTTGGTGCTTTTCTTTTTTATTATTTTGGCGCTATTTGTAGATTTCTGTAAAGCCACGGTCACAGATAGCTTCCAGGACCCAATTGATCTGGGACTGAAGTATAATGTATCAATCACAAAAGCATATCAAAAGAAAAACGATATTCCGGAGGACATCACGAGACGAAAGGGATATCCGTGGCTAGCCGGTCTAAACTACCGACTGAGAAGGCGGAGGGAGCGCAACTCAAAGTGAGGATGTCGGTCGGGCCTGGCTACTAAGCTAAGGAAGCAATCTTACAGACCAGCGCTTCCAAGCATCTTTATGACAAACGCAAGATCCGTTTCCCACAAAATGGACAAATTGGAATTACAACTAGCCACGAGCAGCTTTGTCCGGAAGTGCAGTGTTATTTTCATCATGGAGACGTGGCAATAGCCGCAAAACCCCAATGCTGCAGTTTCACTAGTGGACCGTACGCTACATCGACAGGACAAAACCAAAGTCACCGGTAAGACCTGAGGAGGAGAGCTTTGTGTTTATGTGCACAAAGACTGGTGTTCTAACAGCAGGATCATCTACACCTACTGCTCTCCTGATTTAGAGGTCCTCATGCAGACCCTTTTATCAATCAAGGGAGCAAACCGTAGTCATTGTAGTAGCTGTCTATATCCCGCCGGATGCTAACATTAACACAGCACTTTGCCGTCTGCTCGTAACTGTAAACAAACAGCAGCTCGCCCACACCCAGTATTTATTGATGCTGGTGACTTCAATCAAGCATTTTTAAAGAGTGTTTTACCCAAATGTGTCCAGTATGTCAAGTGTCCCACCAGAGGAGACAAAACCCTGGACCTGTTTACTCCAATATTAAACGTGTATCCAGGGCAACCCCCCTACCCCATCTTGCTGGATCTGATCATGTTTGCGTCACCCTTATGCCCACATACATCCCCCTACAAAAACAAACAAGGCCTCAAACAAAGACAATTACAACCTTGGAATGCACTCTCTCAGCTGCAGGACTGTTTTCCAAGCACTGTTTAGTCATTAGTCATTCAGGGTTTTTTCCCCAACCAAAAACCCTGAATGACCAGAGACAAAGGCACTCCTGAGAAGCCACAAAACTACCTCCAAGTCAGGGGACAAGGCACAGTAAAACGCTACCAGAGCTGACTTAGAGAAATCAGAGTGGCCAAGGCAGCCTACAAAAGAAATATTAAGGAGTGCTTCACAGAATATAACTAAAAAAAAAAGATGTGGGATGGATTATAACATCACAAACTGCAACAACAATTACCAAATGTGTGCTGGAAATACAGACACCTCACTGGCAGAGGAACTAAACCGTTTTGTTTCTTTGCCCGTTTTGAGACGGAAAGATCAAATTCAGGCTCATCACAACTACCTCCTATAAGCAGCACACTGACACTTCAGGAACATGATGTGAGATGGGTGCTTGGGACTGTAAACACCAGGAAAGCTGCTGGCCCAGATGGAGTGCCGGGGAAGGTACTGAAAGCCTGTGCTGATCAGCTGACCAGTATTTTCATAAAAATCTTCAACATCTACTTGCAAGAATCAACCTTTCCCTTCTGCCTGAAATCTACAACAATCATTCCCATCCCCAAAAATCTGCCATTGACAGTCTAAATGATTACAGGTCTGTAGCACTTACGCCGCTGATCATGAAGTGCTTTGAGAGTCTAGTTGCAAGCTACATAACTCACTCCCTCCCTCACTCGACCCTTACCAGTTTGCCTACAGAGGAAACCGGTCCATCGAGGATGCTATCGCAACAGCTCTCCACACTGCACTGATCCACCTGGAATGCCAAGGGAACTACGCATGGATGCTTTTCATAGACTTTAGCTCAGCCGTTAATGCCATCATCGCTGGTATTTTGGTTGACAAACTCTCTCTCCTTGGACTATCTCCTTCCATCTGCTGCTGGATTAAAGACTTTCTCACAAACCATCCACAGTCTGTCAGACTTGGCCCACACTGCTCTTCCTCAATCACCCTCAAGTTTGTTTAATGAGATCTCTCCTATACTCTCTGTACATATATGACTGCATACCAGCCCATCCCAGTAACTCCATCCATCATCAAGTTTGCTGATGATACCACCATGATCAGGCTCATCTTAAAAGGAGATGAGTCTGCCTACAATAATAGAAATCCTCCTGGACTTCCCGAAGTGCAGCATGGACCCAGTCACCCTGCTCATCAGTGGGTAGTGTGTGGAGAGGTTCCACTCCTTAAGATTTCTGGGGGTCAACATCACAGACAAACTCACCTGGACCGTAAATACCATAGCGGTGGTGAAAAAGGCTCTGCATCGACTCCACTTCCTGAGAATACTCAGGAAGAACAATTTGGAAGCAAAGCTGCTGCTGCTGGCTTTCTACCGAGAGCATTTTCACATACTGCATCATAGTGTGGTTTACTGGACGCACAGAGAGAGGATATTGAACTGTTCTGTTGTCTTATGTATTTACAGGTACCTACGTCAAGCGAGATTCTGTATTGTTGAAGAAATAAAGCCCTTGAGTTTTGAGACAGACTTTTATATAATTATCTATATACAGAATCAACATGATTGACATCAGATGTCCCACACCACAGTGTGAAGTCACATGGCCCTCAACCACAGCTCCCGAAGTTCTTCTCAAACTCTTTTGACATTCACAAGAGGACTGATCATCCACCTAACCCTACGAAAGCGCCCACAGTCACAGGGCCAAACCCGAGAAGGTGAAACCCCGAGTCATGTCTGCATCTGGAACAATTGAAGAATGGACATTTTTCACCCAACGATGGTCAGAATATAAACAAGCCATACGCCTCACTGGCCAGGACATCCTCTTCTAAATCCTCGAATGCTGCGATGAGGCCCTCCACAAAGATTTATCCAGGAGCTTCAACAAGCTCACACCATATGATGAGACCACTTTTCTTGGCCACATCAAGTCCCTGGCAGTCCGTTAAGAGAATGTGATGGTGGCCCGACTACGACTTCAGCAAATGTGGCAGGACAGAGAAGAACCAGCGAGAACCTTCTCTGGACGTATTAAAGGCCAAGCAAATGTGCGTCAGTTCAACATCTCATGTGAGTGTGGAGCTCAGCTATCACATAGCAATCAAGTCATCAGAGACACCCTCATAGTCGGCCTTGCAGATGATGATATCCGCCTCGACGTGCTTGGCCAGGCCAATCAAGAGATATCCCTCGATGAAACCAGCTGCTTCATTGGAGCCAAAGAAAGTGGGAGGCATTAAGCAGGACGAATCAATTCCAATCCCACAGCTGTGCCCATGGCGATGGATAACCCACGCAGCACATACAGGCAGATGGAGAGAAAACTTCAGGGCCGACCTCCAGACAGAAAAATGAACACTCAAACACAACCATGCGGCTACGGTGGCAAAGAAGAACACAGCAGCAGGAAGCAAGACCGGACGAATCATTGCTCAGCCTTCAACCATACTTGCGCCAACTGCAATATCCCACACCATTTCGAAAGTGTCTGCCGTAAACCAAGACAGAGACTGCACACTAATCAAAATAACTCTGCAACGCCAGTCTTCAAGGTCCCCTGCTCAAATCAACAACTGCCCAACACAATCATAATAGACCACTATGTGTATGATTCCCTGTGTGACATGTGGGAAAAGCGTGCATCTGCACCTCAATCGATTATCAATGTCAAGATTCAGGCCCTCCCATCAGATGCCAAAGATCCATGGAGGCCTGAAGGGATCTAGGCATTGTAACCCACTCATTTCCTTCCATTGAGTCAGTCATAACAGACTCTTCTGCCCCCGCACAGTGACACGGACAATAGCACTGATGAAGACTGTTGCAACTGTCCTCTCTGCCAAACCCCACACCCTCTCCCTAAATCCCTACTCTTTCCAGCCACTGAAGAGAACAGATAAAAACTAGAGCAATGGCTGTTAGACTACTTTAAAAGTAGCACATTCAACATCTGTGAACATCAAAAGCTGCCCATGATGTCAGGACCCCCCATGAGACTTATTGTAGACACAGATGCCACACTTATAGCACACCACATACCAATCCCAGTACCTGACCACTGGCAAAAACAGGTGAAGGCCGGCGTTGATCAGGTTTTTCAGCTTGGTGTCATAGAGCCTGCCCCAATCGGAACCCAAGTTTCACAGTGTCATCGAATGGTCATTTGCGCAAAGAAATCTGGTAAACCTCTGCGGACTGATGACTTCCATGCTTTGAATCGCTATGCGACAAGAGCGACACACCACACCCAATTGCCGTTCCACCAAGCCTACATGATCTCACGGAACACAAGGAAAAGCATTTTTGATGCCTGGAACGGCTACCATAGCATCATACTCGACCCTAAAGACAGGCGCATGACAACCATCACACCCTGGGGCCGGTACAGGTATTGAGTGTGCCCTCAGGGATACGCACCATTTGGAGATGCATACACCAGGCAATTAGATGAAATAGTTTGTGATATTGACAACAAAACAAATGTCACTGACAACACAATCATGTGGTCTCCCTCCACTGAGGACAGCTTCTTCCAAGCAACAAATTGGTTAGACACGTGGCCGAAATGGTATCATCCGCAACCCATCAAAATTGTCATTTGCCAAAGAAACCGTCATTTTCGCAGCCTTTGAAATCATCCCCAAAACTGTTCGTCCATACACACAGGTTCTGGAGGAAATCAAGGGATTCCCCAAACCTCGCACTATCACTGACGTGCGAAGATGCTTCGGAGTTGTAAACCAAGTACCAAACGCTTTTGCTTCAGCAGAGATAATACAACCCTTTCGCAACCTGCTTACAACCCAAGACCCAGTTAAAGTGGAATGAACATATGGACAACCTCTTTGAAGAAACCAAGACTATCATAATCCAGGAAATACAAAGTGGCGTGGAAATATTCAACAAAAGAAGCAAACATGCCTTGCAACAGACTTCAGCAAAAACAGCATTGGCTTTTGGCTACTTCCAAAACATTGCGCATGCACATCAAGCAACGCATTCTGCTACCGCCTAGGCTGGAAAGTCACACTAGTGGGCAGTCGCTTTACTTCATCGGCTGAATCAAGGTATGCCCCCATTGCTGGAGAGGCAGTGGCTGTGGTGGATGTCCTTGAAAAAACTCGTCATTTCATACTGGGCTGCCCCAATCTGATCATTGCGATTGATCACAGACCCCATCTCAAGGTGTTCGGTGATAGAAACTTGGATGGAATCCCCAACCCACGACTGAGGAACTTGAAAGAAACAACACTTAAGTACAGATTCCATATCACTCACATTCCAGGGATCCGTCATGTCGCTGCAGATACTATCTCACGTTACCCAGTCGGGGCTGCCAATCACCTTCGCCTGTCCGATGATGAAACTCCAGTCTCCACTGACAACAACCTCGCAACCATGCCTCAAAGGTTAATCATCGCCATCAGAGCCCCATCAGATAGCCCTAAACTGCACCCCAGTGAAGAGGACTCTCTAGGAGAGGTTAGCTCCATCATCTGGAACGATATTCGTGTGGCCACCAACAGTGACGACTTAATGGTCAAATTGACCAAATTGAGAATGGATTCCCTGAGGCAAATGACAACCTGCCAACAGAACTCAGACCCGAGCCCTACCAATACAAAGACAAACTGGCCAGTTTTGATGGTGTGGCTCTAACAAACTACAGCATAATCATCCCTCCCACCCTATGTAACAATGTTCTCCAAGAACTCCATTTAGCTTATCAAGGTATCTCCCAGATGTGCTCTCAGACTGATGCGTCATTTTTCTGGGCAGGTATGACCTTGGCAATCAGTGAAATTTATATGCAGTGCCTCTTTTGCAATTGTATAGCTCCATCACAACAAGGTACTCCTCCAACGCCACCAGTGCAACCCCAATACCCCTTTCAATGTATCTGTGGAGACTTCTTCCAATACGCCGGATACGACAACTTGGTGATCGTCTACAGGTACAGCAACTGGTCATTGTGGAAAGAGAGCACGGGGGATCCGAAGCCTAGCCTGAGGCGCACATTCACAACATTTTATGTCAGTGACGAGGTTTTATCTGACGGTGGTCCAGAGTATACATCCATAGCCACATTGGCATTCCAGCGCGACTGGGGAGTTCATCACCGCCTCTCGTCTGGAGCATTCCCTCACAGGAACAGCAGGGCGGAAATTGGTGTGAAGACCATAAAGTGGATGATCCTCGACAACACCAGTTGTGACGGTAGCCTTGACATAGATGCATTTCAACACGCCATCCTCCAAAACCCCAACACACCAGACAGAGACACGCAGTTATCCCCAGCGATGTGCGTCTTCAGATGACCAATACGGGACTTCATCCCAATCCACCCAGGCAAACATCTACCCTACAAGACGTGGCAAGAGACTTTGAGCAACAGAGAAGAGGCTCTTTGGAATCACCACATGAGAGATGCTGAAAGACTGTCACCTAACACCCACATCTTACCCCCACTAGCAGTCAGAGACTTCGTCCGCATCCAAAACCAAACCAGACCACACCCCATGAAGTGGGACAAAACTAGAATCATTATAGAGGTCGTCAGTTTGACCAATATGTAGTGAGAGTTGATGGGTCAGGAAGGATGACTCTGCGAAACAGGAGATTCCTGCGACTATACCATCCAGTTATGGTCAGAGCCTCACTGTTGACAAGGAGTATGCTCACGGTCTCGACAACACCAGGGACACCTACTCCCCCGACAGACCATCAACCAATCAAGACCCCGGAGGTGGCACAGCCTGGAACTCCACCACCTGACGAACGACCCGATGACTGCTTCATTGGCGATCCTGTGGTTCACCTTGAACAATCCAACATACCAAAGAATTCAACCAGGAATGCGGATAAGTCTCCACCCAAAGAGACGACCTGCCTCGTGCTTTAAGAGCTCTACAGCCCTACAACAAACCTGGTCTGAAAGAGACCCCGCTACCTGAGAAAAGTTTAGGGAACAAATGACTGATGTTCTACATAAATTAGAGCCTTGCCGGCTTTCCGAGTTCCACTTTCTTACAGGTACCACTTAGTTTGGTCCCCTTGATTTACACAAGTAACGTGTTGTATTGTTACTCTTTATCTCATTGGCAATGATGGTCCATTGTTAGCCTTTCTATAACCCAACCAAATGCAGACCTACTTGATATTCAGCCTTTGAATTTAGCATTTATCCTATGCTTATCAGACAGACACCATCCAAAGGTTTGGGTGGTGCATAGAAGATATTCAACTGTTTTCTATGTTATATCTTATATGTTATGTATTTACAGGTACCGACTTCCGGCGTGATTCTGTATTGTTGAAGAAATAAAGCCCTTGAGTTCTGAGACCAAGACTTTCATATAGTTATCTAACAGCAGTGGACAGGAAAGCTCTGCAAAGAGTGATCAACAGCGACCAGAAGATCACTGGCTGCTCTCTGTCCTCCCAAGGGACATAGAGCTACTAACATTGTAAAGGACTCTTCCCATCCTGGTGGTTTAACCTGCTAACCTCTGGCAGGCGGTAATGGTCCCAAAAAACACGGACAACTAGATTCAAAGACAGCTTTTTCCCTTGAGCCATCAACTCCTTGAACTTAAAAGCACTAAATCCTGGTTGTTGGTTTTAATGATCTACTTTACAGTTTTTCCACATTTCACAGGGGGTTCTGGTCCCCATTAACCGAAAAAAAGCAAGGGATTACTTTAATTTATTATTGACAATGTAAGTTTTTATTTCAGTTCTTTTATTTAGTAGTCTATATTTGGAAACTTTCATTGAGATCGGTTACGTTCATCCAATTTCCGTACTGCTTATTCTCACTAGAGTCACGAGTGTGCTGGAGCCTACCTATCCTAGCTGAGTCTGGGCAAGAGACAGTACACCATGAACTGGTCGCCATCCAATCACAGGGCACGTGTAAAGAAAGAACCATTCAGTCACATTTAAACCTTACGGGCAAATTAAAGTCTTCAATTAACCTACCATGCATGTTTTCACAGTAAATCAAATCAGAGTACCCGGATAAATGTGACAGAGGCATGAGGAAAAAATACAAACTCCAGACAGGGGAGGACGGATTCTGCGTCTTCAGAACTGTGATGTAGATGTCAAAACTCCTCCTACGTTGGGCCAACGTAGTTGTTAGTTCTATCCCTTTTAGGGGACCGAGCAGGAACCTGCAGGGTCCCCGATGGTTTTTCCTGCTCAGTCCCCTATTGTATCTGTAGAAATTGTTCTCATTATTATTATTATTATTATTATTATTAGGGAAACAACCAGAAGCCGCAGAGAGTGACCTGCAAGTGTATTGTTTCTGGAGTAATTATTTTTCTTTTTGCCTGAACAGTGCCCATAATGAGCCCCTTAAACGTGGATAAACTCACCAAATCTGGCATGCATGTCAGGCCTGGTGAAAAAAAATTATATTTTCAAGTTTTTGGCCACCATTTCAAAAAGATGGCTCCACAGTGCCACCTAGAACAGGCCTAAAGTATATCAAAGAACAAGTTTGCAATCCTATCCGCTGCAGATTTGAAATTTTGAAGGTGGAAAAAAAAAAAAAGAGCGGACCCGACCACACAAAAAAGTCATTGCGCGCAATGTAGCTTGTACCTATGGCCTATGACCTTTTGAAGGCTAAAATGTGATTTTTTCCATTTTGCATACTCCTAGAGGTTTAATCATAGTTGCTTAAAACTTTCTGAGTAACATCACATGACAGTGGATATTATAAGTGATGGGAGGTTTTTGCATTTACATTTTGCAGGGGGCACACCTTCAAAGTTGACAAAAGAGGCCTATTACAAACAAGAAAGGATAGCTCGCAAACCCTATGCGCTAGGGCTCTGAAAGTTTACGTGCTGATAAGAGGACATTTAGATGAACAAAACAATACTGGCGATGGTGTAGCTCATACAAAAACTGAGCTATGACCTCTTCTTTGAAAACATCGCTTTTTGTTGGGGTGCATTCTTTCGCTTGCACAGTTTTGGTCAGATTACCTTCAAACTTGCTGTGTACCATCTGGAGTAATGTGACACTAAACGTACCGAATATCGTTTTGATACAAATAACAAAAAAAACGGGGTGCATCTTCAAATTTTTCTTTCATTTTTGCCAAAATCACCAAAACGTACAAAAGAGCATCTGTCTCTCATTCATTGCATGTTGCTACGAAAGCTACCAAACTCGCTGACTACCGGTAATGACGCCAGAGGTACTTATTCTTTTCTTTTCAACTTGTCCCGTTTGGGGTCGCAGAAGTGTCATTTTTTTCCATGTAAGCCTTTCTCCTGCATCTTCCTCTCCAATCAACTGTCCTAATGTCTTCTCTCAAAATCCATCAACCTACTCTTTCCCTACCCTACATCTCGCTCTTTTGCCTGGCAGCTCCATCCTCAGCACCTTTCTACCAATATATGCACTCTCTTGCCTCTGGACATGTCCAAACCATGGAAGTCTGCTCTCTCGAACCTTGTCACCAAAGAAATCCAACTTTGGCTGTCCCTCTAATGAGCTAATTTCTAATCCTATCCAACATGCTCACTTCTAGATAAAACGTCAACATCTTCATTTCTGCCACCTCCGCTTTTGTTGTCTCTTCAGTGCCACAGTTTCTAATCCCTACATCATGGCTGCCCTCACAACTGTTTGATAAACTTTGTCCTTCATCCTAGCAGATACTCTTCTGTCACATAACAAACCAGACACCTTCCGCCAGCAGTTTCAACCTGCTAGGGCTAGTTTCTTCACTTCCTTACCACACTCACCATTGCTCTGGATTGTTGACCCCAAGTATTTGAAGTCATCCAACCTCGCTATCTCTTCTCCCTGTAGCCTTACAAGAAGAAGTACATGGAGATGACTCCATGAAGCCACACTCTTCCCTCTACACCACTCTCATTCACGCACATATATTGTTTTACTTTGGCTAATCTTGAGTCCTCTCCCTTCTGGTGCATGCTCCTATCTTTCAAATTGTTCCTCCACCTTCACCCTACTTCCACTGAAGATCACAATATCATCTGAGAACATCATGGTCCAGGGGGATTCCAGTCTAACATCATCTGTCAGCCTTTCCATTACCACAACGAACAGGAAGGGGCTCAGACCTAATCCCTGATGCAGTCCAACATCTACCTTAAATTCTTCTGTCACACCTATGGCACACCTCACCACTTTTCTGCTGCCCTCATACCTGTTCTGTACTATTCTAACATATTTCTCTGCCACACCAGACTTTCGCATCCAGTGCCACAGTTCCTCTCTTTGTACTCTGTCATAAGCTTTTTCTTGATCTACTACTTCATCAAGTTCCTTCCAGAATTTCTTTTATCTTTGGTGTCTTGTTTGGCTGTTAGATCAACCAGAACGGAGAATCTGCATCCCCTTTGTGCTGAAACAGTTTTACTGTGTCACAGTGGAGTATTTGAGCTTCTTCTGTGATTTTTGTCTTTCAATTGATGTTTATTGAGGATCAAAGTCAATTATTTGAACCTAACAGAATTTAGAATTTCTAAATAAACAGAATAACCAAATTATTCCATATTTAAGGTAATGGTAAATTTGGATGTTTCATCACACTGTAACGATACACCGTGTGAAGGAAGGACAGGACAAGGACAGGAAAAGAAGCATGCGAACCAAAGATGATAAACCCAGCGATACAAAACTGTCCGATAATTGCTGTTTCAGCAACGTGAAGGCTAAGAACTCCACTCAATCAACCAAGGACAGAACTGGAACCAGGGGTCCACCCGAGAGCAACCTTTGGGAAAGGACACCTCTTCTGCAGACAAGGAAAACTGGCCACCCGAACACATTGTTGGACATTAACAGTAAGAGATACTACCAAGTTGAAGAAGGAGTCCTATTGGATATTTTTGGCCATAGGGACTCCTGAGGCACCTGATAGGTACCGTCTGGCCAAGCGGAATGCAGCTTTGGTGGTCACAGAGACAAAAACATGGGAGTGGGAGGAGTTCAATGAGGCCATGGAGAACCATTTTAAGATGGTTTCGAGGAAATTCTGGTCCTCCATCCAGCGTCTCAGGAGGGGGACGCAGTGCACCGTCAACAATGTGGATAGTGGGGATGGGGTACTGCTGATCTCAACTCGGGATGTTAGGAGTCAATGTGGAGAATACTTCGAAGACCTCCCCAATTTCACCAACACGCCTTCCCACGAGGAAGCTGAATCTGGGTTCTCCAAGGCAGGCTCTTCTATCTCTGGGGTTGAGGTCATCGAGGTGGTTAAAAAGCTCCTTGGTGGCAGAGCCCCGGGGGTGTATGAGATTCCTCAAGGGTCTGGATGTTGTGGGGCTGTCCTGGTTGACACGCCTCTGCAACATCGCATGGACATCAGGGACAGTGCATCTGGATTGGCAGACGGGGGTTGTGGTCCCCCTTTTTAAGAAGGGGATCCAATGGGTGTGTTCCAACTACAGGGAGATCCCATTCTTCAGCCTCCCTGGTAACATCTATTCAGGGGTGATGGAGAGGGGGCTACATCGAGAAGTCCAATCTCAGATTCAGAAGGAGCAATGTGGTTTTCATCCGGGCCGTGGAACAGTGGATCAGCTCTAAACCCTCGGCAGGATTCTCGAGGGTGCATGGAAGTTTGCCCAACCAGTCCACATGTGGTTTAGTGGTCTTGGAGATGTTCAACTGTCTCCTGCCATCTCTTGACAAGAATCCCCCACAAAGTCTCTCTGTTAAAAAGGGCACGTTCAATTTGCCAAAGAACCCATCAACTGGCCTAAAGAGAAATGGAAGAACATTTTGTGGACTGATGAGTAAAATTGCTGTTTTTTGGTGCAGGGTCCGCAGAAAACCCCTAAACTCTGCCACAGTGCATAGTGAAGACAATCACGAATGGTGGTGCAAACATCGTGATTTGGACATGTTTCTCTTACTATAGTGTTAGACCTATTTTATCACACACCAGGGATCATGGATCGGTTTGCATATGTCAAACTACTTGGAAGAGGTCATGTCACCTTATGCTGAAGAGGAAATAGCCTTGAAATTGGTGTTTCAACAAGACAATGACCCCAAAAATACGAGTAAACATGGAAAGTCTTCATTCCAAAGAAACAAATTGTAACTAAGTGGCAAGCCCAATCCCCGGATCTTAAAGGGTATGTAAAGTCTTTAAAGCACCTTTTGCTTATATTATACAGTTTTATATGCTGAATTCAAATCTGAAATCAGTTGTGAAGGAGACATTTGTAGTTTTCAATTATTGGCAAAAATTGATCGCACATTGCTGAATTTGCCGGAAATACCCGAGCACACAGTGGAAAATCCTGAGAAGGGACGTCACATCAAAACAAGACATGCAGACATGGCTGCCGTTCGACACCAAAGTGAGGACGATAAATTTTCCAATAATTTGAGCGATGAACATGATTTTGAAGGGTCCCATGAAGAATACGAGTTCTTTAAAGATCAAGTGTCATCCCTATAAACATTCTAAAATAGATATTGAAATGAAAAATATATAACATTATTCACTTCAATGTCAACACGAAAAAATAAATGAGTGGAGAGTGCGTCATCCATGCGCAAAGTTGCGTAAGTCTCATTCGACATCCAAGCGGTTGCCATATTGGCTGCCATTTACCCTCCGTGACTTCACTCTGGACATTCGCCGTTAAAAACACGCTGTGGCCCCGACTGTGGGACACGCCCCTTCAGACAAGGAAGCTCTTTTCGAAGAAGCACTTCTAACTAACAACAGACTCCCGACAGTATGATAGTATGTATCGTACTCAGCGAACGATAACGCCACGGCCCGGGTGCGACGAGCCGATCACAGCTTCGGCTGAGGTGGCACCGAGGAGGCTCATCGCGGCGCCGAGCTCGGGTGGCTTATCACAGCACTGTGCCGGGCCGCTTTACGGGGTTGTCACACGCAGCTGAGTGCGCCATTGCCGGCAGCGTTGTTCATAGCCGCCGCCGTCTGAGAGCTCGACGCGGCAACCGTCGCTGGCTTGGCGCCGAGCCTGACGCAGAAGCGGTCCGACGCACACATTGACACATTTAGCACCCAGGTCATATGTACACGGATCTTTTGTTACGTTATGAGAGACGGATTACGTGGTCCACCCCAAACTATTATTTTTTTTTAGTAGCTGTATACACACCTACCTGTAATTTGGAACCCAAGAAGCTCTCATCCTTTGCACCAGTGCAATCCATTTTTCACGACAAACCGGGTCTCTTGGAAACTTTTGAAGGCTAAATGCATTCTCCCAGGTGTTCGAATAATATCTAGCAATGCAACAAGCCGGCATTTTGGCTAACACAAAGGAACAAAGCGTTACCTTCCCGCAGGTAAAACTAATGAAACAAACGAGTCCGCTGGAGGGCGCTGCTGCCCCATACGTTCCTGCTTCTTCTCGAAAACCAATCCCTCGAGAGGATTTACATGGCGGGAGTTACAAAAAGCCATATAGATCAAAATCATGTTTTGTAGTGAAAAAACGGATGGGTCCATGTCGGCTGCCGTTTTTTTCCATTCATAACATACTAAATATGATCCATTTCATGACACTTGACCTTTAAAGGCATTAAAGGTTATCAATTTGAGCCAGTTAGGCAGAACACACGTTCAAATGCAGATTAAATAACCGGCAAAGAAGATGCCGAACCAGCAGCTAGACCCATGGAGGAGGACAAGCTTTGTGTTGGAAACAGTAAGCATTTGTGAAGTTGTTGTTTTTTTTATGTAGCTATAAACTGCTAAATAGAAATGGCTTCGCTATCCTGAATGAATATATAAAGTTGTTTTAAAATTATGCAAAGACCGTGTATTTGGTCTAAGTTGGTATATTTTCACAAATAAGGATTTTAATAAATTAAATCCATTTAAAAAGTTGTCACGTTAATTTGAGACCAATAGCTGGTCATAACTTGCTTCACCATAAATATAGTTTTACGTGCTAAACTAATGCCATAACCAGACAGTACCCAGAACTGCCCATCTGCATTTTAGTCACAATTTTCACAAGATTTCAAAAGCAAAACCGCTAAACTTTATAATGACAGCTGTAAACCTGTATCTTGTGGGTTTGTTAGGGCACTAAATGCTTAAAATAGAAATTTAAATGGAGTGGATTGTTTTGTGTACTGGACTGATATGGGTCTCTCAGCTGGAGAAGTTTGAGCGTGAACAGATTTTTTTTTTTCAATAATATCCACAGGTGTGCATGTAAAAATGATGCATACCCATGGAAACTAGAGAAGAAAATTGTTGTTGCCATGAGAGCCAACATATTCACCAGAAAATGGGAGATTATCCAAACCATCCGCTGCAGTGCATGACAAGGCACCCAAGATTGATTGCCAGCTGTCTGAACAAACACATGGGTACTTGAGGTTTGCCTATCTCCGATTCAGGCAACAGTATCAGCAGCAACTGGATTTTCGACAATACGAGTAAGAGCTATATTAAAAATGATTAATATAAATATTTCACCTAATCAGCCTAACTTTTTTGCCATTTACACTTAGATTTTCCAAATAAAGAATTATTTATATTATTATTGTTCCTGTTAAAAGCAGCATTTGTCCAATCAATGCTTGTTCAAATAAAGTCCCATTCTGTAAAATTGTCATATGAGTATATTTTATTATATTCAAGTTGATGCGACAACTTATAGCTTATAGACATCTTGCGAGATGGTGTTGGGGAATTGTAGGCAGAATTAACCACATGCCACTTCTATCCTCCTGTTTGTCTAAGACTTGTGACACCTTTCCTAATCCGGATGGCCAAGAGTATATAGGATTTAAATGGTTTACATCCTGATTTTTTTGTTTTGTCTTTGTATATGTTTATGTATATGTATATGAAGTACACATACACCACCAAACTAGAATCATGGAATGTATGCTAAATCGATGAAACGTTCATTATTTACAGCATACGTAAAATAGGGCTTGTCTGACAACCAGAATACAGGACGGCTGCTGACAACATTAGGTTACCAACTGGCATCTGATTCAACATTGGCTGACTGTCCGGTATTCTGGAAAAGTAACAGCTCATGCATTTCTGTTTAATACGTATCATTGTTCCAAATCCACTGTCAGGTTTGTTTTCGATGTCACCTTGACTTGGGCCACTACATCAAAGACATATGTCAAACAGATTTAACACATTTTTCTCAAACACTAAGTACTTCCTTTCATTGACTGGGTCCGATGCTGGTGGTTTTTCCTTTTTCTGCTTCTGTTTGGTCACATATACAGTAACGTCCCTCTGAGCCTCAATTAATGAAATGTTCAAAGGTTGATATTGTGTCTTTTGCATCATTCAGGTTTGTATCCTCACTTCGCTCCAGTGGCTTAATTGAACTGAACATTGACATAGCAGCATTCTGGTTCTGCTTTCGGAGAGTGCTCGAAGCATTCTCACTAAATGAAAAAAAAAAGCCAATTGGATCAGTCTGCGTTCCCCTGTCCATTGCAATGTCAGGTTGGACTTTGTGGGTTACTGCCAGTTTGGGTACCAAAGATGGATATTCAGCATCTGCTGGTTCGATGTCAACTTCTTGTGTAGAAGATGGTTTCTGCAACATCTGTTGTGAATATAGAAAAGTAAGGCTCAAAGTTTATGAAATGAGAAAAAAATGTATCAATAAAGCAGAGGTTTATTTCAATCTATTTCATGGTGCACAAATTATTTTTGATCAGGTGAAAACAGGTCTCCTGGAGAGCACAATTAATTTCAATTAGCCCTTGCTTCATACTTTGGATGAGGTTTTAAAGCAGCATATGTTGACTAAAATGTCCATATGACATTGTGGTAATAAAGGGAAGAGTTCAAATCACTAATCTAATTCAAAGTATTACAAATACTGTTGTCTCCCACATAAATCCACATGATGCTGGTAAGTGTCGCAGTTTTTCCGCTTACTCAACAACCAAGTTTCCCAAGGAAGCATACAATCAAATTTGCAAGTAATAGAATTTACTTTAGTTAGCAGTTATAAACTATTCTGTAAGTGAATAGTATGTAATATTGCTTGTTTTAATACTACGTAGACTTTTATTAAAATTAAAAACCCTGCACACATCAGAACATAAGCTTGCCTGCACTTGTCAATAGCCAGATATACAGTACTTCCTTGTGATACTGCTTGTTTCAGGTGGAGTCGCGGGTATTGTTTTACATATGCTGCTTTCATTCAATCATGTCAACAGTAATCAAAGTTTTAAGGGAAATTAAAGATGGTCAACATACCTCCTCAACTTGTGTTTTAACAAAAGCTCTTTGCTGTTTTTGTACTTTCTGTGGGGGGCAGTGCGTCTGAGCTTGTCGACCCATGTCCAGGTTCAGGGGTTGATCCAAATTCACGTTTGGTCCATTTAGCAACACCGATCTGTTCAGGTGTCGTAACTGGTTGTATGGTAGGCAATGATTCAGGTTTTAACTTTTTTTTTTTTTACATTTAAAACCCATCTCAGACATGAATCCACCAGTAAAAGAGTCCGGAGTGAAATGTTCACTGCATATGACAGACTTCTGACTGGGTTTAGAAAAACTTGCTTTCTTCGTTTTCACAAACCTGACTCAGTCTTCTGAAGCTTGGGTCTTTGGTAAAATAATGTAAACTGTGACCAGAATAATTTGAATTGTGATCAAACTGAACCACACACTTCACCATTTTTACGGATTGATTTTAGCTAACAATCAACTGGGGAATTCTCGAAACGAATGGGTTTTTCTTCGGCGTCAACAACCAGTGTTACTAGCAAAAGCTAGTTACACACAACTCGCCTAGTTGTTACGTCAGAGGTAACGATCACGAAGAGAAATCACAAAAGGGGGCATTAGTCAGGTACGGGAAACCAGGTCAAAGTTCAGGGCTTTTAATTCAAATACTTATATTTTTCATTAAAAACATCAAAGAAGATATGCATTTTATGGTACAGTTGAACATGGGGTCAAAAATTTACGTTACATACACTTTAATCCAATTGTGTGCTTTTGGCCTGACATCAAAACTGATGTTTCTGAAGCAAAACCAAGAATTGTAAATTAATTGTGTAATCCTGTTAAGGAATCTTACAGTGGAATAACAGCTGAAAGGTGCCACAAGTTGGTTGACTCCATGCCAAACATATGTGAAGCAGCTTTAAAAAACTGTGGTCATACAACTCAATATTAGTTTTGTGATTCAAAGAATTGGTAAATGCTAGAAACAAAAATGTTTGTACAAAATAGTTTTAAGTTTGTATATTCAAATTAACACACCCCTTTCAACAAAATGTCCAATTGCACGGTCTTAAGAATGTACATATCATGGTCTAGTTGGTTTTCTGACAACGTACTGCACCTAATTGTTTGTAATGCAGCAATAAAAAATATACTGCAAACGTGGACTAATCTGGTTACTCACATTGGACTGCTATTATTTTGAACAATACTGTACACTTTTGTGTAGTGCACAAAACGTACCTGCCGTATTCCAGCAATGTAGACTGCACCTTGGACTCCTCATCCAGTAGTTTTATTGCCTCCTTTTGCCTTTTATATTTTCTCTGTGGTTTGTATACTTCCTGTAGGGGCGTGGGGCGTTAGCATGACACAATGTCAAACTCTCTTTGAAGAAAGTTCCAGGAATTTGTAGCTCACCAGTACATCAAGTACTGCTCCTACTGCCTTTACTCTTCTAAGATGAAACTCTTCATCCTGCCAAGGTTCAAGACATCTTCAATGGAATTCTGATCATTGTGGCGAAATTTGTACAATACAGGAAAATTACTGTTGCCATTACTTGTTTTTTTAAAAATGTATTCATTAAGATTTTAAAATATAAGGTTTTAATAGTGCTGTTGGATGTGTTAATTGTCCACAAGACAGAAATGTAAATATTTTCTTTAGGTAATACCTTTTCTGGTGAGGTACATAAAGTGTAAATTAAATAAATAAAGTCCATATGTCAAAGCTCCAAAGGTCATACATTTTATAAACCATTGAAAGCAGAAGCATCAACCACAGAATAAAAAGTTATTTTATAATAAACAAATATTGCTGAAGAGCTTCTTTGAATGAGTTAACTATGACTGACATTTGTCCCCCAGAAAACAGCATTTTTTTAAACTTACATGACAGCTGAAAAGGACAAAATGTGAAAAATTGCTCATACATTCGATGGAGGTTTTAATGATAGCAACAATTTGAGCCTAGGATAGATGAATGAATTAATTCATATGGAAATACAGTAACTTCGAAATATCAACAAACCAGGGGTCAAACTGCTCTTACAACCGATGGAGATTTTTTTTTCTTAGGTCCAACTAGACATACGTATGGTTAGTCTTTTGGTAGTTGTCTTTGGCAGGTTTGAAAATCCTGTGATATGTCAGGTAAATAATTTGACATTAAATCCCCATTTTAATAAAAAAAAATAAAAATAAAAGGCAGACATATTGACAATTAAGCCACAGCAGCTCTTTAACATCGATTTTTTTTGGGGGGGTATTTTTGGTCATACTTGGCATTGTTAATTTCACCATTCGGATATCACTCCAACAGAGTGCTACCTCTGGAAGGTTGTAGGTCTTCTGGAACTGAGATATGGAGTAGGCTCTCACGTAGTCGCCCATTTGCTCTCTGGTCTCCATTGCCCGCTTCACTAGCCACTAGCAAAAAACAAAAAAATAAAAAATAATGACCCAGGCCAGTACATACAAATTTAAACTTTCATAGACTTAACTAGGTACAAAAAAATGCCAACTTGATAAATAGATAAAAATCGATTATAATACTTAACTTGAAGGCCTCAAATCTAAATAATACCTATTTTAACATTCTTCACAAGACTAAAAGCAATATCCATCCATCTACGATATATAAGTGTATATAAAGAAAGACAGATGATGATACATTACATATATAGCTCTACGTATATATGAATTATACGAATATCCACCCGTGAGTTCAAATTAATACCTGTATCACTGGAAAAATGTGAATAAAATCAAGCCCTTGGACTTGATGAGGCTCCAGGTGATGAGGACACTTCATTTTTGGTAAAACAGACACAATTTTCTCAGTCAAAGCTCTGCAAACAGAAATATTTAAAATCATGTCAACGACTGACTGAATAGGCAATGTATTTACAATCTTAATTAAAACTAACAGGGCTTCAAATCTCGCATTTGCTTTCTCTCAGTGCGTGCGTGGTTTTTCTCCCGGAACTGCGGTTTCCTCTGACATCCCAAAAACATGGATGATTTGTTGAGTGAAGACTCTAAATTGCCGCGAAGTGAGAACGTATGCGTGAATAGTTGTTTTCATGTGCGCTGCGATTGGCGAGCAACCAGTTTAGGGTGTACCCAGCCTTTCACCCGAAGATAGCCGGAATCACGCCTGTGACCTTGGTGACGATAAAGGGGTACAGAAAATCGATGGATGAATTAACAAAAAAACATTGGCTGGCAATTGAAAATAAGATGCAATAGCCCATGAATTTGGAAGAAATCGATGGATTGCTATACAAATGTTTAGTGCCTGTGAGGACTTAGTTTTGGGACCAGAGGGTCACTAGTATAAGATAAGATATGACCTCTACATTTAACAATATCCTGTGATTTCTTGCCAAGCAGTCGAGGGTACAGCCTGCCCCCCACCAAAGTCAGCAGGGATAGGCTGGAGGTGGGGACCCTACACAACCTAAACAAGGGATCAGCAACCCGCGGCTCCAGAGCCGCATGTGGCTCATTCATCCTTATTTTGTAGCTCGTTGTGGCTTGGGAAAATCAATGTCTGCTTGATGTGTATGTTATTTGTCTCAAAAAAGTGTATCATGTCATATCATGTATCAAGTTGTTAACTTCTTCATTCAAACTATGTGCAATTTTGTTGATCAGTATTCGCCTTCTTTAGAGACGTTTGAAAGCACTTGATATGCCAGCAGGAGCCCAGCAACACCAAAACTGCACAATAGCTGAACAGAGTATTTTATTTGTGTATTTGTTTACTTAATTGTAGTTGTAAATTGTAAGAAGTTTTATGATCTCCAAATATATATATATATATATATATATATATATATATATATATTTTTTTTTTCTTTGATCATTTAAGTTCAGGTTTTTAATTCATTTGATACAAATCTTCAATGCTGGGATTTTGTAATAAGAGTTAAAAATATTTGAATATGTTGAATGAATCACATAAAATTTTCTGAAACATGGATGATTGTATGGATTTCATAAGCAACACACTATTTTACAGCTGTATATGTATGCTATATATACATCCTTTGGAGGGGGTATGGACACACTATATATATATATATATATTATATATATATATATATATATATATATACACTGTATATAAGCTAACATCTTAAATTCAGATGTTAAGAAGTGTTTGTGGCTCCCAGTGTTGTTTTTTCTGTGGAAACCAGGTCGAAATGGCTCTTTGAGTGTTAAAGGTTGCCGACCCCTGGCCTAAAACATCCAGACAACGAATGGATTGATGTGCTTATACAAGTGAGCATAATGTTGTGACTGGTTGGTGTTTGTATATTTAATACTTATCAATGAGAGATGTAAAGATTCATTTTAGCAACAATTTCATTTGTATCACAAATTTGTGGTTGCTAATTTAAGAACAATAATTAATTTAGAACCAGGGTAGAAACATAAAATTATTGGAAGCACCACAATATATCAACAACACTACCAGGGGCACGAATAGGTTTGTTTATGTTGCCCGTCGTTCATTGAATGTGTCTTAATTAACTGTCAGTTGAGATTTATTTTGAACATTATTTGCAGGAAACCCTTACTGTGAGTTGTGTGCGATACCATAACCTAGTCAGTTCTGTTGTATTAAACCAGTTGTTTTCGAACTGGTTTTCAAACTTATTAAAAGAATCAGATTACAGCAATTACATTCCCATCACGACACTTATCAAGAACAATTTTATCTGTTTTTGCAAACTTACAAAAAAAAAAAAAATAAAGTTTTTTTAATTACACCAAAAAAAACTTAGTTGCTGACCAAACCAAGTCAACTATAAACTATGAACTACACATTTGAAAGCTTGCTTTCAAATTTACAGTTACATGTTCTCCCCGTGCCTCCATGGGTTTTCTCCGGGCACTCTGGCAACATTAATTGGACACTCTATATTGCCCCGAGGTGTGATTGTGACTGCGACTGTTTGTCTCTATGTGCCCTGCAATTGGCTGGCGACCAGTTCAGGGTGTACCCTGCCTCCTGCCCATTGATAGCTGGGATAGGCTCCAGCACTCCCCGCGAACCTCGTGAGGATAAGCGGGAAAGAAAATGGACGGATGAATGTCTGTCTGTTTTTCTTGGTGTAAAACTGAATTATTGCTTGCACAATATGATTGACAAGGTGGAAGCCTCTCTCTAGCCATTATGCCATAAATTAATCATTGGTCTGCTCCATACAGAAGTACCAAAATTATAGAATGACAGCTGCAATGATCTCGCTGCAGTACAATCAGCGTTGCATACCTTCATTTTAAAAATGAATGTTTAAGAGTATAATAGTGTTTACGGGTAAATAAAATGTTTAGTACAGTAGAGGTTCAGGTGAGAATTGGAAACATTAATAAATGTGGGATTAGGGAGATTCATTCATGCATCCTAAAAATCCGCAAGAAAAAAAAATTTGGTTGCTACATTGCAGAATTCACTTATGGCAAGCGCGTTGCGGAATCCAGTCCCCACGATAAATTAAGGATCACTGTATATAGTCATTAACCCAATCCTGAACCATGACAATAATCAGTGACAGTTACACAAACATACATCGTAATACAATACTCAAAATATTATGCAGCCTATTCAATCTTGAAATTATCTATTCACAATTAATGTTCTAGAATGTTTCTTCTGTAAAAGAAATCTGCAGAAAGGATTGACATGATTACAGCTAAAATGTGTCCATTTGTAAGAATACAATCTAAATGTGTCTAACTTCAGTCAGCAAATATCTTCAAGTGGAATATATGGGAAACATTAGATGATCAATATGGTAAATAGACTGCACTTATAATATACCGGAATTTAAATTGAATCAATAACTTTGGTATTTTGCTCAAATTCAATGTTATAAGAAGCTATCCTCTTTTGAAAGTCTAAACGAGTATGGTCGGTTAGCTGGGAAACCACTTACATTTTCTGACCGATGGTGGAGTTTTCTTGAAAAAGAAGATCAATATCAATGTCATAGTTACATGTGGTGATGCACCAAGTCATCCCACCAACCACCTGCAGAACCAGATAAAACAAGATGTAAGAAAGGGGAGGACTAGTGCCCTTTTGAGATATGCACACACACACAAACACACACAAACACACACACACACACACACACACACATAAAAATTCTTCTCAAGTTAATGATGCTTGTTTGCACTACCATGAACTCTAGTTATTGACTCTCAACTGGTGCAAGATACCATTACCCCAAATACCCCCAATGTTTGGGGGTACAAAAATTTGGCCGCCACAACACACAGAGTCATCTCTTACTACCAATCAGAGAAAAGCTGTTTTCCATGTGCAAAGGAGGAAGAACAGTAATCAAACCACAGCAAAGTTTGTGAAAATACTGAACAAGAAATCCAATACTCAACTGCTCGACATTTTTGTTAAACTTAAAAAAGAAAATCCTGGGCATGTCCAAACATGTGCTTCTCAAAGACCACGTCACAACCATGTGCAGCACACTTAAATGATATATCAATCATTATTTGTGGGGGTTACTCTCCCCACCTTCCACAAATACCGAAAATCCGTGAATAACTGATCAGTTTTAAAAGACCTATGAATGATATATACCATATTTTTGCAACCACAGGGCATGTGCTGGCATTCCCTGTATGTGCTTGTATATACCGCTACTTACAAAAGTTTCGGCCTCACGAAAAATTCAGGTTATGAAAAGCCTCCCCGAAAATATTTTTGTCTGTCGTTACGAAGAAAATTCTGGATACGAAAGGAAAAAAATGTCACTGGATTCCACCGACGGAAACTCCCTGTATCTTGGTTTCAAAGCGGCGCGATAGAGCTGCTCTCCCATAGCCTCCTGCTGGAGCATCTTCCTGGCATCATATTGGCGAGGAAGGATGTCAATCTTTAGCCATAATGCACTTCGTGTCTTTTGGTTTGTGTGCCGCGATAGAGCTGCTCCCCCATTGGCTACTACATAGCATCTTCCTGGCATCACATCCCTCCATTGGCTAAGAGGGATGTCAAACTTTACCTGTGATGGACATCCTGTATCTTCGTCACCGAATCCATCGTCATTCGCTCCCGCACACTCAGACTGGACAACTTCGTCACAGATTTATTCAAATTTTTTCACCATGGGCCCCAAGAAATTGATGGCCAGTGCCAGTGAGAATAAGATGAGTTTTTTTGTCCATCAAAAAAAAAAAAAAAAAAATGTCGAGAAATATGAAAAAGGTATGCGCGCATGTAGCCTCATGCTGTTTCTCCATGGGATTTTGAGAGGATTGAAGTGGAGGTTGAACCTGAAGTTGAGGAAATTGTTTCGCTGGGAAGGGCTGGGAAGGACATTGACGAGTTGGTTCAAGAGCACCATGAGGATCTTTTGACGGAGGAGCTAAAGAAGCTGAGGACGATGCAACACACAGGAATGCTGGAGCAGTTAGCGGCGTAGAGGAGGAGGCAGCTACTATTCCTTCAGCCAGAAAAGAAGTGTTAACGAAATTCCATGACATTTCCGGATTTAATTAAAAGAATCATCCAGAAAATGTGTTAATTGTCGGGCTATTGCTCACTTCGATGATGTATGCCTTGCACATTTCCGCAAGATTATTCAAAACCGTCAAAGGCAAACATCCTTGGATTGAACTTCACGAAACATTGAAAGTTAATCTTAATGTCTGTTTTGAATTCATAGTTTGTGGAATTAATTTTTGTGGAATTAAGTTATGTGCGTGCCTCCTCCTCTGTCCCCATCAATGCCTTTTTGCTTGTCATTAACCCTTCTCTTCAGATTGTTGCTCAATGACAAAGGTAAATGAAAAATGTTTTTATTTTTCATGACATTGTGTACACTTTGAATGCTTATTTTTATGGTAATTGAACAATTTGTTTTCGTTTTTCACATTATGTGCACTTTAAGAATGCCTATTCTTTGGAGTGGGTCGGTGGCCTTGAAACAGATTAGGGTGTTTACACGTAAAATGTGTTTCTACTTACGAAAGATTCAAGTTACTAAACAACTTCCAGGATTGTATTAATTTCATAAGTAGAGGTACCATTGTATTTGATGTTGTATGTTAATAAGATTCTGCAAATTAGCACCCTCATGTGGTGGACTTTGGTACATAGTAAACTCTTGGTTCAAAACTGGAGGAAGCAAAACAAAAATTAAAAATAAAAAAAAATTATAAAGTTAGTGTTGGATTAATTGTACATAGTTCTCATATTTGCTCTCTTGTTTTGCTTTTTATTCTCTTTTATTATGCTCAAGATACTCGAACAATATGATGCAACAAAGAAAGGCACATTCCATTGCGTGCAAAGCAGCGGTTGACTGGAGGAGAGACGGAGATGTCACAAGGGTGGGACAGAGATGACATCACAACACCAAGATAAAGAGGACGTCAATAGGGTGCATTGGGAGCGTTCAGCACACTACAACACATCAGTGGAGGATGTGCCAGGACTTGCGTTTGCTTTGTTTGCCACTGTTGCTTTGTTTATCGACTCATGCTTGCTTTGTTTATGTTTGCAACGTTTTGGACTGCCCTCAGGCAATAAAAAAGAGGATTTGAGGAGATGTGGCCAGAACGGGGTGGACATGGAGCGAGAGACACATCCTGCGTTTTCCTTGCAAGCAAAAGTACCTCTTGGCTTATTCCTTGAGAAAATCCTATTTTAAATGTCCTAGTGTCCATGAACCTGGCACACTGCTGACGTAATCTCTGATATTGTACTTCAACTGTCAGCAGTTGCGTAAACCTGACATTTAGATACCTGCTTTAATGACATCTGACATCCTCACAATCTATCATAATCAACAAACATCTTCATTTTAAGTGGCATTGTCTGTATCATTTCAAGGATATTGCAGTGATGTATTACTCTTTAATATATCAAAGTATTTTGTAAGAACTTCATAGTGTGTGTGTGTGTGTTTCTTTCGGCTTGTCCCTTTCGGGGTCGCCACAGCGTATCATCTCACTGTTTAGTTAAAGCGAGACGTGCATTCATGATTAATCTGGAAAATTTTCTTCAACTGAACCACAATAAAACCGATAATGGTTTTTGGCAACAAAGAAAAGAGAATTGCTGTTAGTAAACAGCTGGACTCTCGATCTTTCAAAACCAAAGACCAAGTCCGAAACATTGGTGTTCTGATTGATACCGACCTGACTTTCAACAGTCATATTAAATCACAAAAACTTGCTTTTAACATCTGAAGAACATATCTAAAATGAAGGCTTGTATGTGTGAAACAGACCAGTAAAAGCTCATCCATACTTTTATCTCAAGTAGACTAGACTAATGATCTTCTGACTGGACTCCCCAAAAAGAGCATTAAAAAGCTGCAGCTCATTCAGAATACTGCAACTCAGGTTCTGCCCTGAACAAAGAGGTCAGAGCCTATAACTCCAATCCTGAAGTCCTTCCACTGGATTCTAGTCATCTTTCGAAAAAATGTTAAAAGTTCGGCTACAGGTGTGTGAATCAATAAATGATTTAGGTCCTGAATACATGAAAGAAATGCTTACAGAACACAAACCCTGAGATCAACTGACTCGGGTCAAATCATGGAGCAGAGTCCAAAACAAATATGGTGAAGCAGCATTTAGCCATTATGCTGCACACATTTGTAATAAGTTGCCAATAGAGTTGACATCACATTGAAAACTTATTTTTTATTCTGCTTTGTAGAGTATTTCCAATTTTAATATTTCTTCCACTGGACACTGTTTTTGCTTTTTAGTTACTTTTATTTTTATAATGTGGATATTTTGTTATAACTAAGTTTAAATTCAGTGAGGGAGTTGCTGCCTCAAGACGTGACGGTGAGGGGTTCGTGTCCCCAAGACTGAACTATTACGAGGTAGAGTCCCCGACAATTTCGAAGACATTCA
This sequence comes from Syngnathoides biaculeatus, assembly GCF_019802595.1. Lineage (NCBI taxonomy): Eukaryota > Metazoa > Chordata > Actinopteri > Syngnathiformes > Syngnathidae > Syngnathoides > Syngnathoides biaculeatus. The sequence continues at coordinate 496,094 of NC_084653.1, forward strand.
AAAATTGTGAAAGAGAAACGCTTCCAGAAAATGTGGAGTGGGAAGAAAAGTAAAGTGAACAGTAAAAAAATTAAGATGCTTCACTTACTATTAGGGAAAAGAGGCTGGGAAGGTGAAGAATGAAGTCAGGCTGCGCTCAGCTATTGTTAAGTAAGCAAGTTCAGGTAGCCGTTGCTCGCGGTAAATTCCTCCTCGGCGTCGTCTCCTTTCTGCTCTTTCCAAGTTAAGCAAATACGCCGTGCCTTTTCCCTTTATGAACATGAGGCTGATATTAAGCCTACGTTGATTCGGATCCTCGATCCATAATGTAAATAACCTTTCCATCTCGGCAACAATCGAAGAACGTTGCTTCAATTTTTTTTTTCTTCACAAAAAAAGTTGCTTCATGACCATTGTATACCTCATAGGGACGAAAACCTTCACGTGTGCTAAAATACGGGCTTTGTCCTTTATAGTAATCGCCACGGTCATCTGACTTAAGCCCAAGTATTTATGTCAGTCATGTCCATCGGTGTTAATCGTTTCTCTGTTTTTTTTCGTTTGTTTTTTTTGGATGTTAAACTTCGGTTCCATGGTCAAAAAAACCCTCGCTTTCTTCTTTTGGGCCACAATGTTTATAAAGGTGGACAAAAAGGGCAGATAAACTCCCAGCGCCAAACACAGATATGCATGAGCTAGAGAACCCCAAGGTTGTGTCCTCTGACCTCTACTCTTCTCACTCTACACTAACGACCACACCTTGTGGCTTCCGACTGTCAAACTTATGGAGTTTGCAGATGACACTACGGCCTCATTAAAGACGGCGACGAGTCTGCACATCGACAGAAAGTGGCGAGACTGGAGCTTTGGTGTGGTCAACACAGCCTGTCGTTGAACACTCAAAAGAATGTTAAAATGACTGAAACATGAGATTAGTGTATTGCTCCAGCGACATGGCGACCATCTCCGTCCAGTGTGGTATTTTCTCTCATCAACTTGATCCAGTGGCACGAGGTCTTCCTGCATGGCTTCATGTGGTGGCACCCTGTCAACAGGCTGTACTTGCTGCACCTGACTACGTGGGTATGCGCCACTCAGTCAGCATCTACCCCACTGTGTTCTGTCTTGCAAGAGCAACAGTCCTCACACTTGTCTCCTGCCTGTTGGCTCAGATACAACACGATGTTCTCCGGCCTTCCTCATGTATCAGTACGACGTAGCAGAACTGTCAACTCCACTAATCTTATGCCACTCCCTGATGAGGGGTAGCCACATTGCTGCGTAGGGGAAATACAGCACTTATGTACACGTCGTGTTGACCTTTTTGATATGACACAATCCAGATTTGGTCTTTTATGTAGACGGCTCTTTAAGAGATCCTGATACTAGTTCCTGCCCCAGCGGCTTTGCAGTGGTTGATGATTTTGGAGTCGTGGCTCCGTCACCATTATTTAGGGATCCGCAGGAGGAATCGGCTCCTATTTGGGAGCACTTTTATCCTTTTTAGGATCCAGTGGGAGGAAATCAACCACTTTGTGCAGCAAATGGCACAGGCACCGTCAAACCTACAGGGATGTCCTCCAGGGCTCCAGACAGGGCACTTTTCTCCTTGTTGATCGTTGCATTGTGATTCGGCCCCTTGAGGATGAGGCTTTTTGGCTAGCAAAGGTTGGTTTGAAAAAGTTAAAAAACTATACAGCCTCAGAAACGTGCCTCTGTATGGTGCTGCTCGGCGGTACGTGGAGAATGAGTTTCGGAGATGGCAGGCGCACATAACATGGATGAAAAAGGCCTTTTTTGGAAGAGGACGGACACGTGTACTTCTTCAAGGACCATATTTACGATCATCATCAGAATCAGCTTTATTGGCCAAGTGTGTAAAAACACACAAGGAATTTTTTTCCGCCAGTCAGTGCTGCCCTGGTCCGACAAAGAACAACAAAGCAACAAGAACAAAGAACAAGAGACATTTCTGTTTATAGGAACTATTAGTTACAGATGTGCAAGATGTAAAAAGCTTGTACAGCGTCCGAACAAAGAACAACAAAGCAACAAGAACAAAGAACAAGAGACATTTCTGTTTATAGGAACTATTAGTTACAGATGTGCAAGATGTAAAAAGCTTGTACAGCGTCCCTTTACCCGTTTGCGGTTCCCGTTATAGACAAGTGCAATGACAGTGCAATGACAGTTGTGCAAAGGGATCAGGTTAAAGCGACAAATCATGCGATAGTCTACAAAATATATTACTAATACTAATCTTGATTGGACCTTCAGGATGTGAGTGAGTGTTCCAACAATGGCACAAGGAAGAAAATAGTACATTTGCTGATCAAGAATTTAACAATTTAATTGCCAGAGGGAAAAAAACGTTCGAATACCAATAATCGTTTCAGCTGTTACAGTCGGAGTTTGTCCTTTTTTGTGGCAGCCCCAAAGCAGACTGTGATGGAGGTACACAGTACTGATTGGATAACCGCTGTGTAGAACTGTCTCAGCAGCTATTGTGACAGGCTGTGCTTCCTCAGAAGCCACAAGAAGTGCATCCTTTGCTGGGCTTATTTCAGGATGGAGTTGATGATTGAGAGAGGACACAACCTTGAGGCGCCCCACCGCTGATAGTGTGCATGGATGAGGTAGTGTCCCCCGCACCTGCTGTGTCCTACCCGTCAGGAAGTTGTAGATCCACAGGGATATCGCAGACGAGATGTTGAGATGGAGGAGTTTGAAGGAGAGGAGAGCTGAAGTCCACGAACAGGATTCAAGCATAGGTACCCTTGCTGTCGAGATGTTCAAAGATGAAATGCAGACTCATGTTGACGGCATCATCCACAAACCTGTTAGCTCAATAGGCAAACTGCAGTGGGTTCATCTGGGGGCCTGTGACCCTCTCGAGGTGGTCCAGCATATGCCGTTTAAAGGACTTCATGACCACAGATGTCAAGACAACAGGCCTGTAGTCATTAAGACCTGAGGCTGCTGATTTTTTTGGGGACCTGTATAATGGTGGAGCGCTTGAAGTAGGTTGGTACTTCACACAGTTGTAGAGACCTGTTGAAGACCTTTGTGAAGACCGGAGCAAGTTGGTCTCCGCAGACTTTGAGGCAGGATAGGGACACAAGGTCTGTGCCCGGCGCTTTGTTGATCTTTTGTTGTTTGAAGATATTTCTAACATCCCTTTAATCCATGTTAAATGGTGGTGGGGCTTGGTGGTTGTGTGGAGTGGAAGTGTCTATTTCGAATCTACAGTAAAAGCTATTTAGGTCGTCGGCTAGCTCGCTCTTGCTTTCTACCGGTGGAGAACGTCGCTCGTAGTTAGTGACCGATTGTAATCCATGCCAAACTGATTTGGAGTCATTAGCGCCGAGATGATTTTCCAGTTTAACTGCATATTCCCTCTTTCCAATGTTAATTTCTTTAGTCAGCTGGTTTCTATGCGATTGTAGAGTGCCCTGTCCCCACTACAATATGCAATCTCTTTGGCCTGGCAGAGTTGTCCAAATCTGGCTGAAAACAATGGCTTGGTGTGATTGAACATGCAAAAAGTTTTTGTTGGAACACACACCTCACGGAAACTGGCATACGCAGTAATAATATCCGTGAATTCATCTCGGCTGTACACTGACTTTTCAAAGCAATTCCAGTCGGTGCAGTCGAAGCAGCTTTAAAGTTCTAATTTTGCCTTGGTCCACTTTTTAACTTATTTTGCTAAAGGCTTTCCACATTTAACTGCTTGCCTGTATGTCGGTATTAAGTACAGCAAGTAGTGATCAGAGGAGCCAAATGTGTGTGTGAAGGAATGCACGGTATGAGTTTCTAATCGATGTGTAACAGTGGTTGAGAGTGTTATTTGCCCTTGTTGGACATTTCACATGCTGCTTATATTTAGAGAGTTCGTGGTTAAATTTAGCTGGGTTAAAATCGAGTATGAGTGGTGAAGATGGGTATTTTTTCTCAATCTCGTTTACCTGCTCACCGAGCATGAGCAGTGCTGTGTTCATGTTAGCTTGAGGCGGAATATAAACACCGACTAGAATGAAAGATGCAAATTCACGTGGTGAATAAAAGAGCTTACAGAAAAAACAAAATCAAACGACTCTAAAAGCGGGCTGCGGTGTGTGCTGAGCTGTGTAACGTCCGTGCACCATTTCTATGTTTAGGCTTTAAAAGTTACAAGTGTCAAAAGATTTATAAAAATGGCTGTTTATAATACAGTGTTTTGCCAGTTAGTGTACTTTAAGAGAGTCAATTGACCTTATATGGTTAAACTCCCTCTTCATTGTTTTGTTGCATGTTAACTTTCACAATTTCAGACCATCGCATCATGGCCGCGTTGTCACTACCTTGGGCAAGTATGTGGCTAATGTCTATTACACTTTGAATTTGATCAATCGCCTCAGAAAATGGATGGATGAATCAGTTCATGCATAAATGGCAAAATATTCACAAGAAAAGCTAATCAAATGTGGATAGTCACAATTTTTTAGCATGTGACGATGTGAATGGTTTAAAAAAAAAAAAAAAAACGCATAGTTCATGGATAGAAGATTTTTCCAAATTTATTGGGTTGAATTTGGAGGCACATATCATACACAAGAGGGAATTTATACAAAAAATTAATTTATTTTTACGTATATTCAATGATATTCAAACCATAACTAGGGGCTGAAAATAACAGCTGATTGTCTCTCAATGTCTCCCTTTTTTTTGACGAATCACTATAAAGTACTTTTCAAAATTAGCATAAATGTCATGTGGCTATATCTCGTGCATTTTTTAATTCTCTGCGAAAAAATCCTGTTACTTTCAGTCCTTTTACTCAAATGACTTTCATCCATCCATCCGTCCATTTTCTGAGCAGCTTATCCTCACGAGGATCGTGGGAGTTCTGGAGCCAGTCCCAGGTGTCATCAGGCAGGAGGCGGGGTACACCGCGAACTGGTTGCCAGTCAATTGCAAGGCACATGGAGACAGACAACAGTCCCACCAACAATCACACCTACGGGCAATTTAAAGATTCCAGTTAACGCATGGTTTTGGGATGTGAGAGGAAACCGGAGAAAACCCATCCTGGCAGAGAAGAACATGTAAACTCCACACAGGCGGGGCCGGGATTTGAACCCTAGTCCTCAGAACTGTGAGGCCAACGCTCTACAGTTGCTCAACTGTGGCACCAAAATGACTTTCATTACAATAAAACAATATGATATGGCCCCTCCTCAAGCATAACCTTATCGTGGTGGAGGGGTTTGTGTGTCCCGATGATCCTAGGAGCTAGGTTGTCTGGGGCTTCATGCCCCTGGTAGGGTCACCCATGGCAAACAGGTCCTAGGTGAGGGACCAGACAAAGTATGACTCCAAAAGCCCCTATGCTGACTACAAAAATTGATCTTTGTTTCCCTTGCCCGGACGCGGGTCACAGGGGCCCCCATCTGGAGACAGGCCTGGAGGTGGAGCTCGAAGGCACAGCCCGAAAGGGTAACATGGGTCCCCCTTCCCATGGGCTTACACCTGTGAGAGGGGCCATAGGGGTCGGGTGCAATGTGAGCTGGTCGGTGGCCAAAGGCGGGGTCTGATCCCCAGCTGCAGAAACTAGCTCTCAGGACATGGAATATCGCCTCTTTGGCAGGGAAGGAGCCCGAGTTGGTGAGTGAGGTCGAGAAGTTCTGACTCGATATAGTCTGACTCATCTCTACGCACCACTTGGGCTCTGACACCACTCCTCTTGAAAGGGGTCGGACTCTGTTCCACTCTGAAGTTGCCCACGGGGAGAGACGCCGAGCAGGTGTGGGTATACTTATTGCCCCCTGGCTCGGGGACTGCAGGTGGGGGCACGGGTCCTGACTGTTGTTTGTGCTTGTGCACCAAACAGCAGTGCGGAGTACCCACCCCTTTTTGGAGTCCTTAGAGGGAGTGGTGGAGAGCGCCCCCTCTGGCGACTGCATCATTCTGCTGGGGGACATCATTGCCCACGTGGGCAATGACAGTGACACCTGGAAGGGCGTGATTGGGAAGAACACCCCCCCGATCGCCCCCGATGAGAACTCGAGTGGTGTTCTGTTACTGGACTTCTGTGCTCATCACCAATTGTCCATAACAAAAACAATGTTCAAGCATAAGGGTGTTCACATGTCCACTTGGCACCAGGACACCCTAGGTCGCAGTTTGATGGTCGTGTCATCGGACTTGCAACCGCATGTCTTGGACACTCGGGTGAAGAGAGGAGCGGAGCTGTCAACTGATAACCACCTGGTGGTGAGGTGGCTCCGATGGTGGGGGAAGATGCCAGTCCGACGTAGCACCCCCAAACGTATTATGAGGGTCTGATGGGAACAGCTGGCAGATTCCCCTGTCAGAAGGAATTTCAACTCCCATCTCCGAAAGAATTTTGTTCATGTCCCAGAATAGGTGGGGACATTGAATCCGAGTGGACGATGTTCCGCGCCTCCATTGCTGAGGCGGCTGACCGGAGCTGTGGCCGTAACATGGTCTGTGCCTGTCGTGGCGGCAACCCACGAACATGTTGGTGGACACCAACAGTGAGAGCTGTCAAGCTGAAAAAAAGAGTCCTATTGGGAATTTCTGCCCTGTGGGACTCCCGAGGCAGGTGATATGTATTGGCTGGCCAAGCGGAATGCAGCTTCGGTGGTCGCTGAGGCAAAAACACAGGCGTGGGAGGAGTTCGGTGAGGCCATGGAGAACGACTTCAGGACGGCTTCGAGGAAATTCTGGTCCACCGTCCGGCGTCTCAGGAGGGGGAAGCAGTGCACCGTCAACACTGTGTATAGTGGGGATGGGGCGCCGCTGACTTTAACACGGGATGTTGTGAGTCGGTGGGGAGAATACTTCAAAGACCTTCTCAATTCCACCAACACGCTTTCCCAAAAGGAAGCTGAGTCTGGGTGCTATGAGGCAGGCTCTTCTATCTCTGGGGTTGAGGTCACCGAGGTGGTTAAAAAGCTCCTTGGTGGATGAGATTTGCCCGGAGTTCCTAAAGGCTCTGGATGTTGTGGGGCTGTCCTGGTTGACACGCCTCTGCAACATCACGTGGACATCGGGGACAGTGCCCCTGGATTGGCAGACTGGGGTGGTGGTCCCCCTCTTCAAGAAGGTGACCGGAGGGTGTGTTCCAACTATAGAGGGATCACACTCCTCAGCCTCCCTGGTAAGGTCTACTCAGGGGTACTGAAGAGGAGGGTCCGTCGGGAAGTCGAGTCTCGGATTCAGGAGAAGCAATCTGGTTTTCCTCCTGGCCGTGGAACAGTGGACCAGCTCTACACCCTCGGCAGGATCCTCAAGGGTGCATGGGAGTTTGCCCAACCAGTCTACATGTGTTTTGTGGACTTGGAGAAGGCCTTCGACCATGTCCCTTGGGGAGTCCTGTGGGGGGTTCTTCGGGAGTATGGGGTACTGAATTTCCTGATAAAAGCTGTTCGGTCCCTGTATGACCGCTGTCAGAGCCTGGTCCGGATTGCCGGCAATAAGTCGGACTCGTTTCCGGTGAGAGTTGGACTCCGACAAGGCTGCCCTTTGTCACTGATTTTGTTCATAACTTTTATGGACAGAATTTTTAGGCGCAGCCGAGGCATAGAAGGTGTCCAGTTTGGTGGCCTCAGCATCACAACTCTGCTCTTTGCAGATGATTTGGTTCTGTTGGCTTCATCAAGCCGTGATCTCCAGCTCTCACTGGAGCGATTCGCAGTCGAGTGTGAAGCGGCTTGCATAAGCAGAACCTCCAAATCCGAGACTATTGTCCTCAGTCGGAAAAGGGTGGCGTGCCCTCTCCAGGTCTGGGATGAGATCCTTCCCCAAGTGGAGGAGTTCAAGTATCTTGGGGTCTTGTTCACAAGTGAGGGAAGAATGGAGCAGGAGATCGTCAGACGGATCGGTGCAGCGTCTGCAGTGACTTTGTATCGGTCCGTTGTGGTGAAGAGGGAGCTGAGTCAAAAGGCGAAGCTCTCAATTTACCAGTCAATCGACATTCCTACTCTCACGTATGGGCATGAGCTGTGGGTCGTGACCGAAAGAACAAGGTCCCGGATACAAGCGGCCGGAATGACTTTCCTCTGCAGGGTGTCTGGGCTCTCCCTTAGAGATAGGGTGAGAAGGTCGGTCATCTGGGAGGGTCTCAGTGTCGACTTCCCCAGTGACCCGACCCAGAAAAGCAGTAGATAATGGATGGATGGGTGGAATATGATATGGAACAATACACATCTTATGTACTTCAACGTGGAATATTAGCTTTAGTGTTTAAAGACATTTACGTTTATTTTCAGAATGAGAAGAAGGGAATGGCACCAATTCAGGAGAATGGCTCATTAATATTTTCACAAGACGTTTTGCAAAGGTGACCATTTTATTGTGAGCTACAAGATAGTTGAAGGACATTGAAAGACATGGATATTTAAAAGACCTCTTAAGGGAATTAAAGTGTGTTTAAGATTTGACTTTGCCTCAAGTCAGAAACCTAAAGTACCATACCACAGTCACATTTGTAAAATGTACGGGTGTGGTCAGTCATGCTCGCAGATAAAGTTGCGGGTGTGATTAGGGAATGAATCTCAAGACCTTAAAATAATTTACTGGATTAATATAAATTAAAAATAAAATGAACAAATACATAACTAAAATAGAAAATGAAAATTTAAAACTCAGAAATGATGATTCCCAATTTCAACTGATATTAGTAGAACATGATGTAAAACAGTATTTAAAATTTTTCATCAATAAAAATTCTTGATATCATAAACTTTATCTGAAGAAAAGTTAAATGCAAGGAATAAACATGAATGGTCTATACCCACAATGTAATGAAGATGCTGAAAGTTTAGTTCAACATTGTGTCCTCCTGGATATTTTTTGCTCCTATCGGAACACAGAGTGCACAGCACTTTGCCGGGAATGTCCACTTTTTGTATGTGTTCGGTTAGAGATGTTGATACCGTTTTTAGTCCTATCTGCACGGTTACACTTTTTTCAAGCCATGCCAGTCTGAAACAGTTTTTGATTCCAGCATCCTTGTCAATTGCCCTCGCTCGATCTTCATCCTTTTTTTCCCTCACACTTTCGCCATCGTAAAACTTTGAACATACCATCGCTCAGTTCGCGCTATCAAAGTCCCACGCGCCATTACTTGGCTAACTAACAAGTTACACTGCGATTTCTGAGAACCGAGAACACATGTACATGGCAATGGTGAAACTCCATTTATCACTAACACGATTAGATCGTTATACTGTATAACTCTGTTGTCCAATCGAGTAATCTGCCGCAAACAAGTTTTGTTTATCTCGCAAAATGCAAATATTTACACTACCGAGAAAGTTAGAACGGCATATGATAGTCGTGCTTGTGCTAGCACTAAGATGAACTTGCAGCTCGGAGCCCACCACTGAGGCAGGCACAAGATACCCTGCCCCTAACCCCCCCACCGATCGGCTGAAAATTCTCATTCCTGTCTTTCAATATCTATTTTTTCTACTAGTAACAAATTTTACGCATGTTTTTCATGCTCAACTGTGCAGATTTGCGAGCACAGAGGCGTGCGAGGACGTTCATGCTCGTCAAATGTGAGTGACTGCCATACCTTATCAAAAGGTGACAGCCCTTTTATGCGAGCTCTAAAATATCCAGCAGCTAACAGAAGCTCAAGGATCTCCGCCAGCTTAATCCACTGCTCTTCATCCTCCCAGGCTGCCACCTATGAGATAAATGCACAAACACATTATAGAAGACTAGACAGCAGCATGAAAAATATTACCCAAACTTTGAATATGCTTTGAGTTCATCTTTTATATGTTACACCTTTTGATTTTGATTCAAAGATTTATCGTCATTGCAACAGGTGCAATGAAAAAATAAGGTGCAGACCATTCAGTACATTGATAAAATTATATAAAAATAACAAAAAAAGCTAAAAAAAAAAAACACAGTCTAGGTCAAAAATTAAATGTGAAATAGACATTACAGAAACAGATTGAGCAGGTATTTACACAAAGTGTGCCTGAAATTGAATATTGCACATTGTATCCATATCTTTGAACATCCTTCAACTATTGTTGCATTGGTCTATTTCTCATACAGTGGTACCTCCACTTATGAAATTAATCCATTCCCTAAGTTTTTTTGTAAGTAGAAACGCATTTTACGTTTAAATAGTGTAATCCGTTCCAAGCCCCCCGACCCAGCCCCCATAAATAAGCATTCGTACGTAAATGTCAGGTTTACCAATTAGACATTTATTAAACTGGACAAAAAGGAAGCAAAGTCAGCAGTTAAGGTTTGACAGCTCGCGAGGAGAGAGGAGAAGAACTGTCTCGTACAATTCGCCACTGCGCTCTCTGATTATCCTCTCCTCAGCACCTCTATTTATTTAGTTTCAAGACACCCGTTATTTACATGGATGTTCCAAAAAGGAGACGACAAGCAAAACATAGTTGGAAACAGAGTGTACTTGTTTATTCATGACACTCATGTGTGTGGAAGACTGCTGAGTACATGTATGGTCATCATTTCTTTAACAGGCAGCAGTTCTAACAGTTCTGATGATTAGATGTTTTTGTTCTTGCTATCTCCTGCTAGGCGGCTGCCACGTTATCTTGAGAAGAGCAAAGCATTTCCTTATGGAAGCAGATGTATGATAATTATATTCACAATTATTCCTACAATAATGTAAAGAATATTTTTTTTTATTAAGTTCATTCACCTTTGGGGTTGGGAGACTATGCAACGAGACAGGTGAGTGAAAAGCAAAAGGCATAGTGGGGGACAGAGGAGGAGGCAAACTTTGACAGCCAAGGGAAAACATAGGTACGAATGTATGTACGCACACAACTTAATTCTACTAAATTTCTTGGGGCCCATGGTGAAGAAATGAATAAACTTGTACTTTTCCCAATGTGCGTTAGCTTTTGACAACACTAGCATGATTCTAGCAGCTCTATCGTGCCACACAAACCAAGACACAGGAAGTGCATCATGGAGAAAGACTGGCGTCCCTCCGAGGCAATGGCATGCCAGGAAGATGCTTCGGTGATAGCCAATGGAGAGCAGCTCTATCGCACCACACAAACCAAGATACAAGATGTTTACGTTCGGTGGAATTTGGTGAATCCAGCACCTATTTTTTCCTTTGTATCCTGAATTTCCTTCATAACTAGAGACAATAATTTTCAAAGTTACGTAACTTGAATTTTTCATCACTAGAGAAGTACGTAAGTAGAGGTACCACAGTATTAGCGCAAGTGATTTTTTAGGGCTCTTGCAGCAGTTGGAAAGAAGCTGTTTTTCAGTCTGTTTTCCATAATGTTTTTAATGTTCCTGTGCAGTCTGCCGGATGGCAGTAGCACAAACAGAGAGTGACCTGTGAGGTAGGAGTCCTTCAAAATAGCACTGGCTCTCCTAAGTCAGTCAGAACTGTGAAGGTCCTCCAAAGTGGGTAGAGGGCTCCCAATGACTTTCTCAGCCATTTTGTTGACCCTCTGTAGTTCCTTCCTTTTTGCCACTGTGCAGCTAGCAAATCACATCCACAGGCAGTAGGTATGGATGCTTTCCAGAGCAGAGGAGTGAAAAGGCAAAGAGTTTCTGGCTGATGTTGTTCTTACTGACAATTCTCAGAAAGTGGAGTCTTTCTTGTGCCTTCTTAGCCAGCTGTGCAGTGTTCTTATTCCAGGTCAGCATCTCCTCGATGTGGACTCCCAAGAAGCAGAAGCCACTGACCCTTTCCACACAGGTCTCACTGATGAAAATTAGCTGAATTTCCATTTTGATTTATCTCAAGTTAATGATGAGCCCCTTTGTTTTGGATGTGTTCAGGAGAAATGTTATTGACTCTACACCACATGGTCAGGTGCTACACCTCATCCTGGTAAGCGGACTCATTACCTCTTGTGACAGAGCCTACCACTGTGGTGTCGTCCGCATACTTAATGAAGGTGTTGCTGGTGTGGACAAGTGAGCAGTCTGAAATGTAGAGTGAAAATCAGGGGGCTCAGCACGCAGCCTTGAGGCGAGCCAGTGCAGAGTGAGAGCGGTGCCGATGTGTGGGGGACAATCCTGACCCTTTGTGAGCATTCTGTTAAAAAGTCCTTAATCCAGTGGTATGTTGAGTGAGGTAGACCACGGTTCAGCAGTTTCCTTACCAGGCTGTTTTATTGAAAGGATCGGTGCTGGTCGGCGCTCAGGAGACAAAGACGACACTCAACAAAAGACCAAGGTTCCCAAATGCTATTTAGCCTCAATAACTGGCATATTTATTTCGACCAAATGCAAGTTCTCAAAACACACTTGACATTGCGTGAAATCAATCATCTTCTTCTTCTTTTCCTTTCGGCTTGTCCCGTTAGGGGTCGCCACAGCGTGTCATCTTTTGCCATCTTAGCCTATCTCCTGCATCTTCCTCTCTAACCCCAACTGCCCTCATGTCTTCCCTCACCACATCCATAAACCTTCTCTTTGGTCTTCCTCTCGCTCTTTTGCCTGGGAGCTCCATCCTCAGCATCCTTCTACCAATATACTCACTCTCTCGCCTCTGAACATGTCCAAACCATCGAAGTCTGCTCTCTCGAATCTTGTCTCCAAAACATCCAGCTTTGGCTGTCCCTCTAATGAGCTCATTTCTAATCCTATCCAACCTGGTCACTCCGAGCGAGAACCTCAACATCTTCATTTCTGCCACCTCCAGTTCAGCTTCCTGTTGTTTCTTCAGTGCCACCGTCTCTAATCCGTACATCATGGCCGGCCTCACCACTGTTTTGTAAACTTTGCCCTTCATCCTAGCAGACACTCTTCTGTCACATAACACACCAGACACCTTTCGCCAGCTGTTCCAACCTGCTTGGACCCGTTTCTTCACTTCCTGACCACACTCTCCATTGCTCTGTATTGTTGACCCCAAGTATTTGAAGTCGTCCACCCTCGCTATCTCTTCTCCCTGTAGCCTCACTCTTCCCCCTCCACTTTTCTCATTCACGCACATATATTCTGTTTTACTTCGGCTCATCTTCATTCCTCTCCTTTCCAGTGCATGTCTCCATCTTTCTAATTGTTCCTCTGCATGCTCCCTGCTTTCACTGCATATCACAATATCATCTGCGAACATCATGGTCCAAGGGGATTCCAGTCTAACCTCATCTGTCAGCCTATCCATTACCACTGCAAACAGGAAGGGGCTCAGAGCTGATCCCTGATGCAGTCCCACCTCCACCTTAAATTCCTCTGTCACACCTAAGGCACACCTCACCATTGTTCTGCTGCCATCATACATGTCCTGTACTATTTTAACATACTTCTCTGCCACACCAGACTTACGCATGCAGTACCACAGTTCCTCTCTTGGTACTCTGTCATAGGCTTTCTCTAGATCCACAAAGACACAATGTAGCTCCTTCTGACCTTCTCTGTACTTTTCCACGAGCATCCTCAAGGCAAATAATGCATCTGTGGTACTCTTTCTAGGCATGAAACCATACTGTTGCTCGCAGATACTTACTCTGTCCTGAGTCTAGCCTCCACTACCCTTTCCCATAACTTCATTGTGTGGCTCATCAACTTTATTCCTCTATAGTTCCCACAGCTCTGAACATCCCCTTTGTTCTTAAAAATGGGAACTAGAACACTTTTCCTCCATTCTTCAGGCATCTTTTCGCCCGCTAGTATCTGTTGTATGAGTTGGTCAAAAACTCCACAGCTATCTCTCCAAATTGCTTCCATACCTCTACCGGTATGTCATCAGGACCAACTGCCTTTCCATTTTTCATCCTTTGTAGTGCCTTTCTGACTTCCCCCTTAGTAATCATTTCCACTTCCTGGTCCATCACTCTTGCCTCTTCAACTCTTCCTTCTCTCTCATTTTCTTCATTCATCAACTTCTCAAAGTATTCTTTCCATCTATTTAGCACACTTCCGGCACCAGTCAACACATTTCCATCTCTATCCTTAATCACCCTGACCTGCTGCACATCCTTCCCATCTCTATCCCTCTGTCTGGCCAACCTGTAGAGATCCTTTTCTCCTTCTTTCGTGTCCAACCTGGTGTACGTCTTCATATGCCTCTTGTTTAGCCTTTGCCACCTCTACCTTTGCCCTACGTCGCATCTCGATGTACTCCTTTCGCCTCTCCTCAGTCCTCTCAGTATCCCACTTCTTCTTTGCTAATCTCTTTCCTTGTATGACTCCCTGTATTATGGGGTTCCACCACCAAGTCTCCTTCTCCCCTTTCCTACCAGATGACACACCAAGTACTCTCCTGCCTGTCTCTCTGATCACCTTGGCTGTCATCGTCCAGTCTTCCGGGAGCTTCGGTTGTCCATCGAGAGCCTGTCTCACCTCTTTCCGGAAGGCCGCACAACATTCTTCCTTTCTCAGCTTCCACCACTTGGTTCTCTGCTCTACCTTTGTCTTCTTAATCTTCCTACCCACCACCAGAATCATCCTACATACTACCATCCTATGCTGTCGAGCTACACTCTCCCCTACCACTACTTTACAGTCAGTAACCTCCTTCAGATTACATCGTCTGCACAAAATATAATCTACCTGCGTGGTTCTACCTCCGCTCTTGTAGGTCACTATATGTTCCTCCCTCTTCTGGAAATAAGTGTTCACTACAGCCATCTCCATCCTTTTTGCAAAGTCCACCACCATCTGCCCTTCAAAGTTCCTTTCCTGGATGCCGTACTTACCCATCACTTCTTCATCGCCCCTGTTTCCTTTACCAATATGTCCATTACAATCTGCACCAATCACAACTCTCTCGCTGTCTGGGATGCTCAGAACTACTTCATCTAGTTCCTTCCAGAATTTCTCTTTCAACTCTAGGTCACATCCTACCTGTGGTGCATAGCCGCTAACCACATTATACATACCCTCAATTTCAAATTTTAGTCTCATCACTCGATCTGATACTCTTTTCACCTCCAAGACATTCTTAGCCAGCTCTTCCTTTAAAATAACCCCTACTCCATTTCTCTTCCCATCTACTCAGTGGTAGAATAATTTAAACCCTGCTCCCAAACTTCTAGCCTTACTACCTTTCCACCTGCTCTCTTGGATGCACAGAATATCAACCTTTCTCCTAATCATCATGTCAACCAACTCCTGAGCTTTTCCTGTCATAGTCCCAACATTCAAAGTCCCTACACTCAGTTGTAGGCTCTGTGTCCTCTTTTTCTTCTGACGCTGGATCTGGTTTCCTCCTCTTCTTTGTCTTCGACCCACAGTAGCTGAATTTCCACCGACGCCCTGCAGGTTAGCAATCATATGAGCCCCTTACCTATGCCGAGAAGGTGGAGAGCCGATCACCCAGGTAGAGCTCCGCTTGTCAACCAGCTGGGCGTTTGTACGAAACCCGCAGCAGACTCTACCTGTTTGTATTCTGCATCTCTCTATTATACTTTTCAGTTGCGTGCAAGAGAAAGGGCGGGTGGCCTACCCGTCCCACCTGGCGCCGCAACGTTTGTTTCCTGATTTACTATTGACACCTAAGTGTGTCCTTCAGGCTCTGAAAAACATCTTACGCAGCCATAACTGTCAAGACATCCCACAACAATGTTCATCTTTGGTATGGATGCAAACAAGATAGTGAAACGGTCCAGAAGTCTTGACCAGAAACACAAGTGAGTGAAAAACAAGTGAGTGATGCGAAAAACAAGTGAGTGAAAAACAACTTATATAACCATGGTTGCACCATACATTCGGGTTTTCAACGGTTATGGGAAGCATCACTAATTAACAGTCCTCTCACAGGCCATGTGGTAGGATTGTGTTAAACATTGAACTGTATTCACAAAGAGAAGGCAGCGAAGTTACCTTGTTTTCCAGGTGGGGAAGCTGTATTTACTGCATCCTCGGTTGATCTGTTTGCTTTGTAGGCATACTGGTATGGATCCGAGCTGGGGCTTTTATGGTCATATGAGATGACTCCTAACCACTTATTCAAAACAGATCATCACCACAGTCGTGTGTGGTACTATTTGATAGTCGTTGAGGCTGATTGTTGTTGGTTTCTTGGGTAGGGGGATGATAGTGGAGGTCTTCAGCCAGGATGGGACGGCAGACTGTGTCAGTGACACGTTGTAAATCCTGGTAGAGATTCTAGCAAGATGGTCTACACAGTCTTTCAATACCCACCCGGGGATGCATTCAGGGCCTGTTGTTTTTCGTGTGTTGATCCCCTTCAGTGTGTGCCATACCTCATGCACCCCCACACTAAGGGTTGCTGGTGGCAGTGGAGCTGGTGTAGTCTCAAAGTGCCCAAGGAAGAGGTTAAGTTTCTATGGCAGCTCAGCATCGCCTTCAGCAGCTCCGGTGACTGGTTTGTAGTTTGTGAGGTGTTGGACTGCAATCCATGGTTGCCTGCTGTTGTTGCGGTCAAAATGATAATCAAACCTCCCGTTAAAATGTGGACTTGGCTTTCCTGATGCCTCTCTTCAGGTTGGGACGGGCTTTGCTGTAGTAAGGCCTGTCGTCAGATTTGAAGGCGTCTTTCAGTTGCTGCTTGACCTCTCTGGTCATCCAGGATTTTTGGTTGGGTCATTTCGAGATGTGTTTTTCCACTGTGACCATTTCTTGATGTAACACATTACAGTGTCTGTAAAAACAACCAGTTCCTCATCCTCAAAGATGTCTCAAACCGTGCTGTTGAAACAGTCCTGCAACTGCTGGGAAGCACCATCTGGCCACGTCCTGATGGTCTTAATGATGGTGGGGATGATTTTTTTAGGTATCTCTACATCAGAATTAATTGTAGGGTGATATGGTCCAAAATGTCCAAGTGGTGTGGCTGGTGTGGCATTGTAGGGATGTGTAAGGGCTGAGCTATCATTAGTATCCGGGGTAATATAAACAACGGTTTGCAGAACATAAGTAAACACCCAAGGAAGGAGGAACAGTCTGCATTTTACAGCTATTTCAGATCTCGGGAACAGTGGCTGGCTACACTGTTTCTGTTGTACAGCACTCTCTTTCACAGCTGTGGAAATTTAAATTTAGTAATAAATTGAATTTGAATTGTGGTTGTGAGGGGAAATCTCTTGATTTACATTATTATTTTTTTTTTTTATGTTTTTGACCTCAAAACCAAATTATACTGAATGACTCTTGCCCTGGCAGCAAGGTGGAGACTAGTTAGCACATCTGCCTTACAGTTCTATGGACCTGCATTGAAATGTGGCCTTGCCTGTGTGGAGTTTTCATGTTCTCCCTTATCTTGCATGTTTTTTTTTTTCTCTGGGTGCTCTAGTTTTCTCCAACATTTCAGAAACATGCATGGCAGATAAAATGGATGGATGGTCTCTGGCCCCGGGTTCCAAACTTGAAAAAATAACACTGAGATTCATTTCGATTAATAATTGCATACTTGCCATTCAGAGACAATGCTAAACCATTTTTTTTTAAATGACCATGTTAATTTTGATAAAGGATGTTAAGAGATTTTTTAACTTCAGATGTTGTTGAATGCTTTTTACATGATGTGTTAATAGGAGGGCAGCATGGTGGCGCAGCTGGAAAGCATTGGCCTTACAGTTCTGAAGGCCCGGTGGGCCCTGGTTCAATCCCAGACCTCTGTGTGTGTGGAGTTTGCATGTTCTCCCCGTGCCTGCGTGCGTTTCTTCCGGGCACTCTGGTTTCCTCCCACAAAAACATCCAACATTAAATGGACACTCTAAATTGTCCCAAGATGTGATTGTGAGTGCAGCTGTTTGTCTCCTGCGATTGGCTGGCAACCAGTTCAGGGTGTACCCTGCCTCCTGCCCGTTGACAACTGTGATAGAGTCAAGCACTCCTCCCTTGTGAGGATAAGTAGATCAGAAAATGGATAGATGGATGCTAATAGGAGTCACACTAGTCAAAATAAATGGACAAAGAAAAGTAACATTTTACCACAAAAATGCATAACTGACCATAGTGCTTTCTCTGATCAATGTCGATATACGGTATTAGCAATTCCATATTGGGAAAACATGGACGAAAATTATGGTTGAAAGCCCTTTTCCAGTGAAAAGCATAAAATTTGACTGGGTTTCTTGAATTATTTTAAGCTCAACTTCACATCTAAAGAGGAAGGTAGTAAATGCCTCCTAAACTCAAGATATGTTTTGAAATGGAGAACATTTCTGAGCAACTAAATGGATAATTTTTTTTAAACCACTGTTAAAGAAAAAAAATCTATCACTTCCACTTATCAATTAACTTTGAAACTGAAAAGAAGTAATAAAAACATTTGGAATTTGACAAAAACAGTTTTTAAATGGTAGTTGAACAGAATCATACAGTTTTTTAAAAACTAATGAAACAAGTCTAGCTAAAACTGAAAGTATGCTTAACTCAGCTAAAACAAAGATGTAGCGCAAGGATATAACTAAACAATTTTTTTCCATTATTATTAATTATCAAATCTTATTCTATTTATTGTTCATTGCTTGCAACATTACTCATACTTTGTAGGTCTGACACAGATAAAGTGCTATTGTCCTGCACACACAAACTGTTCATGGATCATTCATCCATTCATTCATTTCCTTAACCGCTTATCCTCACAAGGGTCGCGGGAGTGCTGGAGACCATCCCAGGTGTCAACGGGCAGGAGGTAGGGTACACCCCGAACTGGTTGCCATCCAATCACAGGGCACATGTAGACAGACAACAGTCACACTCACAATCACATGTCGGGGCAATTTAGAGTGTCCAATTAAAGGTCAACTGACACGTGAAGAATCATTTCTCATTGGGCTATTTTTCTGTAATCCGCTTTCCACAAAGAGAATGCAGCTTCCATTTTGAAGAATCCTATCATCCTCCAGATTTCTCTTCCGCTTTGGTGCTCCAGGGGAAGCTTTAACATCAGCACAGCACTTTGGCGGCATTGTGAACTCAAGAGGTTATGGGTACACAGTTTAACATTGTAGAAAATAGTGGACAAGAAAGACAAGGGAGAGTAGGGAAGGAGAGAGTTGCTGGGTGGCTCGAAAAAAACTTTCTTAATTGGTCGATTTGTGCGAGGGGGGTCGCCTTGGATCAATGTGCCTTCCCGTAATATAGTATGTACTGTAAGCTGATCTGACTTTTTTTGTGGGAGGGAAGGGGGCGCGGTGCACTGAAGCTGCAATAGATGAACCGCAAAGTAGTGAGGGATTACTGAATACAGTGAAGAAAATATGTATTTGAACACCCTGCTATATTGCAAGTTCTCCCACTTGGAAATCATGGAGGGGTTTGAAATGTTCATTGTAGGTGCATGTTCACTGTGAGAGAGAGAATCTAAAAAGAAAAATCCAGAAATCACAATGTATGATTTTTTTAATGATTTATTTGTGTGATACAGCTGCAGATAAGTATTCGAACACCTGAGAAAAACCAATGCTAATATTTGGTACAGTAGCCTTTGTTTGTAATTACACAGATCAAACATCTCCTATAGTTGTTCATCAGGTTTGCACACATTGCAGGAAGGATTTTGGCCCACTCCTCCACACAGATCTTCTCTTGATCAGACAGGTTTCTGGGCAGTCCTTGGTTTTCCTGGCCATGTGCTTCGGGTCATTGTCATGTTGAAAGACCCACCCACGACCCATCTTCACTGCTCTGACTGAGGGAAAGAGGGTGTTCCCCAAAATCTCCCAATAGATGGCCGCGGTCATCTTTTCCTTAATACAGTGCAGTCGTCCTGTCCCATGTGCAGAAAAACACACCCAAAGCATGATGCTACAGTCACTGTGATTTGACAGGCGCGATCACGTGCCATCACGGTCGCAAATCTGCACAGTCGAGAACAAAACATCACACACGTAAAATTTGTTAAGAGTAGAAATAATAGATATCGAAAGACGTCGCTTATTTGTGTAGTCTTGACATTCATTTACGTGTTTATTTCATAAACGTTAACTAAACAAGCCTGTTCATAAACTATCAGTATTCATCCGGAAACAGGAAATGCAAGTTAACCGTACTGAGCATGTTTGGAAATGACAGGGTCCTCGCCATATGCGAACACATCCTGAGCCTGGCAAATAAAATGGTGAAAAAATGGCGAACGTGTAACTTGGCTGTTTATCCTACCATACGATCCTATACTGTTATAGATTTATATTACAATAATTCATTTTTTATTCCTGGCTTGAGCGTGACGAACGTTTCGTCGGAAGCTACACCGGAAGTTCACCGAATAATTGTTTACATCGGAGACGACTGCATCCGGGTTCCACTTTCTCGCCATCGGTTCATGCTACCTGTGGATGCTACGGAAATTTTACAAACCTTTGGGATTATCTTCCGAAAAACAAAGGATGGCAGTGGTATAAGTGCAGCTTGTCAACTGCCAACTTTGACGGATGCCCATTACCCGGGAAAGACGCCCAACATAACTTTGTCTGCTATCGGAAAATCTACTCCCCGTGCAGGGCAGAGGCAAAAGATTCGCCAGGAATGATTTTATAAATTCAAGTAGCTCAAATTGAGGGACTCAAATATTTTCTGCCAATGATGTATTGACAATGGAAGAAAAAATGTTCTGACACGCTGAAAATCATCGATGGCGCCAAAGTTGGATGACTTCGTGGGGCATCAGCAGACAGCTGATCACAAGTTTGCTGCAACTGCAAAGACGTAGTTGATGTAGAACGTGGCTTCAGCAGGCATGACATTGTAAAGACGTCCTTAGGGAACTGTCTCTAAACAAAGTGTAAATTAACTGTTAATCGTTAAAAATGAAGGCCCTGAAGAATTGTTGGATTTTGATAAAAGTTTCTGCAAATGGGGAGCAGTAAAAAGAGGATAATCTTTATGGCAGGAATCGTGCAAAAACTTAGTGTTGAACAGTGATGTTATTTTCTACAGTCAGGAGTATAGAAGAGGATTGAGAAACTTTTTTATTTTTATGACACATCTCTGTCATTCTTAATGTTTATTAGATTCAGAACCAATAAAAATATAAATCCTTGTATGACATTCACATCTGAAAGTTATTTGTATGCATGTAACCTGAAGAACAAGAAAGAGTATTAGTCATGTGAGTAGACCGCAGTTTGACCGGTATGAATAGAATTAGCCTATGAATGGAATTAGCATCAAAACACACATTGCCCTCCTGTGTTAGAAGCAGCCAGCATGAGTCCAAATCCACTCATGATGCATGTCTGCCGCCTCGCTCAGCAACAATATCCTGACATTTACAGTCATGAAGTTGTTCCGTCTCATGCTAGAATGCTTCAAGAGCATCACATGACCCCTGCTGGCCCTGTGTAGTTTGCGTACCGAGAAACATGGCCTTTGGATGACAGTCACCATGTGATTGTAATTCATTATCATTCATTCAAGACATCCAACATTAACGGGACAGGGATTTATGCAACGATCCTCTTCGTGGACAGCTTGGACTTCATTAGTCCAAGTTCATTATTAGTACTTCATTATTCATCAAGTCATTAAATTCTTAGTCAGCGAACCTAGAATTTTCTGCCTTGTGGTGTTGTTGGGACACACCATCATATTCTCCAGGTCCAATTAGTATTAGTAATATATTCTGTAGACTATTGCACAATTCCTCACTTTCAACTGTTCCCTTTACACAATTGTCAATGCACTGGTCTATAATGGGAACCGCGAATGGGTAAGGGCACTCTGTACAAGCTTAAAGGGCTAGTGTCATGAAATTTGAAATGATTTTTAGTATGTTATTAATGAAAAAACGTCAGCCAAAATGGGCCCATGTGTTTTTTCACCACAAAACATGATTTTGACATATACAGCTTTTTGTAACTCCCCCCATGAAAATCCTCTCGAGGGATTTGTTTTCGAGAAGAAACAAGAAGTGACGTAAAGGATAGCGGCGACCCCAAGTGGACTCGTTTGTTTCCATTAGTTTTACCTCCGGGAAGGTAGCTCGTTGTTCATTCGTGTTAGCCAAAATGCCGGCTTATTGCATTGCTGGACATTGCTTGAACACTCAGGAGAATGGATTTAACCTTCATAAGTCTGCAAGAGACCCGGTTCGTTGTGAAAAATGGATTGCATGGTTGCAGAGGACGAGAGCTTCGTGAGTTCCAAATGACAGGTAGGTGTGTATACAGCTACTAAAAAAAAATAATAGTTTGGTGCGGACCACGTAATCGGTCTCTCATAACATAACAAAAGATCTGCGTACGAAATATGTCGATGTGCGCATCAGATGGCGTCAGGCTGCTGCGCGGACGACTGCGAATCTGAAGAACCCAGCCAAGAATGCCTCACTCAGCCGCGTGGACGCAGTAATGCGCCCTGGCTTGATGGTGTTCATAGAGTACCACGGCGGCTATGAACATCCCCCTAAAAGCAGCATGGCTCGGCTCAATTATATGCCACCACGGTGCCGAAAATCAGCCACACCGGCTGAGGCGCCACGTTCGACGGTCACAGCTTCCGCAAAGGCTGCGCGTCGGGCTTTGCGGACAGGGGCGGATCTGAAAAACCCAGCCGAGAATGCCTCACTAAGCCGCGTGCGCACAGTAAAGCGCCCCGGCTCAACTGTGTTGTTCATCGCATACTGCGGTGTCTATGAACACCCCCCTAAAGCAGGACGGCTCGGCTCCATTATATGCCACCACGGCGACGAAAATCAGTCACACCGGCCGAGGCACCGCGTTCAGCGGTCACGGCATCTGCAAAGGCTGCGCGTTGGGCTTTGAGGACGGGGGCGGATCTGAAGAACCCAGCCGAGAATACCTCACTCAGTCGCGTGCGCGCAGTAAAGTTCCCCGGCTCGATTATGTTGTTCATCGCTACTGCGGCGTCTATGAACAACCCCCTAAAGCAGCACCGCTCAGCTCTGTCTAAGCCACACCGGCCGGCTACGATGAGCCGCAACGGCTCATCTCCGCCGCAGAAGGGGATCGGACGGGGATGCGGTTTGGCCTTGGTCGCACATCATCTGAGTATGGCTTGAAACAATAGTGTAATATTGCCCCGAGGGCTTGAAAAAAAAAAAGTGTAATATTGCCCCGTTAACTTCACTCGGTTTTGTGGTGTTCTCCTTTTCAAAAAGAGCTTCCATGTCAGAAGGGGCGCGTTTGTCTCCCATAGTTAGGGTGCACCACGTTTTCATTGGCGAACGTCCAGGTGACGTCACGGACGGAGGATGCAGCCAATATGGCGACTACTTGGATATCGTAGAATGACACTTCTGCAACTTTACGCATGGATGACGAGCTCTACACTCACATTTATTATTTCATATAGACATTGAAGTGAATAATGTTATATGTACTTTTCATTACAATATCTATCTTAGAATGTTCATAGGGATGACACTTGGGCTTTAACATAATATGGCGCATTGACGCACTTCTTCTTTTCCTTTCGGCTTGTCCCGTTAGGGGTCGCCACAGCGTGTCATCTTTTGCCATCTTAGCCTATCTCCTGCATCTTCCTCTCTAACCCCAACTGCCCTCATGTCTTCCCTCACCACATCCATAAACCTTCTCTTTGGTCTTCCTCTCGCTCTTTTGCCTGGGAGCTCCATCCTCAGCATCCTTCTACCAATATACTCACTCTCTCGCCTCTGAACATGTCCAAACCATCGAAGTCTGCTCTCTCGAATCTTGTCTCCAAAACATCCAGCTTTGGCTGTCCCTCTAATGAGCTCATTTCTAATCCTATCCAACCTGGTCACTCCGAGCGAGAACCTCAACATCTTCATTTCTGCCACCTCCAGTTCAGATTCCTGTTGTTTCTTCAGTGCCACTGTCTCTAATTGACGCACTGAATTGTTCTAAATGAAGAAGACTCTGCATCTAAGCACATCTGTGACTCTTATTAGGAATTGTTCCTATGAATTGAATGTCTCTTATTCTTTGTTCTTGTTTGTTTGTTCTGAATGTCATAACAGGGTGGCACCAACTGCCAGATACAAAAACCTTGGCCAGTAAAGCTGATTCTGATTCTCTCTGTGCAACGGCATCATTCCCAAACTACTTTACGCCAAGTTTCTGCAACTCAACGTATCGCCTCTCATTTGCCTGTGACGTTAGCCCTTCCTCACACTGGCATTGGAAGGTGCTGCCAGGCTGATTGGAAGCAAATTATGGTTCAGGGCTTTACCCAAGGATAGTCCGACATGCGGAAAGTCGGACCAGGGATCCAAACCCACTCACATCACAAGACCAGTCTAAATCTGTATGTCAGACCACCAAGGATTCCACAAAAAGAAGTTTGATAAATATCTGATATTCTACTGCAATCCTAAATGAAAGCACCTGAAAACTGCATCTTTTACTGTGTGTGGAATTTCTAAATAAATTTCAGCCGCAACATGCACATTTCACTCTCACTGTCACGGATTTAAAACATTTAAAAAGGGGAATTCCAGTGCGTCGCATGAACAATGTATCCAATAGGTTATGTAATATGTACTCTATTTTGACAATGTGATGTTGAATCCTTTCTCATTTAATAGTGTTTTGAGAAGATTATCGACAATTATGAATATTTAGGGGTGCTGCCATTTTTGCAAGTCACATGACTTACGTGCGCAGATGTGACGTGTAAGCTGCGCACCAAAGGCTCGATTACATTATGTCCCACGCTGATTTCTCAGATTTATCCTCATCTGATGAAGAAATAGCAGTATCGGTTGATTGGGAAGACAGAGGAATACTTCCATACAGATTTGAACCTGTGGCTGTAAATAATGTTCAATATTCGGATGGTTTTTTTTGACGGGAATGACGCGGAGTCTACGAGCGAGCTCCGCCGGATGCCGAAGCTCAGCTCACTCAGCAGACTCCGCGTCATTCCCGTCCGAAGAACCATCCGCGGCTGCCGGCCCAGAGCTCCGGGGGCCTTTGTTTACGCACTTACGTCCCACACGTAGTGGTCTGACTCCGGAGTCTGCTATTTCTTCATCAGATTGAGGATAAATCCGAGAAATCAGCGCTGGGCATAATGTAATCGAGCCTTTGGTGCGCACCTTACACATCATATCTGCGTGACATGTGACTCGCGAAAATGGCAGTGCACCTGAAAATTCGTAATTGTCGATAATAATCTTCTCAAACCACTATTAAATGCGACAGGATTTAACATGACATTGTCAAAATAGAGTACATATTACATAACCTATTGGATACATTGTTCATGCGAACCACTGGAATTCCTCTTTAATAAAATATCTGCGGCGGCACAGTGGTGCAGCTGGATACCGTTGGCCTCACAGTTCTGGGATCCCGGGTTGAATCCCGGGCCCGCCTGTGTGGAGTTTGCAAGTTTTCCCTGTGGGTTTTCTACCACCATTCAGGTTTCCTCACAAAAACATGCGACATTGTGGAATCTAAATTGCCCCAAGGTGTGATTGTGAGTGCGGCTGTCTGTCTCGATGTGCCCTGCGATTGGCTGGCAACCAGTTCACGGTGTATCCTGGCTCCTACCCGTTGACAGCTGGGACAGGCTCCCTCACAGTTCTCAGGATAGGGGTTCAAATCCCGTCCCCATCTGTGTGGAGATTGCATGTTCTCCCTGTGCTTGCGTGGGTTTTCTCTGGGGAATCCGGTTTACTCCCACATCACAAAAACATGCATTCATTGGAAACCCTAAATTGCCTTTAGATATTACTGTGAGTGCGAATTATTGTTTTTCTCTATGTGCCCTGCAATTGGCTGGCAACTGGTCCAGGGTGTACCAGGCCTCCTGCCCGTTAACAGCTGGGATAGGCTCCAGCACTCCCCGCGATCCTTGTGAGGATAAGCGGTGAAAATTTAAAAGACACTTGACTCATTTAGGGGTACCTTAAACCCGAATGCCATACAAAAGAGCACGTATACTATGGAGGGAGTATTTTAACCGAAAAAGCCTGAGGAAAATTTTTTTATTATTATTATTATTATTATCTTTTTTTTTTTTTTTTTTTTTTACAAATCGGATAAAAAAACTGGTTGTTATTAATGTAGAATGCAGCTAACAAGGTAAACTATAGTTACATCACGTGCATGGGCCCTAGGCCACTAATGCGTGTCAGAAATCCCAACACAGTGTACCCTGGAGATAATGACTAAAACAACTCCTAACACCACTTGTCAGAAATGGAAAAGTGTTTATCCAACAACTAAGGCAGTAAATGATAAACTGATATTTTCTACTAATGTTGCATTGGCTAATTTCTCCTGTGTTAGCTTTACAGGGACAGGTGTTAAAGTGGGAAGTCTCAACAAAACATGGTGTCATGATATCCATCTGCAAACTGCCCCACTGCTCACAATGTACAGAAACTAGGTAATGATATGGAAGCAGGCTTTATTGCCAGAAGGGAACAACCAGCTGCAACCTCATTCATGACGTTCCAGAACCGCATAGCGGTCGACATGCTGCTGGCCGAGAAGGGTGGCGAACGCTCAATGTTCGGTGACCAGTGTTGTTTATTCCAAATATCACAGTATCTGATGGGTCACTCAAAAGGGACATTCAAGGCCTCCGCACCCTGAACCACAAGACGAAGGAGCACTCTGGTGCAAACACATCAGCGTGGTCTGAGTGGTGGAAAAAAAAAAGTTTTGCAAATCTAAAAATTTGGTGTTCTCTCTCCTAGTTTCGATAGCTGTTTGCAGCTATTCTTCCATTGTGTGGATGTTGTTGTATTCCATGCATAAAGACATCACTTAACTAACTTGTAACCACTGCTATTGCCCCGACAAATTCAAAATTGGAAGAAATATATCCACTATTGGCACAACAGGGTAATGACAGTGATATTGTTGACCACGATGATGACGTTATGACTTCTCTTGCAGACCTTTTCTCTGATCCAGAAGATTACAAGTAATTTATATTATATCTTCCTTCGAGTGTAACTCTGTTTTCATAAATATGACTCTGTAGAATAAAGCCGAAAGGACGATCTATTAGATGATGTGAGGATTTGAGCACATGTAGGATAAACAGGAGGATAATGTAGAAATAATTGTAAATATTATAACTGTTTCTACCTGCAATGAAGAAATGCTTTGCTCTGCTCCAATTCAGTTACTGTTCCTGCTTGCAATGAAGAAATGCTTTGCTCGGCTCCAATTCAGTTACTGCTCTGCCTGTAATGAAGAATGCTTTGCTCTGCCTGTAATGAAGAATGCTTTGCTCTGCCTGTAATGAAGAATGCTTTGCTCTGCCTGTAATGAAGAATGCTTTGCTCTGCTCTAGAAAACGTGGTAGCAAATGTAGGATAAACAGTGGGGAAATGTAGGAATAATTGTGATCATAATTATCATACATCTGCTTCCAATAAAGAAATGCTTTGCTCTGCTCTAGATAACGTGGCAGCCCCCGAGCAGGAGATAGCAAGAACAAAAATGTCTAATCATCAGAACTATTAAAACTGCTGCCTGTTAAAGAAATGATGACCAGACATGTATTCAGCAATCTTCAACACAGGCACACATACATGAACAAACATGTACACCTTGTTTCCAACTGTTTTGATTGGCGTCTCCTTTTTGTAACATCTATGTAAATAAGGGGCGTCTTAAAACTAAATAAAGAGAAGTGCTGAGGAGAGGATAATCAGAGAGTGCAGTGCTGAATTGTACGAGACAGTTCCTCTCCTCGCGAGACTTGAACTGGTGTCTTTGCTTCCTTTTTTGTCCTGTTTAATGAATGTCTGATTGGTGAACCTGACAGTATCCAATAGGTCATCTAATATGTACCCTATTTTGACAATGTGATGTTAAATCCTATTTAATAGTGCTTTGAGAAGATTTTTATTGAC
The DNA here is from genome assembly GCF_019802595.1 of Syngnathoides biaculeatus. Lineage (NCBI taxonomy): Eukaryota > Metazoa > Chordata > Actinopteri > Syngnathiformes > Syngnathidae > Syngnathoides > Syngnathoides biaculeatus. Next base: position 523,791 of record NC_084653.1, read on the forward strand.
AATTACGAATTTTCAGAGGCGCTGCCATTTTTGGGAGACATGTACTGTGCCGTTCCAAACTCTGGATTACATGGGACACCATTTATGCCCAGCGCTGATTTCTTGGATTTATTCTCAATCTGATGAAGAAATAGCAGTATCGGTTGATCGGGAAGACTTCCATACAGATTTGAACCTGTGGCTGTAATTAATGCTGAATATTTGGATGGTTCTCCGGGCGGAATGACGCTGAGTCAGACCACCGGGAGGCCTACGTGCGACATAAGTCCGTAAACAAAGGCCCCCGGGAGCTCCGGGCCAGCAGCCGCGATGGTTCTTTGGACAGGAATGACGGGGAGTCTGACGAGTGAGCTCCGGCGGCGGCCGCGAGCCCAGGTTCCAGAAAGCAGAGGCCGTTAGCCCTGGAGGCCGAAACTCGGCTCAAGGCCTCCGCCAACACCAAAGCTTGGCTAAAGGCCTCCGCCACCTGAAAGCTCGGCTCACGGCCAGCCGGTGGAACTCGCTCGTCAGACTCCGCATCAAAGAACCATCCGCAGCTGCCGGGCCGGAGCTCCAAGGGGTCTTTGTTTACGCGCTTATGTCACATGTAGGCCTCCAAGTAGTCAGACTCCGTGTCATTCCGCCTGAAGAGCCATCCCAATATTCAACATGAATTACAGCCACAGCTTCAAATTTATATGAAAGTATTCCTCAGTCTTCCCGATCAACCGATACTGCTATTTCTTCAACAGATGACGATAAATCCGAGAAATCAGCGCTGGGCATAATGGTGTCCCATGTAATCGAGCATTTGGACCGGCACATTACATGTCACATACGCCCACGTACATCATGCGTCCTGCAAAAATGGCAGCAGCCCAGAAAATTCGTAAATGTCGACAAAAATCTTCTCTAAACACTATTAAATTACACAGGATTTAGAATCACATTGTCAAAATAGGGTACATATAAGATGACCTATTGGTTACATTGTTCATGCAGAGCACTGGATTTCTCCTTTAAAAATAAAAGGCACCTGAAGTTGGTATCTTTCATTGTCACCACCACAAATTTAAAACATTAATTAAAAAATAATAATCTATGAGATAGCGCAACACCAGTCCACTTTTGGAACTGCGGTCAAGTCGGCCTCCACTCTTTTGAAGGTTGTTCGACGCTCGTTGGGAACTTACTACCGTAATGAACAAAGTGAGGAGAGGGTGTTACTTTGTGGACGTAACATTCGTCGCTAAATCCAAATTTGAATTTTGCGCTGTACCTGTGAAAGGCATGCACGCGGTGCTTTTCGTTCGGTTGACAAGTAGGTTCCTCGCTTTTTTTTTCAGCACCAGTGCATTCTTATCCCTTCTTTGGATAAACGTCGTCCGTCGTCGCAGGGTTGACCAAGGGTCCGGTTTGCTCAGTTCAGGCTTTCCATGCATGACTGTTTAAATTGTTGTAATAAATTATACCTGCAGTCTGGCTGCTGGAACTAAACCCCCATTTATAATTTATACACTGACTTTTCTTTACGAATTACGGAATTGTCAGTTTAGAGATAATAGTTCACGCGTTTATAAACGCTACCTTCTCAGTTTAACCATTTTACAAAAAGTGGTGAAAATAGTCTTACCTGGATAATGTTGCCGCATTGATCGAACTGTCCATGTCTTCCTCTATAAAAACCAGAGACCGTCGCTGCCATGTTGACTGAGGCATGACATGTCACATGATTATCCTTCTTTTTGTTTTTTGATCTGTAGCATCTAACGTATACTGTGCTTGACGTGCGCTACCTACTGTGCTGGAGTACTGTGTAGGTCGCATCAAACTTGAGTCATCAGCTAGAACATGCTCACGTGGCGACCATGTTGGAGAGGTCACCGTTTCCGTTGAAGGTAATCTATGGAGGCTGATATTAAGTCGTAATTTGCTCATATAGTAACCGATTTTCATAAACGTTACTGTTTAGTCAAAGCCAAAGCCTATGGTATAAAGACACGACATTTGAAAATTCCCACACACCAAAAGAAAAATGTGAAAGAATCCTTGTCATAATAGTATGTCATTTAACGCAAGCATTTGAAGGATGATGAAGCAGTATCCTTGGTGTCTCTTGCAAACCCCACTCATTTACTGTGCTGATGCCGCTGACACCTCTATTTTAGCCTCGCCCTTGCCACGAAACCAACATGGCTGGTGCAGTTTTCTTCTTTCTCGTTTCTTGTTGTTGTTAGTGTTTCTGGCAGTGTGTAAAAACTGCACAGTGTGTTACTGCCCTCCTGAGGTTAGGTTCACACTGTAGGAAAAGTTAGATTTTATCCATCCATTTTCTTCACTGCCTATCCTCACAAGGGTTGCGGTGAGTCCAGGAGCCTATCCCAGCTGTCAGGAGGCGGATTCCACCCTGAACTGGTTGCCAGCCGATCGCAGGGCACATTGAGACAAACAGCCACACTCACAATCACACCTAGGGGCAATTTAGAGTGTCCATTTAATGTTGCGTGTTTTTGGAATGTGGGAGAAAAACGGACTGCCCGGAGGAAACCCACGCAGGCACGCAGAGAACGTGCAAACTCCACACAGGCGGGTCCGGGATTGAACCCGGGACCTCAGAACTGTGAGGCCAACGCTTTACCAGCTCAGTCACTGTGCCGCCCAGCTGGACTTTATTTTATTTATTACTCAATGTGACGTACAGTATACGATTTTTTTTTTTTTTATGTCACTGTGAAAAGGACAATTCAGATGTTTTCTTATCCAACGCAGGCCTATTTCATATGTGGATATAAATTTGAGACTTTAAAGCTCCACTAACATGAAATGCATGAGTTTTTGTATGTTTTTAATTAAAGGAAAAAAAAGGCAGCTGGAATGGATCCATCCGTTTTTTCACCACAAAACATGATTTTGACATATATGGCTTTTTGTAACTCCCACCACGAAAATGCTCTCGAGCGATTTGTTTTGGAGAAGAAGCAGGAAGTGACGTTATCAGCAGGAGCACACTCAGTGTGCTCGTGTGTTCATACTAGCTTTATCTGCTGGAAGGTTGCTCTTTGTTCCTTTGTATTAGCCAAAATGATGGCTCGTTGTATGACTGGATATTGTACGGACACTCGGGAGGATGGATTTACTCCTCAAGATAACATTCTTATTTCTTATGACACATCTGTGGAGCGTTGGAATCTTGTCCTACTATGAAAAACCTTTGACACTCCAAATCCTTTTGAGCACCACCAAAGTACCTTTGAAATACCTTTTGAAACCACTTTTATGAAGAAGCAAATATACCTCACCTTGCTTCTTTGCAAAGGCAAGAATAGTCTCAAGACCACAGAGATAACTACTAAAACCCCTTCTTCTGAATCAAAATTAACCAAAGTAAAAGTGATCCAATTTTGAAAATAAATAAATAAATAAATAAATAAATAAATAGACAAATGAATATATTTTGGAGATAAATAAATAAATAAATGATTGGTTTCCTATGGTGAAACAAAGGTGGCACGGTGGAGCAGTTGTTGAGTATTGGCCTCACAGTTCTGAGGACTGGGTGTGTGGAGTTGCATGTTGACCCAGTGCCTGCGTGAGTTTTCTCCGGGCACTCTGATTTCATCTCATCTCCCAAAAACATGCAACATTAATTGGACACTCTAAATTATCCCAAAGTGTGATTGTGAGTGCGGCTGTTGTCTATCTCTATGTTCCCTATGGTTGACTGGTAGCTGGTTTGCCTCGTGGTGGCAGGGATGGCCTCCGGCACTCCCGTGACCCTTATGAGGATGAGTGGCTAAGAAAATGAATGGATGGATGGATAGATGGATGTTAGTAGAAGTTAGTAGAAAATCCTTATCGAAAGATTGTGTTGTTTGCATGACAATTTTTACAGATTATCCCGGCACTATTACTAGATGATTGTACCTTTGAATTTGGAGTGGAACAGTATCTGATAATGAATGTAAAAAATGGGATTTTGTTTTTACACTAACTTCTTTTTTTAAAAAAAAAAAAAAAGTTTTCTAATGACATAGCACTGAGTAATTTCACATGCATGTAATTGATAGGAACTGGAAGCAAATTAGGAGATTTATCAACTTCGATGGATAAATCCAATATTGTAATTGACAGTACATTTAAGTCAAAGAGATAAGTTGTTGTGCGTTTATAACACTATTGTCTTATCTATTCATATGATGTCTGTTTATGAATTAACATCTACTGTGCATGCAGTTTACCACACACTGCCATAGACGAAAGAGCAGAAGAATGGGAACTACAAAAGTGTTTTAACATACATCGACGCCACTGATGTTCCAAGTAAGTATAAATTGGCTGATGAATTGGTTGCAGGATTTGAGTTCTCAGGTTAGTGGTGTACAACCGACAAAAATGTAGACAGAATCAACTGCATTCATTAAAGAAAAAAAATTGAGCAGTTGGACACAAGGAGGGTTTGAAGTTGTGCACGAGCAGTTATCTGCTACTTCATTTATGGCATTCTAAGCCAGAGTCGCTGTTGACATGTTGGCTGAGAGAGGGGAACTCTGTGCTATGTTCAAAGAACAATGTCGCACACTTCTCGCCAAACATTACAGCTGTGAAGAAGTCACACACCAACATCATAAGAGAGTCTCCGAACCCTTAATGGTAAAATGTCAAAAATATTTTGGTGTTGACGCTTCCATGTGGCACTCCTGGATGCGTGCCTTTGGAAAATACAAAGCCGTGGTGTCTTCAATTTGGTTTAAGTCACTGTTTTTGCAGCAATATTGACATTGTGTGGATGCTGTTGTATTTTGTCTATGTGCTCTCATTTGTAAAACTTATTAACACTGTTTTCCACAAAGGAACAGGTGGTGGCGATGTATCCTTTATTGATGAAGAATGTTGATGGAGTGACAGTGATGACGAGTTTCCATTAAACTTGTCTGACTTGTTTCTAGATCCAGATTATGAGTAAAAACATTTTTACCCTCTGTGTATGTGTATTTGTTTTAAGAAAAAAAAAAGATTTTAGTACTAAATGACAGAGAATGATGACTGATAATAGAGATAATTGAGAATTTGTGCAAATACATAATAAACAGGAGGGAAATATTAGATTTATTATTTTATCATGCATTTGTTTATATTATCCTTGCCCGAATCAATCTCCTTCCGAGCAGCTGTGTGACCCGAAGTATAACCCAGCGACGCCCTGAGGAGTTATGCACCCCTTTGCTGAGCAGATATTCGTCAACACCATTGTTATAAATGTCTCTTTAGTATTCACCTCTGTATTGTCATTCTCCATTATGTCTCCTTAGTATTCGTCTCCGTACTGGCATTCACCATTGTTATGTTTATCTGAGTATCTGTCTTTGTGTTGGTAATGTCATCTGTTCCTCCATTTGTTTTTTGATCTTGTGACCTTTTGTTTTGAGAAACTAATAAAAAAGGGGACACTGGTAAGACTGACTGAGAGCGGGTGTTGGCGTTGCAGCTGGTCAGTCAAACCCGTTTCTCCTCAAGAGCAAATTTAAGGCCTCTCTTGTCCCTTCATTTGTATAATTCATCCAGCGGTTGGGTTTAAACCTAACAGCTTTCAAACAGGTTTAAGGAGTGAGTTTATTGGAAAATATAGCAATTTTTTCCGGACACATAGACATGTCAGAACAAGATAGTGCCATCTGCAAAGTGTTCCCACAAAGTTGGAATTGTGCAAATTCTCTTGGTATGCTGAAGCATTCACTTTCTTTCAGTGGAGCACAGGGGCTAATATTTTAGACATTTCAATCTTTGTAGGAACTGTTTGGAGCTAGCCCCTTCCTGATCCAAAATGACTGTGCATCTGTACACAAATCAATGTTCATAAAGACACAGATGACTGAATTTAATTTGGATGATCTTGAATGGCCTACACAATCCCAACCCCAACTCTATAGAATGCTTTGGATGAATTAGAGTGGAGACTGAGAGCCAGGCATATTCCATGTTTTTGGAATGTGGGAGGAAACCGGAGTGCCTGGAGAAAACCCATGCAGGCACGGGGAGGACATGCAAACTTCACACAGGCGGGGCCGGGATTGAACCGGGACCTGAGAACTGTGACGCCAATGCTTTCCAACTGATCTACGGTTGTAATGGCGAAATTCGACGAGCAGTTCATTCCAAAACGGGATGCTATCTATGAGTTTTCAAAGTTTCACTCCAGAGTTGAACAACCAGGCGAAAGTGTGGAAGCATTCGTCAGGTAACTGTATGAGCTAGCTGAAAACGGCAATTTTGGAAAATTAAAAGAAAATGCAGGATCGCATAGAGAATGGAATTCGTAATAAACAAGTGTCACAAAGACTACAAATGAAAAGTGATTTAACATTGGAGACCGCCATTGAAACAGCCAGACATTGTGAATTGGTTAAGTCACAGAATACAGAGAGAGGGCGTGCGCAGAGTACTTGGCGGTTTTCGCATTTTTCGGAGGTTTCTGGTCTCCATTCACTGTGAAAAATGACGGATTACCGTATTTGCAAGCAACAATCTGGTTTCATGTCTAGAAAGTACAGAGAAAATCAGAAGGAGCTACACGGTGTCTGTGTATAGAGAAAGCCTTTTACAGGGTACCTCGAGAGGAACTGTGGTACTGCATGTAGAAGTCTAGACTGGCTGAGAAGTATGTTAGAATAATACGGGACATGGATGAGGGCAGCAGCACGGTGGATCCGCTGGTAAAGCTTTGGCCTCACAGTTCTGAGGTCCCGTGTTCAATACCGGACCCGACTGTGTGGAGTTGTTCTCTCCATGCCTGCATGGGTTTCCTCTTGCACTCCGGTTTTCTTCCCACATTCCAAAAACATGCAACATTGAACACTCTAAATTGCCCCTAGGTGTGATTGTGAGTGTGGCTGTTTGTCTCGACGTGCCCTGCGATTGGCTGGCAACCACTTCAGAGTGTACCCCGCCTCCTGCCCGTTGCCAGCTGGGATAGAGTCAAGCACTCCCTGCGACCCTTGTGAGGATAAGCAGCTAAGAAAATGGATGCATGTATGTATGAGGGCAGCAGAACAGTCGTGAGGTGTGTTGTGGGGTGACAGCAGTTTAAGGTGGAGCTTGCACTGCATGAGGGATCAGTCCTGAGCCCCCTCCTGTTTGCAGTGATGGAGTGGTTGACAGATTACGTTAGACTGGAATCCCCATGGACCATGATGTTTTCAGAAGACATTGTGATCTGCAGTGAAAACTGGGAGCAAGTAGAGGAATAGTTATAAAGACGGAGGTCTGCCTCAGCCAAGTCTTTCCCCCTTCCTTTGTTATCCATAGCACAGCATGTGGCGAGTGCCTGCCCCAAGCCAAGCCAGCAACGTTTTTCGATCGTAGAATCTGGCTATGCAGCTCCAATCACCTTTCTGGACCACGACCGGCTGACATAGCTGAAATGAGCAACTACAGGCCTCGTTGGCACCTTACTGAGTTCCAGAGCTCAGTTCGCCACCAGTTCAACTGTGTGCACCCAAACATGATAACTTTTCCTCTGCCTCATTTTGTTTGCTTTATTTTTTTTCATTATTTATCCCTTTTCAACCATACCTTCCTTTGCGCTCCTGAGGTTCAGAGGAATACCAGGCCACAGGAAAAGAAGTACCATAGAGGAATTGGGAAGGTTAAAAGAAAAAAAAAAATCTAAAGCTCTTATCACATGAAGAAGACCACACTTCAATTGGAGAAGAAAATGTATCTAAGGAGATTAAAGTGCTTTTGCGGTATCTTGGGAAATCAGATGAAACCAAAAAGTGTATGTAAACTGGTTAAAAATTTCTAGAGTTAAAAGTTTAAATAAATAGAGTAGTAATTTGGTTTTTGGGTTTCTTTAAACAAAGTGGTGGAGTATTTATCAAGGTATATGCTGAATTTATTTTCTTTTGGAGGGATTTGTATTGAAATATTATTATTATTAATTTGTGAAAAGGAAATACTTTTGTTTGAGGAAGTGAAGAGTTGAGAGACAATGTTCGAGAGAGAGAGAGAGGAGCGGGAGGAAAGAGTGTGAAGGACTCGCAGTTGGATGAAGGAAAGACGAAAGTTAATAGCAGACATTTATTAAAATTAAAATAAAATATTTGACAAGGACTGTTGAAAAGTCACTAGTGATAGTGTGTCTTTTGAGTGGACTGCTCAAATTACGCTGTAACGTGGTTGAGTTAGCTGCTCATACAGAGGCTATCGGATGCATGAGATTTTGGTCGGACACTAGCGACAAGTTATGCAAGCTCCCGACCCCTGTGTTTTACGACAACGAAGACAAGGACGAGGACGAGAGCTTCGCAACTAATTGGACTGTGAGGCTTTTGCTGACACTGGACAAGTGGACACAACCCTCGACTTTTTTCGCTCCTGCTGTTTGAAACACTACCGTTAGTGTAGTGTAGCGATGTAGCGACATCGGGGTTTGAATCTCTTTTGTTTGCTGGCTATTTTCACATTTTTTGGGGCCCTTAGCTTAGGTAGTTTGTGCATGTGTACCTTTTGTGTTTACTTATTTACGTTTTGGAAATAGATTTGTATTTTCAACCTTTATTTTATGATTAAATTTTCACACTATTTTTTAAACAACCAAGTCTTATTTGACTATCCAACATTCAGTTAAAAAAGTGGGGCATTTATATTGTAGCTTTGTTGTCCATATTAGGATAACATTAACTCATAAGGGAAAATATTATTTCAGGGACCTTTTGAGAGGGAATAAGTGCACAAGTAATGAGTAAAGTCTTAATAGAAGTTTAGAGTAATGACCATTGAGTCAGTTGCTGAGTTCCTAATTTTGAATGAGCAAAGAACTCAGGTGAGTCACCGCTTGTCAAAGTATTCTAAACCAGAGAGGCGCTGATGTATAAGAAAATGAGGAAAAAAAACAGTTGAAAAATATACTGTGTTGGTGGTATCTGTGGTTGAAACTTTTTATTTTTTTTATTTGCAGCACATTTTTAAACTTACACTAAAGTAGTCATGATGATGCAGGATTACACACTTGTCTACAGAGATCAATTCAATGTTGATGTGAATCCAGACAAAAAGCTTGAAAAACATATAAATGGAAGATTTTACAAGAAACTGACGTAATTATACAGATAGAGAAGGTTGAGAATTTATGAATTAAACTTCCTGCAAACTATAAGTATTGAAATCCAAATTGTCTACACTAGTCAGAATGTCGTTCTAGTTCATTTGTGATTTTGCTCCTGCTCCGGTGAACCCCACGACTCGACAGCAATGCATAATGTATGTGCATTGTATTCCCTATTTTCAACACAAACTATTTTCAGGTTTTTGGCTCACCCAAAGATCATTTGGTATGGTAGCTACAGTTATTTGCAATACAACATTCACAAGTAACAAATGCATAAAAAGAAAATAAAGTGATTGACAGGTGGCCATGGTCTAAAATAAAATAATGTGAATTATTTAATGTAATGCATGAATGTAATCACTTCCATTTTAAAGATATGAAGCTCAAGTGTCATTGTAATGTTGTAGTTTGAGGGATTAAAAGAAAGATGTGTCAGAGGAAAAGGCCCCAACAAGTCTAAATTCGTCTCGAGTCAAAACACAGAAAAGCCGTTGAGGCAGAGCCTTGGAATACGGTGCTGGTCGAGGGATACATGTACGCAACAAAATCTCCCGGCCTGCTGGCGAAGGGAAGTCTTGAGTCTTGCTGTCTCCTTCAGTCTGCTTCCTTCCTTCTTCCATTCTCAGTCCAGTTTCCTGATCCAGGATGACAGTCTATGGGGACACAAAAAATGAGGAATTAAAAAACGAAGTACTCTTTTTACATTGATATTTGCACTCGAGCACTGAACTTCTCTGATGAAATAATTACAATTTAATCTCTATGTAAATCCAAAGAAGATACATTTGAAAAGTACTCTTTCCATCTATTTAGCACACTACTGGCTCCAGTCAACACATTTCCATCTCTATCCTTAATCACCCTTACCTGCTGCACCATCCTTCCCATCTCTATCCCTCTGTCAGCCCAACTTGTAGAGATCCTTTTCTCCTTCTTTCGTGTCCAACCTGACGTCATATGCCTCTTGTTTAGCCTTTGCCACCTCTACCAATGTACTCCTTTCGCCTCTCCCCAGTCCTCTCAGTGTTCCACGTCTTCTTTACCAATCTCTTTCCTTAGATGATTTCCTCTATTTTGGGGTTCCAACACCAAGTCTCCTTCTCCCCTTTCCAGAAGGCACTCCAAGTACTCTCCTGCCTGCCTCTCAGAGTACCTTGGTAGGAGTATTCCAGTCTTCCGGGAGCTCTTCCTGTTCAACTAGAGACTGTCTCACCTCTTTCCAAAAGGCCACACAACATTCTCCCTTTCTCAACTTCCACCACCTGATTCTCTGCTCTACCTTTGTCTTCTTAATCTTCCTACCCGCTACCGGAGTAATACTACACACCACCATCCTATGCTGTGTAGCTACACTCGCTCTCACCACTATTTTACAATCTGTAACCTCCTTCAGATTACATTGTCTGCACAAAATATATTCCACCTGCGTGCTCCTACCTCCGCTCTTGTAGGTCACTCTATGTTCCTGTCTCTTTTGGTATTAAGTGTTCACAACAGCCATTTCCATCCTTTTTGCGAAGTCCACCACCATCTGCTCCTCAAAGGTCCTTTGCTGAATGCCGTACTTACCCATCACTTCTTCATCGCCTCTGTTTCCTTCACCAACATGTCCATTACAATTTGGACCAATCACAACTCGCTCTCTGTCTGGGATGCTCAGATCTACTTCATCTAGTTCCTTCCAGAATTTCTCTTTCAACTCTAGGTCACATCCTACCTGTTGGGCATAGCCGCTAACCACAATATCCATAACACCCTCAATTTCAAATTTCAATCTCATCACTCGATCTGATACTCTTTTCACCTCCAAGACATTCTTAGCCAGCTCTTCCTTTAAAATAATCCCTACTCCATTTCTCTTCCCATCTACTCCGTGGGAGAACAATTTAAACTCCTTCCTGTGCCTGCGTGGGTTTTCCCGGGCATTCCAGTTTCCTCCCACATCCTAAAAACATGCAACATTAATTGGACACTCTAAATTTCCCCGAGGTGTAATTGTGAGTGCGGCTGTTTGTCTCTATGTGTCCTCTGATTGGCTGGCAGCCAGTTCAGGGTGTACCTTGCCTCCTGCCCATTGACAGCTGGGATAGGCTCCAGCACTCCTGCGACACTCATTTGGATAAGCGGCTAAGAAAATGGATTGATAGAGATATGATTTTTTTTCCACATTTGGACAAATCTCGTTTTTAGCCTCCAATGTTGCAGATCCAAAATGTCTTGTGTCAGGGTCAGAGCTAACTCAGGTTTGCAACTAAAAAAATATCAATCGGCCTCAATTAATGAGCAATTTCCACAATCCCCAAAATTTGTCTAATCCGATATACAGTGAAGAAAACAAGTATTTGAACACCCTGCTATTTCGCAAGTTCTCCCACTTTGAAATCATGGAGGAAATTTTCATCGTAGGTGCATGTCCACTGTAAGAGAGATAATCTAAAAAGAACATTTCAGAAATCACAATGTACGATTTTTCCATTATTTATTTGTGTGATACAGCTGCAAGTAAGTATTTGAACACCTGAGAAAACTAATGTTAATATTTGGTACGGCAGCCTTTGATTGTAATTACATAGGTCAAGTGTATCCTGAAGTTGTTCACCAGGTTTGCACACACTGCAGGAGGGATTCTGGCCCACTCCTCCACACAGATCTTCTCTTGATCAGACAGGTTTCTGGGCTGTCGCTGAGAAACAGAGTTTCAGCTCTCTCCAAAGACTTTGTATTGGAATTAGGTCTGGAGACTGGCGAGGCCACGACACGCCAGAACCTTGATATGCTTCTTCCGGACAAACTCCTTGGTTTTCCTGGCTGTGTGCTTCAGGTCATTGTCATGTTGAAAGACCCAGCCACGACCCATCTTCAATGCTCTGACTGAGGGAAAGAGGGTGTTCCCCAAAATCTCCCAATACATGGCCCCGGTCATCCTCTCCTTAATACAGTGCAGTTGTCCTGTACCATGTGTAGAAATGCACCCCCAAAGCATGATGCTACCACCCCCACGCTTCACAGTAGGGATGGTGTTCTTGGGATGGAACTCAGCATTCGTCTTCCTCCAAACACGGTTCGTGGAATTATGACCAAAAAGTTCCATTTGTTCCATCATCTGACCACAAAACCTTCTCCCATGACTTCTCTGTATCATCCAAATGGTCAATGGCAAATGGTCATTGGCAAACTTATGACGGGCCTTGACATGTGCTGGTTTAAGCAGGGGAACCTTCCGTGCCATCCATGATTTCAAACCATGACGTGTTAGTGTATTACCAACAGTCACCTTGGAAATCGTGGTCCCAGCTCTTTTCAGGTCATTGACCAAGTCCTGTCGTGTCGTCCTGGGCTGATTCCTCATCTTTCAAAGGATCATTGAGACCCCACGAGGTGGTATCTTGCATGGGGCTCCACTCTGATTAAGATTGACCATCATGTTTAACTTCTTTCATTTTCTAATGATTGCTCCAACAGCAAACCTTTTTTCACCAAGCTTGGCAATTTCTCCATAGCTCTTTCCAGCCCGTGTGGAGTTGTACAATTTTGTCTCTAGTGTCTTTGGACAGCTCTTTGGTCTTGGCCATGTTACAAGTTTGAGTCTTACTGATTGTATGGGGTGAATAGGTGTCTTTCTGCAGCTAATGACCTCACACAGGTGCATCTGATTCAGGATAACACATGGAGTGGAGGTGGACTTTTAAAGGCGGCCAAACAGTTCTTCGAGGGTCAGAATTCTAGCTGATAGACAAGTGTTCAAATACTTATTTGCAGCTGTATCACACAAATCGTTAAAAAAAAATATCATACATTGTAATTTCTGGATGTTTCTTTTTAGATTACCTCCCTCACAGTGAACATGCACCTACGATGAAAATTTCAGACCCCTCCATGATTTCTACATGGGAGAAGTTGCAATATAGCAAGGTATTCAAATACTTATTTTCTTTACTGTAGCTTCTTTTCCACAAGGCAAAACTAGCCACAACAATGCCAGACAGGTATTTTTCATTTGTTCCAAAAACTGCATAGGTCTGCAGAAAAATGCAGTCAAGGGAGGTTGTGCGTGTCAGAGAGATGACGTTTTCAAGCTTATTCTTTGTTTACCTATAATTTTACATTTTATTTGTAACTTTTTTGAGACTCTTTTGAGTTTTTGAACGTGGGGTAGCTGCCTTTTCGAGGCTACTAGCTTCAACCACACTTTTACATCACACTGACTATGGTCCTCAGGTGCTAGTTATTCCACAGACTTATTATTTGTGGAACTGTTGCTGTGACAGGCACACCTGGTCTCGTAGGTTGTAGCTGACCCTACTTGTCCTTTTAGCTTGAGCCCTATGGCTAGCTGACCATGGCGAGCCTGTTTAGATGCAAAGCAGATGAAGTCCCATTCCTATTCAGTCTATAGGCTTCTGCATTTTAGTCGTAGGTGACATAATCAATCACAACATCAGGTTTAAAAACACACCCACTGTAATGTGTATGCCTAGGGCCAGAGCACCTAACATTGAAGCTAGCCTTAGGAACCTGAATCACAATTGGCTTAAACACTACTGTGGGGCTAACAACATTATCTACTTGAGCTCTGGGTCATGGTTGAAAGAACAAGATCCCAGATACAAGCAGCTGAAATTAGTTTCCTCCACAGGGTGTCTGGGCTCTCCCTTACAGATGAGGTGAGAAGCTTGGTCATCCCTTGCAACTGACTGTTGACCACTTCAGGGTCTAGTTGAGTGTGTGAGTCTCTCCAGCATCCGCCACGTCCCTGGGGTCTCCTCCTGGTGAGATGTGCCTGGAACAGCTCAACAGGGAGGCATCCAGGAGGCATTCGAAACAAATGCCTGGGCAAACTCATCTGGCTCGTCTAAATGCAGAGGAGCAGCGGGTATACTCTGAGCCCTTCCCGGATGACCTAGCTTTCACCCTATCTGTTAGGGAGAGCATGGGCACCCTGCAGAGGAAAGTTGCTGCTTGTATTCGAGATCTTATTTTGATCATGACCCACAGGTTGCGACCATAGGTGAGAGGAGGAAGTTTCATAAATTGAGGGGTAAATAGAAAGCTTTGCCTTTACCACAACAGACTGATACAAATTCTGCATGCCTACAGATGCTGCACAGATCAACCTGCATCTGGTTCCATTCTTCCCTCACTTGTGAACCAGACCCCATTATATTTGATCCAATCCTTCAATTGGCGAAGGATCTCAACCCTGATCTGGAGAGGGCACTGCACCCTTTTCCGACTGAGGACCATGGTCTCTGACTTAGAGATGCTGATTCTCATACCAGCCGCTTCACACTCAGTTGCGAAATCCTCCAGTGAGAGTGAGAGATCTCGGCTTGATGATGCCAACAGAACCACATCATCTGCAAAAAGGAGGGATGCAAAACTGAGGCCACCAAACCGGACCTCCTCTATTGCTTGGTTGTGCTGAGAAATTCTGTCTATAAAAATGAACAGAGTCCGTCTCAAAGTGCAGCCTTAGGGGAAGTCTTCAAAGTATTCTCCTTACTGATTCACAACATCTCAAGTTGAGGTAACCGGCGGCCCATCTCCACGATACAGTGTTGGTGGTGGACTACTTTACCCTCATGAGACACTGGAGGGTGGGGAAGAATCTCCTCTATTAGTCGTTTTCCATGGCATCACCAAACCGACAGACAGACAGAAAAAAAGATGCCATTCCTCACCGGTGCTGTCCACCAAAGGGTTCGGGGATTGCTGCCATGTCAGGCACCGACTACCTTATGACCACAGCTCTGAATGGCTGCCTTCGAAAATAGGGACATGGAACATGGTTCTGTCAAACTCAATGTCCCCCACCACTCCCGAGATGTGAGTGAAGTTCTGTTGGAGGTGGGAGTTGAAACTCCTTTTGAAAGGGAATTCTGCGAGCCGTTCCCAGCAGACCCTCACAATAAATTTGGGCCTCCCAGGTCAGACCAGCATCTTCTTTCCCCATCAGAATCAGCATCAGCTTTACCAGCCAAGCGTGTAAAAACACACAAGGAATGTGTCTCTGGTTGTCGGTGCCACCCTGGTATGAAATTCAGAACAAAGAACAAACAAACTAAAAAAAACAAAGAGCAAGAGACTTTCAGCTATGCCCCACATTATGTTAAGCTTATACAGAGTACGCTGACCCATTCGCATTTCCCATCATAGACCATTCATCTATCCATCAATCCATCCAATCAATTTCTTAGCTGCTTATCCACATGAGGGTCGCGGGAGTGCTGGAGCCCATCCCAAATGTCAACAGGCAGGAGGCAGGGTACACCCTATACATGTTGCCAGCCAATCGCAGGGCACATCGAGATAATCAGCCAAACTCATAATCACAATAACTTGCAATTTCGAGTGTCCAATTAATGTTGCATGTTTTTTGAATGTGGGAGGAAACCGGAGTGCCCGGGGAAAACCCATGCAGGCACGGGGAGGATATGCAAACTCCACACATGCAGGTCCGGGATTGAACCCGGCACCTCAGAACTGTGAGGCCAAGGCTTTCCAGCTGAGCCACCATGCCACCCCATTATAGACCAGTGCAATGACGATTGTGCAAGCGAGATTTTCAAAGTGACAAGTAGTGCGATAGTCCACAGAAATTATTACTAATACTAATACTGATTCATCAGCAAGATATGAGGGTGGGTCCCAACAATGGCACAGGGCAGAAAATTGTATGATCAATAATTTAATGACTTAATTGCCAAAGGGAAAAAACTTGTTGAATGTCTGCTAGTTTTGACTTGCATTGATTGGTAGCGACTACTATATGCAAGAAGCTGGAAGAGCTTGTGGCCAGGATGTGTAGGGTCCGAGAGGATCCTGCCTGCTCTGGACCGAATTCGAGTGACGTGCAAGTCTAACATTCGTGAGTAGAGTGGTGCTGACAATGCGTTCAGCGGGTTTGATTGTCTGTTGCAGTCGGAATTTGTCCTTTTTTGTGGCAGCCCCCAACCACAATGTGATGGAGGTACACAGTACTGATTGGATGACCGCTGTGTAGAACTGTCTCACCAGCACTTGTGACAGACCGTGCTTCCTCAAAATCTGCAAGTTGTACATCCTCTGCTGGGCTTATTTGAGGATAGAGTTGATGTTCATCTCCCACTTCAGGTCCTGTGAGACTGTAATTCCCAAGAACTTGAAGGTCTTGATGGTTGACACAAGACAGTTGGACAGTGTCAGAGGTAGATGTGGTGAAGGAAGCCTCCTGAAGGCCATAATCATCTCTCCAGTCTTTAGTGTTCAATGGCAGGTGGTGTTGGCCAGATCAAAGCTCTAGTCTATGTCACTTCCTGTTGATACGCAGACACGTTGCTGTCTTTGATGAAGCCGATGACTGTGGTCTCCTCTGCGAACTTCAGGAGTGTGTCAATCGGGTTCCTCTAGGTGCAGTCGTTTGTGTGTGAAGAGCAGAGGGGAGATGACACAACCTTGGGGTGCCCGGTGCTGATAGTGCGCATGGATAAGGTGGTGTTCCCCAGCCTCACCTGCTGTTTCCTGCCTATCAGGAAGATGGAACACGAGACGCTGAGCTGGAGAAGTTTGGAGGAAAGGAGGTCAGGGATGATGGTGTTCAGCGCAGAGCTAATGTCCACGAACAAGATCCTCTCATAGGTTCCTTCCCTTTCGAGATGTTCAAAGATGAAGTGCAGACCCATATCGACGGCATCTTCCGTAGACCTGTTAGCTCACCAGGCAAACTGGAGTGGGTCCAGCTGGGGACCTGTGACGCTCTTGTCTGTTTTTGGCATTAAATAGAGTAAGCAGTGATCAGAGGAGCCTAGGGGAGCGTTTTTAATGGAAGTATAACAATGGTCATGAGTGTTACTTTCCCTCGTCGGACATTCTACGTGTTGCTTATATTTAGGAAGTTCGTGGTTCAGGTTAGCTGTGTTAAAATCTCCCAGGATAATGAGCGGTGAATCTGGGTGTTTTTTCTCAGCCCTGTTTACATGCTCGGCCAGCATTAGCAGTGCTGCGTTCATGCTTGCTTGAGGTGGAATATAAACAGCTACGAGAATGAAAGAGGCGAATTCATGCGGTGAGTAAAACGGCTGCCAGTTCAAGAACGATGACACCAAAAGCAGGCTGCAATATTTGCTGAGCTGTGTAACATCCGTGCATCATTTCTCATTGATATAGAAAACATATTCCACCAATTTTCGGTTTCTGTGTTAGCTCCGAGACGCGGTCTGCACCTCCAACGCCATTGACACAAAGCTTTGTTGAGAGCCCCGACAAGTAACTCCGGAAAAAGATTCAGCAAATTGGCGAGTGTCAAAAAAAAAAAAAAAAAAAAAAAACACACACAGAAGAAAACTCTCTGATTGTTAGCAAGTCGTTTGTTGTGTACTAGAGTCCCGAGACGACTGAAAAACACAAACGTAAACAGTACCAGGGAGAATGCTGCCACACTGGT
This sequence comes from Syngnathoides biaculeatus, assembly GCF_019802595.1. Taxonomy (NCBI): domain Eukaryota; kingdom Metazoa; phylum Chordata; class Actinopteri; order Syngnathiformes; family Syngnathidae; genus Syngnathoides; species Syngnathoides biaculeatus. The sequence goes on from NC_084653.1 coordinate 541,298, forward strand.
AGGCGCCATCTTGTATAAATTGGAGCCATTGGAGCCAACGTATCACCAGGTGGTAATCAGTTGACAGCTCCACCCCTCTCTTCACCCAAGTGTTCAAGACCTGTGGCCCTCAAGCCGATGACATGTCCATATAGTCAATCATCAAATGACAACCTCCAGTGACTTGGTCCCAAATGCTCGAGGGCATTCTTGTGCTTGAACATGGTGTTCGTGATGGACAATCTAAAGTCCAATAACAGAACACCACTTGGGATCTGATCGGGGGGTGGGGTAAGGGCGTTCGTTTCAATCATGCCCTTCCTTCTCTCGCTGGCATTGCCCACATGAGCATTGAAGCCCCTCAGCAAAACGAGGGAGCCCTCAGTGGAATCGCTTTCCAGCACCTCCTCCAAGGACTCAAAAAGGGTGGGTACTCATGATTGATGGCTGGTCAAAAGCACAAATCACAGTCAAATAGAAGGCAGAGGGTGGCTACCATCTCGTCCACCACGGTGAAGCCCAATGTACAGGCGCCGAGGGAGACTCCAGAGTGGAAAAGAGTCCAACCACTCTAAAGAGTACTAGTATCAGAGCCCAAGCCGTGAGTGGAGTTGAGCCTGACTATATCTAGCCGGAACTTCTTCAAATCACACACCAGGTCGGACTCCTTCTCTGCCAGAGAGGTGAAGTTTCATGTCCCTAGAGCCAGTTTCTGTAACTGGAGATTGGATCAACAAGATCCCCGCCTTCAGCCACCACCCAGCTTACTCCGCACCTGAACGCTATGGCCCCTCCCACAGGTGGTAAGTTCATGGGAAGGGGGACCCATGATACCCTTTCAGGCTGTGCCCGGCCAGGCCCCACAGGTGCAGGCCAACAGGCACTCGCCTTCGAGCCCCACCTCCTTTGGTGCATAGGTCTGTGACCCACATCCAGGCAATGGAGACCTACATCCAATTATTTCATTCATTACATGGGTCTTAAAGCCATGCCTTGGCTGGTCCCTCACCTAGGATCGGTTTGCCATGAATGACCCTGCAAGGGGTGTGAGGCCACAGACATCTTAGCTCCTTGGATCATCGGGACACAAAAATTCCTCCACCATGATGAGATATAGGTCCAAGGAGGGGTCAAGAAATTAATCCCAAAAAATTTTAAAAAGAAAAAAAACAAAATAAAAAATCCAGTTCCACTTTAAATCCACTTATGGATCCCCCATCCATCTCATACACTCTTGCTAACATTCTCACTAACTTTTTCCCTCACTTTCTCCCTCTCGCTTTCCTTAACTTTATCACACACACAAGCACTCCCCCCCACACACACACACACACAGACACACACACATACGTCTATGCCGATACTTACCTCTTCCACATTCATAAACAGCCTGTGGATGATGCCACCAACCCTTCCCTGACCAGCTCCTCTCACCTCAACTTCAGGCCCTTCCAGCAGGGATTTGAGAAAACTGAAAATGAAAGGAAACTTATGTGATGAACTGGTCAAGTGATGAAACTGCAAAAATGCTTTACTGATTCAGCAATGCCCCCAATTGCTCAAAAATATCTTCCATCACATAAATGTATTTTGTGACATAAATGGTTGTTTGTTTATATGGGGGCGTCACAGTGGTGCGACTGGTTAGAGTGTCAGCCTCACAGTTCTAAGAATCAGGTTTCAAATCCGGCCCCGCCTCTGTGCAGTTTTCATGTTCTCTCAGTGCCTGCATGGGTTTTCTCACGGCACGCCAGTTTCCTCCCATATCCAAAAAACATGTATTAATTGGAGTCACTAAATTATGCGTGTGCACGTGTGTGTGCGAATGGTTGTTTGTACAGTGTTGTGAACTATTTTGCCCCTTCTGTTTTTTTTTTGTTGCACATCATACAAAGGTTTTAAATCATCAAACCAAATTTAGGATCACTTAGAGACAACCCAAGGAAACAAAAAATGCAGATTTTCAAAATGAAAATTAAAATCTATTAAGGCAAAAAAAAAAATCCAAACCTTTCTGACCCTCTGTGAAAAAGTAATTAACCCCTCTCCCTTGGTAAATCTCAAAGTCTCCATGACTAAGCACAAACTTGGGAAAGGTGAGTTCAATTTCAGAAGCAACACCCAAACCTGTTTACCCACCATACTTATTGAATCAAAAAATCAGAAATAGAATGTCACAGAAAGTGAAGTAGGCTACAAGATCTGAACAACCAATGCATCATGCCACAATCCAAAAAAATTCAAAAAGAAATGTGAAAAAAAGTTGAAATTGAAATAGATCAATCTGGAAAAGGTTACAAAGCCATTTCCAATGCTTTGGGGCTCCAGAGAACCACAAATGGAGAACAGTGGCAAACCTTCCCAGGAGTGAAAGAGGGCTAAAACTAAAATTACTCCAAGAGTGCGACAACAACTCATCCAGTAGGTCATAAAAAAAACTTGAACATCTAAAGCCCTGAAGGCCTCGTTGGCCTTAGTTAAGATCAGTGTTCATGACTCTAACATAAGAAAAACACTGGCCAAAAATGGCATCCATGGGAGAGTTTCCAGGTGAAAATCCCTACTGTGAGCAAAGAATACAAAGCCTTGTCTCACATTTGGGCAGAAAAATTGAGATGATCCTCAAGAATTTAGGAGAAAAATTCTGTGGACTGACGAGTCAAGAATTGAACATTTTGGAAGGTGTGCAGCCTGTTACATCTGGCGTAAAAATGGTACAGTATTTGATAAAAAGATCATTATGACAACAATAAAGCATGGTGGTGGCAGTGTGATGGTCTGTGGCTGCTTTGCTGCCCCAGGACCAAGACAACTTGCTGTGATTGATGGAACAATTAATTCTGCTGTGTACCAGAAAATCCTGAAGTAGAACCTCTGGCCATCAGTTTCTTCCTGTCATAACCAGAACTTTAGTGTGGACCCAAATGCACGACTCGGTAAGCAGGAAGGCAGTTAAAGGAAGATCTTTATTCGTTCGAAGGTTGTAAGCCGAGAGGTCAGTCAGAGGTCAGTTACACCGGAATTCAGAATCAGGAACAAGGAAGTGCTGGAACAAGGCATGGGTGGCAACTATCTGGCAAAGCCAGACCATCCGCTGGGTCCTATAAGTACTGGGGTTCATTATCGCAGATGAGGCGCAGGTGTGTGCCTCCTAATCAACGCAGGTGTGCAGGGGACCTGCACAGCCAGGGCTGGGGCCGGCAGGTACCCATGAACGATGTGGAACGGAGCCATACCTGTGGAAGTGGAAGGCACCGAGTTACGGGCATATTCCACCCATCCGAGGTACTGGCTCCAAGTGCTGTGATCATGTGATGCCAGACAGCGTATACCAGTCTCCAGATCCTGATTTATTCTTTCCGTTTGACCATTGGACTCCGAGTGATGGCCTGACGTAAGGCTTACTTTCGCCCCGATGAGAGAGCGGAACTCCTTCCAGAATCGAGACACGAATTGTGGTCCTCTGTCCGACACTACGTCCACTGGGAGACCATGATAGTGTATTACCTTATCTTGCAGGAGCTGAGCAGTCTGCTTGGCGGACGGAATCTTAGGAACTGGTACAAAGTGGACCATCTTGGAAAACTGATCGATAACTGAGAATACCACCGTGTTCCTCCGGGAACAGGGTAGACCCGTAACGAAGTCTAGAGAGATGTGCGACCAAGGGCAAGAGAGAATTGGTAGTGGGCACAGCTCACCTATTGGTCGCAGGCAAGAGGTCTTATTAGCCAAGCAGGTCAGGCACACATTGACATACTCCTTCCCGTCCCTTCCCAGGTTTGGCCACCAAAACTGTTGTTCGATTACTGAGCGGGTCTTTACTATGCCGGGATGGCAGACGGTCTTGCACGTGTGGGCCCAATCGATGACGTCTCCCCATCGCGAGGGTACCATGAACAGACGATCGGAAGGACATTCAGCTGGACCGGGAGAGTCCCTTAGGGGATTCTTTACCCGTGTCTTGATCTCCTAAGTGAAACCCGGACACACAGCAGGTCTCTGGGAGTATGGGGACACTCACGGCTTCCGTTCGCTCTCCTTCATGGATCCGGGATAGTGCGTCCGGTTTGCCGTACTTCAAGCCTGGTCGAAAGGACAGAGTGAAACGGAAGCGAGTAAAGAAAAGTGCCCACCTGGCCTGACGAGCATTCAATCTCTTGGCGGTCCTCAGGTACTCCAAATTCTTGTGATTAGTAAGGACCAGGAACGGCACTTGCGATCCCTCCAGCCAGTGCCTCTACTTTTCCAGTGCCGTCTTGACTGCCAATAATTCGCGATCCCCCACGTCATAGTTTTGTTCTGCAGGAGTCAGTCACTTAGATAGGAAGGCGCACGGGTGAAGTCTCCCATCCTTCGCACACCTCTGGAAGAGTACTGCTCCCATTCCTGAGTCCAATGCATCAACTTCCACCACAAACTGTCTCTCCAGATCTTTCATGATGAGGACTGGAGCTCTGGTGAAACTTGACCTAAGTCTGTCAAAGGCCTCCTGGCAGGTCTCATCCCACTCGAATGAATTGTGGGGTGAAGTGAGGGCGTGCAAGGAGGCAGCTACGGAACTGAAGTTCCTGATAAACTTGCGGTAGAAATTAGTGAATCCAATGAACCTCTGCACCTCCCTGCGATTGGTGGGGGTGGGCCATTGGAGAACGGAGTTGATCTTACTGGGATCCATGCGAATCTCCCCCTCGGCGAAGATGAATCCCAGGAATGCAAATGTAATGAAGGCCGGTGAAACTCGCACTTCTCCATCTTGACATATAAGTTATGTCGTAGTAGGTGCTGCAGCACCTTCCTGACATGCTCGATGTGGGAAGCTTCGTCTGGAAAATAAATCAAAATGTCGTCGAGGAAGACGAACACATTCTTGTTAAGTCGCTCCCGTAGCACGTCATTAATAAAATTCAGAAAAACCGCTGGCGCATGAGTCAGGCCAAACAGCATCACCAGGTACTCGTAGTGCCCTGTTGGTGTGATAAAGACAGTCTTCCACTCGTTCCCCTCTCTGATGCGTACCAGATGGTACGCATTCCGCAGATCCAATTTGGTGAAGATCCAGGCCCCTTGTACCAACTCGAATGCGGTGGCGATTAGGGGAAAAGGGTACCTATTCTTGATGGTAATGTTGTTAAGTCCCCGATAATCAATACAGGGCGGTAACGAGGTGTCCTTCTTGACGAAGAAAAATCCCGCTCCAGCAGGCGACAATGATGGTCAGATGAGACCCGCCGCCAGCGACTCCTCCACGTACTTTTTCATAGCTTGGTGCTCCGATCCTGTCAACGAAAAGAGCCTTCCTCGAGGAATAGGGTATCATCTGCACCTAAAATATGCAATCTGAGTCATATAATCACATGAACAAGTATAACATCTATTAACAAGTATGGTACGAGTATAAGAATCTGTATTGATCAGAGTTTCACAAAGACTGAGAGGAACATTGTCATTTGTCATTCCTAGTGGGTTTTAGTGATCAAAACTTAATTGCAAAAGTACGAAAAATGAAATTAGAAAAAGTGATCCAATGATCCTCCATAGCAAACAGGTCCTAGGTAAGGGACCAGAGATAGGATGGCTTCATAACCCCTATGACGAGTAAAAATAATGGAGCTAGGTCTCCCTTACCCAGACGCAGGTAGCAGGTAAACTAACCCCTCCCTCTGGAGCGAGGCCAGGAACAACCCAAAGGGTTAATGTGGGTCCTCCTTCCCATGGGCTCACTACCTGTGGGAGGGCCCATAGGGATCAGGTGCTGTGTGAGCTGGGTAATAGCTGAAGGCGGGGACCTTGCTGATCCAATTCCCCAACTACAGAAACTGGCTCTTTTGACGTGGAATCTCACCTGACTGGCAGGGAAGGAGCCTGAGCTGGTGTGTGAGGTCGAGAAGTTCGACTAGGTATAGTCAGGCTCGCCTCCACACATGGCTTGGGCTCTTGTACCAGTCCTGTTGAGAGGGGTTGGAAACTTTTCCACTCTTCAACTCTGTCCATAGTGAGAGGTGCCGGGCAGGTGTGGGTATACTTATTTGGGTGGGATGACAGTTCCTGACTGTTGTTTATGCCCATGTACCAAACAGCACTTAAGAGTACCCACCCTAGGAGGCCTCCCGCACCGACTGAAGAACACCATCGTTCTCCTGGAGGATTTCAACACTGACATGGGCAATGAAAGTGAGACCTGTAAGGGGTTGATTGTGAGGAAAAGCCCCTCCAATCAGAACTCTAGTGGTATTATATTATTGGACTTCTGTACTCACCACGGATTCTCCAGAACCAACACTATGTTCAAGCATAAGGGTACACTTGCACTCTCTGTCGCTGTTCGATGATTGAATGTGATCGTGTCATCGGATTTGCAACCGGATGTCTTGGAGACTTGAATGAAGAGCATAGTGAAGCTCTCAACTGATCACACCTGGTGGTGAGTTGGCTCTGATGGTGGGGGAAGATGCCAATCCAACATGGCAGGCCCAAATGTATTGTTAGGGTCTGCTGGGAACGTCTAGGAGAATCCCCTTTCAAAAGGAGTTTCAACTCCCATCTCCGGCAGAACTTCACCCACATCTGGTGGCGGGGGACAATGAGTCTGACTGAACCATGTTCCCCGCCTCGCTTTTCAAAGCACCTAACTGGAGCTGTGGTCATAAGGAAGTCTGTGCTTGTCATAGCGGCAATCCCTGAACCTGTTGGTGGACATCAGCGATGAGGGATACCATCAAGTTGAAGCCATTTTGGCTTGTGGGACTCCTTAGGCTGCTAATGGCTACCGGCTGCTTAAGTGCAATGCCGCTGTGGTGGTTGCTGAGGCAAAAACCCGGGTGTGGAAGTACATCGGTGATGCCATGGAGAACTACTTCTGGATGGTTTCGAGGAGTCTCAGAAGGGGGAAGCAGTGCAGCATCAACACAATATATAGTGGAGATGGCGGACTGCTAACTTTGACTCGGGATGTTCTGAGTGATTGGGATGAAAACTTCAAAACTATCAATACCACAGACATGGCTTCCCATGAGGAAACCGAGTTGGGGGTCTCTGAGGCAGACTCTTCGATCTCTGGGGTTGAGGTCACAGAGGTGGTTAAAAAGCTCCTCGATGACAAGGCCCAGGATTCGCCCGGAGTTCCTCAAGCCTCTGGATGTTGTGGGGGGGTTTTGGTTGAGACACCTCTGCGACATAAGACATATGAAATAACGTCAGAGACATGAGCAACACCCACTGGTAGTGGGTGGCAACTGCAACTATAGAGGAACTAATCACAATCTTCACAAAATTTCTGTATGTTGTACAGTGAAGAAAATAAGTATTTGAACACCCTTCTATATTGCAAGTTCTCCTACTTAGAAATCATGGAGGGGTCTGAAATTTACATCGTAGATGCATGTCCACTGTGAGAGATAATCTAAAAAGAAGAATCCAGAAATCACAATGTATGATTTTTTAACAATTTATTTGTGTGATACAGCTGCAAATAACTATTTGAACAACTGAGTAAACCAATGTTAATATTTGGTACAGTAATCTTTGTTTGCAATTAAAGCGTTAAAGAGTTGTTCACCAAGTTTGCACACACTGCAGGAGGGATTTTGGCCTACTCCTCCACACAGATCTTCTCTAGATCAGACAGGTTTCTGGGCTGTCGCTGAGAAACATCGAGTTTCAGCTCTCTCCAAAGACTTTCTATTGGAATTAGGTCTGGAGACTGGCGAGGCCACGGCACGCCAGAACCTTGATATGCTTCTTACGGAGCCACTCTTTGGTTTTCCTGGCTGTGTGCTCCGGATCGATGTCATGTTGAAGACCCACCCACGACCCATCTTCAATGCTCTGACTGGGGGAAAGAGGTTGTTCCCCAATCTCACAATACATGCCCACAATCATCCTCTCCTAAAAACCCTCTCTGGACCAAATAAAATTTTGCTCAGAGAAAAATCTGATACTTTCAGAAAATGATACTCTGGACTTGAAATTTTCTATTATATTAAACCTGTTGCAGATTTGCAAAGCTTGCCCGGAAAGGAGTGCAGTCGTCCTGTTCCATGTGCAGAAAAATACCCCCAAAGCATGATGCTACCACCCCCATGCTTCACAGTAGGGATGGTGTTCTTGGGATGGAACTCATCATTTGTCTTCCTCCAAACACGGTGAGTGAAATTATGACCAAAAAGTTCAATTTTTGTCTCATCTGACCAGAAAACATTCTACCATGACTCCTCTGTTCCATCCAATGGTCATTGGGAAACTTAAGATGGGCCTTGATGTGCTGGTTTAAGCAGGGGAACCTTCCGTGCCATGCATGATTTCAAACCATGACGTCTTAGTGTATTGCCAACAGTCACTTTGTAAACTGTGGTCCCAGCTCTTTTCAGGTCATAGACCAAGTCCTGTCGTGTAGTCCTGAGCTGATTCCTCACCTTTCTAAGGATCATTGAGAACCCACTAGGTGATATTGACCGGCATGTTTGGCTTCTTCCATTTTGTAATAATTCCCCCAACAGTGACCTCTTTTTTTTTTAAACGAGCTGCTTGGCAAATTTTCTGTTGCCATTTCCAGCCGTGTAGAGTTGAAGAATTTTTTTCTCTGGTGTCTTTGGACAGGTATTTGGTCTTGGCCATGTTACAAGTTCGAGTCTTGCTGATTGTATGGGGTGGAAAGGTGTCTTAATACAGCTAACGACTTGACACAGGTGCATCTGATTCAGGATAATACATGGAGTGGAAGTGTCTTCGAGGGTCAGAATTCTAGCTGATGGACAGATGCTCAAATACTTATTTGCAGCTGTATCATACAAATAAATAGTTTTAAAAAAAATCATACATAGTATTTCTGGATTTTTGTTTTTAGATGATCTCTCTCACAGTGTACATGCACCTGTGATGAAAATTTCAGAACCCTCCATGATTTCTAAGTGGGAGAACTTGCAATATAGCAGGGTGTTCAAATACTTATTCCCTTCACTGTAATTGTGCCAACAGTTGACCTTTTTTTTCCACCAACCAACTTGGCAATTGGTCCAAAGCCCTTTCAATGCTTGTGGAGGTGTACAACTCTGTGTCTTGGTCTTCGCCATGTTAGGAGTTGGAGTCTTACTGATTATGTGGATTGGGCAGGTGTCTTTATACAGCTAATGATACTCAAACAGGTGCTTCTAATCTAGAATAATAAGTGGAGTGTAGGTTGATTTTTAGAGGTGGATTTACAGGTGTTTGAGGTCCAAATTTTTTGCTGATGGGCAGGTGTTCAAATCCAGCAATGCAGCATTAACATACAAATAAAAAAAATCATCCATTGTGATTTCTGAATTAATTTTTTTAAATTGTCTCTGACATTGGACAGGCAGCAAAGTTTCAGAATGGGAGAAGTTGCAACATTGTAGGGTGTTCAAATACTTGTTTTCCTCACTATATGAGTGTTGCATGCAGCTGCAGTACAAGCTACAACAAGACAGGACAGGAAAAGAAGCATGTAAAGGGTCGTGAACCCAGCTATATAACTGAAGAGTGGTGGGGTTAATTTTTCCATTGCAGTATATGAGCGTTTATCAAATGACTTCCATGACTGATAGGTAGTGGCCCGGGCTAACTACGCCCGCCCCCGGCACTGTTAATTTGAAAGGCCTAGGTAGAAATTCAGGTAATGTAGGTCGAATACAAAGAGGACGAGGAAAGCGACTTAGTCGGCAGAGGAAGAAGAGGAATGCACAGTCCCTACAACTGTGTGTAAGGACTTTGAATGTTAGGACGATGATAGGAAAAGCTCAGAAGTTAGTTGACACGATAATTAGGAAAAAGGTTGATGTATTGTGCATCCAAGAGAACAAGTGGAAAGGGAGTAAGGCGAGAAGCTTAGGACCAGGGTTTAAATTCTTTTACCATGGAGTAGATGGGAAGAGAAATGGAGTAGGGGTTATTTTAAAGGAAGAGCTGACTAAGAATGTCATGGAGGTGAAAAGAGTATCAGATTGAGTGATGAGGCTGAAATTTGAAATTGAGGGTATTGTGAATAATGTGATTAGCGGCTATGCCCCACAAGTAGGATGTGACCTTGAGGTGAAAGAGAAATTTTGGAAGGAACGAGACAAAGTTGTCCATAGCATCCCAGAGAGAGAGAGTTGTGACTGGTGCAGATTTCAATGGACATGTTGGCGAAGGAAACAGGGGTGATGAAGAAGTGATGGGTAAGTACGGCATTCAGCAAAGGACCTTTGAGGATCAGATGGTGGTGGACTTCACAAAAGGGATGGAATTGACAGTGGTGAACACTTATTTCTAGAAGAGACAGGAACATAGAGTGACCTACAAGAGCGGAGGTAGGAGCACGCAGGTGGATTATGTTTTGTGCAGATGATGTAATCTGACGGAGGTTACTGACTGTAAAATTGTGGTGGGAGAGAGTGTAGCTCGACAGCATAGGATGGTGGTGTATAGGATGACTCTGGTAGTGGGTAGGAAGATTACGAAGACAAAGGTTGAGCAGAGAATCATGTGGTGGAAGTTGAGGAAGGAAGAATGTCGTGTGACCTTTCATAAAGAGGTGAGACAGGCTCAAGATGGAGAGTAAGAGCTCCCAGAAGACTGGAATACAACTGCCAAGGTACTCAGACAGGCAGGCAGGAGAAGACTTTGGGTGCCTTCTGGTAGGAACGGGGAGGAGACTTGGTGGTGGAACGCCAAAATACAGGAAGTTATCCAAGGAAAGAGATTAGCGAAGAAGTGGGACATGGAGAGGACTGAGGAGAGGCTGGAAGAATACATTGAGAAGCGACAAAGGGCAAAAGTAGAGGTGGCGAAGGCTAAACAAGAGGTATATGACGACACCAGGTCGATATGAAAGGGAGAAAGGGATCTCTACAGGTTGGCCAGACAGAGGAATAGAAATGGGAAGGATGTGCAGCAAGTAAAGGTGATTAAGGATAGCGATGGAAATATGTTGACTGGTGCCAGTCGTGTGGTATGTAGATGGAAAGAGTCATTTGAGAAGTTAATGAATGAAGAAAATGGGAGAGAAGGTAGAGTCGAAGAGGCAAGCATGAATGACCAGGAAGTGGCAATGATTAGTAAGGGGGAAGTTAGAAAGGCACTCAACAGAATAAAAAATGTAAAGATGACATACCAGTGGAGGTATGGAAGCAATTTTGAGAGGTGGCTGTGGAGGTTTTGACATACTTATTCAATAGAATGCTAACAGGGGAGTAAAAGCCAGAAGAATGGCGGAAAAGTGTGCTCGTCCCCATTTTTAAGAACAAAGGCGATGTTCAGAGCTGTGGAAACTACAGAGGAATAAACATGATGAGTCACACAATGAAGTTCTGGGAAAGAGTAGTGGAGGGTAGACTCAGGCCAGAAGTAAGTATCTGTGAGCAACAGTATGGTTTCAAGCCTAGAAAGAGTACCACAGATGAATTGTTTGCCTCAAGGATGCTAGTAGAAAAGTACAGAGATCAGAAGGAGATACATTGTGTCGTTGTAGACCTAGATAAATCCTATGACAGAGTACCAAGAGAGGAACTGTGGTACTGCATGTGCAAGTCTGGTGTGCCGGAGAATAATGTTAGAATTGTACAGGACATGTATGAGGGCAACAGAACAGCAGTGAGATGTGCCATTGGTGTGTCAGAAGAATTTAAGGTGGAGGTGGGATTGCATCAGGGATCCGCGCTGAGCCCCTTCCTGTTTCCGGTAGTAATGGACAGGCTGACAGATGAGGTTAGACTGGAATCCCCTTGAACTATGATGTTTGCAGATGATATTGTGATCTGCAGTGAAAGCAGGGAGCAGGTGCAGGAACAATTCGAAAGATGGAGGCACGCACTGGAAAGGAGAGGAATGCATGAACGTGAGAGGCGGAGGAGGAGTGAAGAAGACATAGCGAGGGTGGGTGACTTCAAATACTTGGGGTCAACAACACAGAGCAATGGAGCGTGTGGTAAAGATGTGAAGAAACGGGTCCAAGCGGGGTGGAACAGTTGGCAGAAGGTGTCTAGTGTTCTATGCGACAGAAGAGTCTCTGCTAGGATGAAGGGCAAAGTTTATAAAACAGTGGTGAGGCTGGCCATGATGTACGGATTTGAGACAGTGGCACTGAAGAAACAACAGGAAGCAGAACTCGAGGTAGCAGAAATGAAGATGCTGAGGTTGTCGCTTGGATTGAAGAGGTTTGAATAAGATTAGAAACGAGCTCATTAGAGGGACAGGCAAAGTTGGATGTTTTGGAGACAAGGTTATAGAGAGCAGACTACGATGGTTTGGACATCTTCAGAGATGCGTGACAGAATATATTCAGAATATATTGGTAGAAGGGTGCTGAGGATGGAGCTGCCAGGCAAAAGAGCGAGAGGAAGACCAAAGAAAAGGTTGATGGATGTTGGGAGGGAGGACATGAGGACAGAGAGAAGATGCACGAGATAGGCTTAGATGGAAAAAGATGACACGCTGTGGCGATCCCTAACAGGACAAGACGAAAGGAAAAGAAGATGTTAATATCCTTCTATTCATGCATAATTCGGCTCCGATGAGGCTCTGTGGGATATCCAAATAAGTGATGGCACCCTACAAGTTATCAAGTGGGCTTCCTTCCATCATCAAATGTTTCGTTGATAGGCCCACGACACTCTCGAGAGGGTTCAGCAGTGAATCCCAGCGCCCCAGGTTCACCCCCTAGGTGCCATCAAATCTCCTAAAGGCCCATTGGGGTCTTTTTATCCACAGCCCCTGGCTGGCCTTTTCCACTGCCTTGGAGAGTTCTCTGACTGCCTGCCGATGGGCCTTCCTTCGGACTACCATCTCTCTGAGTACCCTTGATGTTGAAGAGGCTATAAATCCTCTGCAGTCAACTTCCACCAGGCGTACCTCTGCTCTCCAAGCTTGCTGTTGCACTTTGGCCGCAAGTCCTGCATACCTCAGCTGCTTCTGCTCATACGCCTCCTCCACTGCCCCCTCCCAGGGCACAGTGAGCTCGATGATGTAGGCGAGCTTCAGAGACGCAGACCAAAGCACTACATCTGGTTATAGAGTGATAGTTGCAATCTCAGATGGAAAGCAGAGCTTCTTGTCCAGGTCTGCCAGCAGCTTCCAGTCTCGTGCACTGCCCAGCTCTCCGCTGTCTGGTGGCTTGTTTGTGCAATGCTGCTGAGGCACCTTGGGAGGCCAACCCACTTCCTTACAAATGAGCTGATCAGCCTCTCCAGATTTTCATCTTTGAGATTGGGATCTCATAGAGGGTTAGGGGCTAAAGGAGTCGTGGAAGTAGTCCGTACTGCAAGCACCAAAGCTTCAACTTCCCAGGAAGCAGGGTTCTGTCGATCCTTTCCAGACCACTGGCCACATCCTTTCTGAACTGCTCTACTTGCTCTTTGTCCTGAAGAGAGGCATCGTACCACCGGCCTAAGGTCTTTACAGGCTTCTGGGAGACGGTTGGAATTGGTTCTTCACCAATGTGAAAGCGGTAGGTTTGACAATTTTCCATTGACAATGGAGATGCTTCTATGTTTACTTGGCTTGATCTTCATGCGAGCCAGCTCCAAGTTTTCCTGGAGCTTTTATAACAATTGTGCAGTGCAGGCTTTGGTTGTGGTAAGTTTGGTGACGTGATCCATGTCGGCTCTGATTAATGCAGCCCATGGGGGCACAAACCAGTGCAATCTGTAGGCCGGTCCCAAGGCCGGAAAAATGAAGAGGATTGCGTCAGGAAGGGCATCCGGGGAAAAAACTGTGCCAAACAAATATGAGCGTTCATCCAAAGAATCCCACACGGTCGTGGCCCGTGTTAACAATGCCCACCCCCGGCACTGCTAACCTGCAGGGCATCGGTGGAAATTCAGCTAGTGTGGGTCGAAGACGAAGAAGAGGAGGAAACCGGATCCGTCGTCAGAAGAAAAAGAGGAATGCACAGAGCCTACAACTGAGTGTAGGGACTTTAAATGTTGGGACTATGACAGGAAAAGCCCAGGAGTTGGTTCACATGATGATTAGGAAAAAGGTTGGTATACTGTGCATCCAAGAGAGCAGGTGGAAAGTTAGTAAGGCTAGAAGTTTAGGTGCAAGGTTTAAATTATTCTACCACGGAGTAGATGGGAAGAGAAATGGAGTAGGGGTTATTTTAAAGGAAGAGCTAGCTAAGAATGTCTTGGAGGTGAAAAGAGTATCACATCGAGTGATGAGACTAAAATTTGAAATTGAAGGTGTTATGTATAATGTGGTAAGCGGCTTGCCCCACAAGTAGGATGTGACCTACAGTTGAAAGAGAAATTCTGGAAGGAGCATCCCAGACAGCGAGAGAGTTGTGATTGGTGCAGATTGTAATGGACATGGTAAAGGAAACAGGGGCGATGAAGAAGTGATGGGTAAGTACGGCATCCAGGAAAGGAACTTTGAGGGACAGATGGTGGTGGACTTTGCAAAAAGGATGGAGATGGCTGTAGTGAACACTTATTTCCAGAAGAGGGAGGAACATATAGTGACCTACAAGAGCGGAGGTAGAAGCACGCAGGTGGATTATATATTGTGCAATCAATGTAATCTGAAGGAGGTTACTGACTGTAAAGTAGTGGTAGGGGAGAGTGTAGTTCAACAGCATAGGATGGTGGTGTGGAGGATGACTCTGGTGGTGGGTAGGAAGATTAAGAAGACAAAGGTAGAGCAGAGAACCATGTGGTGGAATCTGAGAAAGGAAGAATGCTGTGCGGTCTTTCGGAAAGAGGTGAGACAGGCTCTGGATGGACAGCAGAAGCTCCCGGAAGACTGCACTACGACAGCTAAGGTAATCAGAGAGACAGGCAGGAGAGTACTTGGTGTGTCTTCTGGTAGGAAAGGGGAGGAGACTTGGTGGTGGAACCCCAAAATACAGGGAGTCATACAAGGAAAGAGATTAGCGAAGAAGAAGTGGGACACAGAGGACTGAGGAGAGGTGTAAGGAATACATCGAGATACGACGTAGGGCAACGGTAGAGGTGGGAAAGGCTAAACAAGAGGCATATGACGACATGTACACCAGGTTGGACACGAAAGAAGGAAAAAAGTATCTCCACAGGTTGGCCAGACAGAGGGATAGAGATGGGAAGGATGTGCAGCAGGTAAGGGTGATTAAGGATAGAGATGGAAATGTGTTGACTGGTGCCAGTTGTCTGCTAAATAGATGGAAAGAATACTTGCCTAGAAAGAATACCACAGATGCATTATTTGCCTTGAGGATGCCAATGGAAAAGTACAGAGAAGGTCGGAAGGAGCTACATATTGTCTTTGTGGATCTAAAGAAAGCCTATGACAGAGTACCAAGAGAGGAACTGTGGTACTACATGCGTAAGTCTGGTGTGGCAGAGAAGTATGTTAAAATAGTACAGGACATGTATGATGGCAGCAGAACAATGGTGAGGTGTGCCTTAGGTGTGACAGAAGAATTTAAGGTGGAGGAGGGACTGCATCAGGGATCAGCTCTGAGCCTCTTCCTGTTTGCAGTGGTAATGGATAGGCTGACAGATGAGGTTAGACTGGAATCCCCTTGGACCATGATGTTCGCAGATGATATTGTGACATGCAGTGAAAGAAGGGAGCATGCAGAGGAACAATTAGAAAGATGGAGACATGCACTGGAAAGGAGAGGAATGAAGATTAGCCTAAGTAAAACAGAATTTATGTGCGTGAATGAGAAAGGTGGAGGGGGAAGACTGAGGCTACAGGGAGAAGAGATAGCGAGGGTGGAGGACTTCAAATATTTAGGGCCAACAATCCAGAGCAATGGTGAGTGTGGGAAGGAAGTAAAGAAACGGGTCCAAGCAGGTTGGAACAGCTGGCGGAAGGTGTCTGGTGTGTTATGTGACAGAAGAGTCTCTGCTAGGATGAAGGGCAAAGTTTACAAAACAGCGGTGAGGCCGGCCATGATGTACGGATTAGAGACGGTGGCACTGAAGAAACAACAGGTAGCAGAACTGGAGGTGGCAGAAATGAAGATGTTGAGGTTCTCGCTTGGAGTAAGCAGGTTGGATAGTGTTAGAAATTAGCTCATTAGAAGGACAATCACAAGTTGGATGTTTTGGAGACAACATTCGAGAGAGCAGACTTCGATGGTTTGGACATGTTCAGAGGCGAGAGCGTGAGTATATTGGTGGAAGGGTGCTGAGAATGGAGCTGCCAGGCAAAAGAGCGAGAGGAAGACCAAAGATAAGGTTTATGGATGTGGTGAGGGAAAATATGACGGGAGTTGGGATTAGAGAGGAAGATGCAGGAGATAGGCTAAGATGGAAAAAGATGACACGCTGTGGCGACCCCTAATGGGACAAGCTGAAAGGAAAAGAAGAAGATCCATGTCGGCTCTGACTGCAGGCAGTATCACCTCAGGTCTTATTCGTTGCCCACCAAGTTAATGTGAGCAGAGAGTGTGTCATCCATGCGCAAAGTTGCAGAAGTGTCATTCTACGACATCCAAGTGGTCGCCATATTGGCTGCATCCCCTGTCCGTGACGTTACCCGGACATTCGCCAATGAAAACACGCGGTGGACCCTACTATGGGAGACGAATACGCCCCTTCTGACACGGAAGCTCTTTTCGAAAAGGAGAACATCACAGTACCAAATTAAGTTACCGGGGCAATATTACACCATTGTTTTGAGCCATATTCAGATTATATGCCAAACTGCCTCCCCGTCCGATCCACCTCCGTGGCGGAGAGGAGCCATCGCGGCTCATCGCAGCCGGCCAGTGTGGCTCATCTTCGGCGCCGAGGTGGCTTATACCGGAGCCGAGCCGGAATGGTTTAGGGGCTCGGAGGATGACCTCCATGGCCAGGGTGAATAGCAGTGGGGAGACAGTACACCCAGCCATGATTCCCACTTCCAGGTGCTGCCATGCAGTGGTGTACCCTGCTGTTGTTACATAGAGCTGGATCTCCTTGAAGTCAGCCCAAACCAAAACCGCTGGGACCTTGAAATAGTCAAGCGCTGTCAACAGAAGATTATGAGGGACACAGAGCTAAAGGCGTTTGCTAGGTCAAAAAACACCACATGCTGATCTCTTCCATCTTTTCTGGTGACTTTGATCTGATGCCAGATGATGCTAGTGTATTCTATGCATCCGTAGAAGCCATGTATTCTTGCTTTCTGGGTTGACATGTAAATCAAGTTGTTACCTTGCAGGTATTCTGCCCGTGAGCAACACACTGAAGAAAAATTTCCCTTCTACATTTAGGAGGCTGATCTGTTGGAACTGTCCAATCTCTGATGAGTCCTTCTCCTTTGGGATAGGAATTCCTCCAGCTCTACGCCAGGCAGTTGGTATCTCCCTCTTCTGCCACACAACCCTGATCAGCTTCCAGAGGAATCGCAGGACATCTGGTGTGTTTTTGTACGTATAAATGAGATCATCCATCCTTTCCAGTTTCTTTGTACTGGTGCCTCGGATCCCTTCCAAAATGCTGCAGAGATCCATGTTGACTTTCTTCCACAAAGCCTTGTCGTAGGCCTTTGGCCATTTGATCAATGGCCTACGGCCCTGAATCTTTGTTTTATTTCTGCGGTTGGTTGTAGTGGTGACTTGGTCCAGGTTGCTCTCCTGTGCCCAGTTCCTCCTCCTCCTCCTCCACTGGGACAGGGGTGTTGATGTCCTGAAGACTGCAGTGTGTATCCTGCTGCTGAACGTCTGCCAACTGACTCGACCTGCTTCTCAAAAAGTCGCTGTCAATGCGACTTACCCTCTGTCCCTTCTTTAGGCACTGATTCCTGCCCTGGTGAATCCACAGGCCTTGAGAGGAGGGAACCTTTGCCCAACCACCAACGCAGATTTAGAGCTTAAATCCTTCTTTGCCTGTCGGAGCTTCATTTATGCTAATAATCGTTCTCATAGTCTTTTCCATTCCGCTCTCACAGGCTCAGGGGGGTGTTTTCTTCTTAGAGTTTTCTGTAGCAATGTTGGGTGGAACCCATAAAGCAATTGTCCGGGGCCTCGCTGCCACGGGTAGCTAGCCCGAGGTGGCCCCGTTGGGGTTTATTCCCTCCTGCCAGCTGTCTTTTCAGGCTGTCACAAGGTCTTTCCCTTGTTGTCAGCTGCCCTTTCACAGCAGTCACTGGTTCCCCAGATTATCAGATGTATTATGTAGGACTAGATGTTAATATCCCTCTATTCATGCATACATTGGCTCCGATGAGGCTCTGTGGGATGTTCAAATAAGTGATGGAACCCTACGAGTGATCAAGTGGGCTTTAAGTGTTTCGCTGATAGGCCCACGACTCTCAAGAGGGTTCAGCAGTGAATCCCAGGGTCCCAAGTATTAGTTTAGTGATTGAAAGGATTAATAAGTTCTAGAAACAAAAATAGTTTATACAAAATAGTTTTCAGTTTGTAAAGTCAACAGCAGACAGCTATTTTTTTTAACACAGCCCTTTCAACAAATTGCCTAATTGCACTGACTTAAGAGTGTGTACATCATTGAATGTAGCATCTTGTTGGTTTTCTGAAAATCTACTGCACTTACTTGTAACTCGTTTGATATGTAATATACTGAAAACATGGATTTATCTGTTTAGTCACATTGGAATGTTCTTATTTTGAACACTACTGTACTTCCCAAAACTCACTTAGGTTCGACTTTGTTTTTGGCAAATTACCGGGAAAGCTTTACGTGGACAAGAGAAAAGTTTTTCTCTTTTAGGTATTCTGTGAGTAGTGTCCTGCAGTGAGTGTCTATTTTTTTATGTTTAACATGGGATACTGACGAAGAATGAGATGGCTATGTTAGTTTCACTTCTTAGCAGCTGACTGGCTATATGAATGTGCTTATCACTCGTGATCCAGAGGTACCCTTTCATGTTATCATTTTATTATACTTAAAGAAAGCCCATTTAGATTCAGTTTACTGTGTTATCTAATGTAAAAAAAAAAGATCTGTCATTAACAACGGACAGTTTTTAGAGTTCTGTTGTTTTTAGTGGATTTCCCCACTAAAAATTTTCTATAGAAATTCTATATAATTTGCATAGAACAAGTTGTTCTATATAACTTTGGCTGTGACATTCTATGGAATTTCTATAGAACAAAATGTTTCTGTCGAAATTCTGCAGAAAGGTTTGAAGAACAGAAGTGGCACAGTGCTTGATCTCTAGTTTCTATAGAATTTGTAGAGAAAATTTCTATAGAACAATTTTCAAGCAACATCAGAGTAAATACACATGCTGAAGTCACATAATAAAATGCATCAAGTATTTGTTACAATATATAAATAGTCATGACTGTCAAATCATAATTGGCATGTCTCATTTAATTCTTTCACTGCATGCATATCAACAGTGTCATTCATTGATGTAGTATTTTTTTATATAAATGTATAATTTGGGATGTTTAGTTTTAATTTTTCAAAGAGTCCAGGAATTCAATGAATTGATGTCATGACTATATCAACTTTTCAGTGATGTGATATTGGAGGTCATTGTTTATTTTATTTACAGCTCCAAAACCCTCCTGAAGTAGAGGATTTGGAAAGTGATGCCATCGCTGCAAGACCATCAAAGTAAATGCATGTTCTGTTTAAAGCACTTTATAAGAAGAAATCTGGCCCAAAAACCTCAATACAAAAAAACTTGGTTACGATGATATTCAGTTTTATTCATACTGTTTTAGGCAGTGGAACAGGTAGTTCACCGTCACCATGAATAAACTTAAGAACTTTAAAAACCAAGACCTACCATTAACCTCGAGCCATCCACCACCAAACATGAGCCTCCCCCATTCCTCCAAAGTGAATTGGCCCATGTAAGAAGCAAGTAAGCCAAATGTCTACAAATAACTCGTCTTAAGACCTTTTTGTTATATTTGTGCTTTTACATTGTGCATGTGTTGTTGTTCAGGGTGCCAAAAAAAAAAAAAAAAAAGGGCTGATGCTGCTTACTGAGATAAGGGACACCGACAGGCATCAAGACCATAGGGCAGCACAAGAAGAGGACATTAACGTTGTACAGATAAAATATCTGGCAGACTTCACTGTCCTTGAACAGAAGGTGACGGAAGACCCTTCTGCTTCTGCAGATCTGGTATGATTAAGTATGGAAAAAGTTGTTGAGTTTAATTTTATACAACAAATTAATTCCTAATTTTGCCATCTTCTTTTTGATTTGCAGAAATTCCAAATGTTGAAAGTTGGATAGGTAATCCTCAAGGAAAACGTAAATGGATCCTGAAGGGGTAACTGAGTATTATATATTTTGTACAGAATGTATTTTTTTTTTTTACCAGTAATATACAGTTGAGAATCAGGTGAAGATTTTGTTCTTGTTTTAACTTTCAAACGATATTGCATTTATTAATACAACTGAAAGTATTTTGTGTGCTGTTTGCAGACTTCCGAACAATGAGGTCCTTCAAATGCTCTTTCTATTAACAAAATATGGACTCTTGTTTTTGATAGATTCCTAACTGATAGTTGTAGTGTTTGCCAGACGTAATAATAACCAGGTCTCTTAATTTTGAACTCAGAATCTGTCTTGCGAAACCACGAGGGGACCCTGAGTGATGTACAAAATGTGGCCACGTCATGCCTGAAATATGTGCCTGACAGATCCGGTGGCAATAGCAGGAAACAGGACGGGAGGAACCAGGATGGATAGTAAGTATGAGAGACACATAGTTAAAGTTCACATAGTGGAATATTGTATTTTATTTTGTTTGTAACATAATTTAAGCTAAACGTTATTTGTTCTAAATGACGGAAAAATGTTTTGTTCTCGGTGTAAAACATGCATGTATTACTGTGGGCTGAAGAACCCAATTGTTTGGAATTGTCTGTAGTTTCACACTGCATAATAAAGGTTTCACTCTAGAATGTTTGTTTTAATGGCTCAATTTCCATGTAGCATGGCAATGTTGTGTCTATGTTCAAAGGCTATGTTGATTGTATGTGGGATTGTCACATTAATGCAATTTACGAATACAATGTACAAGCAATGTTGTTTCAGTTCTTTAGAACAATTCTGTGGAACTTCAGAACAAAGTTCTATAGAACAATTGCTTTAGAACAGTTCTATAGGACTTGGGTCCTAAAGTTCTATAGCATTTCCATAGAATGTTTCTATAGAATTTCTATAGAACTTGGGTCCTAAAGTTCTATAGAATTTCTATAGAATGTTTCTATAGAAATTCTTTACAAATGTTCTATATAAATTTTTTAGCAGGGTTATACTGATCCTCACTTGTAAACTTCTGCTTATACTCATATGACAAATAATAATTCACACATTAAATTATGGTGACAGTGTGGACTGTGAAAAGACCCAATAAATTGTCATGGAATTGGTTGTTAAAGTTTCACTGTGTTCTCATTGACCTCAGGGAGTCATGTTGAGCAAGCAAGTGAAATCTAAACAAACTTACCGTGTTAGCTCCTCTGTTTCTTCCTCACTCACAGTCTCAGCAATACCAAATTTAGTCTTCAGAGACCGAAACTGTACGATGACCATCTCCAAGGCAGTCAAAAATTCAATGGAATCCTATAGGGAGGCAAATGTGACAAATGGATACCTCGATATTTAAATTGTAAAATATTCAAACCAATCACGTTTTAATAAACAGATCAAACATCTGTGCAGGCTCTCTGAAATGGTTAAATGAAACACCATTTGATATAAACACTGAACACAAAGTCTTGGTCTTGTTTGGACACGATGTGCTTTTCTTAATGAGCTTTTGTCTTTATCTGTTATTAAGTTTCGCTTGTAGTTTCCATCGATCCATTTTCCATGCCGCTTATTCTGACAATGGTTGCGGGAGAGCTGGAGCCTATCCCAGAGTTCAATTGCTATTTGATCCTGACATCACATCGTGCTGTTCCAATAAGTATTAGTAATATATATATTTTATGTTTTGTAGACGTACGATTCGTCACTTTAAACTGCTCCCTCTGCACAATTGACATTGTATAGATTTTACATCTTGCACGTCTTATAAGGAATAGTTCCTATAAACAGAAATGTCTCTTGCTATGTTGTTCCTTGTTCTGCATGTTGTACCAGGGCAGCACTGACTGCCGGAAAAAAGTTTTGTGTGCTTTTGCACATTTGGCCATTAAAGCTGATTCTGATCTTAAATCTTTGATTTACATCTCTCAATGCTCTTGAGTGGTTTAGGTGAGTGATATAAATCGGCATACAATGATATATACAATGATGCCTGGCATGGTCGTAAATTCCCTAACAACAAACCACCATTTTTTTAATGACGAGGTGACCGCCCTTGTTTTAAATGGACAGATGAACGGACAAACAGAGACATTTAGACAGCCATAGGTAGATATTTATTAATATTTATTATGCGGCACGGTGACTGACTGGTTAGGAGATCTGCCTCACAGTCCTGAAAACCAGGGTTCAAATCCGGATACCAAATGACTTTGGCCACCTAACAAATAATAAAGGCAGATATTTTGCCAACTTTGAGGCAATTTCACCGTGAATAACATTGGAAAAATTTTACGTGATGCACAATCCAACATGACATACTCTTCGACACCACAACTGACTACACAATTATGTCTGAGGATGTGTTTGACTAACTTTGTGACAAGTTACAAAATGAGAAACCCCACTGAACTCTGTGCTATCCCTGCATTGAACAATTGGGCCATATTCAGTGGGCCACGCTTTGTCTTCGTGTCACCTATTGAGTCAGTAACTCTGCTGATTGTGAAGTCATTTCATGTCATGAATTAACTATACGCTGCGCAAAATTTGCGCGCAATGGCACTTGCTGATCTCCTCACATACTAAAGAAACTGGAGGGTGCTACACCATGAGCCTCCTTGATGTGCCGCTTCTACTACAACCACAAACACGACATCCTTGCGAAAGGGGAAACTGGATCTGCGATGTCTTGTCTCTCTGAGTCTACTTGAGTCCTTAGTAAATAGCAAGGTTGTGCCTTTCCAAATACATGTTGTGGACTCTAGCCCTAATCAATTGACCGCCATATCAGCGCTAACCTCCTCATACCCCCTCCCACCTCCTTGCTAACCTCATATTGCGCTAACCTCCATTATGACTTTTCTACTAAGCTGGCCAGCTTCTTCAGTGGTTACGAGGTAATTTTGTCTTTTGTGAGGTATGCAAATTCATTACTGCAACAGGAAAACATGTGGATATTGTCTTTTCTTGGGGACGTTAAACTTTACTCACCCATCATTTTTGGTGTCCTAATCTGGCCTCGCAAAGTGCAACTCAATGCCATTTTGCCCATGGGGCTCACTCTTATCTTTCAGGCAATGCCTTGGGCCCAACTCTTCTACTGCACTTGCACTAACTGCTTGTGATGGACACTTCCTTCTGTGCTGATTTCCGGCCTTTCTTTTCTCTTCTGTACTGTTCCTGATGTTGACGTTACGTGCTTGTCATTTTATGTTTCTGTGGCTTGCCTTGACTGTCACTTGGAGTGTGGAAACTTCAGTGTTTCCTCAGTTTGATTGATTATTGATTATTATTGACTGATTATTTATTCATATGATTTGTGTCTCCTCAGTTTTGTGCATTTTGATTATAGTGGTCTTTTGTTGAAATGCACTTCACAGTCATTCTTGGCCCCACTTGTCACACAATCATATGCCCACTGCACCATCCACAACACATTGAAACACACACACACACACACACACACACACACACACACACACACACACACACACACGCACACACTAAGACTGGCCCAGTTAAGCAGATCCAATCTCCATGACATCATTGTCGCTACACCAAGGGGCTACACCATTTCCAAGTCAGATGGCCGACCAAACCATCAACGAAACCAAAGATGCTGCTCTACTGCAAATCTTAAACAATAATCAAAATAAAATGCATTCACAGTCCCCGTATGGAGCCAGGCCTTGAGGTGGGGCTGGGCCTTACGGGTCATGGCCTGGCCAGACAGGCACTAGAAAGTGTAACGTGGGTCCTCCATCCCATTGGCTCACCATCTGTGGGAGGGCCCATAGGAGTCGGGTGCAGTGTGGCCTTGGCGGTGGGCAAAGGCTTTGCGATCAAATCTTCGGGTACAGAAGCTGGCTCTAGGGACTTGGAATATCAACTCTCTGGCGGGGTAGGAGGCCGAGCTGGTGTCTGAGGTCGAGATGTTGCAACTGGAAATAATAAGGCTCCCCTCCACACACAGCTTGGATTCTGGCAGAAGTCCTTTTGAGAGGAGCTGGACTGGATTCTCGTAGCAGTCCTCTTGAGAGGAGTTGGGACTCGAGGTGTCAAGCAGGTATGGGTGTACTTATATTTGCTGGAAAGGTGGGTCTGTTGGGAAGTCAAATCTCAGATTCAGTAGGAGCAGTGTGGTTTTCATCTTTGGCGTAACACAGTGGAGCAGTGCTACCCCTTCGGCAGGGTCCTTGAGGATGCATGGGAGTTTGCCCAACCAGTTTACATGTTATGTGGACTTGGAGAAGAAGTTATTCATGTCCCCCGGTCAACTGTATTCCCCAGATTTTGGCTGTGTGGTCCCTGTACGACCAGTGTAAGAGCCTGGGCCGTATAAATTCTCATTTCCGGTCAGTGTTGGACTCCGGGATGGCAGCCCTTTGTCACGATACTGTTTATTACCTTTATGCACAGATCTGTAGCTGCAGCCAAGACACAGATGGAGGTTTGGTTTGGTGGCCTCAGGAGTGGATCTCTGCTTTTTCCAGATGAAGTTGTTCTGTTGGCTGTTCAAGAGGTGATGTTCAACTCTCACTGGAGTGGTTTGCAGCAGAGTGTGAAGCAGCTGGGATGAAAATCAGCGCCTCCAAATCTGAGACCATGATCCTCAGTTGCAAATCGGTGGTGGGCCCTCTCCAGATCCCGCCCTAAGTGGAGGAGTTCAACTATCTTGGGGTCTTATTCATGACCGAGAGAATAATGGAAAGGAAGATCAACATGAAGATCGTTGCAGTGTCTGCCTGCAGTGATGAAGACTTAAAATCGATCTGCTGTGGTGAAGGAGCAACTGCATTGGAAAATGTTTGTTTTATATGAACCAAATATTACTTCTATTAGTTTTATTCAACTTTCACAGCCTTTATTGTGTTGCTGTGACTTCTAGCTCTTTCCTCTGTCATATTGTGTGTAACTTGCTAGTTATGTTTAACAACCTTCACATGCTTGATCATTATTTTATAAGACTACTCACTCTGTGTTATACTTGGTGCAACTGTACAGTTTTTTCTTTCCCTGTTTCTCACTTTGATTTAACGAATGCCCCCCTCCCCCCCCGGGCTTCAGTAAGGGGTGAGAAATCTTAAGACTTGTACCTTTTCTTCTCTTTGGAAAAACTTTCCAGATTTTTTAAGATAAAAACCCAAAATGATAAGATTGATTCCTTACTTATTCTCTCGGAAAGGGGAAAAAACAACAACAAAACAGTTGGTGTCATAAGTGGGACCCTAGCATTGATCACTGATCCAGAGAACACTGGGAGTGATTGATCATCCAGGACCAATGCACGAGTCCTGCCTCCACACAAAGAATTAAGGGTGGTGGTGAGGGGTGCTCTATTGTCTCGGGATCCAAACAGACCTGTTGTCCTCAAAGCAAAGAATTACAGTAAAGAACATTTTATTTCTTTGAAAAGCCAAAGCATTTCACATCATGAACTGTATTAGAAACATCCTTGCCTTTGTATTAAGTGATATTGGTAATTGTTCTACGCACATTCCTTTGGTAAAGTTCGAGGCCTTATACCTCATGCTACAAAGCAGGGCGGGATAATAGGCAGGTGGCTGTTGTAAACAAACCGGCGGGTGTATGATGGGCCATGTATCCCATGGGGAAAAATAACAGGAGAACAGATGATTTAATGTTTCTTGGACCGAATCATTTGCATTCATTGCCAATGCGGATGGATTGTCTGAATGTTTGCTTTATAGAGAGAAAGTGTCAAATGACAAAAAGAGTAATGCGGAAAGACATTTCCAATGAAGGCATGCTACATTTGCAGCCGAGTACCCAGTTGGGAAAGAGGAAAAGTGCGATTGCATTACATCCGAAGAAATTAGAGGAGCGCAAAAATAAATTGAAGAAGTGCATTGCATCTCCAAACTCCACGACTGCTGCAAGTTTTGTTGCAACCCGGGAGATAATAAAGCATAGAAAACCGTTCACAGATGGAAGTAGCTGACCAGTGATGTCCGAAAACAGAAGTTGCATTATGGGTAAGAACACAATTGTGTCATAGGCACATATTCAGTAACAAAGTAGCTGTTTTCAAAAGGCTGCTGTTTTATTTTTTATAAACACAGGTTGCCTTTTATTGCACTCTGTTTAGTGCCCAGATAAGGGCATGTTAAGCACATTCCTTTTTGTTGTTTTTTCAAATCCTCAAAATAAAAATGACATCAAAAATCCGATTTCTTCATTGCATTTCATTAATTTCATCAAAGCAATGAAACATAATTCAATAATATTGTAATGAGGTTAAACTTGACGCGGCATCATGCAACATAGCAGTCACGTGGTGCATCGTTCTCTACAGAATTCACTGAAGGAAAAATAAACATTTAATCATGAATGCTCATTATGTATTTGTAGCCAACTTAGTCATTTTGATAGTCGGTTAATATAGCTAATATAGATACATACAGCATGCACCCCAATGGGGGCACAAGCAAGTGCAATCTGTAGGCCCATCCCAAGCCCAGATAAATGCAGAGGGTTGCGTCAGGCAGGGCATCATGCATAAAACTGTGCCTAACAAATATGAGTGTTCATTGAAAGAATCCCATACCGGATTGGTCGTGGCCTGGGTTAACAACACCTGCCCCCGGCACTGCTAACCTGCAGGGCGTCAGTGCAAATTCAGCTACTGTGGGTCGAAGACAAAGAAGGAGGAACCCGGGTTCGTTGGCAGAAGAAGAACAGGAATTCACAGAGCCTAACTCTGAGTGTAGATACTTTGAATGTTGGGACTATGACAGGAAAAGCTCAGGAGTTGGTTGACGTGATGATTAGGAGAAAGGTTGATATATTGTGCATCCAAGAGAGCAGGTGGAACGGTAGTAAGGCGAGAAGTTTAGGAGCAGGGTTTAAATCATTTTACCATGGATTAAATGGGAAGATAAATGGAGTCGGGGTTATTTTAAAGCAGGGGTGCCCAGACTTTTTGACCCCAAGATCTACATCTCAAGCATCCAGCCTCTCGTGATCGACATGGGTGACTTATTTTTATTTTTAGAATGACCAATGATGAAATAGAATGACCAGCATCCAGATACAAAGATCTACCCACTCACTGCAAAACATTTATTTTAAAGTATATTGAGGATTCTTTATGTGTAAATGTATGTTTGTGTGCCTTGCATAACTGCATGAGCCAATATTACACAACATAATTAACTTTAAACATTTTTTGTTACTGAGCTCACGTTGATGAACACCATACGAATGAAAATGCACACCTGGGCTGTGACTTACGTCAGTGGATTCGTCCGACTGTATTGAGAAACACTCACAAGCTCTGATGTCCTTCCACACATCAGCCATGGCTTCACAGCGCCGTGTAACTGTATTACTTAACAGCTGCAGAGATTTTATTGAAGATAATATTCCCGCCTTATTTCTAAAAGATTGGAACAAGGAGTCAGCTATGCCTCTTTTATGTGTGATGTGACGGACCCAGAAACGATGCTTCGGTGGTGGCTTTTGGTGTTGAACTACTGTATATTGTGTGAAAAGTGACTGCTGTGCGGCCAATCGGGATTTTAATACGTTCACTTTTGTCATTCTCAGCTTGCTTTTTGGCGGAATGTCGGTGTCGTATTTTTCATAAACAATTCGAAAATGCCGTGCCACGATTCACTACACTGGCAGATGAGGCAAACACACTTCGAAAATGACATCGTGGGAAACAAAAGTATGCCTCACATTCTGTATGAAAGTGGTACATTTTTGTGTTCTTTACTCTAGCATCCAGACTCATGTTTGTTAAGATTTAACTCACTGACAGCATGTTTTCCTGTACTGTCGTTGTTTGTGCATGCGTGGTGAGCTAAAGTTAAAAAAAAATACGGCTGATGTCTTTTATTTCGATCGACAAAAAAACTGCCACGCGATTGACGCATTGAGCACCCATGTTTTAAAGGAAGAGCTGCCTAAGAATGTCTTGGAGGTTAAAAGAGTATCAGAGTGATGAGGTTGAAATTTGAAATTGAGGGTGTCATGTATAATGTGATAAGCGGCTATGCCCCACAGGTAGGATGTGACCTAGAGATTAAAGAGAAATTCCGGAAGGAACAAGATGAAGTACAGTGCCTTCTAAAAATATTCGGCTCCCTTGAACTTTTCAACATTTCGCCACATTTCAGGCTTCAAACATAAAGATATAAAATCTTGATTTTTTTTTGTCTAGAATCAACAAGTGGGACACAAGCGTGAAGTGGAACGAAATTTATTGAATATTTTATACATTTTAACAAATAAAAAAACTGAAAAGTGGGGCCTGCAATATTATTCGGCCCTTTTATTTTCAGTGCAGCAAACTCACTCCATAAGTTCAGTGAAGATCTCTGAATGATCCAATGTTGACAGATGACGATAAATAGAATCCACCTGTGTGTAATCAAGTCTCCCTATAAATGCACCTGCTCTGTGATAGTCTCAGAAAGAAGATATAATTTTTTTTTGTCACGAATCAACAACAAGTAGGACACAACGGTGAAGTTGAACGAAATTTATTGGATATTTTAAACCTGAAAAGTGGGGCGGGCAATGTTATTTTTGCCTCCTTGCATTAATACTCTTGTGACGCCTTTTGCTGCAATTACAGCTGCAAGTCACTGGGGTTATATTTCTATAAGTTTTGCACATCGAGAGACTGAAATTCTTGCCCATTCTTCTTTGCAAAACAGCTCAAGCTCAGTGAGGTTGGATGCAGAGCGTTTGTGAACAGCAGTCTTCAGCTCTGCCCACAGATTCTCAATTGGATTCAGGTCTGGACTTTGAATTGGCCATTCTAACACTTGGATATGTTTATTTGTGAACCATTCCATTGTCGATTTGGCTTTGTGTTTTGGATCATTGTCCTGTTGGAAGATAAATCTCCGTCCCAATCTCAGGTCTTTTGCAGACTCCAAAAGGTTTTCTTTCCAGAATGGTCCTGTATTTGGCTCCATTGATCTTCCCTTCAATTTTAACCATCTTCCCTGTCCCTGGTGAAGAAAAGCAGGCCCAAACCATGAGGCTGCCCTAGCGACTTGCAGCTGTAATTGCAGCAAAAGGTGTCACAACAGTATTAATGCAAGGGGGCAAAAATAACATTGCCCGCCCCACTTTTCAGGTTTAAAATATCCAATAAATTTCGTTCAACTTCACCGTTGTGTCCTACTTGTTGTTGATTCTTGACAAAAACAAATAATTATATCTTCCTTCTGAGACTATCAGAGAGCAGGTGCATTTATAGGGAGACTTGATTACACACAGGTGGATTCTATTTATCGTCATCTGTCAACATTGGATCATTCAGAGATCTTCACTGAACTTATGGAGTGAGTTTGCTGCACTGAAAATAAAAGGGCCGAATAATATTGCAGGCCCCACTTTTCAGTTTTTTTATTTGTTAAAATGTATAAAATATTCAATAAATTTCGTTCACTTCACGCTTGTGTCCCACTTGTTGATTCTAGACAAAAAAAATCAAGATTTTATATCTTTATGTTTGAAGCCTGAAATGTGGCGAAATGTTGAAAAGTTCAAGGGGGTCGAATACTTTCACAAGGGACTGTATCGTAGGTGCAGTAGAGTCTCAGAAAAACAATAAGAACCAGCATTCATGATATACACACTCTTATTGCTGTGCAATTAGTCAATTTATTTAAAGCAGTGTGTTAAAACAAAAGTCTCCCGTTGACTTTAGAAACTTAAAACTATTTTGTTCAAGATTTTTTGTTTCTAGGATTTACCTATCCTTTGAATAACTAAATGTTTAATTATATAACCACAGTTTTGTTTTTGTTTTTTGTTTTTTTAAGAACTGCTTCACATCTCTGTGGCATGGAGTTCACCAACTCATGGCACCTTTCAGCTGTTATTCCACTTTAAGATTCCTTCATGGCATTCTACAATGCATTTACATTTCTTAGTTTTGCTTCATAAACAGCATTTTTGCTGTCACCCCACAAATTCTTGGGGTACTAAGGTCTAGGGATTGGGCTGGCCATTCTATGACATTACCTTCATCGGATAGGAAACAAGACTGTGTATTTACAAGTGCATCTGGGGTCATTGTCTTGTTGTAACACTGATTTCAAAGGCATGTCTTCTTCAACATAAAGCAACATGACCTCTATAAGTATTTTCACATATGTAAACCAATCAATGATCACTGGTATGCGATATATAGGCCTTACACCGAAGTAGGAGAAACATGCTCAGATCACGATGCTTGCGCCACCATGCATCACTGTCTTCACTGTGTACAGTGGCTTACATTCACAGTGGGGGTGGGGGGGGGGTGTCTCACAAACGCTGTTCGGCCCCTGGACCAAAAAAGAACAAATTTAATCTCATCAGAAAACAAAATAGTCCTCAATTTCTCTTTAGGCCAGTTGATGTGTTTGGCAGCCCTATGGGAGCATATGCAAGTTCAATCTGCAGGTCAGTCCCAGGGACAGGGAAAGGCTCTCGATAGACAGGAGAAGAATGGACTGCGACAGATAAGGTGATCAGAGAGACGGGCAGGAGAGTACCTGGTCCGTCTTCTGGTAGGAAGGGGGAGAAGGAGACTTGGTGGTGGAACCCCAAAATACAGGAAGTCATTCAAGGAAAGAGATTAGCGAAAAAGAAGTGGAACATGGAGAGGACAGAGGAGAGGCGGAAGTAATACATTGAGATGCGACGTAGGGCAAAAGTTGAAGTATTTGAACACCCTGCTATATTGCAAGTTCTCCCACTTAGAAATCATGGAGGGGCCTGAAATTTTCATTGTTTGTGGATGTCCACTGTCAGAAAATGAATCTTAAAAAAAAAATCCAGAAATCAATATGTACGATTTTTTTAAATGATGATTTTTTTGGTGATACAGCTGCAAATATGTATTTCAACAATCAAATGAAAATCAATGTTAATATTTGGCACAGTAGCCTTTGTTTGCAATTACAGAGGTCAAACACTCCACACAATGCAGGAAGGATTTTGGGGGACTCCTTCACACAGATTTTCTCTAGAACAGACAGGTTTCAGGGCTGTCACTGAGAAACATGGAGTTTCAGCTCCCTCCAAAGATTTTCTATTGGGCTTAGGTCTGGAGATTGGCTATGCCACGCCTGAACCATAATATGCTTCTTACGGAGCCACTCCTTGGTTTTCCTGGCTGTGTACTTCGGGTCATTGTCATGTTGAAAGACCGAGCCACGATCCATCTTCAATGCTCTAACTGAGGAAAAGAGGTTGTTCCCCAAAATCTCACAATACATGGCCGCGGTCATCCTCTCCTTAATACAGTGCAGTCGTCCCATCCCACGTGCAAAAAAACACCCCCAAAGCAGGACCATGACTCCTCTGTATCATCCAAATAGTCATTGGCAAACTTAAGACAGGCCTTGACATGTGCTCGTTTAAGTAGGGGAACCTTCCGTGCCATAGGGTTAGCTCTTTTCAGGTCATTGACCAAGTCCTGTCGTGTAGTCCTGGGCTGATTCCTCACCTTTCTAAGGATCATTGAGACCCCACGAAGGGATATCTTGCATGGGGCTCCACTCCGATTGAGATCGACCGTCGTTTAGTTTCTTCCATTTTCTAATGATTGCTCCAACAGTGGACCTTTTTTCACCAAGATGCTTGGCAATTTCTCCATAGCCCTTTCAAGCGCTGTGTGGAGTTGTACAATTTTGTCTCTGGTGTCTTTGGACAGGTATTTGGTTGGCCATGTTACAAGTTTGAGTGTTACTGATTGTACGGGGTGGACAGGTGTCTTTATGCAGCTAACGACCTCACACAGGTGCATCCGATTCCGATAATACATGGAGTGGAGGTGGACTTTTAAAGACGGACAAACAGCTCTTTGAGGGTCAGAATTCTAGCTGATAGACAGGTGTTCTAATGTTTATTTGCAGCTGTATCACACAGCTAGTATGTGGTTTGTGTACCTTATGTGCTGACTGTGTTTATTGTGATTGTTTTCATTTGACCTTAATTTTAACATTGATTAGGTAGTATGTAAAGTGTGTATCTTTTTTGCTCACTTTGTTTATTTGATTGTTTCTTTTTGATTATGTGCAGGTTTGGGCAGCACATTATTGGGCTACCTGTCGGCCGGTCCCAAGCCCGGATAAATGCAGAGAGTCACATGAGGAAGGGCATCCGGCGTAAAACTGTGCCAAAAATATATGTGAGAACGTTCATCATACAAATTCGACAACAGTTAGGTCATGGGCCGGGCTTTCTACACCCGCACCCGGAAATGTTAATCTCCAAGGCGTAGATAGAAATTCAGATAATGTAGGATGAAGACAAAAAAGAGAAGGAAAGCAGTTTAATTAGAAGAAGAGGAATGCACAAACCCTACATCTGTGTGTAGGGACTTTGAATGTTAGGACTATGACAGGAAAAGCCTGGGAGTTAGTTGAAATGAAGATTAGGAGAAAGGTTGATATAATGTGCATCCAAGAGAGCAAGTGGAAAGGGAGTAAGGCTAGACATTTAGGTGCAGGGTTTAAATTATTTCACGATGGAGTAGATGGGAAGAGAAATGGCGTAGGGGTTATTTTAAAAGAAGAGCTGGCTAAGAATGTCTTGGGGGTGAAAAGAGTATCAGATCGAGTGATGAGGCTGAATTTGAAATTGGGTACAATGTGATAAGTGGCTATGCCCCTCAGGTAGGATGTGACCTCGAGTTGAAAGAAAAATTCTGGAAGGATCTAGAAGAAGTAGTCCTTGAGCATTCCAGAGAGAGAGAGAGAGAGAGAGAGAGAGAGCGAGAGCAAGAGAGAGAGAGAGAGAGAGAGAGAGAGAGAGAGAGAGAGAGAGAGAGAGAGAGAGTTGTGATCGGTTGATAAATTGACCTACAAGAGCGGAGGTACAAACACCTAGGTGGATTATATTTTGTGCAGATGGTGTAATCTGAAAGAGGTTACCGACAGTCAGGTTGTGGTGGGGGAGACTGTAGCTCGACAGCATAGGATTGTGGTGAGTAGGATGACTCGGGTAGTGGGTAGGAAGACGAAGAAGACAAAGGTAGAGGAGAGAATCAGGTGGTGGAAGTTGAGAAAGGACGAATGTTGTGTGGCCTTCAGGAAAGAGGTGAGACAGGCTCTAGATCAGTGATTCCCAAACAGTGTGCTGGGGTACATTGGTGTGCCGTGAGCGCTCTTCAGGTGTGCCATAGGAAATTATCCAATTTTATGTAATTGCTAAAAAACAAACAAAAAAACATTTACTCCTAGAAATAATGTATCTTTATTCATCTATTTATGCCAGTGAGGCACAATGACAGACAGAACAAAAAAATATCCTCTTATATGAGATGGCAGGAAGTACATACAGTAATTAATCGATCCACTTTTGTTGGTGTGGCGTGTGATTTTTCAATTGAAAAAGATGTGCCTTGGCTCTATAAAGGTTGGAAATCACTGCACAAGATGGACAGGAAGAGGACCCAGAAGACTGGAATACTACTGCCAAAGTATTCAGAGAGGCAGGCAGGAGAGTACTTGGGGTGTCTTCTGGTAGGAAAGGGGAGAAGGAGACATGGTGGTGGAGCCCCAAAATACAAGAAGTCATCCAAGGTAAGAGATTCGCAAAGAAGAAGTAGGACACGGAGAGGACTGAGGAGAGGTGTAAGGAATACATTGAGATGCGTCGTAGGGCGAAGGTCGAGGTGGCAAAGGCTTAACAAGAGGCATATGACGACATGTACTCCAGGTTGTATATGAAAGAAGGAGAAAAGGAGATCTACAGGTTGGCCAGACAGAGCGATAGAGATGGGAAGGATGTGCAGGAAGTAAAGATGTTTAAGGATAGCAATGGAAATATGTTGACCGGTGCCTGTAGTGTGATAGGTAGATGGAAAGAGTACTTTGAGAAGTTAATAGTACTTTGAGAAGTTGATGAATGAAGAAAATGGGAGAGAAGGTAGAGTAGAAGAGGCAAGCGTGAATGACTGGGAAGTGGCTTTGGATAGTAAGGGAGAAGTCAGAAGACAGAATGAAAAATGGAAAGACAGTTGGTCCCGATGACTTACCAGTGGAGGTATGGAAGCAATTTGGTGAGTTGGCTGTGGAGTTTTTGACCAACTTAATCAATAGAGTACTAGCAGGAGAGAAGATGCCTGAAGAATGGAGGAAAAGTGTGCTCGTCCCCATTTTTAAGAACAAAGGCGATGTTCAGAACTGTGGAAACTACAGAGGAATAAAGATGATGAGCCACACAATTAAGTTATGGGAAAGAATAGTGGAGGCTAGACTCAGGATAGAAGTAGGTATCTGCGAGCAACAGTATTGTTTCATGCCTAGAAAGAGTACCACAGATGCACTATTTGCCTTGAGGATGTTCGTGGAAAAGTATAGAG
This sequence comes from Syngnathoides biaculeatus, assembly GCF_019802595.1. Classification (NCBI taxonomy): domain Eukaryota; kingdom Metazoa; phylum Chordata; class Actinopteri; order Syngnathiformes; family Syngnathidae; genus Syngnathoides; species Syngnathoides biaculeatus. The sequence goes on from NC_084653.1 coordinate 575,772, forward strand.
AAGGTCAGAAGGAGCTACATTGTATCTTTGTAGACCTAGAGAAAGCCTATGACAGAGTACCAAGAGAACAACTGTGGTACTGTATGCGCAAGTCTGGTGTGGAGGAGAAATATGTTAGAATAGTACAGGACATGTATGAGGGCACCAGAAAAGCGGTGAGATGTGCCGTTGGTGTGTCAGAAGAATTTAAGATGGAGGTGGGACTGCATCAGGGTTCCGCGCTGAGCCCCTTCCTCTTTGCGGTAGCAATGGATAGGCTGACAGACGAGGTTAGACTGGATTCCCCTTGGACAATGATGTTCGCAGATGATATTGTGATCTGCAGTGAAAGCGGGGAACAGGCGGAGGAAAAGTTAGAAAGATGGAGGTCCGCACTGGAAAGGAGAGGAAAGAAGATTAGCCAAAGTAAAACAGAATATATGTGCATGAATGAGAGGGGTGGAGGAGGAAGAGTGAAGCTCCAGAGAGAAGAGATAGCGAAGGTGAATGACTTCAAATATTTAGGGTCAACAATACAGAGCAATGGAGAGTGTGGTAAGGAAGTGAAGAAACGGGTCCAAGCGGGGTGGAACAGTTGGCGGAAGGTGTTTGGTGTTCTATGTGACAGAAGAGTCTCTGCTAGGATGAAGGGCAAAGTTTATAAAACAGTGGTGAGGCTGGCTATGATGTATGGATTAGAGACGGTCGCTCCGAAGAAACAAAAGGAAGCAGAACTCGAGGTAGCAGAAATGAAGATGCTGAGGTTCTCGCTTTGTGTGAACAGGTTGGATAGTATTAGAAATGAGCTCATTAGAGGGACAGCCAAAGTTGGATGTTTTAGAGACAAGGTTAGAGAGAGCAGACTTCAATGGTTTGGACATGTTCAGAGGCAAGAGAGTGAGTAGTCGAAGGGTGCTGAGGATAGAACTGCGAGGCCAAAGAGCGAGAGACCAAAGACCAAAGAAAAGGCTGATGGATGTTGTGAGGGAGGACATGGGGACAGTGGGTGTTAGAGAGGACGATACATAAGATAGGCTTAGATGGAAAAAGATGATACGATGTGGCGACCTTTAACGGGCCAAGCCGAAAGAAAAAGAAGAAGCTGTATCACACACATAAATCTTGAAAAAAATCATACATTGTGATTTCTAGATTTTTCCTTTTAGATCATCTCTCTCACAGTGGACATGCACCTACGGTGAAAATTTCAGACCCCTCCATGATTTCTAAGTGGGAGAACTTGCAATATAGTATTCAAATGCTTATTTTCTGAACTGCACTAAAAATCATGCTTTTCATGTCAGTGGGGCTTTCAGGTGGAGGTTCACTTGATTCACACCTGTTTTTCACAAAATTGATGACCTCACTGATTTAATACCACACTGCTATTTTTTGGACACAGCCCTTTTAACAAATTGCACAGGCTTTAAAATGTGTATCCCATGAATGCTGGGTCTTGTTGGTTTTCTGAGAATCTACTGCACGTCATGGTAAACTGCTCGACATGTAGTCATAAAAAATATACTGAAAATGTCACATTAGACTGCTATTATTTTGAACACTTGAGTTCGAGGCTGGAATTAGTTTCCTTCGCAGTGTGTTCAGGCTCTCCCTTAGAGTGAAGGTGAGTTACTCTGTCACTCAAGAGGAGCTCAGAGAAGAGGAAATGCTCCTCCTCATCGAGAGGGGACAGATGAGGTGGCTGGGGGATCTGATTAGGATGGACGTCCCGCTGGTCCAGTGCTCTGGGCACTTCCCACTGGGAGGAGACCCAGGGGATGAGCCAGGATACAGTGGAGAGACTATGTCCCCCAGGTGGCCCCAGGATGCCTGAGAATGAAGTGGCTGTAAGAGGGAAGTCTGGGCATCCCTCCTCAAGTTACTGCCACAGTGACCTGACAATGAATAAGTGAAGGAAAACAGATGCATGGATGGATAGATGAGGCACTCATCATTCTGACAGTCTCATAAAATCTTTAGAATTGATGTTGGTCAATGGGCATCTAAAAAACACAAATGTATTGTTTTTTTTGTAGTACAAGTCAGTATTATGGTTGGGCCAAAATAATTGCTGGTCGGCAATGGCTCACTGAAAGTTCCTAAAATCGTTTGTTTGCAGTGATTGCCTATAATGGGTGTGTATATATTTTTGTCAAGGCCCATTTCATGATTTTGAAGACCATTCTATTGAATCATAATTCAAAAACAGTGCCTTTCATAATTTTTTAAAATTTCTTCATTTAGCCATTTTGAAGTTATTTCTGTAACCAGTGTGGGTTCTTCTTTTATTAACAGAGGGGTACCAACAATTTTGCCCAATAATGTTGGGGAAGTGGTTTGGAATAATTCTTCATCCAACCATTTTCTAAGCCGCTAATCCTCACAAGGGGGCTGGAGTTTATCCCGACTATCTTCGGGCAGGAGGCGGGGTACTTTGAACTGGTTGCAATCAGTTACAATCACACTTAAGTGATTCAGAGTCTCCAATAAATGCATATTTTTGGGAGGGGGGGACCGGAGTGCCCAGAGAAGACCCATGCAGGCACGGGGAGAACATGCGAACTGCATACAGGCGGGGCTGGGATTTGAACCCTGTCCGCAGAACTGTGAGGCAGATGCGCTAACTGGTTGCTTCACCGTGTTGCCGGAATATATTCATCCATTCATCCATCCATCCATCCATCCATCCATCCATCCATCCATTTTCTTAGCCTATCCCAGTCATCAATATAAAATGAAAAAGCTAACCTAGTCCCTGAGAATTCAAAATATTGACCTCAATCAACTTTCGGAAATATGGTTGTACATTATTACCCTAAACTTGAACTTTGGTAAAAGCACTTGTCGCGATACTAATTAAAAAAATTTTGGTTTGAGGATTCGGTATGCTGCCTTTCCTCTTTTCCTTCTTAAGAAAAATGCAAAAAAAAAGGGGGAAATGAAGGATGTTGCAACAAATTGCATTTTTGAACAAACTTGTTTAAATAATAATTAACTAAAAATAATTGCAGATGTGCAACCCAATAGCTGTCATGGTTCACTTACAATAACTTGATGAAGCCAGGTCTTTGACATTATTGACCTCTTAGTTGCTTTGCTTTTTTTATGTGAGTAACCATAATACATGTATGTATCCATAATAAATTTGTTTCATGATCTGATTGTTATGTGCTACCCACTGACCTCTAAATTACTTGCGTCAGAGTTGAACTTTTGCAATAGCTTGCTTGCTTGAAGTGTAGCTTTCTGGATGTTTTTTCTGACAGCTGGTATGTTGTCAAATGCCTCTGTAAGTGAAGAACAAAAAATGAGTGCAGGATATGAGAGGCAAAAAAATAAAATAAACAATGCAGTACAACAAAAAAAAACATTAATGTTTTGGATCAAAACTAACAAGAATGGTGTATCAATGATTCACCAAGCTATTCTGTACACCAAATTATGTTTTGGTTCATGGTGGCCATGATTTTCAACTGATTACGGTAAAATTTTTTCTTGAGTATATCATTTTCTCAAGACTGTTCCGATTTTATAAATGACAATGTGATATATCAGTTTATGCAAATTAGCTCAATTCACCATGGATGGGACTCTGGTGCAAAGAGCCATTTTGTAAAATAAACTACGCTGTAATTGTTTGCAAAAGAATGAAGCCCATAAGATAGTGATTTGAAACCAGTGTGTCATGGCAAATTAGTATGCTTTGAGAGATCATCAGATGTGGCACAAGAAATTATCCAATTTCAATTAATTGGGCCAAAAACTATACTTATCTTATTTAGAACACCCCTCCCTGAGTTGTGACTTCAACATGGTGGAGGGGTTTGTGTATCCCAATGATCCTCGGAGCTAAGTTGGCCTGAGGTTTCATGACTCTACCAAGGACACCCACCAAGTAAAAACATGTTTCAGTTGAATGGCAAGACAAAGCACATCTCATCTATCTCTGATGATGAAAAGAATACATTGACTTCAATTGTCCTCAGCCAATGAAGGTCACAGGACGCCTCTCTGAAGACAGGCCTGAGTGCCTTGTGGCTAGGCCTCCTCACATGGAGCCCAGCCGACCAGAGACTGAAGATGGGTTAACTTTCCATGGGCTCACCACTTGTAGGAGGGGCCAAGGTGGTCAAGTGGAAAGTGTGTTGGCCAAATGTGGGTATTTTTGTACTTGAATCCCCGGCTGGGGCTCATTTGGGAGAGCGAGTCGTCCATTGACCAAATTGTAGCTAGTTCGAATCCCGGCTCTGACTCTTCGCATGTTGAAATTTCTCTCAGGCAAGACACTGAATGATAATTTTCTCCCAGTGGGCCTGGCATCTCCTTGCATGGTAGCAGTCACCAATTGGGGTATGTATAATGTATGAGCAAATGTGAGGCTTTGCAAAGGGATTTGGGCATTGTAATAGTGTAGATAAAGCGTAGTCTACAGTGGGTATGGAAAGTATTAAGATTCTTTAAAATTTTTCACTCTGTTATATTGCAGCCATTTGCAAAAATATTCAAGTTAATTTTTTCCTTGTTAATGTACACATAGTACCCCATCTTGACAGATTTTTTTTTTTTTTTTTTGCTGATTTATTCAAAAAGCAATATACCCAAAATACCCATAAATATTCAGACCCTTTTTCAGTATTCTGAAGAAGCACTCTTTTGAGCCAAAACAGCCATGAGACTTTTTTGGAATAGTGCAACAAGATTTTCATACCTGGATCTAGGGGTCGTCTGCAATTCCTCCTTGCAAATAATCTCCAACTCTGTCATGATAAATAGTGAATGTCTCCAGAGATGCTTAACTGAGTTTAAAACAAGGCTCTGGCCTGGACATTCAAGAAGAAGGTTGTTTTGAAGTCCCTCTGTTATTTTAGCGGTGTCCTTATAGAGTCATTGTCATGGTGGAAAGTGAACCTTTGGCCCCAGGCTGATGTCCTCAACAGTCTGGAGAATGTTTTTGTACAGGATGTCCCTGTACTTGGCCGCATTAACGTTTTCTTGAATTGTAGGCTGTCGTTCTGTCCCTGAAGCTGAAAAACACCCCCACAGCAGGATGCTGTCACCACCATACTTTACTGTTGAGACTGTATTGGACAGGTGATGAGCAGTTCCTGATTTTCTCCACATATACCACTTAGAATTAAGGCCAAAAAGTTATTTGTTCATCACACAAGAGAATCTTATTTCTCATGATCTTGAGTCCTTCCGGTGTCTTCCCCCCCAAGCAAACTCCATGCAAGTTTTGATGTGTCTTGGACTGATGAGAGGCTTCCGTCGGCCACTCTGCAATGAAGCCCTTTCTGGTGGTGGGCTGCATTAATGGTTGACCTGCAACAACTTTCTACCATCTTCTGAATGCATCTTTGGAGCTTGGCCACAGTGATCCTTGGGTCCTTCTTTACCTCTCTCACCGAGGCCATTCTTCCCTGATTGCTCAATTTGGCCAGACAGCCAGCTCAAGGAAGGGATATGGTCGTCACAAACGTCATGGAGGGCACTGTGCTCTTTCGAACTTTCAGTACAGCAGATATTTTTTGTAATCTTGGCCAGATCTGTGCCATGCAACATTTCTCCTTTGAGGTCTTCAGGCTGTTACTTTGACCTCATACATCTCATTTGCTCTGACACGCACTGTTAGCTGTAATGTCTGATGGCTTTCTTAATCAAGTCCAATCAATATAATCAAACACAGGTGGATTCCAATAAAGCTGTAGAACCATGAACCATCATAAAGCACAGGTGTCAAACTCAAGGCTTGGGGGCAAGATCCAGCCTGCCACATCATTTTTAGGTGGCCTGGAAAGGCAAACCATGTGTGCCAAATACCATGATTGTTGTTCAAATTTACCAAAATCTGAAATTTTGACAACATAAACGATAACCTTGAGATATGTGTTATCAAACGAACAATAGCTGAAAATCCCTTGATTTCTGATTTCAAAAGCAGTTCATAAATGTCATGTGTAAATATGATGAGGGGATTAAAGATTTTTACGTTTTCATATTCTTAACAGCTCTCTAGGGTTACGTGTCACTACAATGTGGCCGGTGATAAAAACACCACTTATCTAAAGATGAATAGAAGAAATGCCCGGCACCCGAGGTAAACATATGAGTGTCACAGAAATGGGCTTATGGCTCTGTGATATTTCAGTTTTTCTTCTTTGATAAACATAAAAAAAATTCAACAGTTCAATTTTTATGTCAATATGGGGTGCTCTGTGTACATTATTGAGGAACTAATGAAAAATTATTTAAACAAATGGCTGCAATATGGGACGGTTTCAAAGAAGTTCTGGTCATAGTCCTGCGATGTCCATTCAGCGTCTTGGGAGGGGAAGCTGTGCACTGTTAACAGTGTATAGTGAGGATGGGTCACTGCTGACCTCAATTTGGGACGCTTCGGAGACCTCTACAATTACACCGACACGCCTTCCCCTGAGGGAACAGAGTCCAGGGTCTCTAAGGCGGGCTCTTGTATCTCTGGGGTTGCGGTCACTGAGTTTGCTAATAAGCCCTCGTCGTAGATGAGATTTGCCTGGAGTTCCTAAAGACTCTGGATGTTGTGGGGCTGTTCTGATTGACATTCCTCTGAAAAATTGCGTGGACATTAGGAACAGTGCCTCTAGAATGGGATGGTGCTCCCCCTTTTTAAGAATGGGGACCAGAGTGTGTGCTCCACCTAAAGGGGGGGGAGGGGTGTCACACTCCTCAGAATCCCTGGTAAGGGCTCTTCATGGGTGCTGGAGATGAAGGTGTGTTGGGAAGTCGAATCTCAGATACAAGAGGAGCAATGTGGTTTTCGTCTTGGCCGTGTCTGGCCAAGTCTACACCCTCAGCAGGGGCCTTGAGGGTGCATGTGAGTTTGCCTAGCCAGTCTATGTGTTTGGTGGACTTGGAGAAGGCATTTGGCCATGTCCTTTGCAGAGTGCTGTGGGGGATTCCTTTGGGAGTAATGGGTAACGAACCCTGATATGGGCTGTTTGATCCCTGTAGGACCAGTGTCAGAGTTTGGTCCACATTGTCAACAATAAGTTAGACTTGTTTCCAGTGAGAGTTAGACTCCGTCAAAGCTGCCCTTTTTCACCTATTCATAACTTTTATGGAAAGCCAAGGCATAGAGGGGGTCCAGATTGCTGGCCTCAGTATTGCATCTCTGCTTTCTGCAGATGATGTAGTTCTGTTGAATTCCTCAAGCTGTGGTCTCCAAATCTCACTGGAGAAGTTGGCAGCCAAGTGTGTAGCGGCTAGAATGAAAATCAGTACCTCCAAATCTGAGACCATGGTCCTCAGTCGGAAAAGGGTGGCTTGCCCGCTTCAGGTCAGGGATGAGGTCTAACCCCAAGTGGAGGAGTGCAAGTATTTTGGGGTCTTGTTCACAAGTGATTGAACAATGGAAAATGAGATGGACAGGTGGATTGGTGCAGCGTCTGCAGTGATGCAGACTTTGTATCGGTCCGTTGTGGGCGAACCTCTCAATTTATCAGTCGTTACCAGACCAGAAGTTCAAATCCAAAAGGCGAAGTTCTCAGTTTACCGATCAATCTATTTTTCAACCTTCATCTATGGTCACAAGCTGTAGGTCATGACTCCCCCCCCCAAAAAAAAACATGATCCTGGGTACAATCGGGCAAAATGAGTTTCCTCTATAGGGTGTCTTGGCTCTTCCTTAGACATAGGGTGCGAAGCTCAGTCATCAGGGAGGGGCTCAGAATAGAGCCACTGCTCCTACCTCCTTGAGAGGAGCCAGACGAGGTGGCTGCGGCATCTGATTTGTACGCCTCCTGTACACCTCCCTGGTGAGGTGTTCTGGAAATGTCCCACTGGAAAGAGACCCCCAGGATGACCCAGGACACACTGGAAAGACTATGTTCCTTGGCTGCTTTGGTAAAACCTCAGAATCCCAAGAGTGGCTGGGAAAAGGGAAGTCTGGGCCTCCCTGCTAAAGCTACTACCCCCATTACTCGACCTTGGACAAGTGGTAGAAGATGGATGGATGGCTGCAATATAAAATGTAAGAGTCCGAATACATTCAGTTCCCACTGCAGTGCAGTCCATTTACCATTTAGAGAGGCGGATTATCACCGCTATCGCATAAAAGGAGCCCAAGCTGGTATATGAGTTTGAGAAGTGCCCACTAGATAATGATTAGACTAGCCTCAACACGGGGATTGGACCCAGCTACAAGTCTTCTTGAGAGGGGTTGGACGCTCGCACTCTGGAGTTGCATCCACTGAATAGTGCTGCGTAGGTGTGGGTATACAACTTCCCTAGCTTGGTGCCTGCATGCTGGGGTTCACTCCAGTGGACAAGAGCTAGCCTCCTTTTGCCTATGTGTGGGGAACAAGTCCTGACCGTTTCTGCCTGTGTACCAAACAGCAGCTCAAAGTATGGACCCATTTCGGAGACCCTGGAGGGGTCCTATGTAACACTCCATCTGGGGACTCCCTTCTAGCATATTTCAATGATCATTGGCAAAGACAGCGAATGGTCAATGAGAGCGAGACCTGGAAGGGTGTGTTTGGAAGGATTTCTCAACTCCAAACTCTGGTAGAGGTCCCACGGAAGGCAGGGAGAATTGAGTCCGAGTGTGCCATGTTGGGAGCAGCATTGTTAAAGTGGCTAATGCTAACCAAACTTGTGGTCAAAAGATGGTCCGTGTTTGTTGTGGTGCCTGTCCCCGAGAGGGAAACAATGTAATCAAAAGTGCATAGTGAGAGTAGAGAGCTGCTGATCTCAAATCGCGACACAGTGAGTTGGGGAGAATACTTCTCAGACCTAAACTTCAGTGAAACGACGAGGAAGCAGTCTTTGGGAATCTGAACCAAAATCTTCCGATGGATTGAATTTGATGAGGTGGCTATAAAGTTGCAAAAGCCTTTAAAAACATTAAGCAGAAATCGGGGACAGTGCCCAGTGACTGGTACGCTGGGGTGACGGTATTCCATCAGAGAGTGTGATAAAACTACAGGGGGATCCCACTGTCAGGCTCCCTTCTAAAGTCTATTCAAGAGAGCTGGAGAGGAGGGTCACCCAGGAAGTTGGATCTCAGATTCAGGAGGAATAGTCTGGTTTTCATAATGGCCGTGAAATGAGACAAGCTCGACACCTTCAGCGGGGTTCTGGACGATCAATGAGAGATTGCCTCACCAGTATACATGTGCTTTGTGGCTTTGGACAAGCCATTCAACGGTTTCCCTTGGAGAGTCCGATGGCATCAGAGTTTGGTCACCATTGCCGGCAGTCAATCAGATTCCTTTAAAGTGAAGTTTGAAATGCACCAAAGCTGCCCTTGAGTTTCTAACTTCTATCGACGGAATTTAATGTGCAGCTGAGCCATTTTGGCCATTTTTCTACCGCTTCTCCGGGTCAAGTCGCGGGGGAAATAGCTTCAGAGGGATACCCAGACTTCCCTTTCCCAGCTACTCCTTCCACCTCTTCCAGAGGTATCGGGAGGTGTTCCCAGGCCAGCCACGAGAGAGTCTCTCCAGGGTGTCCTGGGTTGTCCGAGGGGTCTCTTTCCAGTGGGACATGCCCGGAACACCTCACCAGGGAGGCATCCGGATCAGATGCCTCAGCCAACTCATCTTGCTCCTCTCTCGACCACTGACCGCCTCCCGGATGACCGAACTTCTCACATTCTCTCTTAGGGAGAGCCCGGACACCCTGCGGAAGAAACTCATTTCGGCTGCTTGTATCCGTGATCTGGTTCTTTTGGTCACAACCCACAGCTTGTGGCCATAGGTGACGGTAGGAACGTAGATCGACTGGTAAAGTGAGGTTCACCTTTACCACAACGGACCAATACAAAGTCCCCATCAATGCAGATGCTTCACCGAATCATCTGTCGATCTCCCGCTCCATTCTTCCTTCACTCGTGAACAAGACCCCAAGATACTTGAACTCCTCCACTTGGGGCAGGATCTCATCCCGTCCGGAGAGGGCATGCCACCCTTTTCCGACTGAGAACCATGGTCTCAGATTTGGAGGTGCTGATTCTCATCCCAGCCGCTTCACACTCGGCTGCGAACCGCTCCAGTGAGAGTTGGCGATCACGCCTTGATAAAGCCAACAGAACCACATCTTCTGCAAACAGCAGAGATGCTGAGGCCACCAAACCGGAAACACTCTACACCTCGGCTCCGCCGAGAAATTCTGTCCATGAAAGTTATGAACAAAATCGGTGACATAGGGCAGCCTTGGTGGAGTCCAACTCTTCCTGGAAACGAGTCCGACTTATTGCCGGCAATGCAGACCAAACTCTGACACAGGTTGCACAGGGACCAAACAGACCGTATCAGGGGGTTCGGTACCCCATACTCCCGAAGACCTTCTCCAAGTCCACAAAACACATGGTTGGGCGAACTCCCATGCACCCTCGAGGAGCCTGCCAAGGGTGTAGACCTGGTCCACTGTTCCAGAGACAGGACGAAAACCACATTGCTCCTCCTGAATCCGAGATTTGATTTCCCACTTTCCACCACTCCCTCTAATGACTCCAAAAAGGGTGGGAGGAAGGCTACCCTCTCATCCACTGGGGTAAAATCCAACGTACAGGCACCGAACCATGAGGCAATAAGTATACCCACACCTGCTCGGCCTCTCTTTCCGTGGGCAACTCCAGAGTGGAACAGAGTCCAACCCCTCTCAAAAAGAGTGGTAACAGAGCCCAAGCGGTGCGTAGAGGCGAGTCCGACTATATCTCGTCTGAACTTCTCAACTCTACGCACCGGCTCGGGGTCCTTCCCTGGCAAAGAGGTAACATTCCATGTCCCTGGGGCTAGTTTCTTTAGCCGGGGATCAGATCAACAAGGCCCCCGCCTTTGGCCACTGCCCAGTTCATATTGCACCCGACCCCTATGGCCCCTCTCACAAGTGGTGAGCCCATGGGTGCAGACCAAGCCACCTGGCGCTTGGCTTCAAGCCCCACCTCCAGGCCTGTCTCCAGAGGGGGGCCCCGGTGACCCACGTCCAGGGAAGGGAAACTGAATCAATTTTTTGCGCTCGTCATAGGGGTTTTGGAATTGTACTTTGTCTGCCTCACCTTTTTGCCATGGGTGACTCTACCAGGGGCGTGAAAACCCAGACAACATAGCCCCCATGACCATCGGGACACACACCACGATAAGCTGATGGCTCAAGGAGGGTGGTCTCAGTATCGTGTTTCTGCTTTTTGCAGATGATGCAGTTCTGTTGACTTCATGAAATTGAAATCTCGCTGGAGCAGTTAGACTCATTGTGTCGGGAGGTTAGGATGAGAGCCAGTGTCTCCAAATCTGAAGTTATAGTCCTCACTGAAAACAGGATGGAGTACCTTGTGCACGTCGGGAATGAGTTACTGCTCAAGTGGAGGAGGTCAAGTATCTTGAGATCTTGTTCATGACAGAGAAGATTGGAGGGTAAGATTGATTTGCTGATTGAAGCAGCAATGTGACTGCATTGGTCTGTCATTGTGAAGAAGGTGATGAGTCTGAAGGCAAACATTTTGATTTACCCATCACACGATCTATGGTCACAAGCTGTGGGGTCAACACCAAAACAAGACAACTGGCCAAAATGTGTTTCCTCCGGAGAGTGTTCAGGCTCTGAAAGACAGGATTAGAAGCTCAGTCATCCGAGAGGGGCTCAGTGTAGAGAAGCGCCAAATTAGGTGGCCCATGTTAGGATGCATCCTGGAGACCAACCTGGTGAGGTGTTCTTGCCACCTCCCACCAGGAGGAGGCACTGGTGACCAACCAGGACACGCTAGAGGGACTATGTCTCCTGGCTAGCCTTGAAATACATCAGAGTGCCCCTGAAAGAGTTGAACAAAGTGGCTCGGGAAATGGATGTCTAGGCTTCCCTGCTTCAGCTGCTGCCCTGCGACCCAACTTCAGACCACCAGAACAAAATGGATGGGAAAATTATAACAGATGTTCCACTTTTTGTGACATTTGTGTTTGGTGGTGTGCCTTGAGATTTTTACTTATATAAGATATGTCTTAGCTCATAACAGGGTGGGAAACACTGACAAGCTAATCATACTCATGTGCTGACTGTGTGGCCCCTTTCAAAGTTTTTGAGAGAAATACTTTTGGCATTTGTGTGTGATGAAGATATTTGTGAATCTTTAAGGTGGTGAAATGAATGGTTGATGAGTTATGGCTAACTTGCTGTCGGGCCCACCCTCGCAAAATAGGTTTTGATCATTTGGCAGTTGTTTATTTACATATAGATTGGATACACAACTTAGAAGATAATTGTCAGTACTCCTGGACGGTAATGTACCTGTAAAAGTTTACATGTATAAATCCAAACTATTTTCCACGAGCATTTTTATGATTCAGATGTACTGACCTTCCTCTTTCAACTTCAAAATTGCAGCATGTATTATGCATGGCAAGAGATGACAAATCAAGTCTGCAGGTTTCTGCACTTCCAAATAATGCAAGACCTGTAAGATGAGACAAATTCCAAATTAGAAAGCTTAATGCTGAGGTACTGGTTTGGAAATCAACCATTGTCAGCCTTTCTTTTTGCATGGAGGAGGAGAGGAGGTGACATTGCACGAGATAGGCTTAGATGGAAAAAGATGACACGCTGTGGCGACCCCTAACGGGACAAGCCGAAAGAAAAAGAAGAACTCTGCCGTCACCTTATTGTGGTGGTGGAGTTTGTGTGTCCCAGTGATCCTAGGAGATAAGTTGTCTGGGGCTTTAACCCCCTGCTATGGTTGCGGCAAACAGATCTTATGGTGAGTCCCTCGGTCGTGCGGTCGACAACACCTGCATTGCAGCATGTGACCTACGCATTACCCTGTGCAGCAACTCTGTGTAGCTTGTGCGACGCCTGCTACGGACACGTAAAAAAAAGTTTTAAAAAAGCCACGGAGCTCATCTCTCTTGATTGGCCTGTTTCAGTTACATGCTGTGATGAGATACTTATTGCTCCTCTCGGCTCCACATACCACCTAAGCCGCAAAATTGCGTGCATGCTTTGCACTGGAGTAAAAACGTAAATTACGCGGAGGACAGCCGCAGTGATGTCAGTATGGTCGCCACGTGTGAGTATAACAAGGCCTTTATTTGAAGGACCAGACAAAGTATGCCTCCAAAAACCCCATGATGAATAACGCAAATAGAGATTGAGTTTCCCTTGCACCACCAGGGCCCCCCGTGGAACCACGTCTGGAGGTGTGGCTTGAAGGCAAGTGCCTTGTGGCCGGCTCTGCACCCATGGAGCTCGGCCAGGCACAGCCCGAAAGGGTAACGTAGGTCCCATTCCACTGGGATCAGACCTGTGGGAGGGGCCATGGAAGTTGAGTGCAGTGTGAGGTGGGTGGTAGCTAAAGGCTGGGAGCTTAGCGATCTGATCTGCAGCAACAGAAATTGGCTCTAGGGACGTGGAATGTCACCTAAATGGCTGTGAAGATGCCCAAGCTGAAATGCGAGGTTGAGGGGTTCCGACTAGAAATGGGTGGGCTCGTCTCCACACGACTTGGGCTCGAGTACCAGGCCCTCTCTCTTTCACTCTGTAGTTGCCCATGGTGAGAGGCGCCATAATGTGTGGGTATTTTTATTGCCCCAAAGGCTTGGCACCTGTACATTGCGGTTCACCCTGGTGAATGAGAAGGGATCCTCCCTCTGCCTTCAGGAGAGAGGAAGGGTCCTGACTGTGGTCTGTACCTATGCACCAAACAGCAGTTGAGAGTAAACACCCCATTTGGTGTCCTTGGACAGGGTGCTGGAGGCCACTTCCGCTGAGGACTTCATCGTTCTTCTGGAGATCTTCAATGCTCACGTGGATAATGACAGTGAGACCTGCAAGGGCGTGATTGGGAAGAAGTCCCTGATCAGAACCTGAGGGGCGTTCTGCTATTAGACTTCTGTGTTCACCAGAGGTTGTCCATAATGAGAACCCTAACCCTAGGTTTAAGTTAAATGATCGACTTTGTGGTTGTGTCATTGAACCACCGGCCACATCTTGGACAGTCATGTTGAGAGGTGCGGAGCTGTCAACTGATCACCATTTGGCTTAGAAGGTGGGGTAAGATGGCGGTCAGATCTGGTAGGCACAAGCATATTGTGAGGATCTGCTCAGAACGTCTGGCAGAGGAAGTTTCAACTCCCACCAACAGCAAATCTTCACCCATGTCTCATGGGTGCTGGGGGCGACATTGAGTCCTAGTGGACCATGTTCCATGGAGCTGTGGCTGTAAGGTAGTCGGTTCCTGGCGTCGCGGCATTTCCTAAACCCGGCGGTGGACATCGGCGGTGAGGGATGCCGTCAATCTGATGGAGTATTTTTGGGCCTTTTAGACCACTGCAACTCCCAAAGCAGCTAATGGGTACTGGCTGGCCAAGGGGAATGCAGCTTTGGTGGTCGCTGAGGCAAAAATATGGACATGGGAGGTGTTTGGTTGGAACAATGTCCAAATGGCTTCAAGGAAACTGGTTCATAATCTGGTGTCAAAGGAGGGGGAACCAGTTTACCATCAATTGTCTGTGTGTGGGGATGGGGCGCTGCTGACTTCAACTCGGGATGTTGTGAAGCGGTTGGGAGAATACTTTGAAGACTTCCTCAAAAAACCGACATGCCTTCCCATAAGGAAGCAGAGTCTGGGTTCTCTGAGATGGGCTCTCCTATCTCTAGGGTTGAGGTCACCAAGGTGGTTAAAAACCTCCACGGTGGCACGGCCCTGGGGGTGGATAACATTTGTGTGGAGGTCCTAAAGGTTGGATGTTGTGGAGCTGTCTTGGCTGACATACCCCTGCAACATTGCATGAACATCAGGGTCAGTGCCTCAGGATTGGCAGGCTGCTGTGCAATCAGAGTCAGAGTTTGGTCTACATTGCTGGCAGTTAAATCAGACTCATTTCTGGTGAGGGCTAGACTCCATCAAGGCTGCCCATTGTTAACAATTGTGTTCATAACTTATTTTCAAACAGTAGCCAAGATGGTTGCCTCTGTAATGCTTTTGGCGGAGGATGTGGTTCTGTTACTTCATAAAGCCGTGTTCTCCAGATCTCAATGAAATGGTTTGCAGCTGAGTGTGAAGCGGCTGGGAGGAGAATCAGCAGCTCTAAATCTGAGACCATGGTGCCAAGTCGGAAAAGGGTGGAGTGCCATCTCCGGGTCAAGGATGAGATCCTGTCCCAATTGGAACAGTTCAAGTAAAGGGTGGAGTGAGAAATGCAAGGTGGGCAGAGAAATGAAAGCAAAATTCATTATATGAGGTGAAATGGGCTTTTTTCTGTCCTGTTTGCCTGTTAGATCAAGAAGAATGGAGGCTCTAATCCCCTTTATGGCAGAACAGTTTTAGTGTCACAGTGGAGTTTTTGAGCTTCCTCTGTGATTTCTTAGTATTTTAATTGAAATTTATTGAGGATCAGACTCAATGAGTCGAACAGAACATTTTCTCGACGCAGAAGCGAGACAAAGACAAAACGCTAGCTGTAAACAAAATGAGAAAAGTAAATCATTACATATCTAGATCAAAATACAAACATGGATGTTTCCTGAGACTGTAGTCTCCACTGTGTGAAGAAAGGACAGGACAAGATTATACAGGACAAGGACAGAAGAGGAAGCTTGCAAGACAAGGATCGTGAACCTAACTATACAACTGTCTATCGAACGAGAATACAGTAGTTTTCAAAATAATAGCAGTCTAATGTGACTAACCAGATTAGTGCATGTTTTCAGAATATTTTTTTATTACTGCATGTCAAAGTAGCGACCAATAAGTGCAGTAGATTCTCAGAAAACCAACGAGATCCAGCATTCATGATATATACATGCTCAAGTCTGTTCAATTGGACAATTTGTTGAAAGAGGTGTGTTCAAAAAAATAGTCTGACATTGCCTATACAAACTCAAAACTATTTTGAATGAACATTTTTGTTTCTAGGATTTACTAATCCTTTGAATCATCCATCCATCCATCCATCCATCCATTTTCTTAGCCGCTTATTCTCACATGGGTCACTACTGAAACGTAAAGCATGATTTTTAGTATGTCTTTAATAATAAAAAAAAAAGGCAGCTGGAATGGACCCATCCATTTTTTCACCACAGGTCATGATGTTGTCGTATATGGATTTTTGCATCTCTCACCATAAAAATCTTGAGAAATTTGTGTTGTGGAGAAGAACCAGAAAGTGGCATTTTTTGCAGTAATGGGGTCGAGTGTTTATATTGGTTTATACCCATTGTACCTAACCCTGAAACCCTAACCCTGAAAAATTCGTATTTTTCATCGTGTGAGCCCAAATGCCGCCTCGTCGTATTGCTGGATTTTGCTCGAACACTCGGGAGGATGGATCCACACTTCACACTTTTCCAAAACACCCAGTTCGTCGTGAAAAATGGATTGCACAGGTGCAAAGGACGAGAGCTTTGTGGGTTGTAAATGACAGGTAGTTGTGTATATAGCTATTAAAAAAGTAATAGTTGTGGGGGACTAATTTGTCTCACAGTTTATAGCACGTTAAGTGTGAATTTAGAATAAATCCTGTTGGTCAAACTGGCAACATATAACAAAGCACTTGTATTGCGTTTAAGGCAATTTAATCAAACACACAATACAATACAACACAAAACAATAAAATAGAGGTACAAAGACAGTTTAGTAGCGTGTAACACGAGCTAACTAGACGTACAGTCACCAAACTCGAACAACTTCTCCAAAAGCAGAAATAATAAAAAACTTCATCCATGTCTGACGACGTAATCCTTCTCTCAGAAAGTAAAAAAGTATCCGTGTTATATTGGTATTGTCCGTTTACTCATTCGTTAGCAGCAGGATGAATCAAAAGCTCCATCGACGTATCTGTAGTATCCGTGTACTTATCCGATTGCAGCAGTATGAATAAATAGATCCATCCGAGTCCGACGACGTACTCCTTCTCTCAGAACGTGATAAAAGATTGCCGCAGTTATCCACCGTTTCACCCGACATGGATGTGGATTGGGGCGGGAGGCTGGCTGGCTGCCCCGTGCTGTCACACCGCTGGCGTGGAGGAGAAATGAGCCCCCCCACCCCCACCGGCCACCCTTGAAAATTTGCACGCCACTTGAAGTAGGTCCAGACCAGACAGGATCCTTTTGGACGCTCCACATACTGGCCACCAGCTCTTCTAGCACCTTTCATCGGGAAGGCGCTACCGATCAATGCAAGTCAAAACAAGCAGGCATTCAAACAGTTTTTTTCCCCTCTGGCAATTAAGTCATTATATTCTTGATCAGCGAACATTGTATTTTCTACCTTGTGCCGTTGTTGGGACACACCCTCACATCCTGTTGGTCCAATTGGTATCAGTATTAGTAGTATGTACTGTAGACTATCGCACGATTTGTCACTTGAAACTGCTCCCTTTGCACAATTGAAATTGCACTGGTTAATCACGGGAACCAAGAACGAGTAACTCTACACAAGCTTAACATAATGTGGGGTGTTGACATATTCTTAAATGGTCTAAATGAAGAAGACTGTGACTCTAATAAGGAATAGTTCCTATTAACTGAATGTCTTTTGTTCTTTATTCTTGTTAGTTTGTTCTTTGTTCTGAATGTTGTGCCAGGGCGGCAGCGACTGCCGCAGACAAATTCCATGTGTGTTGTTACATGCTTGGCAATTAAAGCTGATTCAGATTCTGATGAAAGTATGTACTTTTTTTTTTTTTTTAAAGGAATTTATTTGACCTCTTACTTCTTTTCCTTGTGCCATGTCCCATTAGGGGTCGCCACAGCGTGTCATCAATTCCTAGCAAGGCTAACTCTCCTGCATCCTCCTCTCGAACATCACCTGCCCCATGTCTTCCCTCCCTACAACTATCAACCTCTTTAGTCCTCCTCAGCTCTCTTTGTCGAGCAGTTCATCCTCATCACCCTTCTACCAATATAGTGACTCTTTCTCCTTTGTACATGTCCAAACCATCCAAGTATGCTCTCTGCTCTCTCTGACATTGTCTTCAAAACATCTGACCTTTACCGTCCCTCTGATGAGCTCATTTTTAATCCAACGTGCTAAGAGATAACCTTCTTCTTTCTTTTTCTTTTGGCTTGTCCCATTAGGGGTCGCCACAGCGTGTCATCGTTTTCCATCTATGCCTATCCCCATGCATCCTCCTCTCTACCACCCACTGTCCTCATGTCCTCCCTCACAACATCCATCAACCTTTTCTTTGGTCTTCCTCTCGCTCTTTTGCCTGGCAGCTCCATCCTCAGCATCCTTCTACCAACATTCTCATTCTCTCGCCTCTGAACATGTCCAAACCATTGAAGTCTGCTTTCTCTAACGTTGTCTCCAAAACATCCAACTTTGGCTGTCCCTCGATAATGAGCTCATTTCTAAACCTATCCAACCTGTTCACACCAAGCGAGAACCTCAGCATCTTCATTTCTGCTACCTCAAGTTCTGCCACATCATGGCTGGTTTCACCACTGTTTTATAAACTTTGCCCTTCATCCTACCAGACACTCTTATGTCACATAACACACTGTGCCCCCTCTATCACTCTCATTCATGCACATATATTCTGTTTAACTTTGGCTTGATTCCTTTCCTTTCCTGTAATGCCTCCATAATTCTCATTGTTCCTCCACTCTCTCACTGCTTTCACTCCACATCACAATGTTATCTGCAAACATCGTTCATGGGGATTCCAATATGACCTCATCTGTCACCCTATCCATTTTACATCTGTCCTGAGTCTTGCCTCTATTAGTCTTTCGGATAAATTCATTCTGTAGCTGATCAACTTCATTCCACTGTAGTTCCCACAGCTCTGTACATCACCTTTGTTCCTAAAAATGGGAACCAGCACATTTTCCTCTATTCTTCAGACATCTTCTCAGCTGCTATTATTCTAATTAAGAAGTTGGCCAAAAGCTCCACAGCCAACTCTCCTAAATGTTTCCAGTTCCAGGTTGAGGGAGGTGACTTCTTTCAACCAGAAACCATTCAGCAGAACCATTACCAGTTCTGCGTTGAACACCATCATCCCTGAACTCCTCTCCTCCAAGCTTCTCGAGGTCTCACCTGCCATCAACGCGTAGATTTATAACTTCTACAACTGATGGGCAGGACACACCAGGTGTGGTTGGGGACAAAACCTCATCCACGCACACTATCAGCACCGCGGCACCCCAAAGTTGCGTCCACTCCTCTCTGCTCTTCCCGCTCTACTAAAACAAGTGCACCTCAAGGCACCCGGTGGTCAAACTCCTTAAGTCCGCAGATGACACCACATTCATAGGCCCCATCAAAGATGGCGATGAATCTGCGGAGCAACAGGAAGTGGCGAGACGGGAGCTTTGGTGTGACCAACACAACGTAGTATTGAACACTCTCAAGATTGTTGAAATGATTGTGGACTTCAGGAGGCCTCACACTGTTCAACTGTGTTGTTTCAAACAGAGACTTTCAAGTTCTTGGGAATTACAGTCTTACAGAACCTTAAGTGGGAGAGTAACATCAATTCCATCCTCAAAAAAGCCCAGCAAAGTATGTACTTCTTGCAGCTTCTGAGCAGGCAAGGCCCGTCACAAGAGCTGCTGAAATAGTTCTACACAGCCACAATAAAGGACAAACACAAACTGCAATGGACAATCAAACCGTTGAAGAGATCGTCAGTACCACCTTACCGACCCTTGAAGACGTGCACGCCACTTGAACTCGGACCAGAGTGGGCAGGATCTTTCAACTTTAAACTGCTCCCTTTGCACAATTGCACTGGTCCACAACGGGAACTGAGGACAGGTAAGGGCACTCTGTACAAGCTTAACATAATGTGGGGTGTTGATGCACTCTTGCAGTGCCTTGTGAAAGTATTCGGCCCCCTTGAATTTTAGGTTTCAAACATAAAGATGTTAAAATAAATTTTTTTGTCAAGAATCAACAACAAGTGGGACACAACCGTGAAGAGGAATGAAATTTATTGGATATTTTAAACTTTTTTTAATAAATAAAACCATTCCATTGTAGATTTAGTTTTATGTTTTGGATCATTGTCCTGTTGGAAGATAAATCTCCGTCCCAGTCTGAGGTATTTTGCAGAGTCCAACAGATTTTTTCCCAGAATGGTCCTGTATTTGGCTCCATTAATCTTTTCATCAATTTTAACCATCTTCCCTTTCCCTGCTGAAGAAAAGCAGGCCCAAACAATGAGGCTGCCACCGCCATGTTTGACAGTGGGGATAGTGTGTTCAGGGTGATGAGCTGTGTTCCTTTTCTGCCAAATATATTGTTTTGCTTGTGACCGAAAAGGTTGATTTTGGTTTCATCTGACCAGAGGACCTTCTTCCACGTCTTCCACATGAAACTCCCTCGCGATTGACGCATTCAGCACACCTGATTAAAGAATACCATACCGGATCAGTCGTGGCCCAGGTTAACAACGCCCGCACCCAGCACCGTTAACCTGCAGGTTGTCGCTGGAAATTCAGCTACTGTGGTTTGAAGACAAAGAAGAGGAGGAAAGCGGATTAGTCAGCAGCAGAAGAAGAAGAGTAATGCAAAGAGCCTACAACTCACGGTAGGGACTTTGAATGTTGAGACTATGACAGGAAAAGCTCAGGAGTTGGTGGAGGTGGAGGAACAGTAAGAAAGGTGGAGGTATGCAGTGGAAAGGAGAAGAATGAAGATCACTCAAAGTAAGACAGAAAATAGAGGGCCACCACTAAGTATTCGGAAACTTTCACTTTTTTCCCCACATACTGTTGTGAAAGAAGTATTCTAAAGTTGATTTGAGCTGTCAAGAGGGAAGTCTGGATTTCTCTGCTAAATTACTGCCCCCGCGAGCCGACTTCGAATGAGCGAAAGAAAATGGATGGATGGATGGTTTTCCAAAGGTTTTCTTGAGCCCATGTGGTGATACCCTTTACACAATGATGTTGATTTTTGATGCAGACCCACCTGAGAAATCAAAGGTCACAGGGTATTCAATGTTGGTTTTCGGCCTTGTGATTTCTCCTTTATGGACCGTAGATGATTAAATCCCTAAATCACCTGCATTTGTACATTCAGGAAGATTTTCTTGAAACACCTTTAATTTTTTTCTCATTCACTTGGTTAAACATTATTTGCAAATCACTGTAGTTTTTACTCCAAAAAACATCCTAATTTCATTGGAATTGGGTTTGTATTATCAGCATACAGACCGATTTATTGTGCTGTCACTCGTGAGCACTGTTAACCTCCAGGGTGTCGATGAAAGTTTAACTACTGTGGGTCGAAGACAATAAGAGGAGGAACCCGGATTCATTGGCAAAAAGAGTAAGAGGAATGCACAGAGCCTACAACTGAGTGTAGGGACTTTGAATGTTGGAACGATGATAGAAAAAGCTCAAGAGTTGGTTGACATGATGTTTAGGAGGAAGGGTGATATATTGTGCACCCAAGAGAGCAGGTGGAAAGGCAGTAAGGCCAGAAGTTTAGGAGCAGGTTTTAAATTATTTTACCATGGAGTAGATGGGAAGAGAAATTGAATAGCGGTTATGATAAAGGAAGACCTGGCTAAGAATGTCTTGGAGGTGAAAAGAATATAACATTCCTTATTACTAAATTAGGCTTCAAGCTTCGTAGGACTTGATCACCCCGAAAAGGCACACTCAAAAAATTATACTTTCCTAATAACCTAATGCTTTTGAATACTTTTGACTTTACTTAATTTTTATTGCTTTTTATTACTTTTATCATTTACTCAATCCTACTTACCATTAGAATCATCATCTTAATCATTATTTCCTTTTGATTTAGGTTGAATTTACATTGTAATTGTAACCCGCATAACTGTTGAGTAATGAATGTTATCTGAACAATTATTATCGTTTTATTAAATACCTTAATTTCACTTTCATCTATGATTGTCATTCTTATGAGTTGTCTCATCTTTTACCAGAAAACCTCATTAATGATTGATCGATGATACTGATAACACCTAGTCGTAATTCCATTTTAAAAAGTAACTCATTGATAAATTCCGGCTTAAAAACAAATCCTGACAAGGATTGTTAAACTTGCTAGGTCAATGACAAATGCAATTAATTCATATGAGAGGAAGCTGCTGTAAAAGCGAAGCGATCACTTTGTTATCCTTTTTCCTCTGTAAGGTGACTCAATAAAGGCTGATAAGTGAGGGGAGACCAGATTAGCTTTGCAAAACTAAAGGCAGTTAGTTCACCCAGACGAATTCATCCAGACACCGGGTTAGGAAGCTCCCGTCCCCCAGCGTATACGGCGTTAAAGTTGGCTGGGCTAAAGGGCTGGCTTAACCCTTGAAATGGAGAGTCGGTCAGGACATTTCTCCCGATTAGTCCTGCGGATAAGTGGAATCTGACAGATGCAAGTTGAGAAAGGAAGCATGTTGTGCACCCTTTCGGAAGGAGGTGAGACAGGCTCTTGATGGACAGGAGGAGCTCCCGGAAGACTTGACTACAGCCAAGGTGAGAGAGAGAGACAGCCAGGAGAGTACTTGGTGTGTCTTCTGGGAGGAAAGCTGGAGGTGGCAGAAATGAAAGTGTTTCCTCGAGGACTGAGCAGGTTGGATAGGATTATAAATGAGCATGTGTCTTTATGCAGCTAACGACCTCACACAGGTGCATCTGATTCAGGATAATACACAGAATACATGGAAATAAATCGTTAAAAAAATCATACATTGTGATTCCTGGATTGTTCTTTTCACATTATCACTCTCACAGTGCACATGCACCTATGATGAAAATTTCAGACCCCTGCATGATTTGTAAGTGGGAGAACTTGCAATATAGCAGGGGTGTTGAAATACTTATTTTCTTCACTGTAAGTACACTTCAAAATGCTGCAAAGACTCAGAGTCTCTTTTTCAATGGTCAAATAATTTCTTTCGTGTAAATTTTTGGGAAAAGTAGCACACCGGATGATCAAGACCTGAGTCATCTTCTTGCATCAGGACACCAGCTGGACCTACATCACTTGCATCAATTTGCAATTTAAATGCTTCCTCAAAGTTTGGTCCCTGTAACACTGGAGAATTTATGAGTATGGCTTTGACCCTTTCAAATGCAGCTTGACAACTGCCATCCCACCGAAATCTAACCATTTTCCAAAAAAGGTTCGTAAGTGGAAACACAACGTCTGAGAAATTTTGGCAAAACTTCCTGTAATACCCTGCCATGCCCAGGAATCTCATGAGCTCCTTCTTCTTCTTTTCCTTTCGGCTTGTCCCGTTAGGGGTCGCCACAGAGTGTTCCTTCAGAAGGTCAAACTTACTCATGTATGTAGCATGACCGACGTGATTAATGCAATCATCCACTCTCGGCAGAGGGTAGGAGTCAGTTCATGACAGTCATGTTAGCGCAGCAGCGGCAACCACCACCACCACTCTTAGGCACAAGTACACTAGGTCAACTCCATGGACTGTCACTGGGTTGAATAATGTCATTATCCAGCATGCACTGCACCTCCTTTCACAGAATTTTACTCTTTGTAGGATTCATTCGATATGGGTGTTGTTTCACAGGCAAAGCATCACCCACATCTATGTCATGACAAACCAGGCATGTGCGGCCAGGCACATCTGGAAATAGGTGAGAAAACTCAAAAAGCAGACGTGACATTTCAGCTTTCTGGTCAGCTGACAAATGTGTCAATTTCTCATTAAGGGGAGCTAACACATCAGAATTGCACAATCGTAGTGAAGCATTATCACTCAAATCATCAAAGTCGACATCGCTAACAACATCATTAACATTGTCATTGAAGCTTGCATCATCAACTGTACAATCAGTAACTGGGGAGGAGAGTGTTGTTGCAAGACAACTGACTTGTTTGTTCTTCAACGAATTTTCAGACTTATAACTAGGACTTGAGGAGTTTGCAGAAAAGTCATCGGCGACTGAGGCTAAAGAATGATCCATAACTGTATCTGAAAGATTATAAATTGAATCATTCGACAAAGAAGTCTTGGAAAAATTGTCTTTTGACATCGAAGGAGTCACTGCATAAGACGGAAAAATATTTGGAAAGTCACACTAACTTCTCTGTATTGGGCGAACACTCCAGAGAAACAGTGACAATAGGTTCCGAGGAGTGCCTATATAAGGATGAGAAGTACTGTCAACGGAGGTTCTCCCCACCACTCTTTGGACAAGTAGACAAGTACACGCCATACTCCATTCTGCCTTTTGTCCCTGGACATTTCTAGACATTTGTTGACTTGGAATATTTGCCGGAAAGAACATTTGCCTGGTTTTTCAATTCTGGTGACTATTCGTTGTGCATCCAAGAGAGCAAGTGGAAAGGGAGTAAGGCTATAAGTTTAGGTGAAGGGTTTAAATTATTTTACCATGGAGTAGATGGGAAGACAGGAAGAGCTCCCAGAAGACTGGAATACAACTGCAAAGGTATTCAGAGAGGAAGACAGGAGAGTACTTGGGGTGTCTTCTGGTAGGAAAGGGGAGGAGACTTAGTGGTGGAACCCCAAAATACAAGAAGTCATCCAAGGTAAGATATTAGCGAAGAAGAAGTCGGAGATGGAGAGAACTGAGGAGAGGCGTAAGGAATACATTAACATGCGTCATAGGACAAAGGTAGAGGTGGCGAAGGCTAAACAAGAGGCATATGACGACATGTACTCCATGTTGGACACGAAAGAAGGAGAAAAGGAGCTCTACAGGTTGGCCAGACAGAGGGATAGACATGGGAAGGATGTGCAGCAAGTAAAGGTGTTGAAGGATAGCGATGGAAATACGTTGACTGGTGCCAGTTGTGTGCTAAGTAGATGGAAATAGTATTTTGAGAAGTTAATGAATGAAGAAAATGGGAGAGAAGGGAGAGTAGAAGAGGCAAGCGTGAATGATCAGAAAGTGGCATTAATTAGTAAGGGAGAAGTTAGAAAGACACTGAACAGAATGAAAAATGGAATGATAGTTGGTCCCGATGCCATAGCAGTGGAGGTATGGAAGCAACTTAGTGAGTTAGCTGTGGAGTTTTTGACCAACTTATTCAATAGAATACTAGCGGGAGAGAAGATCCCTGAGGAATGGAGGAAAAGTGTGCTCGTCCCCATTTTTAAGAACAAAGGCGATGTTCAGAAATGTGAAAACTACAGAGGAATAAAGATGATGAGCCACACAATGAAGTTATGGGAAAGAGTAGTGGAGGCTAGACTCAGGACAGAAGTAAGTATCTGCGAGCAACAGTATGGTTTCATGCCTAGAAAGAGTACCACAGATGCACTATTTGCCCTGTCAGATAGGTTGCCATACCACAAATAGCAATGGAGCGAATTGATAATTGGGGTGTATGGCTTAAGGTTCATGTTTTGAGCTGAGCCACCAACTTTCAAATTGGACACCAGATGTCGCCAAACAAATTTACACTCGATTGGGTCACCAGTACGGCAAAGATCTCTCTGATAAACGTAGCCTACCTGCTTAGCTTCTCATTGCATTGCATACGTATACCAAAGTCAATAACCTTATATAAACCTGATTATTTTTCATATCTTTGTATTACATACATATATCGGGGTTAGCAACCTTAAGAACCCAATTATTGTTATATCTTTGTATTCACATCTTATTTCTGATATAAAGACAGTGACAGGATGCAGCTGTCAAGCCACACCTAACATTTTTCAAGATGGTTGCTTCATCAAGTTACTGAACAGGAAGCCCGTCACACTCGAATGACCACGCGGGAAGTCAGCAAGCAGAAATAGATTTCAACTATTTTTCCACTGGACTTTTAGCAAAAAATAAGATGCAGGTTTGTGAAAAGAATATAACCTGTGTATGGCTGTCTCTCTCAGACAAGGCAACACATGATAAGCAACCAACTAAAACAAGCCTGAGAATGCATGAGAGAATTGTATTCACAAGAATGTTGATACATTTATGCTATTGTTCAAAACTAGGGTGAAACCAAATGTGAATTGTGGTTATATTTTTAAAAAGATGCATTTATTAATTAAAGGGAAAAATACAAAATTGAATGAAGCTAAGGAGGGCGTGACAAGTCAAGCCAGGGATGGCAAATGGGGCCCAATAGGATGAAAGGAGGCCCTTCCCACTAGGCGTAGATTCAGCCAATATTTTCCAGAATGTTCCACCAAAAAGCTATAAAAACCTTGGATACGGCAGTTCTCAGCTTTTTGTTTAGTTTTCGCTGACAAAGAGACAAGGTCTTTCTATAGGTGTAATAGTCGTGTGGCAAGCTGGCGGGGAGAAGGAATTGGCAACTTGGAGTGCCTAAATTGACGACTCTTTTTGAGATTGGGCGCAAGTAAAACTACTATAATAAGGTAATGGCAGGATAATACCAGTGATATTACGTGGTTACCTATGAAGGGCAAATTGGCTTGACAATTTATCCGTAATCCCGAAAACCCTTATGATTAAATTAGGCTTCGAGCTATATAGGACTTGATCAACCCTAACAGGCTCACTCAAAAATGTCTATTATCCCTAATTTCTGATGCTTTTAGATGCTTTGAATCCCACTTCACTTATATTGCTTTTTGCTATTTTTATCATTTATCTTATCCTTCTTACCATCAATTTTTATCATTTTAACTATTTTGACTTTTATTGATTTATGTTCTAATAACATTGAATTTTGCCTTAACATCGCAACCTTACCTCGCGTCTGGCGGGGATAACTGTAGGATGAATGTTATCCGAACAATTTTTATCATTTTAACCATTTTTACTTTAATTGATTTATGTTCTATTAACATTGAATTTTGCCTTAACATCGCAACCTTACCTCGCGTCTGGCGGGGATAACTGTAGGATGAATGTTGTGTGAACAATTTTTATTATTTTAACCATTTTTACTTTTATTGATTTATGTTCTATTAACATTGAATTTTGCCTTAACATCGCAACCTTACCTCGCATCTGGCGGAGATAACTGTAGGATGAATGTTATCTGAACAATTTTTATCACTGTATTAAATTCTCAAAATTTCCATCTTCATCTATCTTTGTCATTCTTATATTGAGTTATCTCATTATTACCATTCAACCTCATTAAAGATCGAACGTCATCAACGTCAGGTGGAGGTGGGACTGCATCAGGTTTCTGCGCTGAGCCCTTTCCTGTTTGCGGTAGTAATGGATAGGCTGACAGACGAGGTTTGACTGGATTCACCTTGGACCATGATGTTCGCAGATGATAATTGTGATCTCCAGTGAAAGCAGGGAACAGGCGGAGGAACAGTTAGAAAGATGGAGGTACGCACTGAAAAGGAGAGGAATGAAGATAAGCTGAAGTATAACGAATATATGTGTGTGAATAAGAGGGGTGGAGAAGGACGTGTGAAGCTCCAGGGTGCTGAGGATGGAACTGCCAGGCAAAAGAGAGCGAGGAAGAGGAAAAGAAGAAGAAGGGTTGTATTGTTGAGTGTGTGATTAAATTGTCTTAAACGCAATACCAATGCTTTGTCATATTTTGCTGGTTTAAGCAAGGGGATTTTCGTCTAAATTTTCATATAACAAAACTGGGGGCTCGTCCGGGATCAAATTCACTTGACATTTTTCTGCTTAAAAAGGGTAAAAAAAATTTTCATATTTGCAACTGAAACTGTGAAGCCAGCAAAATGGAGTTTAGACTTGAGCACTTTATTAGGTGCCCTAACCCTGAATAAGTCTGTGATTTGTTGAAGTCTGATCTTTTGCAACTCATTACATTGATGAGAAAATGTTTTTTTCCCCCTGACGTTTTGGTCTTGGTAAAAGAGGAACCTTCAGATGTTTTGGAATTAAAGAAATTGGAATTACATAATTAATATTTTTTTAACCATTTATTTGTGTGATACAGCTGCAAATAAGTATTTGAACACCTGTCTATCAGCTAGAATTCTGACCCTCAAAGACCTGTTAGTCCACCTTTAAAAGTCAGAGCAGAAACTCTGTGTTTCTCAGTGACAGCCCAGAAACCTGTCTGATCTAGAGAAGATCTGTGTGGAGGAGTGGGCCAAAATCCCTCTAGTGTGTGCAAACCTGGTTAACAACTGCAGGAAATGTTTGACCTCTGTAATTGCAAACAAAGACTACTGTAGCAAATATTAACATTGTTTTTCTCAGGTGTTCAAATACTTATTTGCAGCTTTATGAAACAAATTGTTAAAAAAAAAAATCATACATTGTGATTTCTGGATTTTTCATTAGATTATCTCTCTCACAGTGGACATGCACCTGTGATGACAATTTCAGATGCCTCCATGATTTCTAAGTTGCAGACCTTGCAATATCGCAGGGTGTTCAAATACTTATTTTCTTCAGTGTATATAGAGCTCATGCAGCTACGTCACCAAAGTCACGTGACTGGTCATCCAGTCGGTCAAGCAAAGCATTGCTCAAATCTTAGTCGGTTGGTGACGACCGAAAATATGTTTTATGGCATGACGCCCAGAGTTTTGTCCGATACATTTAGAAGGTGATAATAAACGAACGTACGTGGAAAAATGAGAGACACTTACAATAGAGGACCCATCTTAAATGCTGAAGTCGATGTTTTCGCTGATAAGAAATTGGACTGTTAACCCGCTTCCGCTCGTCTTGGACAACTGGATCTACACATGTATCTGGTGAGTAAGTTGCCGGGATTTAGAAAGAAGAGTTTGAAAGCGTAGAAATGTCTGGACGCAAACAAATACTTCATTGCTGGATCTGTTTTCAACGGGGAGATGGCTCGTGAACGCGGAAGTGTGTTCGGCTACACCTTAACCTTTGCTAAAATCTATCAATCTTTTTCAGCTAGTATTCAATACAAATACCAATACTTACATAAATGACCTCTGGTTTTACACAAACTCAAATTCATTTACTATAATTGGAAAAAAGAGAGGACAAGTGAGATGGCTCCTCCGTAGCGTTTCCCAAAAAGTATTTCTAATGTCAAGTTAGCTCATTTGAAAAACATTGCATTAAAAAAAAAAAAAAAAAAAAAAAACAAGACGAGTCGGTTCCTCCACACACGTAATAAGTGTGTTGCGGCCACACGGTACACTTCGGTAAACCTCTCCGTAACAGATTCATATTTTTTTAAAATATGCATTGTTCTCGAATGAGTCCCTGCGTATTTAAAAAACGAAAAACCGCTGGGATAGGCTTCAGCCCCCGTACACAGAAGCGTGTTGTGCCCACACGTTGACCTACGTAAACCTGTGTGACCGACGGTTTATTTTCTTTTTTTTAAATTCGAATTGGGGGGAGAGGTTTACCAAAATCTAATGTGTGGTTGCAGCACCCCGTCATTTATTTATTATTGTTATTATTTTTTAAATGCATTGTTCTTAACTGAGCCAAATTGGGATTATAGATACTTCTTGGGAGTTTGAGATTGAGAACAATAATTCCTACCTGAAATGAAGTGATGGCCACACAGTCGTAAGTATTTGGTTGGGCACCATCCAACGCATTTAATTGCCAAAATCCATTGATCTTTTCTGGTCTATTCAGCTGGTATTCTATAGAATGACCTCTTTGAATATCTGTCTGGTCTGTTGTAACAACCAACAGCACAAAAAGTCTCGGGCATTGTGAATATTCTGCTCCGGTTCAACGTCCCCCACACTGTCGAGCAGCTCTTTTTGAACGGCAATATGGCGCCGTGAAAATGGTGACGTCATGTGCACCAGCTTTATACAGTGAAGAAAATAAATTTTGAACACCAACTATATTGCAAGTTCTCCCACTTAGAAATCATGGAGGGGTCTGAAATTGTCATCGTAGGTGCATGTCCACTGTGAGAGATAATCTAAACAGAAAAATCCAGAAATCACAACGTATGATTTTTTTTTATTTGTGTCATAGAGTGAATGAGTGAAATGAGTATTTGAACACCTGAGAAAACTAGAACCTTAATATCCTTCTTATACAGCCACTCCTTGGTTTTCCTGGCTGTGTGCTTCAGGTCATTGCCATGTTGAAAGACCCAGCCACGACCCATTTTCAACGCTCTGACTGAGGGAAAGAGGCTGCTCCCCAAAATCTCACAATGCATGGCCGCGCTCACCCTCTCCTTTATACAGTGCAGTCGTCCCAGGTGCAGAAAAAAACCCTCAAAGCATATGCTCCCACCCCCATGCTTCTCAGTAGTGGTGGTGTTCTTGGGATGGAACTCATCATTCGTCTTCCTCCAAACATGGTCAGTGGAATTACAGTGAAGAAAATAAGTATTTGAACACCCTGCTATATTGCAAATTGTCCCACTTAGAAATCCTGGAGTGGTCTGAAATTTTCACCATGGGTGCATGTCCACTGTCTGAGAGATAATCTAAAAAGAGAAATTCCAGAAATCACAATGTTTCATTTTTTCATGATTTATTTGTGTGATACAGCTTCAAATAAGTATTTGAAAACCAATGTTAATATTTGCCACAATAGCCTTTCTTTGCTTACAGAGGCCAAACATTTCCTGTAGTTGTTCAAGTTTGCAGGAGGGATTTTGTCCACTCCTCGACACAATTCTCTTGATCAGACAAGTTTCTGGGCTGTCGCTGAGAAACACGGAGTTTCAGCTCTCTCCAAAGATTTTCTATTGGGTTTAGGTCTGGAGACTGGCTAGGCCATGCCAGAACCTTGATATAATTCTTACGGAACCACTCCTTGGTTTTCCTGGCTTTGTGCTTCGGGTCATTGACATGTTGAAAGACCCAGCTACAACCCATCTTTAATACTCTGACTGAGGGAAAGAGGTTGTTCCCTAAAATCTCACAATACAGCTGCGGTCATCCTCTCCTTAACACAGTGCAGTCGTCCTGTCCCATGTGCAGAAAAATACCCACTAAACATGATCCTACCACCCCCATACTTCACAGTCGGGATGGTGTTCTTGGGATAGAACTCATCATTCGTCGACCTCCAAACACGCTTTGTGGAGTTATGACCAAAAAGTTCAATTTTGGCCTCATCTGGCCACAATACTTTCTCCCATGACTCCTCTGTATCATCCAAATGCTCAATGGAAAACTTAAGATGGCCCTTGACATGTGGTGGTTTTATCAGTGGAACCTTCCGTGCCATGCATGATTTCAACCCATGACGTCTTAGTGTATTACCAACAATCACCTTGGAAACGGTGGTCCCGGCTCTTATCAGGTCATTGATCAAGTTCTATCGATCCAAGGATCCATTGAGAACCCACAAGGTGATATCTTGCATAGGGCTCAATTCCGATTGAGATTGACTCATGTTTAGCTTCTTCCATTTTCTAATGATTGCTCCAACAGTGGACCTTTTTTCCACCAATCTGCTTGGCAATTTCTCCGTAGCCCTTTCCAGCTGTGTGGAGTTGTACAATTTTGTCTCTGGTGTTGTTGGACAGCTCTTTGGTCTTGGCCATGTTACAAGTTTGAGTCTTACTGATTGTATGGGGTGGACAGGTGTCTTTATGCAGCTCACGACCTCACACAGGTGCATCTGATTCAGGATAATACATGGAGTGGAGGTGGACTTTTAAAGGCGGACTAATAGGTCTTTGAGGGTCAGAATTCTAGCTGATAGACAGGTGTTCAAATACTTATTTGCAGCTGTATCACACAAATCGTACATTGTGATTTCTGGATGTTTGTTTTTAGATTATCTCTCATAAAATGCAAAGTCTCTCTCTGTCACACATACCCAGACACACGCACCCAGGCACACGCACACGCCCGCGCACGCACGCACACACACACACACACACACACACACACACACACACACACACACACACACACACACACACACACACACACACACGCACGCACGCACACACACACACACACACACACACACATCAATGTTGCCTTCTGAGAGAGGCAAAGAGGCTTGCTTGTGTTGATGGTGGAGGAGTGGCTCATTGAGGCTTTAGAGGTTAAGAAACTCTTCCTGCACGTAACGACAAGCAGCACCATCCAGCGGCCCGTTTCTCAGGCCATATCTTTTTTGAAATTTTTAGAATCAGTCTTTGTTGGCCAAAAAGCCTTATCCTTGAGGGGGCGAATCATAATGCAGGGTCCAACAAGGAAAAAAGTATCCTGTCCGGAGCCCTGGAGGACATCCCAGTTGGTACCACAGTGCTCAGCACAAAGTGGGATCTTTTTTATATTTCAAATAAAAGTTTTTTTGAATCTATTCAAGACAAGAGAAGTAACTAGTATGGGTGCTGTTCAAGTGACATCACTATTACTCATTTTAGTTCATGTGTGACAGTATGATTGGTTATCCTCAATGCATTCCGTGACTATCCGGTGACCAGTCTACAATATGAACAAACCCACCTCTTGCTCAAAATCAGTTTGAATTGGCTCCAGTTCCTGTTTGACCCTGAACAAGTGGTAGAAAATTGATTCAGTAAATGGATGGGTTATAAAATTTAATTACAAGAAAAAAAACAACTGCTGGATCTGGTACTCCACTGCACCCCTTTAAACAGAGCATGAACTCAATCTATTTTCTTTTCCACTTGGCAACTGACTCCCAAAACCCCAGATTTTCACAACTGACTGCTAAGAAATTTGATTCAACTCTGTTGAAAAGCCTTCAAAGTGGTTGCTGAATTCCAATCTTTTTTTGACTTCCTGGAGATTTCTGTAATTTCAGCACCAATTAGATGTGCTATGTGTCTCTCACAACATAATTCACTCTCATGATACTGAGTACGCCAGTACGGTGGGCAACTGGTTATGACATCTTTCTCACAGTTCTGAGGACCTCGGTTAAAATCCGACCTGGCCTGTGTGGATTTTGCATGTTCTCTCCGTGCCTGTATGTGTTTACTCCGGGCACTCCGATTTCCTCCTACATCCCAAAAACTTGCAACATTAATTGGACACCATAAATTGCCCCTTGGTGGGATTGTGAGTGCGTCTGTTTGTCTCTATGTGGCCTGCGATTGTCTGGCAGCCAGTTCAGGGTGTACCCCGGTTCCTGCCCATTGACAGCTGGGATAGGGTCAAGTACTCAAGCGACACTTATGAGGATAAGCGGCTAAGAAAATGGATGTGTGTGTGTGTATATATATATATATATATGAATAAAAGACTGGAATTAAGTATTTGACACGTCAAAATTTTTTTGAAAAGATGCTAACTGGCATGAAAATTTCACCAGGTGTTGGGAACAACACAAAGTAGAACACTCAGAAACTAAGTTGAGTGTATTAATGTGAAATGACACAAGGAAAAGTACTTAAACTAAACTTATATTTAATTAATACTTTCTCCAAAAGCCTCTGTTTTCAATGACAGCTTCAGGACAACTCCTGTATGAAGAAACTTAAGCAAGCATTGCTGTGGTATGACTATAACTATTTCTACACACAAACAGTATTTAAATCTTGACGTTCCTGTGGGCTTCTTTTATGGACCTAGAGTTTCAGTTCTTTCCATTGATTTTTGATGAGATTAAAGTCAGGTGATTGGCTGGGCCATTAAATCATCTTTATTTCTGTTCTTTGAAACTGATTGAGAGTTTGTTCACAGTCTGTTTTGAATCATTATTCTGCTGAATATCGCCATCCTGGTTTCCATTTCTTTCAAGAAAATAATGTAAAATTCTCTAAGAAAGGTTCTCTCCTTATTGTCACCTTAAACAAAATAGAATAATTTTGGTAATCATGACTACCCTGAAATAGGAGTGGTTTAGTCTCATTTGACTTCAGATGGTGAGACAAAAACATGTTTTTGCACAGAACATGTAAACTTCTGGTTTCAACTGTACCTATAGTCGGAAACGTCTCACTTGATTTCATGTCTGACAGACAAGGAAAAGAAGCACGTCTTATGAAAAATATTAACTATCGGAACCCCAGTAATGCCATATTTTAACACCAATGTACATCCACATACTTAGGTATATTGAGACGATTTGTTTGTATGTTCTTTTTAAGCATTGTCGAGGTATCTGAGAGGGACTATGAATTGGCAAATCCTTATCAAAGACTGATTCAGGTGGAAAACGTGTCGGGTAATCCTCCGTATATGCTCTCACATGGACAATTTTAAGGATAGTGTTTGACAGTGAGAGAGGAGGAGAGTTTTCTGACCTTTTCTGCTTCCTTGGTATCATCAAAAAGCCTTCTCTGGCGATTCGCAGGCACAGCCCGAGCATTTTCCCAAGTCTCGACCCATATGTTGCCTGGGATGTTCATTCGTGGACTAAGATGGCCTTTGAACACTGTTTGACCCTTCTCGTTGACCATCTCCTCCTCCAAAAAGTCCCTGGGGGAATACCAGCGGACAAAGTCCTCAAGAACAGAACCTGGGTTGGCTGCCTAAAGAGAAAAATGAAATTGGGAGGATTTATTCAATCAGCACTTACAAAAATATCGTCATATATGAGGAATGCAAGTGAAAAGATTTTTTAAAAAAATAAAACAATAAAATGATCAGAATAAATACAAACACCGACTTTTCTTATCCCCACGTATCATTGCTGACACAGCCTGATGAACCCCCCCCCCCACACACACACATCTAATGAATAAGAGTACAAATAGAATAGAGACATGGGAAGGCACTGGAGTTCCAGGTGAGGAAAGACAACCTGTGGGAGCCATCCACAGGGAGAGGTGCCACACAGGTGGCAAAGGACAAACAAATGGTAGTTACGAAGGAAATTTAGGATACGAAAGGAAAAAATAGCCGCTGGATTCTTCAAATTCCACTGACTGTAAACATCCTGTACCTTAGTTTGTTCGCTGGAGCATCTTTCTGCCATCCCATTGGGTAGGAGGTATGTCAATCTTTACCTATGATGCACGTCCTGTATCTTGGTTTGTGTGGCGCGATAGAGTTGCTCTCTTATTGGCTATCGCCATGGCTCATTCTTGGCATCCCATTAAGCTAGGAGGGACCGTAATCTTTACCCATGATGCTTTTTGATTCCCTTGGACACCTGTCATCGAATCACACTAGCACTGTCACAAGGTAACGCACATTGGAGAAGTAAACCTTTTCCATCTGTGTTTTTTTCCCCCACGTTTATTCAGCTTTGTTCAACATGGGCCTCGATAAATTTTAGTTGAATAAAGTTGTGTGCAGAGCGGCACGGTGGAAAGTGTTGGCCTCACAGTTCTGAGGTCCCGGGTTCGATCCCGGACCCACTTATGTGGAGTTTGGATGTTCTCCCCATGCCACATCCCAAAAACATGCAACATTAATTGGACACTCTAAATTGCCCCTAGGTGTGCTTGTGAGTCCAGCTGTTTGTCTCGATTTGCCCTCCGGTTGGCTGGCAACCAGTTCACTGTTGACAGCTGGAATAGGCTCCAGCACTCCCTGTGACGCTTGTGGGGATATACGGCTAAGACAATGGATGGATGGATGGATAAAGTTGTGTGCATGGGTACGTTTGTACATATGTTTTCTCTCGGCATTCAAATTGTGCCTCCTCCTCTGTCCGCCACGATGCCTTTTGCTTGTCACTCACCCTTCTCTTTACATAATCGTCCAATGCCAAATGTAAACTTTTTCTTTACATTATGTACTTTTGAATGCTTAGTTTTGGCAGGTGTGCGTGTGTGTTGGGAATGGATTACGCTATTTACATGTAAAATGTGCTTCTACTTAGGAATAATTAATGTTCCGAAAAAACTACTGGAATGAATTAATTTCATAAGTAGAGGTACCACTGTATATGAAAAATAGATTAAAAATGAAGTATTTAAGTGAAACAACTAAGTTTTACTAGGTTAGTAAGTACATAGCAAAAGCATAGAAAATACCTGGGAACCTATAACTTGACTGCTTTTTTAACCAGTTGTGCCTGCTTTTTTCCCCTAATGTGATTGAAAAATCGCATGCTTCCTCCAGATCCATACTTAAACTCCGACTGATAAGACACAGTATGCATTCCCAGGTTCTTAGTCTATTTTAGGAAATATGTTCATTTTCAATTTGTAATTCCAGCCAAGCCTATTCCATGGATTCTTGATCCCATCATTCTTATCAAGCTTCTTTCAAGTCAATTTTGCCATCCTCCCTCTGTATTCTCTCTCCAAGACACCGACATATAACACACTTTACCAAAGTAAAACTCATTTGCACAAAGAATTTAAATGCGTAGCGAAACTGCACAAAGAAAATGTAAATGGAAGAAGATTTGCAAGCTTGCATGCCATAACACAGGCTTCAATGCTGTAAACAAACACAGACTGTCAAAGTCGACAGAGAAATCAAGTAATCCCTCATTTTTCCATCTTAATTGGGACCAAAACCACCCGTGAAAAGTGAAAAACCACAAAGTAGTGGGGATGTTTATGTGGGTACCAGAACATTTAAAATATCCATCCATCCATTTTTATAGCTGCTTATCCTCACAAAGTTGCAGGAATGCTGGAGCCTATCCCAGCTGTCAACAGGCAGGAGGCAGGGTACACCCTGAATTGGTTGCCAGCCAATCGCAGGGCAAACAGAGACAAACAGTCACACGCACAATCACAGCTAGGGGCAATTTAGATTGTCCAATTAATGTTGCATGTTTTTGGCATGTGCAAGGAAACCGGAGTGCCCAGAGAAAACCCCACACAGGCATGGGGAAAACATGCAAAGTCCACACAGGCGGGGCCAGGATTCAACCCAGGTCCTCAGAACTGTGAGGGCGTTGCTTTACAGTTCCTCCACCATGCCATCGTTTAAAATATGGAAACGGCATTTATACGTTGCATATTTGAGACAAAAAGTATTTGTTAAATATGTCCTTACAAAACTTTATAAATACAATATATCCAGTTTTATACATTTATAATATAAATATAAATTCTAAAACACTGTTTACGATTCATCACTCGGAGACATCTCCTGGAGGCATTTAATCAACAGTACAGCATTTATACTTTGCATACTTGAGAGAAAAATTACAACAGTACAAGCATCGGGTGAAACAATAATAAAACAAGAACATTTTTATTGCAGTACAAAAAGTCACAAAGAAAGCAAACGGGTGAAGTCTTCTTGTGTAGAGTACTGAATGTCCCGGGCACACTGTTGTGACGTCACTTCCATCACGCCGTTGTGGCGCCCCCTCCTCAACAAGAGGAACCTTTCCTCATGAGCAGAATGCCAGCTGTCTCTCTCTCACCATCTCCAGCCTCCTCTGGCCACATCTCCACAAATCTTATTTTTTATTTCCTCACGGTGGTCCGAAATGTAACAAACAGGAAACGTGATAAATAAAGCAACCGTGAGTCAATGAATAAAGCAACCTTAAAGGAGAAATCCAGTGCTTTGCATGAACAGTGTTTGAATAGGTCATGTAATATGTATCCTATTTTGACAATGTGATGTTAAATCCTCTCTCATTTAATTGCGTTTTGAGATTTTTTATTGACAATGTCTTATTTTCAGGGACGCTGCCATTTTCGCAAGTCACATGATCTACGTGGGCAGCTTTATCCTCATCTGATGAAGAAGATAGGTTTGATCGGGAAGACGGAGCAATACTTCCATACAGATTTGAACCTGTGGCTGTAATTAATGTTGAATATTCGGATGGTTCTTCGGGCGGAATGACGCAGAGTCTGACTACTTGGAGGCCTAAGCGCGACTTAAGTGCGTAAATAAAGGCCCCCGGGAGCTCCGAGCTGGCAGCTCCGGATGGTTCTTCGGTGGGAATGACGCGGAGTCTGATTAGTGAGTTTGGCGGTGGGCTGCGAGCTGAGCTTTCAGGTGGCGAGGCCTTTAGCTGAGCTTCGGTGGTAGGCCTTTAGCTGAGCTTCGGTGGTGGCGGAGGCCTTTAGCTGAGCTTCGGTGGTGGCGGAGGCCTTTAGCTGAGCTTCGGTGGTGGCGGAGGCCTTTAGCCGAGCTTTGATTGTGGCAGAGGCCTTTAGCCGAGCTTCGGCATCTGGGGCTAACGGCCTCCTCCCGCTTCGTTACCCCCGGACGCCCAAGCTAGGCTAAATATTGTCGCACACTTGAGGGCGTAACGGTTTGGATATTTTTCAAACCAACTTTTGCCTGTCAAAAAGCTTAAATTGGTGAATTCCTGTCCGAATAATTGTGATCATAATTATCATACATCTGCTTCCAATAAAGAAATGCTTTGCTCTGCTCTCAGCCGCCTGGCAAGGGATAGCAAGAACAAAAACATTTAATCATCAGAACTGTTAGAACTGCTGCCTGTTAAAGAAATGATGACCACACATGAACTCGGCAATCTTACACACATGCACACGCACATGAACAAACATGTACACTTTGTTTCCAACTGTTTTGCTTACCATCTCCTTTTTGTAACATCCATGTAAGGGGCGTCTTAAAACTAAATAAATAGAGGTGCTGAGGAAAGGATAATCAGAGAGTGCAGTGGCGAATTGTACGAGACAGTTCCTCTCCTCTCTCCTCGCGAGACTTGAACTGGTGTCTTTGCTTCCTTTTTTGTCCTGTTTAATGAATGTCTAATTGG
Organism: Syngnathoides biaculeatus; assembly: GCF_019802595.1. Lineage (NCBI taxonomy): Eukaryota > Metazoa > Chordata > Actinopteri > Syngnathiformes > Syngnathidae > Syngnathoides > Syngnathoides biaculeatus. The sequence goes on from NC_084653.1 coordinate 614,103, forward strand.
TGAACCTGACATTTACTTGGTCCTTCAAGATACCGGAGGTTTCCAGGGGCCGAGTCGACGTTCAGGCAAAGACCGTGGCCACGGCAATTGAGACCCTTTCCGGGACTGTGCCTCGACTTTGCGTCTGGAGGCTGAGGGTTGACAAGAAGCCGAAGGAAGTGAAGACATCTCTGGTGAGTAGGAAACTCCCACACTCATGAGGAATGAGTGAATGCGCATATGGGTGACTGCGGCAGAACCAAACCTCGAGAATGCTAGTTCCTATCGAGTAGACTAATCAGTCTATAAAACTGAGAAAAGGGCAACGTGTGTCCTATACGTGAGCTCCGTGAAACATGTGCATGTGTAAAAGTGTGAGTGGGGTTCGCTACCTCATTTGAACAGTAAATTGAGGGAAAACTGTTTGAGGATGCAGAGGTAAGAATTCTCCACCACTTTTGGTAGAAGCTTGAGAATTACCTCAAACAGAATGTAATTTTCACCCTTTTCAGGGGAAGTCAGTTTAGTCACCCTAGGTGGACCACTAAATTCAACAAGGGAAAATCATCCAGCAAAATAGCATAGCATAGCATAGCAAAAATTACCATGTAAGGACTGGAAGTTTGGAGAAAGCCAATATTCTTCAAAAATAAAATATCTAAATTTGTGGATAAAAAAATATGGCTTTGCAGGCTAGCTCAATACGCAAAAAATAGTTAACTTGCAGGATAAAATAAGAACCACACACAAAAATGATTAAAGAGTAAAGATGGCTAGGACGATACAGAGTTTTGGATGTTAATAGCCATAAAAAGAAAAGAGGGAAAATTTAAAAGGATAGAAAAGCAGGAACAGGCAAAGATAAGACGATAAGAAAGAGGAATCAATGATGTTTCATTGAAAGGAAGATGATGAGACAGGACCAGTAGCACCTCCACCACACTATGGAGGAACAAATAAATGAGTAACTAGATCAGGAGGAGCAGAAATGGAATGGTCAAAAACATGGGGAAAGACTTTCTCCCCCATGCCAAAAATAGATCAGTCTGACGAAAGCATTGAAGAAACATATCCCATGATAGAAGTGGCAAATCCTAATATTCAAGATGATCAACTACCTGCCATTTTGGTCCATAGAACCTGGACTCAAGATGATGTGAAAAAGGCCATCGAAGGTATCACATCTCATAAAGTTGATGTAACAGAATTCGTCCAAGGAATGGAAGACTTAAGGAAGTCTTGCCACATAAATGGTGTGGAAGTACAACAAATTTGAATGACAGCAATAAAGGGAGATTGGCACAGTATCAGAGGAGATTGGAACCCAAAAGATAAGAACGAAGTACTTTCTCACCACAGCAGGGAACTTAATCATCACGTTAAAGGGTTAATAGAACATGCTTCTGCTAGATTTAGACAAGGAGCAAATTATACTGCCATTGGAAGAGCAAAACAAAAAGACGATGAAACATTTGAAGAATACAGAATCAGAATGACTGCATGTTTTAAAGCAAACAGCGGGATTCCTGAAGATCACACTACAGGGAGTGTGTATCAAGACCAATTAAAAAATTCTCTCCATGCTAATTCAAATAATTCTATAAAACAATGGATTGAAAACATTGGGTTGACAAACCAACTGGAACCCTGGAACGATACATTAACCAAGCACTACACGCAGAAAGAGTGCTACAAAATGAGAAAAAGAAAGTTGGCACCTTTCTGACAGAGGAAGGAGAAATTTATGGAGCTTTATGCGGAACATTTCAGAATCGTGGCCGCAGACGAGGAAGAGCCAGGAGAGGAATAATGGGGAGGAGGTGCGAATTTGATCAAAACGGAATTATTGCTGGTTTTGTGGAGAAAAAGGTCACATCTCATGTGACTGCCCTAAAAACAAAATGCCCACCACCACACGACTAGAGCAGCCATCTTCTCATCAAAATGTCACGACCGATGCTCAAGAAGCAGGAAATTCTTGCGCTCGACGTGGCTAGACCTGAGGTGGAACTGATCGTGAACGGGAAGTCAATTAAATTTTTGTGTGACACAGGGGCATGTAAAACAGCATGTAGAGAGAGCATTCTAGGATGCACCATGTCAGGAAGGGAAGAGTTTTCCAGAACAGCTCAGGGAAGACTCTCACTCGTCGCTGAAACGATTCCTGCGTGGGTGTTAGACCCCCTGGGAGAGTCGTGTAAATTGACAATGCTCATGGTCCATTATTCCCCGGTAAATTTGTTGGGAAGAGATGGCTTGCTCAAACTAGGCCTGGGCTTAGTGCCCTCTCCAACAGGAGTTATGGAAGTAAAACAGGAGATCTCTTGCTGTTCACTACAGCCATCTCCATCCTTTTTGCAAAGTCCACCACCATCTGCCCTTCAAAGTTCCTTTCCTGGATGCCGTACTTACCCATCACTTTTTCATCGCCCCTGTTTCCTGTCCATTACGATCTGCACCAATCACAACACTCTCGCTGCCTAGGATGCTCAGAACTACGTCATCGAGTTTCTTTGAGAATTTCTCTTTCAACTCTAGGTCACATCCTACCTGTGGGGCATAGCCGCTAACCACATTATACATAACACCCTCAATTTCAAATTTTAATCTCATCACTCGATCTGATACTCTTTTCACCTCCAAGACATTCTTAAACAGCTCTTCCATCAAAATAACCCCTACTCAATTTCTCTTCCCCATCTACTTCGTGGTAGAATAATTTAAACCCTGAATCAATTTTTCTGTTATATGGTCGAACACCAACAACAACACACCAAGTATACTTTACGGCCTACTTAGTGTGTCTAACCTTAAAAGACTCCATGTCAGAGAGAAGACAGGCACTCTGCATCTGAGCACGAAGTTGGGCACCTTCAGCTGATGTTCCCAATTTTGTAAATATTTCTGACTGCTCCTCGAGTAAATCCTCGGTCATGGGAGCAGGTTCCTGGTAAAACATAAAAAACAATTAATGCACATTTCACTTGCAAAGTGTACATTTACATTTTCTCATGTCCACATTTAATTATTCTTTCCATGCTTGATAGACAGATGAATTAATGAAATTTTGGAAAAGAGTGACAAATATCTGACATATCTACATGAAGTGCACTGTTGAGTAATTATAAACCTGAGCAATTCTGGTCCATTGCCTGTCAAATCTTTGACAAACAATTCCACACTAACTCGGTAATCCACATTGCAGTAATGTTCAGTACATAAGTATATTAAAAGTGTGCTTTTAAAATCATGGAAAAGTAATTGAAGAAATATATTACTTGTGTCACAGGAATAAATAGTAGCTCGGAAGAGTTCAGAAGGGTCATGTTGTTATAGGGGTGCATCCTGCCTTCTGCTCTGGTTTTATTCCCATCTTTTTCCTTTCTAATACATGGACACATAGTGTCCCCTTGATCACTCAAACATTCAAAGAACTCTTCTTCACTGTCACTCCAAGAATCTAAGGATTTCCCAGCTGACACAGCAGCTATTTGTGTGGATGAAGTCACTGCTGTAAATTCCGTCAATTGGTGGATATTCTGGAAGGCAGGATCTTTGCTGCTCTCTGGGTTCTTGCAAATGTGATCTCTGGCATTCTTCCTTTTGATGCAGTAATTCAGCATCTATACAAACAGCCGAAACAACAAATAAATACATGAGTAGTTGTGAAGTGTACTGAATCACATTAAGACTTATTTCTAATATGTTTTACTTAAAATAACAGTGCTACTCAAGTACCAGATAGCTTGCTGCCATTATAGTGCTTCACAGGTCTACATATGGACATTTACATCCACAACAATACTAATGAATAATTCTATGACAGTGTCAATCAAATATGATTACTACCACCTTTGTAGAGGCAGAATATTTATGGTACTAAAGCTTTATTAGACACCAATATATTGTGCAAGTGGTTATTGTAGTGAGGAAATAAGTATTTGAACACCCTGCTGTATTGCAAGTTCTCCCACGTAGAAATCATGGAGGGGTCTGAAATTTTCATCGTAGGTGCATGTCCACTGTGAGAGAGATAACCTAAAAAGAAAAATTCAGAAATCGGAATGTATGATTTTTTTAATGATTTATTTGTGTGATACAGCTGCAAAAAAAAGTATTTGAACATCTGTCTATCTGCTAGAACTCTGACCCTCAAAGATCTGTTAGTCCACCTCCACTCCAAGTATTATCCTGAGTAAGATGCACCTGTGTGATGTCGTTAGACACCTCTCCACCCCATATAATCAGTAAGACTCAAACTTGTAACATGGCCAAGACCAAAGAGCCGTCCAAAGACACCAGAGAGAAAGTTGTAAAACTCCACGTGGCTGGAAACGGCGATGGAGAAATTGCCAAGCAGCTTGGTGAAAAAAGGTCCACTGTTGGAGCAATCATTAGAAAATGGAGGAAGGTAAACATGAAGGTCAATCTCAATCGGAGTGGAGCCCCATGCAAGATATCACCTCGTGGGGTCTCAATGATCCTTAGAAAGGTGAGGAATCAGTCCAGGACTACACGACAGGACTTGGTCAATGACCTGAAAAGAGGTGGGACCACCGTTTCCAAGGTGACGGTTGGTAATACACTATGACGTCATAGTTTGAAATCATGAATGGCATGGAAGGTTCCCCTGCTTAAACCAGCACATGTTAAGGCCCGTCTGAAGTTTGCCAATGACCATTTGGATGATACAGAGGAGTCATGGGAGAAGGTTTTATGGTCGGAAGAAAAATGAGTTCCATCCCAAGAACACCATCCGTACTGTGAAGCATGGGGGTGGTAGCATCATGCTTTGGGGGTGTTTTTCTGCACATGGGACAGGACGACTGCACTGTATTAAGGAGAGGATGAGCGCGGCCATGTATTGTGAGATTTTGGGGAACAACCTCTTTCCCTCAGTCAGAGCATTGAAGATGGGTCGTGGCTGGGTCTTTCAACATGACAATGACGCTAACCACACACCCAGAAAAACCAAGGAGTGGCACTGTTAGAAGCATATTAAGGTTTTGGTGTAGCCTAGCCAGTCTCAAGACCTAAACCCAATAGAAAATCTTTGGAGGGAGGTGAAACTCTGTTTTTCTGAGCAAAAGCCCAGAAACCTGTCTGATCTAGAGAAGATCTGCGTGGAGGAGTGGGTCAAAATCCCTCTTGCAGTGTGTGCAAACCTGGTGAACAACTACAGGAAATGTTTGACCTCTGTAATTGCAAACAAAGGCTACTGTACCAAATATGAACATTGGTTTTCTCAGGTGTTCAAATACTTATTTGCAGCTGTATCACAACTAAACTGTGAAAAAAAAAAAAAAAAAAAAATCATACATTTCTGGATTTTTCTTTTTAGATTATCTCTCTCACAGGGGACATGCACCTACGATGAAAATTTCTGACCTCTCCATGATTTCTAAGAGGGAAGAACTTGCAATATAGCAGGGTGTTTAAACACTTATTTTCTTCACTGCATGTATTACATGCATAGTGTGAACTTCAGGATGAGTTAACGTCCAATTTGAATACTCAAAACATCCATCCATCACTCTATTTTATGATCTGCTTCTCCTCACAAGGGTCTTCACAGTGCTGGGTCCTATCCCAGTTACCTTTGGGCAGGAAGCAGAGTACACCCTCAACTGGTTCCCACCCAATTGCAGGGCACATAACCTTTCACACTCACATTCACACCTAGAGGCAATTTATTGTCTTCAATCAACCTACCATACATGTTGGTAGGATGAGGGAGGAAACCGGAGTGCCCAGAGAAAACCACGCTGGTACAAGGACAACATGCAAACTCCACACAATCGGAGCCAGGATTTGAACCTCGGTCCTCAGAACTGTGAGGCAGACACTCTCACCAGTTGTCTACCTAATACTCAAACATTTATATTAATACATACATAAAATTATTTTGTCACTTTAAGCCTGTTTAGGATGAGTTGACATTTCAAAGAAAATACAGTATATTTATATTCTTATAAAATGATTGAGTCAGTGAAATTGGCTTCAATTTATTTCTTAAAAGCCAAAAAAAAGTGCCTTTTCAAGAGACACATTGATCGTTTTAAGAGTAACTTTGTAGCAGCAATGGAAAAGGCCCTATCCCTTCAAGGATGTGTTTGGTTGTGATACAAAATGACAGGACGTTAGCATCAGTGGGACAGAGGATATGTTTGGGGCGTATGAAGAGGAGCTCAAGTCAAGTCAGTTGGGGCCATGCTACGGGGTGATTGTTAGGACCGTAGCAGGATTTTGGAAGTAGATTCTTGAAATGGTGGGGGGACTAACCGAGCTGTGGAGGTCAGAGGTAATGTGGGGTACAGGAACGATAGCAGCACAATTGTCTGTTTCTTTATTGTTTCGGAAGGTAGACCAAAGGAGACTGGCGATTGTCCAGGTGAGAGGTGATGGATGAACAGAAGTAGGCAATGTTCTTATGAAAGGAGGTCCTTTTTTGAGGTGGTGGTTGATTAAAAATTATGCCAATGTTTCATACAATCTGTGAGGAGAGGTGGGTGTTGTCCATCCATACAGGTTTAGTGTGAAGCAATGGATGAATTTGAATGAAGGTTCTTTCTCATTTGTTACACTTAATTTAGATTAAATGTGACACGATTTTATCCTGAAGGTGCAGATTGAGTGAGGAGCAATTGAAACAGCTGTGGTGGAGCTCAGAAGTTGGGTGTTGAGATTATACCTTAATTTATCTGAATAAGGCAGGACAGGTACGTGATCATGAGTGGGCCAATAACCAAACCTACAGCAAGACATTGGTGATTGGGGCAGTGAGGAATGGGAAGTTATTGGCTGAGACAAGTTGTCAGGAAGCTGGAAGGCAAAAACTATCAGAAAAATATGATGTGAACTGGTGAGGGTGTCCCATTCGTGTTTCGGGTGGTTTAGAGTCTGGAGACAAGGACATAATGGTTTACTGTATCAAAGGGAGTGCTGAGCTCCAGGAGAACTAGGATTTTGAGGTCATTGGCATCAGAGGAAAGGAGAAATTCCGTGATTTTGAGTATAGCGGTTTGGGTGTAGTGATTTGAAAAGAAAGTGTGTTTATATTTAACTTTTGTATATAATTTCTATGTTGCAAAACAACATAAGCAGTAGGTAAATCTTCATTTAATCCGACTTGAAGCGATGAAAGCTGTGTGAATGGATTTGTCTTGATAATATATCAAAAATTTGTTTTACCTGATAACTTGAAAAAAAGAAAATTGAGTAAATTTCACCTCCACCATCCAGTATCCACGTATTTATTTTACAGTCACACTAGTTGAACATGCCTGTAAAGTTACAGAATTGAATTCTAAATTCCGAAACATTTTGGACCGTATTGTTCTACATTAACAAATTGATACATCTCACCATTTTCCACACCATTTATCCTCAGTAGGGTTCCGTGGATGCGAGAGCCTAACCAAGTGGTCTCTGTGCAAGACAGACACCTTGAACTCCTCCCCAGCAAATCACAGGGCACATGTACCCAAGAACCATTCACATTCATAGTCACATCTAAAAGTAATTTTAGTTTACAATTACCCAACCCCCATCCTCGAGCCGTCACCTTATCGTGGTGGAGGGGTTTGTGTGTCCCGATGATCTTAGGAGGTAAGTTGTCAGGGGCTTCATGCCCCTGGTAGGGTCACCCATCTGAAATAGTTCCTAGGTGAGGGACCAGACAAAGTACGACTCCAAAACCCTTATGATGACAACAAAAATTGGATCTTGGTTTCCCTTCCCCGGACCTGGGTTACCGGGGCACCCTTCAGAAGCCAGGCCTGGAGGTGGGGCTTGAAGGCGAGCGCCTGATGGGCGGGCCTGCACCCATGGGGCTCAGCTGGGCACAGCCCGAAAGGGTAACATGGATCCCCCTTCCCATGGGCTCACCACCTGTGAGAGGGGCCATAGGGGTCGGGTGCAATGTGAGATGGGCAGTGGCCAAAAGCGGGGACCTTGGCGATCCTATCCCCGGCTACAGAAACTAGCTCCAGGGATATGGAATGTAACCTCTTTGGCAGAGAAGGAGCCCGAGTTGGTGCGTGAAGTTGAGAAGTTCAGACTACAACGAGTCGGACTCGATTCTACGGACCGCTTGTGCTCTGGCACCACTCCTCTTGAGAGGGGTTGGACTTTGTTCCATTCTGGAGTTGCCCACGGGAAAAGACACCGAGCAGGTGTGGGTATACTTATTGCCCCCCGGCTTGGGGGCTGTACGTTGGGGTTTACCCTGGTGGATGAGAGGGTAGCCTCCCTCTGCCTGCAGGTAGGGGGAGGGGTCCTGACTGTTGTTTGTGCTTATGCACCCAACAGCAGTGCAGATCACCCACCCTTCATTCTGCTGGGGGACTTCATAAGTCCATTGTCCATAACAAATACAATGTTCAGGCATAACATTGTTCACATGTCCACCTGGTACCAGGACACCCTAGGTCGTAGTTCAATGATGGACTTTGTGGTTGTGTCATCGGACTGATGACCGCATGTCTTGGACACTCGGGTGAAGAGAGGGGTGGAGCTGTCAACTGATCACCACTGGGTGGTGTGTTGGCTCCGATGGTGGGGGAAGATGCCAGTCTGACGTGGCCGGCCCAAATGTATTGTGAGGGTCTGCTGGGAATGGGTGGCAGATTCCCCTGTCAGAAGGAATTTCAACTCCCACCACCCAAAGAACTTTGCTCACGTTCCAGAAGAGGCATGGGACATTGAGTTCGAGTGGACGATGTTCCACGCCTCCACTGCTGAGGCGGCTGACTGGAGCTATGGCCGTAAGGTGATCGGTGTTGTTGGCGCCAACCCACGAACACGTTGGTGGACACCAACGGTGAGGGATGTTGTCAACCTGAAAAAGGAGTCCTATTTGGCATTTCTGGCCTGTGGGACTCCCGAGGTAGCTAACAGGTATCGGCTGGCCAAGTGTAATGCGGCTTTGGTGGGCGCTGAGGCAAAAACATGGGCGTGGGAAGAGTTCGGTGAGGCCATGGAGAACGACTTCAGGGCGGCTTCGAGTAAATTCTTGTCCACCGTCCGGTGTCTCAGGCGGGGGAAGCAGTACACCATCGTTTTCGTATACACATTGAAGTGAATAATGTTATATGTATTTTTCATTACAATATCTATTTTGGAATGTTTATAGGATGACAATTGACCTTTAAATTTTATATTATCTCATTATTATTGTATGTTGTATTTCAGCCATTTGCTAAATTTCAGTTTATTTCTTTCCTCATTAATGTACACAAAGCACCTCCTTTTTGCTAATTTCATTTTTTCATACAGCCATTAATATTCAAGACCCTTTGCTGTGACACTCATTTATTTCCAGTGCAGTCCATTTCTTCTGATCATTCTTGAGATGGTTCTACAACTTCCATGGAGTCCAGGATTGTTTGATTATAAGAATTGGACTTGGTGAGGAAAGCCTCAGACCTGTGTACCTAAGAGCCGAGAGCTCACACTGCATGTTAGAGCAAATAAGATCTATTATAATCTTCTATATTCGCAAAGTATGTCAGAAACACCGGTAAATGAAGCCACTCTAGTTTGATATACAGTGTGCCTTTGCCCATTCACGGTTCACCATTCATGGATGTTGGTCTCCAAGTTTTTTGTTCTTTTTTTAAATTACCGTATTTTCACATATTTTTATGATCCTGGACGTCTTAAATTCTCTTCTAAATACATGAGACACCACATTAGACATGGAATCTTACAACGTGGTGCGCCTTATGTGCACACCGAGTTTGCAAATGTTTTGTGACTTGTCGAAAAAAATATACTTAAACACAAGGAAAGAGATGAGCGAAGAAGAAGTGGGACAGGGAGAGGACTGAGGAGAGGCGAAAGGAATACATCGAGATGCGACGTAGGGCAAAGGTTGAGGTGGCAAAGGCTAAACAAGAGGCATATGAAGACATGTACACCAGGTTGGATACGAAAGAGGGGGCAAAGGATATCTACAGGTTGGCTAGACAGCGGAATAGAGATGGGAAGGATGTGCAGCAAGTAAAGGTGATGAAGGATAGGGATGGAAATAAGTTGACTGGTGCCAGGAGTGTGCTAAGTAGATGGAAAGAGTACTTTGAGAAGTTAATGAATGAAGAGAATGGGAGAGAAGGAAGAGTTGAAGAGGCAAGCGTGAAGGACCAAGAAGTTGTAATGATTAGGAAGGGGGAAGTTAGAAAGGCACTACAAAGGATGAAAAATGGAAAGGCAGTTGGTCTTGATGACATACCGGTGGAGGTATGGAAGCAATTTGGAGAGGTGGCTGTGGAGGTTTGACCAACTTATTCAATAGAATACGACCAGGAGACAAGATGCCAGAAGAATGGTGGAAAAGTGTGCGAGTCCCCATTTTTAAGAACAAAGGCAATGTTCAAAACTGTGGAAACTATAGGGGAATAAAGATGAGCTACACAATGAAGTTATGGGAAGGAGTAGTGGAGGCTAGACTCAGGACAGGAGTAAGTATCTGCGAGCAACAGTATGGTTTCATGCCTAGAAAGAGTACCACAGATGCATTATTTGCCTTGAGGATGCTTGTGGGAAAGTACAGAGAAAGTCAGAAGGAGCTACATTGTTTCTTTGTAGACCTAGAGAAAGCCAATGACAGAGTACGAAGAAAGAAACTGTGGTACTGCATGCGCAAGTCTGGTGTGGCAGAGAAATATGTTAGAATAATAGAGTACATGTATGAGGGCAGGGTTAGGGTTACAATTAGAAAGATGGAGGCACGCACTGGAAAGGAGAGGAATGAAGATTAGCCGCAGTAAAACAGAATATATGTGCATGAATGTGAGGGGCAGAGGAGAAAGAGTGATGCTTCAGGGAGAAGAGATAGCAAGGGTGACTTTAAATACTTGGGGTCAACAATAGAGAGCAATGGAGAGTGTGGAAAAGAAGAGAAGAGATGGGTCCAAGCGGGTGGAACAGTTGGCAGAAGGTATCTGGTGTTCTATGCGACAGAAGAGTCTCTGCTAGGATGAAGGCCAAAGTTTATAAAACAGTGGTGAGGCCGGCCATGATGTACGGATTAGAAAAGGTGGCACTGAAGAAACAACAGGAAGCAGAACTGGAGGCAGCAGAAATGAAGATGCTGAGGATCTCGCTTTGAGTGAACAAAAGAGCGAGAGGAAGACCAAAGAAAAGGCTCATTGATGTTTTGAGGGAGGACACGAGGACAGTGGGTGTTAAAGAAGAAGATGCACAAGATAGGGTTAGATGGAAAAAGATGATATGCTGTGGCGACCCTCACTGAAAAAAACAACAGGAAGTAGAACTGGAAGTAGCAGAAATGAAGAAGCTGAGGATCTCGCTTGGAGTGAACAGGTTGAATAGGATTAGAAACCAGCTCATTAGAGGCACAGCCAAAGTTGGATGTTTTGGAGACAAGGTTAGCGAGAGCAGACAGATGGTTTGGACATGTTCAGCGATGAGAGAGTGAGTATGTTAGAAGAAGGGTGCTGAGGATGGAGCTGCCAGGCAAAAGAGCGAGAGGAAGACCAAAGAAAAGGTTGATGATGTTGTCGGGAGGACATGAGGACAGTGGGTGTTAGATAGGAAGATGCACGAAATAGGCTTAGATGGAAAAAGATGATATGCTGTGGCGACCCCTAACGGGACAAGCTGAGACGAAAAGAAGAAAAGAAGAAGACACTGGTTACACTTAGCATGCATGCCAGTAAGTGTTTTAGCGTGTATGTAATCTATCATATGATGTGAGGAACAAGTGCATTTTACATCTGTCAGCAGAAGAAGCTTACATCGCCCCACACACTGCCTGATAAAGCAGGTCAATACTGACGATGTATAAACTCACGATGTCACATGGACACTAAAATGATCACACCACATTAAAAAGAGCAGCATAAGTGGCAAATAATAAAACAAATAAATAATAATAAAATAAAACAAAAGAATAATTGAGACAAAATATGCACTTTAAACTTTATCTAAATACTCCTTGCATGCTTTGCGGCACTGTTGTGCATGGTACGAGGATGGAATTAAAGTGAATGTTCTGTGTCTATTTCGTGATTTCTTTAGTACTATGGGGATCATCACTTATAACTAGCTAGTGATTGTAATGCATGGCAGAGTGATTTGGAGTAATTCGCAGTGGTGAATCATCCCTCTTTGCAATGCTAATTTCATTGGTCAGCTGGTATCTAGTGTCATTGTACAGGGCCCTATCCCCACTATGATATGTGAGCACTTTAGACTGGCGGATGTGCCTATCCATCCGTGAAAAGTTTTTGTTGGCACACAAACCTCACAGAAACTGACAATGTACAGTAATCCCTCATTTTCACGGTTAATGAGGACCAGTAACCCTCGCGAAATGTAAATAAAATGCAAAGTATTCCTACCTACCTAGAGGTTAAGAAACTCTTCCTGCACGTAACATCAAGAAGCACCATACAGCGGCCCGTTTCTCAGGCCGTATCTTTTTTGAAATTTTTAGAATAAGTATTTTCTGGCCAAAAAGGGGGCAAATCATAATGCAGAATCCAACAAGGAAAAAAAGTATCCTGTACGGAGCACTGGAGGATATTCCAGTGGGGACCACAGTGCTCGTGCCATTTTCTGCACAAAGTGGTTGATTCCTGCCGCTGGTAGTATTTAAGTCCTAAAGTACTTAAATAGAGTTTTATATGAATATATATACTTAAGCATTTGAACATCCTGCTATGTTGCTAGTTCTTCCACTTACAAATCATGGAGCGGTCTGAAATTTTCATTGTAGGTGCATATCCACTGTGAGAGAAATAATCTAAAGAAAAATCCAGAATTCACAATGTATGATTTTTTTAACGATTTAATTATGTGATACAGCTGCAAATAAGTATTTGACACCTGAGAAAACCAATGTTAATATTTGGTACTGTAGCCTTTGTTTGCAATTACAGAGGTCAAACATTTCCTGTAGTTGCTCACCAGGTTTTCACACACTGCAGGAGGGATTTTGACCCACTCCTTCACACAGATCTTCTCTATATCAGACAGGTTTCTGGGCTGTCGCTGAGAAACATGGAGTTTCAGCTCCCTCCAAAGATTTTCTTTTGGGTTTAAGTCTGGAGACTGGCTAGGCCACGCCAGAACCTTGACATGCTTCTTACGGAGCCACTCCTTGGTTTTCCTGGTTGTGTGCTTCGGATCATTGTCATGGTGAAAGACCCACCCACGGCCCATCTTTAATTGCTCTGACTGAGGGAAGTAGGTTGTGCCCCAAAATCTCACAATACAAGGCCGCGGTCATCCTCTCCTTAATACAGTGCAGTCGTCCTGTCCCAAGTGCAGAAAAACACCCCCAAAGGAATTATGGAACGATGACCAAAAAGTTCCATTTTGTTCTCATCTGACCACAAAACCTTATCCCATGACTCCTCTGTATCATCCAAATGGTCATTGGCAAAATTAAGACGGGCCTTGACATGTGCTGGTTTAAGCAGGGAAACCATCCATGCTATGGTTGTTCCCCCAAAATCTCACCAAAAATGGCCGTGGTCATCCTTACCTTAATAAAGTCCAGTCATCCTGTCCCATGTGCAGAAAAACACCTCCAAAGCATGATGCTACCACCCCCATGTTTCACAGTAAAGATGGTGTCCTTGGGATGGAACTCATCATTCGTCTTCCTCCAAACACAGTTAATGGAATTATGACCCAAAAGTTCCATTTTGGTCTCTTCTGACCACAAAACATTTTCCTACAACTCCTCTGTATCATCCAAATGGTCATTGGCAAACTTAAGACAGGCCTTGACATGTGCTGGTATAAGTAGGGGAGCCTTCCGTGCCATGCATGATTTCAAACCATGACGTCTTAGTGTATTACCAACCGTCACATTGGAAACGGTGGTACCAGGTTTTCAGGTCATTGACCAAGTCTTGTCGTGTAGTCCTTGGCTGATTCCTCACCTTTTCGAGGATCATTGAGACCCCACGAGGTGATATCTTGCACGGGGCTCCAATCCGATTGAGAGTCATGTTTTGCTTCTTCCATTTTCTAATGATTGCTCCAACAGTGGACCTTTTTTCACCAAGCGGCTTGGCAATTTCTTCATAGCCCTTTCCAGCCACGTGGAGTTGTACAATTTTGTCTCTGGTGTCTTTGGACAGCTCTTTGGTTTTAGCCACGTTACAAGTTTGAGTCTTACTGATTGTATGGGGTGCACAGGTGTCTTTATGCAGCTAACGACCTCATGCAGGTGCATCTGTTTCAGGATAATATTTGGAGTGGAGGTGGACTTTTAAAGGCGGCCAAACAGTTCTTCGAGGGTCAGAATTCTAGCTGATAGACAGGTGTTCAAATACTTGTTTGCAGCTGTATCACAAAAAAAAAAAAAATAAAAAAAAAAATCATAGATTGTGATTTCTGGATTTTTCTTCTTAGATTATCTCTCTCACAGTTGAGATGCACCTATGATGAAAATTTCAGACCCCTCCATGATTTCTCAGTGGGAGAACTTGCAATATAGTAGAGTGTTAAAATACTTGTTTTTTTTTTCACTGTATATAGTAATTTTTATTGTTTTTATCCTATTTTAAATGTTTTATCTCTTTCTTTTCAAATGCTTTTAATCATGTAAAGCACATTGAGTTACCTTGTGTGTGAAATGAATGTGCTTTACTTTGCTTTTCCACATCTTTCTCACACCTTGTAGCGCCTTTTTATTGTCTTTCTTTTCCATTCTCCAAACAAGGGTTGCTTTTGCTCTCATTTTCCCTGACATGTATTGTGAGCTGTAAGGTCTCATATCAAGATTGTGTCCCGTCATTTTTGTTTATGTCGCTATATTGCCAGTCAAACAAAGCATTGTTGAAAGTTAATTCCATTGAGACGAAACAAAAATACAGTACGACACACAGAGTTTTGTCTGATCCAGTTAAACATTTAGAAGGTGATAATAAACGAAGGTACATGGAAAACTTAGAGACACTTGGCATAGAGGATCCATATTTAATGCCGAAGTCGATGTTTTCACCGATATGAAATCTGACTGTTAATTCGCTTCCCTGTCTTGTACAATTGGATAGACATGTATCAGATGAATAAGTCGTCAAGATTTACACAGAAGAGTTTGAAAGCATATAAAAGTCTGGACAAATACTTCGTTGCTGGATCTGTTCTCAATCAGGAATAAATCTCACATCGTGATGGACCAACTCGCATTTTTTCAATACAAATACCAATATTTAAATAAACGACCACTGGTTTTACACAAACTCGCATTCATTAACTATGATTGGAAAAAAAATGAGGACAGGGAGTTGTCTCATCTGTACATGGAAGCGTAATGCTGCCACATGTTTACCTCCATAAACCTCTCTGTGACAGACAGTTTATTTTTTTAAATACACGTTGTTTTCAAATGAGACAATTTGGCATTTAAAATACATCTTGGGAATTTGAGATTGAGAAGAATAATTCCTACCTGAAATGAAATGATCGTTATGTAGGCGTGTGTATTTTGTTGGGCACCATCCATCCCGTTTAATTGCCGAAATCCATCAATCTTTTCTGGTCTTTTCAGCTGGTATTCTATAGAATGATCTATTTGAAGAACTTTTGAAGAACTCTATTGTGACAACTAACAGCACAACAGGTCTCGGGCTCTGTGAAAAATCTGCTCCGGTTCAACGACAGCTTTGTTTGACCGGCAATATCGCACCATAAAAACGGTGACATGACTTGCACGATCTTTTTAGACAGACATGTGGCATTCTTAATCGAGTCCAAATAAGTCTCAGCAAACGCAGCTGGACTTCAAAACTAGGGTGAAACCGAACGGGAGGTTGTTGTTACATTTTTAAAGATGCATTTATTGATTAAAGGGAAAAATACAAAATTGAGTGAAGCTTAGGAGGGCGTGACAAGTCAAGCCAGGAATGGCGAAAGGGGCCTGATAGGATGAACCAAGTGGGCCCTTCCCACTAGGCGTGGTTTCAGCCAACATTTTCCAGAATGGTCGACCAAAAAGCAATAAAAACCTTGGATACGGAAGTTCGGGGCTTTTTGTTCTGTTTTCGCTGACAAAGAGACTAGGTCTTTCTATTGGTGTAATAGCCGTGTGGCAAGCTGGCGGGGAGAAAGTATTTCGCAACTTGGAATGCTTAATTGTTGACTGCTCCTTTTAAGATTGGGCGCAAGTAAGTGAGACAGGACAAGTTGGCTTGATAATTTATCCTTAATCCCGAAAACCCTTATTACTAAATTAGGCGTCGAGCTATATAGGACTTGATCGCCCCTAACACTCAAAAATGTCTATTTTCCCTAATTTCTGATGCTTTAGACGCTTTGAATCTCACTTTATTTAAATTGCTTTTTACTATTTTTATCATTTATCTCATCGTGCTTACCCTCAGTTTTATCATTTTAACTATTTTTACTTTTATTGATTTATGTTCAATTAACATCGAATTTTGCCTTAAAATCGCAAGCATACCCCCGTGTCTGGCGGGAAGGACTGTCGAGTAATGAATGTTATCTGAACAATTTTTATCATTTTATTAAATTCTTAAAATTTCCATCTTCATCTATCTTTGACATTCTTATATTGAGTTATCTCATTATTACCATTCTACCTGATTAAAGCGAGCGTCAACGACATTAACATCATTTAGTCGTAAAATTCTATTTTAATCAGTCACTCATTGATAATCTCCGTCTTAAGATAAAACAAATCCGTACGATACTAACAAGGATTGTTAAATTTACTAGGTCAATGACAAGTGCAATCGATTCATCAGAGATGAAGCTGCTGTAAAAGCGGAGCGAACACATTGTCACCTTGTTTCTCTGAAAGGTTACTCGACAAGGCTTATAAGTGGGGGCAGACCGGATTGGCTCTGCAAAACTAAAGGCAGTTAGTACACCTAGGCCAATTCATCTCGACACCGACTTAAGAAGCTCCCGTCCTCCTGCACGCACGACGTTAGAGTCGGCTGGGTTAAGGGTAGCTTAACCCTTTAACTAGAGAGTTGGTCAGGACATTTCTCCCGGTTAGTCCTGCGGATAAGCGGAATCTGACAATACGATTTCAGAAGCATGCCTATCTATGGTGCTGCACGTTGTTACGGGGAGGAAGAGTTTCTTTACCTGATCAGTGAGGGAGGAACCTAAACCTCTTTGACCAAGTTTTTAACATGAATGAGAAGACTTTTTTGGAAGAGGATCCCTTTGCATACTTTCCTCTTCATGGACAATGTTGACGATCATGATGCGTGCCAATGCTGCAGATGAGTGAACTTAAAGCCTCAAAGAGCGTCTCTTTCACCACCAACATAAGCTTTTTCGCATCTTTCAGAACCCAACCTTGATGAATGTGTGTCTGTGTGAGTGAGATGGCACTGCACAGGTATGTGGAGGAGCGAGAGTGAGAAGAGAGAAAAAAGCAGTACAAGCAGGTGCAAGTGTGGACAATGAAAGTTCAACGACGGGTGACCAGGGAGGAGTAGTGTTTAAGAGAGGACACATTGATGCTGAGTGTTTAAAGGAGCCAATAAAGCCTTCTGGGCAGCAATCTGGTTCTTCGTACCATTATTGTTCCCGACAACAAGGTCTCACCTCTGCGTCTCTCTACCACAGACAGGCGACTGTTGCAGGAAAGGTTAACAAAGGTTTTATAATTAAAGATTTCAGTAAACATGTGTACTGTTGTAAAGTTAGTCTCAAATATATCAAATACACATACTGTTTACATGTTTTAATATTTCTAGTACCCACATTCACATACCCGAAAATTCCTTAGGTGTGGGGGTGGTGGGGGGATTCTACTTTGCGGTCTTTCACCTTTCACGGATGGTTCTGGTCCCCATTAACCACGGAAAATGAGGGCTTACTGTATTGTGTGCCCTTCGCTCGAGTAGTTATAACACACCGCACAAAAGGTATTTGCCATGTCTTTTGGCTTGTCATGTAGGCAAAAGCACATATAACATCAATGAAAAGTACAGTCTGGGTCTATTTTCCCAACTCCCTGGTACATAGTTACCATAATAGAGTAGTAGGTGTATGCTAGAAAATCCTCATTTCGTCGGTGCCGCTTCGCTGTTGCACCGGGGCGGCTTTTGTTCTGTTGCAGGCGATTAATGTCGAGATGACCCTATGAAAAATAGCTGGCACTGTAGCTGGTTTCAGCCTCAACCTCTGAATCCAAAGATTTATATGAAGCCTTTTTCAAAACACGTCGGATCACGATCAGCAGAGTTTGGAATGCTAGCTAAGCCCCCAGAGCTGATCATATTGCTTCCTATTGAAAGACTTTCTGAATCCAATGGTCATGTATTCCTTTTTCACTTGGAAAGTGCCCCCCCCCCCAAAAAAAAAAAACCTTTCTGCTGCCTGAGACATTTGTACAACCAAATGCCACACAATAAATAAACATAAGATCGCGAAATCATACGACAACAAATATCCATGGACAGGAAGAACAGCATCAAACAAAAGCACAATACCGTATGAACATATTGTCTTGCTCGTGTGACGTCACAGTGCCAGAAAGAGACTAAGACCAGGAGGCATGGGATGCACAAAGCATAAAATACATTCTGTATCATATTTATTCATTTAACTGCTGTATATCAACTATATAATAACTTTGAAAAGGCAGTGGTGGTTCTTTCTAGAGTTCTGAAAAATTTTAAAATCTTTGTCCTCTGACCTTGAAGCAGTCAATCTAAAAGACAACACCTGAGGAACTAGACGGATGGAGTGAAAAGTCTCCATCTTTGATGATAACGATGCTATGAATCAAGATCGAATTTGTGACTTGTTACCTCATGTTGCTGAGAGCTAATCTTGCAGAGGTAACTGGAGACAATGTTTCCATGATCGTGCCTACTTGCCGTCGCTTTAGTACGGCGGTCTTTAGTATTGTTTACGTTTTGGTGTTTTTCGGTCATCTCTGGCCTCAAATACACAATAGATGACTTGCTAAGCATCAGAGAGTCTTTCCCTGTCATTTTTTTTTTTCATCAACTCTCGCAAAGTTGCAATCTCTTCTCCGGGTTACACACTGGAGCGGCGATTGAAACAGCATCTGCGGTCTATGGAGCATGGAGGCAAAGACGCCGCAGGGATGCAAGCCGGACTCCAAGTAAAACTCCACAGGAGAGGACACAGATTGGTTTGTCGATTGACCTCACAAATCTAAGCTCCCTTTCCTACAAAATAGACAACCTCCATCTCCTGATAAGGACTATCCACGACTTTGGATCTTCCGCTGCTTTGTGCTTCGCCGAGACTTGGCTCTGCAAACACATTCTCAACAGAGCTATAGCGCTACCTAGATTTCATACTCACCAGGCAGATTGCATCACAGAGCTGGCAGGGAATACAAAAAGCTGTGGGATATGCGTCTATATCAATGAGAAATGGTGTATGGATGTCACACAACTCAGCACACATTGCAGCTTGCTTTTGGTGTCACTGTTTCTGAACTGCAAGCCCATTTACTCGCTGTGAGTTCGCCTCTTTCATCCGTCGGGGTCTAAATTCCGTCTCAAGTTAACATGAACACACCATTGCTAACTCTTGCCGAAGAAGTAAATGAAATTGAGAGGAAAAAAAAAACACTTTAACCAAGCTAAAATCAACCACAAACTCCCTAAATACAAACAGCACATTAGACTGTCCGACGAGGGAAAATAACACTTTGGACCAGTGCTATAAAAAAAAAAAAAACATTGTGCAATTCACTACACTGCTCTGAGCTCCTCTGAATCACAAATTTATTTAATACCTACATACAGGCAAGAACTTAGGTGCATAAAATCTTTGGTACGAGGGTCATTCAATAAATAAGGTGAATTTTTCGTTATAAGGACTTCTAATACTTCTCTTTTCACATCAATTTAATTTCTTTTGCAGATTAAAAAAAAAAATTCAAAAGTTTTGGCGATTAAAAAAGATGGCCGACCAAGAAGCATGCTCCAGGGTTGAACATCGGTCAGTTGTCAACTTTTTGGTTGCTGAAGTTGAAATTCATAGGAAAATGTCAACTGTGTATGGTGCAACATGTTTCAGCCAAAAGATGTCTACAAGTGGACTAAATTGTTTCAAGGAAAGAGCACTGTTGAGGATGAAGATAGGGCTGGGAGCCCAACAGAAAAGAGGTCTCCTAAGGTGGTCAAATCAGTCACTGACCTCATTCTGTCTGACAGAAGGGTGACAGTGGACTTTGAGCTTATCTTTTGAGACAACACACAAAATTGTCCATGATGACCTTGGCTACTTGAACGTTAGCTGCCAGTGAGTGACAAAGATGCTTACTGAAGTGCAGAAACAGCAGAGGGTCAAGTTGTCCCAGCAGTCTCTCTCCTGCTATGATGGTGAAGAGTATCTGAAGGTCATCATATATGACGAGACATGATTTTGGTACTATGACCCTGAGTCCAAACGGCAGTCCATGGAATGGAAGCACACAGGCTCTCCAGTGAAGAAGTTTAAGTCCCAGCGGTCCACGAGGAAGGTGATGCTCACCATTTTTTTGCGATATGCAAGGCCCAATAACCATTCCATTCCTTGAGAAAGTACAGTGCCTTGTGAACGTATTCAGCCACCTTGACCTTTTAAATCTTTCGCTACATTGCAGGCTTCAAACATAAAGATATAAAATAAAAATGTTTGTCAAGAATCAACAACAAAGTGGGACACAATTGTAAAGTTGAACAAAACTTATTGGACATTTTATACTTTTTTTAATTAATAAAAACCTGAAAAGTGGGGCGTGCAATATTAGTCGGACCCCTTGCATGAATTGAATGCATGAATATTTTGGAGCGCCACCTTTTGTTGCAATTACAGCTGCAAGTCGCTTGGGGTATGTCTCCATCTCAGTTTTGCACATCGAGAGACTGAAATTCTTGCCCATTCTTCCTTGCAAAACAGC
The DNA here is from genome assembly GCF_019802595.1 of Syngnathoides biaculeatus. Lineage (NCBI taxonomy): Eukaryota > Metazoa > Chordata > Actinopteri > Syngnathiformes > Syngnathidae > Syngnathoides > Syngnathoides biaculeatus. The sequence goes on from NC_084653.1 coordinate 634,972, forward strand.
TCAAGCTCAGTGAGGTTGGATGTTGTTGTTGTAGCCAGGCAATCGCATTGTTCAGTCGACTTCTAGCTCCAGGAAGGCAGCAACTTCCTTCGGGCGTTTCCACAGGTCCATTACAGTCAGCTTAGTGGGAGCCGCTGCGGAGTTGAAGGTGTGCTGCGTGTCGTGAGGGCCCTGTCCACATTTTGGGCAGAGGTTGACGATAGTATTTTCGACATATAGTCATTGAGCATGCAGCTTTGTCTGGAGCGGAGTTGCGATAGTTTGGGTCTCGTGGCCCGTGGAAGATCGATTTTAGTTTTGTCCAAATCAGGGGTAGGGAAGCCACCAAGGATGACTACTGGTTTGTAGCCAGCCACCACGTCTTCAACCGCCGTTCGATGGAGCCTACATAGTCCGTCTCGCTAGGCTTGTTCGTTGAACACCGTCCCGGTGGTGGGTTGGCGTAGCATGGACCTTGGAAGTCATCAGAGTAGTCCTTGGTAGATTTTAAGTTTGAACATTTGAGGTGGAGCCATTCGTCGCAGGAAACACATTGGATGGAGGTGACAGGGCGGTAACACACCGGGCAGGTCCATGGCCCCGGATTTTGGTGGATATCGGTGCCCATTAGGAGGATCATATGGAGCAGCCGGTTAGGCCGCTCCACTGGCCTAAAAATGGTTGACTAGTAGCACTTGCTTGAAGGGTTCTTGGCCGGGATAAGTTGGCCCGGGATGGTTCTAGCGTGCTGAGCTCGCCGTCGTGAGAACCTAGGTTGGATGGAGAGTGTTTGTGAAGAGCAGTCTTCAGCTCTGCCCACAGATTCTCGATAGGATTCAGGTCTGGACTTTGACTTGTCCATTCTAAGACCTGGATACATTTATTTGTGAACTATCTCATTATAAATTTGGCTTTATGTTTTGGATCATTATCCTGTTGGAAGATAAAGCTCTGTCCCAGTCTCAGGTCTTTTGCAGACTCCAACAGGTTTCCTTCCAGAATGGTCCTGTATTTGGCTCCAATCATCTTCCCATATAGTTTGAACATCTTCCCTGTCCCTGCTGAAGAAAAGCAGGCCCAAACCATGAAGCTGCCACCACCATGTTTGACAGTGGAGATGGTGTATTCAGGGTGATGAGCTGTGTTGCTTTTACGCCAAACAGATCATTTTGCATTGTGGCCAAAAGTTCGATTTTGGTTTCATCTGACCAGAGCACCTTTTCCACATGTTTGGTGTGCCTCCCAGGTAGCTTGTGGCAAACTTTAAATGATACTTTTTATAGATATCTTTGAGAAATGGCTTTCTTCTTGCCACTTTTCCATAAAGGCCAGATTTGTGCAGTGCACAACTGATTGTTGACTGATGGACTGACTCTCCAACCTCAGCTGTAGATCTCTGCAGTTCATCCATAGTGATCATAGGCCTCTTGGCTCCATCTCTGATCAGTCTTCTCCTTGTTCGAGTTCTTCTTGCCACTCTTCCATAAAGGCCAGATTTGTGCAGTGCACGATGAGCGAGTGCCATGCCCGATGGACAGACTCCCCCACCTCAGCTGTAGATCGCTGGAGTTCATCGGGAGTGATCATGGGCCTCTCTCTGATCAGTCTACTCGTTTGAGGTGAAAGTTCAGAGGGACGGCTGGGTCTTGGCAGATTTGCAATGGTCTGATGTTTCCATTTCAATATGATTGCTTGCACAGTGCTCTTTGAGATCTTTAAAGCTTGGGAAATCTTTTTGTATCCAAATCCGGCTTTAAACTTCTCCACAAGAGTATCTTGGACCTGCCTGGTGTGTTCCTTGGTCATCATGATGTTCTCAGCACTTTAAAGAGAATCCTGAGACTAACTTTAAAGAGAATCCTAAGACTATCACAGAGCAGGTGCATTTATACTGAGACTTGATGACACAGGTGAATTCTATTTATCATTATCAGTCAACACTAGATCATGCAGAGATCCTCAATGAACTTCTGGAGTGAGTTTGGTGCACTGAAAGTAAAGGGGCCGAATAATATTGCACACCCCACTTTTCAGGTTTGTATTTGTTAAAAAAGTATAAAATATCCAATATCTTTATGTTTGAAGCCTGAAATGTGGCAAAAGGTTGAAAAGTTCAAGGCAGCCGAATACTTTCACAAGTCACTGTATATAAAGCAAATCTTCCAAATCTGTTACCTCAGTGATTCCAAACAGTGTGCCGGGGAACATTAGTGTGCCGTGAGCGCTCTTCAGGTATGCCGTGGGAAGTTATCCACTTTTATGTAATTGCTCAAAAAAACATTTATTTCCAAGAAATAATTTCTTTATTCATCTATTTATGCAAGTGAGGCACAATGACAGACTGAACAAAAAAGCCTTCTTCTATTAGATGGCAGGAAGTACATATAGTAATTAATCTATCCATTTTTGGTGACATTTACTTTGTTGGTGTGCCGTGGGATTTTTCAATTGTAAAATATGTGCCATGGCTCTATGAAGGTTGGAAATCACTGTCTTAACTGATTAAGAAGTTATTGGCAAGAGGGAAGAAGCTCTTGGAATATCTCCTGGTTTTTGTTTGCACAGGTCAAAAGCACCTACCTGACGGAAGCAGCTGGTTGGCGTGGTGACTAGAATGTGGCGGTTTCAAGAGGCTTCAGCATGTTCCTCTCTTAGTTCACAGAGTGTGCAAGTCCTCCAGGGTGGGTAGGGGGTTACTGATTTCTGTTACAGTTGGAGTTTGTCCTTTTTTGTTGTTGATGAACATGAGATCGATTCAATGACTCGTGTGTCGAACTGCCTCAAGAGCTCCTGTGGCAGCCTGTTCTTTCTCAGAACCCAGAGGAATTACATCATCTTCTGGGCCTTCTTGAGTATGGAGTTTATTTTGATCGCCCACTTCAGGTCTTGAGTGTCTGTAATTCCCAGGAACTTGATGGTCTGTACAGTTCACACAGGGCAGTTGGAGACCATGTGGGCAGCTGTGGGGAAGGATGCCTCCTGAAGTCAACGATCATCTCTACAATTGTCAGCTTCCTGAGGTTCAGGTTATGTTGGTTGCACCACAGCTCAGCCCATTCCATTTCCTGTTTATATGCAGACCTGTCACTGTGATGATGATGATGAAGGGGCCGAATAATATTGCATGCCCCACTTTTCAGTTTTCTATTTGTTAAAAAAGTATAAAATATCCAATAAATTTCGTTCCACTTTACAATTGTGTCCCATTTGTTGTTAATTCTTGACAAAAAATGTCTTTTTGTTTGAAGCCTGAAATGTGGCGAAAGGTTGAAAAGTTCCGGGGGGGGGGGGATACTTCACAAGGCACTGTAATAATAACAAAAAAAAAAAAACATGCCTCAACGCCATAGGACCTTGACTTATTAAGGGTAAAAACAGATTGGCAGCCATGAATGTGTACTTGGTCAGATTCAGTTAAGAATTTCATGGGTGGACTGTACCCTCATCTTAATTTAATGGATGTTTATTTCTGGCGAAGTGGAATGGGAGGAAGTGAAGGATTAGGAAGACATGTGAGTTGTATTTCAGTATTGCTAAATTTCTTTTTGTTGTCAGTGAAATCCAGGAGAGAGTCATTTGGGTTTGAAATGGATTTGGTGTTTGGGGAAGTGACAGTACAAGTTGCAGCTCAACAACGTTGCGGGAAGGGTTGTGCTGGTGTTAAAAAAACTGTGAACCTAAAACCTGCACTTTTATGTTCCAGAGCGTCCTTAGCATTTTTTCCTTTGACTGTTTTAATGATAAAAACTCTGTGAAGATTTTCATCATGCATCTTTTGTATTGTATCATTCAGTTCCTATGATTTTCTTTTGAAACCCGTGACACATGATAAAAAATAATTACTGTATATCTTTGTTTTACATCTTTTTTTAGAGACCAAGCGCCCTGAAAAGATGTCTCCATTCTCAGAAAATGTTTAAATTAAAACTTAAATAAACTGACAGACCAGACCACACGTTTTAGTCATCTGATTAGCATCAATAATCTGCTGAAATGTTCATTTCCGTGATGTACAGTTGGGAGAGGTCCACTTAAAAATGTGTTTGCATTCAAACATTGCACACTCTTTGAGAGATCAATAAAATCCTTTTTCACAACTTTTGATTGCTGTTACACAACATGTAAGGGTCCTGAGTGTATTTTGAAACATTTCACATGTTCATTAGTGATACACATTTATTTTTTGCTGTCAATCGTGGTAAACCAGCACTTTCGAGATCTTCTCGTCTCCATGCCAAGTTATTATTTGAATCAAGTGAATATGAACAATTGGGGTTCTTTATCAACATAGTTCTGCAACAGATTATGAACCCTTCACTACCTGAAACTTTTGATGGAGAAGACAACAGCGAAGATCAGGTGGCTCTTCGCCAAGCAATCTGCAATTATTAGAGGAGAGAAACAAGACAATTTGTTCAGTTGACTGAGTGACAGTGGATATGTGCATCGATACAGTGCCACCACAAATACTCCTTCAGTTTTTCCACATTTTGCTGTTACAGACTCATCATAAAGCTGATTTGAGAATCTATCTTTTTTTTATTTAAATACATAAATTAAGTAATGACAAAGTAAAAACATTTTCTTTGATAAATTGTGCAAATTTATTGAAAATGTAAATATAGGTACATAAGTATTCACGTCCATTAACTTAATTTGTTAAAGCGCCTTTGGCAACAATCATAGCATCAATTTTTCTTGATTATGTCTATGAGCTTGGCAGGCTGTTCAAAAACATTTATTTTCTTGTTTCATTGTCTGAAGTCAAATTAGAATATACCTCTCTTGTTTCAGGTCAGTCCGGATTACCAAAATTTTATTTTGTTGAATGCCACTATAATGACAGAGAGATTTATTTTCTTCAAGGTCAAATGTTTACATGAAAAAAAAGAACTATGTCTTTAAAGAACATGGGGAAGCCCAGACGATGAGGTCATGGCTTTGGAATCTCCTGATCAGTTAATTGACAGCATGCAAGTTAATTGACGGCACACCTGGGAATGTATTTAAGGCCACATCTCAAACATTCTGCTTCCTAGTTTGTTCGTCCAACATGCTTTCCGCTTTGCTCGGGTGTTACAGTCTGAGAATTGAGTCAAACTTGGAGGCATTTTTTACTCTGATTTTACTGGTTGAAGTTCGATTTGTACGAGTCGCGAGTCATTCAAATTCTGAGGTTCCACTCTATTGTTCCCATTTTATAGCATTAAAAGAAATGTTTAACATGTAAAATAGGCTTGTTTACAGTGGTCTGACAGAAGAATTTTGAGACCAATAGTGAGTGAGACAGTATCTCATACTCACCCACAGATTTGGTAATTGTTCTCCCAGCGGTATCGCAACTCAAGGACAAACTCCTGCCAGAGGTAGGCCACAGCTCGCAGCCCACCATGGTAGTAGTTCACTAGACACGTAGACAACGCCAGCCGGTGAGTCAGACTTTCAACTGGTGCCGACTTCAACTGAATAAAAAGTTCCTGGCCAGAAGAGAATAAAATACGCTTTTAATGTTTCTTTGTATTTACATAAACTGCAAATTAATGTACATTATAGTTAACATTTAATCCAGTCCTTTGATAATCTATGACTTCCCTATTTAAGTGATTTTTAGTTGTCATTCAAATTGTTTTATGGTCTCAAATGCCATCTTAGAATAAATGCTAACATATCTTTAATAGACATACAAAGCTTTGATAAACATTTTACATTCACTGTACATAATTTTCAAAAATAACGACTGAATAATATTTACTTACATCAGTATCTTTTGGGGGCTTTCCACAGCTATTTCTTTGTGCAGTTTTATTTTCTGTGTTATCCACAGAAGCATCTGGAAAAAGATACTGAACGGAGGGAAAAAAAAAACAACCTCACAAAAAAATTCTCAATACAGATCAATGCTAATTTGTTGTTTTTCGCATATCTATTACACACAAAGGTTCCAAATCATCAAACCATTTTCGATATCACTGAGACAACCCAATGAAATACAAGATAGAACTCAAGAAATCATTTAAACAAAACCTGTCAGAGAATGTGAAGTAGGCTACAAGATCTCAATAAGCAATGCATCATGCCACGACATGAACAAATTGAAAGAAATTTTAAAAAAGTGATATATAAGTGAGAAGTGAAAAGCCATCAGTCTGGAAAAGGTTACAAAGCCATTTTCAAGGCTTTGGGGCTCCAGCAAATCACTGTTAGAGCCATTGTCCACAATTGGAGAAAACAGTGGAAAACCTACCCAGAAGTGAACAACCAATTAAAATTAATCCAAGAGTCCAACAATGACTCATTCAGGAGTTTTCAAAAGAACCTTGAACAACATCAAAAGACTTGCTGGCCTTGTTTCTGCTGTGTACCAGAAAATCCTGAAGAACATCCGGCCATAAATTCGTTCCCTCAAACTCAAGTGCTCTTGGATCATGCCGTAGGACAATTATCTGAAACACACCAGCAAGTCCACCTCGAAATGGCTTTAAAAAAAAAAAAAAAAAAAGTTTTGGAGTGACCAAGTCAAAGTCAAAATTGAGATGCTGTGCTGTGATCTTAAATGGGCAGTTCACGCTAGAAAACCTTCCAATGTGGCGGTGTTGAAAAAATTCTGCAAAGAGTGGGATAAAATTCCTCCAGTGATGTGAAAGATGTATTATCACAAACACTTGATTTCAGTTATTGCTGCCAAGGGTGGCAAAACCTGTTATGTGGTGAAGGGGCAATTACTTTTTCACAGAGGGTCTGAAAGTTTTTGATTTTTTTTTGTCCCTTAATAAATTGAATTGTCATTTGAAAACAGCATTTTGTATTTCCCTTGGGTAGTCTGAGTGATATTAAAATTAGTTTCATTTTAAATGATTTAAAAAAAATCAGGAAGGGGCGAATATTTTTTCATGGCACTCGATACAATACAGTAGACAGATATTTGGCAGTATTGAGCATGCATTCATTCTGACAAATAATGCAAATACAATTAGTTGAAGAAAACAAATTTTTGCTTTGAACCAAAAAAAACAACTATTGCTGGGTTCAACAAAGTGACATTACACTGAGCACCTGACACCTGAGGTCGTTATTCAGTGATCGGACTTGGGGCCACATGTCTTGGACACTCAGGGGAAAGGAGGGCAAAAGTGTCCACTGATCACCACCTGGTGCTGACTTGGCTCCGATGTAGGTGGAAAATGTCAGTCTGACTAGGTAGCCCCAAAACCATTGTGATAGTCTGCTGGGAATATCTGGCAAAATCCCCCACAAATAGGAGTTTCAACTCACACCTCTGGCAGAACTTCACCCACATCTCGGGGGAGGCGATGGACATGGGGGCCAACCGGTGCTCTGGCCATAAGATAGTTGGTGTGGAGTTATAGCTTCGATAGAATAACCACAACATTACCCGGCATGCTGGATATAGAGAATACAGAAGTAGTCCGGGGATTTTAACGGTACATGGTTGACAACTTGTGAGTAAATCATGGAATCCTTGAAATACGTTTCATCTGTTATATAAGATAAGACAAAACTTGGTGTCAGGAGTGGCAGTGAGCAGCTTTGGATGGAAAGTTTGCCATGGGGGGAGCCACGAGAGAGAGAGACAGCAAAAAGAAGAGTCTCCGGTGGTGTGAGAGAGACATAATTAGCAAAGGAACGGGTTAAAAAAAAAACGCTGCGGTGTGTGACTGCTACAAATGGTTGAAAAGTGAAGCAGACGACGGAGACAGGAAAGAAAAAAGGGGATCCCGTTCCCGACTTGGAAATTATTCAACAAAAGAAAAAGCTGTGGAGTTCAAGTGACTTACCTCACCTATGAGCATGGATAAACTATATCCACCGAGAGCCACGCAGCTGACTGGTAATCTTGCTGATACAGTGAAGAAAATAAGTATTTGAACACCCTGCTATATTGCAAGTTTTCCCACTTAGAAATCATGGACGGGTCTGAAATTGTCATCGTAGGTACATGTTCACTGTGAGAGATATAATCTAAAAAGAAAAATCCAGAAATCACAATGCATGATTTTTTAACAATTTATTTGTGTGATACAGCTGCAAATAAGTATTTGAACACCCGAGAAAACCAACGCTAATGTTTGGTACAGTAGCCTTCGTTTGCAATTACAGAGGTCAAACGTTACCTGGAGTTGTTCACTAGATTTGCACATAGCAGGAGGCATTTTGGCCCACTCCTCCACACAGATCTCTAGATCAGACAGGTTTCTCGGCTGTCGCTGATAAACACGCAGTTTCAGCTCCCTCCAAAAAGACAGGTTTCTCGGCTGTCGCTGATAAACACGCAGTTTCAGCTCCCTCCAAAGATTTTCTATTGGGTTTAGGTCTGGAGACTGGCTAGGCCACGCCAGAACCGTGATCTGCGTCTTACGGAACCACTCCTTGGTTTTTTGGCTATGTGCTTTGGGTCATTGTCATGTTGAAAGACCCCACCACGACCCATCTTCAATGATCTGACTGAAGGAAAGAGGTTGTTCTCCAAAATCTCACAATACATGGACACGGTCATCATCTCCTTAATACGGTTTAGTCGTTCTGTCCCATGTGCAGCTAAACACCCCCAAAGCATTATGCTATCACCCCATGCTTCACAGTAGGGATGGTGTTCTTGGGATGGAACTCATCATTCGTCTTTCTCCAAACACGGTTTGTGGAATTATGACCAAAAAGTTTAATTTTGGTCTCCTCTGACCACAAAACATTGTCCCATGACTCCACTGTATCATCCAAATGGTCATTGGCAAAATTAAGATGGGCCTTGACATGTGCTGGTTTAAGCAGGGGAACCTTCCGTGCCATGCATGATTTCAAACTATGACGTCATAGTGTATTACCAACAGTGACCTTGGAAACGGTGGTTCCAGCTCTTTTCAGGTCATTGACCAAGTCCTGTCATGTAGTCCTGGGCTGATTCCTCACCTTTTAAGGATCACTGAGATATCTTGCATGAGTGTCCACTCCGATTGAGATTGACCATCATGTTTAGCTTTTTCCATTTTCTAATGATTACTTCATCAGTGGACCTTTTTTCACCAAGCTGCTTGGCAATTTCTCCGGAGCTGTGTGAAGTTGTACAATTTTGTCTCGTGTCTTTGGACAGCTCTTTGGTATTGGCCATGTTACAAGTTTGATTCTTACTGATTGTACGGGGTGGACAGGTCTCTTTATGCAGCTAACGACCTCACACAGGTGTATCTGATTCAGGATAATACATGGAGTGGACGTGGACTATTCAAGGTGCACTAACAGGTCTTTCAGGGTAAGAATTTTAGGTGATGGACGTGTTCAAATACTTATTTGCAGCTGTATCACACAAATCGTTAAAAATAAATAAATAAATAAATAAATCATACTTTGTGATTTCCGGATTTTTCTTTTTAGATTATCTCTCTCACAGCGGACATGCACCTATGATGAAAATGTCAGACCCCTCCATGATTTCTAAGTGGGAGAACTTGCAACATAGCAGGGTGTTCAAATGCTTATTTTCTTCACTGTAGCTGAGATAGAATAACAGCTACATTACCTGGCATGCTCAATAGCTGGATATTAGAGTATATAGAGGACAAGGAAGTCACCTGGGGGTTTTAACGGTTACATGGTTGACAACTTGTGAGTTAATATTTGAATCCTTGAAATACGGCCAGTCTATTTGTTATTGAAGATAAGACAACACAGTCGGTAACTGTGGTGGCGGCAATCCCCGAACACAAGTGGTGAGGGATGTCGTCAAGGTGGAGAAAGAGTCCTATAGGGACTTTTTGGCCTGTGGGACCCCTGAGGTAGATAATGGGTAAGGGCTGGCCAAGCGGAATGCAGTTTTGGTGGTCGCTGAGGGAAAAACTCAGGCATGGGTGGAGTTCAGTGAGGCCATGGAGAACGGCTTCTGGACGGCTTCGAGGAAATTCTGGTCCACCATCCAGTGTCCGAGGAGGGGAAAGCTGAGCACCAGCAACACTATGTATAGTGCGAATGGAGCACTGCTGACATCGATACGGACGTTGTGAGCCGGTGGGGAGAATACTTCAAAGACCTTCTGGCTGTTACGGGGCTGTCCTGGCTGATACACCTCTGAAACATCGCATGGATATCGGGGACAGAGCCTCTGGATTGGCAGATTGGTGTGATTGTGCCCCTTTTTAAGAAGGGAGACCGCAAGATGTGTTCCAACTACAGTGGATCACAGTCCTCAGCCTCCCGAGTAAGGTCTATTCAGGGGTGCTGGAGAGGATGGTCCGTCACGAATATGAATCTAAGATTCGGGAGGATCATGGACCACCTCTATACACTCAGCAGGGACTTCCCAGGTACATGGGAGTTCGCCCAACCAGTCTACAAGTGAAGTGTTCAGATTCAACACTAGCTTAAGCCAGCAAGTTCTTTTGTGTTCAATTTTTTTTTTCTCTGCAGAGTTGTACTCGTATAGCTTATTTCAGTCATCGCGGAATATGATGAGTCATGGAATAATATGAGATTTTCAGAAATCAAACTAATAGTGCAATAAGTTTTCCGGCAGCACGGTGGATCAGCTGGTAAAGCATTGGCCTCACAGTTCTGAGGTCTCAGGTTCAATCCCAGATCCGCCTGTGTGGAGTTTTCATGTTCTCCTCGTGCCTGCGTGGGTTTCCTCCAGGCACACAGGTTTCCTCCCACATCCCAAAAACATGCAACATTAATTATGAGTGCGGCTGTTTGTCTCAATGTAACCTGCGATTTGCTGGCAGCCAGTTCAGGGTGTACCACGCCTCCTGCCCGTTGACAGTTGGGATAGGTTCCAGCGCTCCCCGTGAACCTCGTGAGGATAAGCGGTGAAGACTATGGATGGATGGATAACTTCTCCAACAAACGTATCATCTTTAGGTTTAAAATCTATTAAATCCAGTCTTTGTCTTTCAACAAATACATCTAAATCCCAATTTTCTGCTAAACAAAAAGCGAATAAAAAGGGTATTGTTGAAGCAAATTAGCATAAACAATCTACTGAGTACATGAATTATGTTCTTCAAGACATTCAAATAAGGTGAAACAATACCCTATACAACTTCAAAGTTAAGTGAAGTAAACCCAATTTAAAAAAAAAAACTTTGTTGTGTTTTGAAAAGTTGTGCAAGTTCAAGATATGGGCCTGACCAAAAAAATCCCGTTTTAAGGTCGTGGCCGATGGATGTTTTGCGGCAGTTTGATTTGACCACCTTGTAAATGTTATGAAGGAAAGACGCTAGGGGCTGTTATTGCGATTTTTTAAAAAACGTCACGTGTTTTGTGGACTTGGAGAAGGCGTACAACAGTGTCCCTCAGGGAATCCTGTGGCTTGTCCTTTGAGAGCAAGATTAACCCCTTGATACGGGGTGCCTCTCGAACGCTTTTCTGGTGAGGTGTTCTGGGCACCTGCCACTGAAGAGGATGACCCAGGACACACAGGAGAGACTGTCTCTCATCTGTCTTGGCAATGTCTCGGGACCCGCCCCAGAAGAGCTGAATTAAGTGGCTGGGGAAAGGAAAGTCTGGGGGTCCCTGCTAAACCTAATACCCGGGCGACCCGACCTCGGCTAAGCGGTAGAAAAATCAATGGATGGATGGATTTCAACAGGGCTATGTATAGATTTTAAATCCACTGCAGCTTCCCTTCACTTCCTTTATTAATAGTTTCAATATTGACAATGATTGTGTTAAAATAAATACATAAGTTAAATTCATACTACTGTTGTTTATTAATTGTAATAATAATTTGAGGTGGGTGCCCTCCCCTCTTTTTGCCTTAGAAACTGCCCCCCGAAATTCTGTAAAAGTGCTTCTCTGAAAGAAAAAGCAGCATAGAAAATGAATTGCTGGATGATTTAAACAATTTGATCGTAAAGTGCATTTGCTTAACACTAAGGCTGTCAAGGCTGTTATTTCCATCGCAGTCTCCAATATTCCCCATTTAAGTGTGAGTAATCACCGTGCCTTACAGTTTTTTAAAGTCTGCAAATTCTTTTTCCATCCATCCTTACATCTACTTTAATAATTTTATTTACCATGTGTACATTTGTGAATTTATTCCGTCAACATTATCAGTTATTAATTTAGATTTATGATTTCTAATTATGTTTATTAACCACCCTTCAAAAATATATAAAAGCACTTACCTGAAGAAGAGAATTAAGTATGTCTGTGCCAAGTGGGCACTCATCAATAAATTTGTGCCGTTGAATGTGTCTTCGAGCATTATTCACGATACTGGAAACAGACATTTTTGACATTGGCACTGGTCCACTGGGCTCTGTCAGCTTTGATAATGCAGAGCTGATGTCAGTTATATCTGTAAAGGAATACATTTTATGGTCAAATTTGATACAATGAGGAAAATACGTATTTGTACTCCTTGTAATTTTGCAAGTTTCCCCACTGTGAAATAACTGAGGGGACTGAAATTTTCATGAAGAAAATCGCTGACAAAGAGCAACCTTGGCGGAGTCCAACTCTCACCAGAAACAAGTCCGACTTATTACCGGCAATGCGGACCGAACTCTGACAGCGGTTGTACAGGGATCAAACAGCTCTAATCAGGGCGTTCGGTACCCCATACTCCCGAAAATCCCCCCACAGGACTCCCCGAGGGACACGGTCGAATGCCTTCTCCAAGTCCACAAAACACATGTAGACTGGTTGGGCGAACTCCCATGCACCCTCGAGGATCCTGCCAAGGGTTAAGAGTTTGTCCAGCCGGCCAGGACGAAAACCACATTGCTCCTCCTTGAATTCGAGACTTGACTTACCGACGGACCTTCCTCTACAGTACCCCTGAGTAGACCTTACCAGAGAGGCTGAAGAATGTGATATAGTTGGAACACACCCTCCGGTCACCCTTCTTGAAAAGGGACACCACCACCCCAGTCTGCCAATCCAGAGGCCTCACTTTGTCACCGATTTTGTTCATAACTATTATGGACAGAATTTCTAGGTGTAGCTGAGGCATAGAGGATGTCCGGTTCGGTGGCCTCAGCGACGCATCGCTGCTCTTTGCAGGTGATGTGGTTCTGTTGGCTTAATCAAGCCGTGATCTCCAGCTCTCACTGGAGCGATTCACAGCAGAGTGTGAAGCGGCTCGGATGAGAATCAGAGCCTCCAAATCCGAGACTATGGTCCTCAGTCGGAATAGGGTGGCGTGCCCTCTCCAGGTCGGGGCTGAGATCCTTCCCCAAGTGGAGGACTTCAAGTATCTCAGGGTCTTGTTCACGAGTGAGGGAAGAATGGAGTGGGAGATTGACAGACTGATCGGTGCAGTGTCTGCAGTGATGTGGACTTTGTACCAGTCCATTGTGGTGAAGAGGGAGCTAAGGAGGGAATAATGCAGTCAACATTGTTCTGCACTTCACCCTTGACCATTTTGACAATGTGGCAACCTATATGAGGATCCGGTTCGTGGATTTCAACTGTGCGTTCAACGGCATAATCTCCAAACTCCTCTACTCCAAATTTCTTCAGCTCAGCGTCTCGCCTCCCATCTGGCAGTGGATGTACAACTTGAGCATTCTTAATGGTCTAACTGCTAGAAGCATCCTTTACACAACTGTGAGTTAAAAAAAAAAAGCTCAGTCAATTTACTGCCTGTCAGTTGTTGTACTCAACATGTACGTTGTACTTGTGCGGCTCCAACTACCGGAGAAAAATTACCACCCATTATTCCAGTCATGTTGTAATATAGATTACACTTGTCAGTGGCCAGTGATATTCTACTTGCTGCCGGCAATGTGAACCAAACTCTGACGGAACCAAGCAGCCCATATTTCTCTCAACTGTGAGAGCAATTAGAAAATGTATGTACCATAACTTCTCGTGTATAATGCGCAAAATTTTCCAAAAGAATTTTCATCAAATCAAGAGAGTGCATTATATTTAGGTATAGATTGAAAATTAAAAAAATCACATTGTATCATCGTATACAGGTACAGAGGGTATAAAAAAAAAAGGTATACATTTACATTTCAATATGATATTTGATGTCTTATGTTAAACATTTATATTACGGTAATGTGTTGACCTGCTCACAAATATGAATATTGAGTGCAAAAAATGTTTCACCACAAAGTTTAAGTGTTAAGTTGAGTTAAATTGTTCATTTATTGAAGATTGTACTACGTGTTATCAACAGTAATTAAATGTTATGCCATCATTGAGCATTTAATTTAGTTGGTTGCGGGATTCTGTTTTGACAATTACAGGTACCAGGACAATCATGTCCAGCGGCCTGTCTCGAGCTATACAATACTGCTACATCAGCACATGTATAAACATTATTATTAATGACTATTGTACAGACAATTTTTTGAAAAACAATACAAGTACAAACAAAAGTACAAACCTAGAAATACAGGTAAAAGTTTCTTTCGGCTTGTCCCTTTCGGGGTCGCCACAGCGTGTCATCTCAGATGAACGCACATACGTTTGGCACAATTTTTACGCCGGATGCCCTTCCTGACGCAAATTCCTAATATTTTGAGCATATGGATATCAAATTGGTGATGCGCATTGTGGAATGGTAGAAGCATTTTCCTGATTTTTTAAGGACAGCTTTGGGGGTGTGCATTATACTTCAGGACACATTATACACGATAAGTTACGGTACTTCCTGCAACTCCTAAGGAAGTATGACCTGCCACAAGAGCTGCTGAGACAGTTCTCCACAGCAGTACAGTACTGTGTACATCATAGTCTGATTTGGTGCTGCCACAAAAAACGACGAACTCCGACTGCGACGGACAAATAAAAAAGCTGAAAGAATTGTCAGTACCCAATTTCCCACCCTTGGGGACTTGCACGCTACCCAAACAAGGACAATAGCAGACAAAATTCTCTCAGACCCTCCACATCCTGGCCACCAATTCCTTCCTTTGGGTAGATGCTACCGAGCTCCAAATATCAAAGCAAGGAGGCATTACAACAGTTTCTTCCCCCTCGCAATTAACAACTAACTTAAAATTCAACTGCAACATGCTGCCAATATTTTATCGAGTTTGTCTCATTCTGCCGTGCCAATTATTAATACATAATCATACATTACTCGTCCACTCACTGTAGTAGTCTCACCACACTGCACTCTCTGCACTTCTGCCGTGCCAATTATTAATATATAATCATACGTTACTCGTCCACTCACTGTAGTAGTCTCACCACACCGCACTCACTGCACTTCTTTTGTTGAACTATACTAGCCTCTTGCACCTGAGTAGCATCTTCTCGACTTGCACATTCAACGGAGGAATAGCTGCAACACTTGCACAACAGACATTGTTCCAGATTAGTGCATGGCTTGTCATTTTAAATTACATACATTGAAGTCTTGACACCATTTGCACAATGGTCATTGGACTGGACTCTAGTAGACATGCGAATTGATCTAAATGGGAGAGGACTCTGAATGCTTTGCACAGTTGCCCAAAAAAAAACAAAGATTCAATCATTGCCAGATTACTAGTACCCTCGATTGCTATGTGACTGTTGCTGCAATGTCTTTATGTCTCAATTGACAGTGAAGAAAAAAAGTATTTGAACACTCTGCAATATTGCTAGTTCTCCCACTTAGAAATCATGGTGGGGTCTGAAATTTTCATCGTAGGTGCATGTCCACTGTGAGAGAGATAATCTAAAAAGAAAATCCAGAAATCACAATGTATGATTTTTTTAACGATTTATTTGTGTGATACAGCTGCAAATAAGTATTTCAACACCTATCAGCAAGAATTCTGACACTTAATGACCTATCTCAATCGGAGTGGAGCCCCATGCAAGATATCACATCGTGGAATCACAATGATATTTCGAAAGGTGAGGAATCAGCCCAGGACTACACGACAAGACTTTGCCAATGACCTGAAAAGAGCTGGGACCACCGTTTCCAAGGTGACTGTTGCTCATACACAAAGACGTCATGGTTTGAAATCATGCATAGCATGGATGGTTTCCCGGCTTAAACCAGCACATGTCAAGGCCCGTCTTAATTTTGCCAATGACCATTTGGATGATACAGAGGAGCCATGGGATAAGGTTTTGTGGTCAGATGAGAACAAAATGGAACTTTTTGGTCATCGTTACATAATTCCTTTGGGGGTGTTTTTCTGCACTTGGGACAGGACGACTGCACTGTATTAAGGAGAGGATGACCGCGGCCATGTATTGTGAGATTTTGGGGCACAACCTACTTCCCTCAGTCAGAGCATTGAAGATGGGTCATGGCTGGGTCTTTCAACATGACAATGACCCGAAGCACACAGCCAAGTAAACCAAGTAGTGGCACTGTAAGAAGCATATCAAGGTTCTGGTGTGGCTGAGCCAGTCTCCAGACCTAAACCCAACAGAAAAATCATTGGAGGGAGCTGAAACTTCGTGTTTTAGAGCAAAAGCCCAGAAACCTGTCTGATCTAGAGAAGATCTGTGTGGAGGAGTTGGGCTAAAATTTCTCCTCCAGTGTGCGCAAACCTGGTGAACAACTACAGGAAACGTATGACTTCTATCATCGGAAACAAAGGATACTGTAACAAATATTAACATTGGTTTTCTCAGGTGTTAAAAAACTCATTTGCAGCTGTATCACACAAATAAAATAAAAAAAAACATACATTGTGACTTCTGGATTTTTATTTTTGGATTCTCTCTCTCACAGTGGACATAACCACCTACAATGAAAATTTCAGACCCCTCCATGATTTCTAAGTGGGAGAACTTACATTATAGCAGGGTGTTGAAATGCTTATTTTTCTTTACTGTATGTCATACTAGAGCAGCTCCGGCAACCGTACAAATTCCTTGTGTGTTTCCGACATACTTGGCGGATATAGTTGATTCTGATTGTAGGAGTTCATTGAAGCCATGAAGAAAGACTTCCAGATGGTTTGGAGAAAATATTGGTCAAACATCTGGTTTTTCAGGAGGGGGAAGCAGTGCCCTGTCAACACTGTGTATCGTGATGATGGAGCACTGCAGACTTCAACTCAGGACGTTGTGAGTCGTTGGGAGAATACTTCGAAGACCTCCTCAATTCCCTCGACACGCCTTCCCATTATGAAGCAGAGTCTTGGTTCTTTGAGTCTCCTATCTCTGCGGTTGTGGTCACCGAGGTGGTTAAAAAGAGCTCCTCATTAACAAGGCCCCGAAGGTGGATGAGATTCTTCGGGAGTTCAGAAAGGCTCTTGATGTTGTGGGTCTGTCCTGGTCACAGAGGTGGTTAAAAAAAGCTCCTCAGTGGCAAGGCCCCGAAAGTGGATGAGATTTTCTGAGAGTTCGAAAAGGCTCGGGATGTTGTGGGGCTGTCCTGGTTGACACGCCTGTGTAACATCATGTGGACATCAGGGACAGTGCCTCTAGATTGGGATAGTGGGGTGGTTGTCGCCCCTTTTGAAGGAGGAGGACAGAAGGGTGTGTTCCAATTACAGGGGGATCACCCTCCTCAATATACCTGGTAAGGTCTATTCAGTGGTGCCGGAGAAGAGGGTGTGTCAGGAAGTGGAACCTCAGATTTTCGTATTGCATCTCTGCTTCTTGTAGATGATGTGGTTCTGCTGACTTCTTTAAGCCAAGATCTCTAATCCTCATTGAAGCAGTTCGCAGCAGAGTGTGAAGTAGCAGGGATAAGAATCCAAATCTGAGACCATGGTCCTCAGTTGGAAAAAGGTGGTGTGCCTTCTCCAGGTCAGGGGATGAGATTATGCCCCAAGTGTAGGAATTGAAGTATCTTTAGGTCTTGTACACGAGTGAAAGAAGAATTGAGCAGGAGATGGACAGGCGGATCAGAGCACCATCTGCACTGTTGCAGATTTTGTATTGGTCTGGTGTGGAGAAACAAAGAGTTGGGCCTTTCGGCTGAGCTCTCAATTTAATGGTCGATCTACGTTCCTACCCTCACCTATGGTCATGAGTAGTGGGACATGAAAGAAACCCTAAAAGAACAAGATCTCAGATACAAGTGGCCGAAATGATTTTTCTCCGCAGTGTGCCCAGTCTCTCCCTTAGAGATAGAGAGAAAAGCTCGGTCATTCCTTGGGGCTGGGGGCACTCAAGAGTTGAGCTGCATTGAAAGGAGCCAGGTAAGGTGGCTGGGGCATCTGATTTGGATGCCTCCCTGGTCAGGTGTTCTGGGCACGTCCCACCGGAAAGAGGCCCCGGGAACGACCTGGCAGACACGCTGGTAAAACTATCCCTTTTGGCTGGCCTAGGAACGCCCTGATATCCACCCGGAGGAGCTGGGTGAAGTGGCTAGGGAGAGGGAAGTCTGGTTGTCCTTACTGAAGCTGGTGCCCCTTCGACCCGACCTCAGATAAGCAGTAGAAGATGAATGGATCAAAGCACATCAAAGATGGTCAAATTTAAACAGTTAAAGAGGGATGAAAAGCGACAAGTGTTTGGTCATTTCATTTCCATTTCCTCCATATCCATGTAGTAACCATGCACGTTTTGCAAACATGAACACAGATGTAAATACTTTTTAAGAAAAGTACATATAAAACAGTCTATTAAACATGTTAACTTGACCTTTGCCTTCCTCTTCAGGAGATCCCCTTCCAAGTATCTCTTCAACTGTCTCTTTTCTCGCACGTAGCTTCAATAGGTCTGTTAGTAGGTCACCTGCAGGAGACGATGGAAATAAATAAACTTATTTTTTAAAACATGGGATTTAAGAAGGCAACCTATTTGTTAACATAAATGACGTAATCACGACTCATATTAGACCATGTTACAACAAATATGACAGTAGTGCCAAAAGCCCCAGTGAGCATGCAACTTTAAGACACAAATTGTAAATTGTTGGTATGCATTATATTGAAGACTTATGATAAATTGTGATTATACGCCTGCAGAGACTTCATCTGTTTTGTGCCAGAGATTGAAAACGACAAAAACCATTAAGTAGAGCTGTACAATATAACGATCCCCTCAAACAGTATTGCAAAGGCAAGGTTATTTTCCTTGTTTTGTTGTATACGGAAGGTATTTGGGCCTCAAGATGAGACAAAAAAAATCAGAATTCCAACTTTCATTCCATGGTGTTCACATCTAAATACATGAATAACGTTTCTTAAAATGATAACATTTAGTGTTTGGTGGCATAACCCTTGCAATAAGTGCAACAAGGCAGTGACACATTGACTTCAACAGTATTCTTCTTTTATTCTGTCTTAAGTCAATCACAGGACCTAAACCAAAACAAGGATGCATTTTCCCTTTTGAAGAGGAGACTGAAGGGAGAAAGGCCCTGAAACAAACAAGAACTGAAAGAGGCTGCAGCAAAGGCCTGAAAAAGCATTTCAAATGAAGAACACAATAGTCTGTTGAAGTCAAAGTGTTTCAGGTTTGATGCTGTTATTGCAAGGGTAATGCCACCAAATATTTATTCACTTTAATAGCCTGCTAAGATACTTAAAGTCCTAACAACACGTATGGCATGAGTTTTAGGATGCTTAAAAAAAAAAAAAAAAAAGGCAGCCGGAATGGACCCATCCGTTTTTTTCCACCACACGTCATGATGTTTTAGTATATGGATTTTTGTATCTCCTGCCATGGAAATTCTCTCGAGGCATTCATTTTGGCGGTTTCGTGTGTTTATACCTGTTTTACTGGGGTGAAAGTAGCTTTTTTTCCTGCGTGTTAGCCAAAATGCCGCCTCGTTGTATTGCTGGATATTGCTTGAACACTCAGGAGGATGGAGTCACTTTTCACACGTTTCCAAAACACCTGGTTGTTTGTGAAAAATGGATTATACAGGACGAGAGCTTCCAAATGACAGGTATTAAGCTATTTAAAAAAAGTTTTTCTTTGGGGGGGTATGTAATCCTTCTTTCAGCGAGCGACCGCGGCTGGCTCGCGGCTGAATATGCTACATAGATATACATAGAGTCGGGGAGTCTGTTGTTAGAATTGATCCGCATATCATCTAAATATGGCTTGGAACGATAGGGTAATATTGCCCTGGTCACTTCATGCCATTGTGAGATGTTCTCTTCTTTGAAAAGAGCTTCCGTGTCAGAAGGAGCGTCGAAAAAATCCAAAAATCTGTTGTTCGTCTCCCATAGCAGGTGGTTCAGCATCTTCTCAATGGCAACTCTCCCAGCGTGGCACAGCTGTACATGATTTGGCAGGCAATATGGTTACCACTTGGATGCCGAATGAGACTTCTGCAACTTTGTGCATGAATGACGCGCTTTCCACTCATATTTTTTTTTTCGTAGACGTTGAAGTGAATAATAATACATGTAATTTTCATCTATTTTTCTATTTTATTCTATCAATTTCCATCTATTTCACAATGTATATAGGGATGTCAGTGGCATTTTAAGCTCCCTTGAAAAGTGGGTGGCTTCAAACAAAAGGTGCTCTGTCTTGAGTTAAAACAACACAATGTAAAAACCATGAAATGAAAGTTTAGTAATTCTTTTGTCTTCTTTTATCTGAAATCTAAATGTCTTATGTTTCAACAAAAAATAAATTGACTTTGCTGTTCTAATACCTTTGGAGGGGACTGTATATTGTTGATACGATATATACAGCGCCTTGTGAAACTATTCAGCCTCTTTGAACTTTTCAACCTTTCACCACATTTCAGGCTTCAAACAAAGATATAAAATTATTTTTTTGTCAAGAATCAACAAGTGGGACACAATCGTGAAGTGGAACGAAATTTATTGGAATTTTTAACCTTTTTATCAAATAAAAACCTGAAAAGTGGGGCGTGCAATATTATTCGGCCCACTTGCATTAATACTTTGTAGCGCTACCTTTTGCTGCAATTACAGCTGCAAGTCACTTAGGGGCTGTCTCTATCAGTTTTGCACATCGCGAGACTGAAATTCTTCCCCATTCTTCCTTGCAAAACAGCTCAAGCTCAGTGAGGTTGGATGTTGTTGTTGTAGCCAGGCAATCACATTGTTCAGTCGACTTCTAGTTCCAGGAAGGCAGCAACTTCCTTCGGGCGTTTCCACAGGTCCATTACAGTCAGCTTAGAGGGAGCCGCTGCGGAGTTGAAGGTATGCTGCGTGTCGTAAGGGCTCTGTCCACATTTTGGGCAGAGGTTGACGATAGTATTTTCGACATATAGTCATTGAGCATCCAGCTTTGTCTGGAGCGGAGTTGTGATAGTTTGGTTGGATGGAGAGCGTTTGTGAAAGAAAAGCAGTCTTCAGCTCTGCCCACAGATTCTCGATTAGATTCAGATCTGGACTTTGATTTGGCCATTTTAATACCTGGATACCTTTATTTGTGAACCATTCCACTGTAGATTTGGCTTCATGTTTTGGATCATTTTCCTGTTGGAAGATAAATCTCAGTCCCAAATCTTTTGCAGACTCCAACAGATTTTCTTCCAGAATGTTCCTGTATTTGTCTCCATTCATCTTCCTATCAATTTTAACCACCTTCCCCTGTCCTGCTGAAGAAAAGCAGGCCCAAACCATGAGGCTGCCACGACCATGTTTGAGAGTGGGGATGGTTTTTTCAGGGTGATGAGCTGTGTTGTTTTTCCGCTAAACATATTGTTTTGCATTGTGGCCAAAAAGTTCGATTTTGGTGTCATCTGACCAGAGCACCTTCTCCCACATGTTTGCTGTCTCCCAGGTGGCTTGTGGCAAACTTTAAACAAGACTTTTTATGGATATCTTTGAGAAATGTCTTTCTTCTTGCCACTCTTCCATAAAGGCCAGATTTGTGCAGTGCAAGACTAATTGTTGTCCAATGGACAGATTCTCCCACCTCAGCTGTAGATCTCTCCACTTCATCCAGAGTGATCATGGGCCTCATAGCTGCATCTTTGATCAGTGTTCTCCTTGTTCGAGGTGAAGGTTTAGAGGGATAGCCGGGTCTTGGTAGATTTGCAGTGGTCTGATCCTCCTTCCATTTCAATATGATTGCTTGCAGAGTGCTCCTTGAGATGTTTAAGCTTGGGAAATATTTTTGTGTCCAAATCCGGCTTTAAACTTCTCCACAACCGTGTCGCCAGATGACTATAGTTAAATGGAGGAGTCTCTAATATAAAAAAAAAAGTAATATAAATGAGAAAAATTAAATAAACAAATAAATAAATGCAAAAGGGTATTTTTCAGTATTATTTCCCTTGTGCAGGCCTTGGTAAGATTAGTAAAACCAACCAAAGCAAATAAGAAGTGAAGTTGGATAATTTTTCATTACGGTACTGTTGCATGTAGTGGTTTTAACTTAAAGGAGTTGATGACTCTAGTGAAAAAAGTGGTCTTTGAATCTGGTTGTCTGTGTTTTGCGGCACCTGTACCGCCTGCCAGAGAGCAGCAGGTTATACGCGTGATGACCAGTATGGGACGAGTCCTCTACAATAGTAGTAGCTCTCGTGATCACGGGAGTTGGCAATGTCCTCTCGGGAGGGGAGACAGCAGCCATTGATCTTCTGGGCGCTGTTCATCACCCTTTGCAGAGATTTCCTGTCCGCTGTTGTACATCCAGCATAACACACTGCGAAGCAGTATGTGAGGATGCTCTCCACGGTGGTTGGAGCTTAGCTTCCAAATTGTTCTTCCTGAGTACTCTCAGGATGTGGAGTCGCTGCTGGACCTTTTTCACCAACGCTGTGGTATTTTCAGTCCAGGTGAGTTTGTCTGTGATGCAGACTCCCAGAAATCTGAAGGAGTGGACCCTCTCCACACACTCCCCATTGATGAGCAGTATGAGCATGTCCACCCCACGTTTCCGAAAGTCCAGGATGATTTCCTACGTCTTTGTGGTGTTCACTTTGAGGTTGTTTGCTGTACACCACTTTAACAGTTTTACAATTCCATCCCTGTATGCAGACTAATCTCCTTTTGAGATGAGCCAAATCGCGGTGGTATCATCAGAAAACTTGATGAAGAAGTTACTGGGATGGGCTGGTATGCAGTAAATGTACAGTGTACAGGAGAGGGTTCCGTACACAACCTTGAGGGGACCCAATGCTGAGGATAACTGATGAAGAGAGGTGTGGGCCAAGTCTGACAAACAGTTTGTGAGAAAGTCTTTAATCCAGTAGGAGACGGAAAGAGATAGTCCAAGGAGGGAGAGTTTGTCAACCAAACTACCTGGGATGATGGTATTAAAGGCTGAGCTAAAGTCAATGAAAAGCATTATATGTCGTTTCCTTGGCATTCCAGGTGGATCAGTGCAGTGTGGCGAGCTGTTGTGATCGGTTTCCTCTGGTAGGGGTAGAGTGAGGGAGGGAGTGAACCCATTATATGGCGTGCAACTAGCCTCTCAAAGCACTTCCTGATCACAGGTGTGAGTACAACAGGCCTGTAATTATTTAGATTGTCCAATGACTGATTTAATGGGGGACGGGGATGATTGTTGCAGATTTCAGGCAGGAGGGAATGGTTGAATGTTGCAGGAGCTGTTGAAGATTTTTGTGATTGGCAAAGGGTTTCAGTACCTTAAGGGGTGCCATAACAGCGAAACGGAAGTGATGTAACAGCTGCGCACGGGACGTTTTGGATTTACAGCCAAAAAGTTCAAATTTGGTTTAATCAGACTATAGGAAATAAAAGCCTGGGATATTGGGAGAGTATTTTTCCTCAGGAAGATAAACAACTTAGGGTAAAGTTAATGTTACGGTATAAAACGCTCAGTAATTGTATTTCTCGCTTGGTTAACACAACCCTGACCAGTCCTGATTCTTCACCTATGGAAAACAATGCCTTCCCTCCGCCTTCAAGTGTGGGGACGGGTCCTGACTGTTGTTTGTGCCTCTGGACCAAACAACAGGTCAGAGTACCCACCCTTTTTGGAGTCCTTAGAGTGAGGACTGGAGAGGGCTCCTGTGAAGGCTCCACCATTTGACTGGTGGACTTCAATGCTCAGGTGGGCAATGACTTGGAAGGGTGTGATTGGGAAGACGGGCGCCCTGATCAGAACCCAAGCGGTGTTCTGTTACTGGACATCGTGTGTCCATAACGAACACCATGTTCAAGCATAAGGCTTGGACTGAGGCGTCAAAATGATCACCAGAACGGTAAGAAAAAATCCCAGAACCACATGGGCGGACATAGTGAATGACCTGCAGAGAGCTGGAACCAAAGTAACAAAGGCTACCATCAGTTCCACACTACACTGCCAGAGACTCAAATCCTGCAGTGGCAGATGTGTCCCCCTGCTTAAGACAGTACATGTCCAGGGCTGTCTGCTGTTTGGTAATGAGCATTTGGATGATCCAGAAGAATGTCATACAGTCAGTACCAAAATGGGACTCTGATATTTGAAGGAGAAAAATGCTGGGTTAAATCCAAAGAATACCATACCTGCTGTGAAGCATTGGGGTAGAAACAACATGTTTTGGACCGGTTTTTCAGAAAAGGGACCAGGACAACTAATCCCTGCCATGTACTGTGAGATTTTGAGTGAAAACCTATCAGCAAGAGCATTGAAGAGGAAATGTTTCACCATGACAATGATCCCAAACACACTGCATGGGCAATGAAGGAGTGAATTCGTAAACATTTCAAGGTCCTCGAGTGGACTAGCAAGTCTCCAGATCTCAACCCTATTGAAAATCTTTGGAGAAATTGAAGGTCTGTGTTGACCACGAGTAGCCCCAAAATATCAATACTTTAGAAGATATTTGCATGAGGAATGGGCCAAAATACCAGCAAAATTGTGTGAAAACCTGAAGACTTGTCATTGCCAACTAATTGTAAATCATGACACGTATATATGATATTGAGATTAATTTTTGTTTTTGACCAACTACTTATTTTCCAATATAATTTGCATTTTTTTTAAGAAATGTGATTTTTCAGGATTTGTTTTTCTTATTTTGTGTCATATTTGAAGTGGAGCTATGATGAAGATTACAGGTATCATATTTTTAAGTGAGAGAACTCAGACATTTGGTGAATGACTAAATACTTTTTTGCCCCATTGTAGTAATTCATTGCCAGTCCAGCCAGCCCACACAGCCCAGGGAGGTCTTCTTGCCCACTTAAAAGGGACAGCAGTGGGACCGCCAGGTCAGGACACTGGGGTCGAGAACGACGCCAAAAGGCAATGGAAGGTCATGGGAGATTTGTCTTTCTCCCTCACAATAGAAGGACATGACGGACATTCAATATTTTGAACACTAGAATGAACACACCATTGGTGACTGGATTGCTGCAAACTTATTGTTCTTCTTCTTTTCCTTTCGGCTTGTCCCGTTAGGGGTCGCCACAGCGTGTCATCTTTTTCCATCTTAGCCTATCTCCTGCATCTTCCTCTCTAACCCCAACTGCCCTCATGTCTTCCCTCACCACCTGCTCTTGTGTCCAGCTGTTCTCGATGTATGACAATTTCTTGCATGAGCATGCAGCAGAAAAGAATAAAACAAAAACGTGAAAGATTTTCTTTTAACATAACATATAGACTCATTTCAAACCGCTAACCCCCTCAGAGAAACTTTCATCGTAAGGACAAAATCACACAAAGAGTTTTTTTTTGTGTAATGAGGCATACCCCTAATAAGGCATGAAGGCAATTTTAAGTCATGCATTCATTTACTCCACAGTCAGAGATGGAGGTTGGTTACTTGCATAGCCACAGCTGCCCTGGGGCAGTGTGACGTGAAAACGTGGCTAGCATTGTCCGCCACACAGGAGGGGCCAGGATTTGAACCTCGGTAGATTACGACACCTACTGGACGGCAAAACTACAGTACAACTCCAGGTTTTTAGTGACGTTATTGTGAATATTGGCTTGATTATAAGGGTCTTACAGCCTTTTCATCATGGTATTTCATTGTGTGGCTTACGGTTGTAAGAACAGACAGAAAAAGTGGTCTGACACTTCAGGCATTGTTTAACTTTTGGTGGGCATTCAGCTAATTTACTCTGGTATCCTCCACACTTGCTACATATCTTTACGGAGGTCTTTGGGTTGTCAACATGCCTCCTTGCACCCGCAGTAAAATTTTGCTTTCCAAGTTTGTGGTGGATAACGTGAACCTCGTGGCTGTCGCTAGCCATAGCCTTTAGCTGCACTTTTGCTAACTCGTGGGAGCTGGCTATGCCGATCGTTTTTTTCGAGTGTGTGCCGCGGCCCTGGCTGAGTAACTGTGCGCACACTTGGTGAGTTGGTAGCAAAAACTTTGCGGTTTTTGACCATCTCATTGCTCTTTGTGTAGGTGTAGTCTTTAAGCAACAGCTTGAGTTCTGTCACAAAGTGCTCACATGACTCTCAGTTACTTTGCACCTTCTCGTGAAACTTATGTCTAGCAAATATGGGGTTTGCTTTCGGAGTGAGGTAATCAGAGAATTTTTTGTAGTAAGTTTTCAGCAACTTATCTTCATCTCCGCTCAGTGTCCATGTCCTTTATCGCAGATCCACAGCAGGAGGAAACGGCACTTTTCCTCTTAAGCTCTGTTTTTAAGCGGTCCTGTGAACATGACTTTGGTATGAATCTCCGCCACGCATCTGGTAAATTGGATGAGTTGGAACACCAAACGTCTCCTCGTTGTCTTCATTTTTTTTCCTGTGAGTTTGTTTTTTTTTCCCCTTCTCGTGAGTCCGTATTATACTACCGACACTTTGACGCAATTTTATGATCTTGCTGTCGTGTTATTGAATAACGTAGACGTGAGTCTAACTGTACTTTTTAAAGTGGGTAATATTTATTTCGTTTCCAACCCCCCTCTTAAGCTCACTATCCTTATCGTCCTGGCTCGTCGCGCCCCGCTGACGTCGACACAATCACACCACCCTTGCTATATACAAGAAGTAGTACAGCTCAATCGAATAATAAGACGATAATTGCTCTCGAGTTTCACATGTGGCTTCTTTCTTTATTCGTCACTCCAGCACAAGTGCCTCAATCGCCTCTGGTTACAGTGTTCGTTTGTCAAAGGACTTTCAAGATAAAAGCTCAAACGATAACCGTAGCTAAAACATTACAGTATACACTTATCACTTCCTAGCCATGATATGTACACAATCTTGCCGTCCAAAATAACGGTGTAAACAAAAACACGTGATCGGTATCTATTGGAAAGGCAAAGCAACCCTTAAAGGCATGCATGGAACAAAATACGAGAGCAGTTTTTTTGGGTTAAGAGTCAGCAGATTATTTGCATCACAAAAAAGCAAAAGTCATTTGACGACAACCATGTTGAAATTCTGGATGGGGAGGATCATTGCTTTGAAAGAGATATGTAAGAAGCCATATAAAAAACTAGAAAGGCCTGGCTCTAAACAGGTGGAAAGTCAAGCCATCACCTATTGTCTGCTTACGACTATATTATGACATCTATCCACCAAAGATTATCTCATTGCACTGAAAGAATGGCTGTTTTGTCATTAGGCAGTTGAACAACCAGTTGATATGCAGCACAGCCGTTCACTATCTTCTTCTTTTCCTTTCGGATTGTCCCGTAAGGGGTCGCCACAGCGTGTCATCTTTTTCCATCTTAGCCGATTTCCTGCATCTTCCTCTCTAACCCCAACTGCCCTCATGTCTTCCCTCACCACATCCATAAACCTTCTCTTTGGTCTTCCTCTCGCTCTTTTGCCTGGCAGCTCCATCCTCAGCACCCTTCCACCAATATACTCACTCTCTCGCCTCTGAACATGTCCAAACCATCGAAGTCTGCTCTCTCGAATCTTGTCTCCAAAACATCCAACTTTGGCTGTCCCTCTAATGAGCTCATTTCTAATCCTATCCAACCTGCTCACTCCGAGCGAGAACCTCAACATCTTCATTTCTGCTACCTCCAGTTCTGCTTCCTGTTGTTTCTTCAGTGCCACCGTCTCTAATCCGTACATCATGGCCGGCCTCACCACTGTTTTGTAAACTTTGCCCTTCATCCTAGCAGACACTCTTCTGTCACATAACACACCAGACACCTTCCGAAAGCTGTTCCAACCTGCTTGGACACATTTCTTCACTTCCTTACCACACTCACCATTGCTCTGGATTGTTGACGCTAAATATTTGAAGTCCTACACCCTCGCTATCTCTTCTCCCTGTAGCCTCACTCTTCCCCCTCCACCTTTCTCATTCACACACATATATTCTGTTTTACTTTGGCTAATCTTCATTCCTCTCCTTTCCAGTGCATTTCTCCATCGTTTTAATTGTTCCTCTGCATGCTCCCTGCTTTCACTGCATATCACAATATCATCTGTGAACATCACGGTCCAAGGTGAGTCCAGTCTAACCTCATCTGTCAGCCTATGCATTACCACTGCAAACAGGAAGGGGCTCAGAGCTGATCCATGATGCAGTCCCACCTCCACCTTAAATTCTTCTGTCACACCAAAGGCACACCTCACCATTGTTCTGCTGCCATCATATATGTCCTGTACTATTTTAACATACTTCTCTGCCACACCAGACTTACGCAGGCAGTACCACAGTTCCTCTCTTGGTACTCTGTCATAGGCTTTCTCTAGATCCACAAAGACACAATGTAGCTCCTCCTTACCTTTTCTGTACTTTTCCATTGGCACCCTCAAGGCAAATAATGCAACGGTGGTACTCTTTCTAGGCATGAACCCATACTGTTGCTCGCAGATACTTACTTCTGTCCTGAGTCTAGCCTCCACTACTCTTTCCCATAACTTCATTGTGTGGCTCATCAACTTTATTCCTCTATCATGCCCACAGCTCTGAACATCACCTCCATTCTTTAGGCATCTTTTCACCTGCTAGTATTATGTTGAGTAAGTTGGTCAAAAACTCCACAGCCATCTCTCCAAATTGCTTCCACACCTCCACCAGTATGTCATCAGGACCAACTGCCTTTCCATTCTTCATCCTTTGTAGTGCCTTTCTGACTTCCCCCTTACTAATCATTGCCACTTCCTGGTCCTCCACACTTGCCTCTTCAACTCTTCCTTCTCTCTCATTTTCTTCATTCATCAACTTCTCTAAGTATTCTTTCCATCCATTTAGCACACTACTGGCACCAGTCAACACATTTCTATCTCTATCCTTAATCACCCTTACCTGTCTGGCCAACCTGTAGAGATCCTTTTCTCCATCTTTCGTGTCCAACCTGGTGTACGTGTCTTCATATGCCTCTTGTTTAGCCTTTGCCACCTCTACCTTTTCCCTACGTCGCATCTTGACGTACTCCTTTCGCCTCTCCTCAGTCCTCTCAGTGTCCCACTTCTTATTCGCTAATCTCTTTCCTTGTATGACTCCCTGTATTTTGGGGTTCCACCACCAAGTCTCCTTCTCCCCTTTCCTACCAGAAGACAGAAGAAGTACTCTCCTGCCTGTCTCTCTGATTACCTTGGCTGTTGTAGTCCAGTCTTCCGGGAGCTTATGCTGTCCATCTAGAGCCTGTCTCACCTCTTTCCGAAAGACCGCACAACAATCTTCCTTTCTCAGCTTCCACCACATGGTTCTCTGCTCTGCCTTTGTATTCTTAATCTTCCTACCCACCACCAGAGTCCTCCTACACATCACCATCCTATGCTGTCTAGCTACACTCTCCCCTACCACTACTTTACAGTCAGTAATTCCTTCAGATTACATCGTCTGCACAAAATATAATCCACCTGCGTGCTTCTACCTCTGCTCTTGTAGGTCACTATATCTTCCTCCCTCTTCTGGAAATAAGTGTCTCCATCCTGTTTGCGAAGTCCACCACCATCTGTCCCTCAAAGTTCCTTTCCTGGATGCTGAACTCACTCATAACTTCATCGTCCCTTTTTCCTGCACCAACATGTCCATTACAATCTGCACCAATCACAAACCTCTCTCTGTCTGGGATGCTCAGGACGACTTCATCTAGTTCCTTCCAGAATTTCTCTTTCAACTCTAGATCACATCCTACCTGTGGGGCATAGCCGCTAACCACATTATACATGACACAATCAATTTGAAATTTTAGTCTCATCACTTGATCTGATACTCTTTTCACCTCCAAGACATTCTTAGCCAGCTCTTCCTTTAAAATAACCCCTACTCCATTCCTCTTCCCATCTACTCCGTGGTAGAAAAATTTAAACCCTGCTCCTAAACCTCTAGCCTTACTACCTTTCCACCTGCTCTCTTGGATGCACAGTAAATCAACCTTTCTCCTTATCATCATGTCAACCAACTCCTGAGCTTTTCCTGTCATAGTCCCAACTTTTTTGTGTTCTGTTCGGCTGTCAGAATGGAGAATCAAGCAGAATGGAGAATCTGCATTCCCTTTATGCCGGAACAGTTTTACTGTGTGACAGTGGAGTTTTTTGAGCTTCCTCTGTCATCGTCTTCTTCTTTTTCTTTCGGCTTGTCGCGTTAGGGGTCGCCACAGCGTGTCATCCTTTTCCATGTAAGCCTATCTCATGCATCCTCCTCTCTAACACCCACTCTCCTCATGTCCTCCCTCACAACATCCATCAAACCTTTTCTTTGGTCTTCCTCGCTCTCTTTTGCCTGGCGGTTCCATCCTCAGCACCCTTCTACCAACATACTCAGTCTCTCGAATCTGAACATGTCCAAACCATCGAAGTCTGCTCTCTCCCACCTTGTCTCCAAAACATGCAACTTTGGTTTTCCCTCTAATGAGCTAATTTCTAATCCTGAGAAAACTAATTAATTCTATATCTTCAACAAAGAAACATGTAGATGTTAGAGACTAAACGTTGTGAAGAAAGAACGGGACAAAATAGGAAAGGACAAAGACAGGAGAAGAAGCATGCAAAAAAAGGATCGTGAACTAAACAACTGTAATGTGGTGGGGCTGACAGTGAAGTATCGAGTTCTATAGAACGTGAATGTAACTGTAGTAATACATACACTTTTCATGTATACACAAATTGTTTATTCCATTGAGTGAGTATTCTCACACCCAGTGAAAGAATCCCAGTGGTGTGTGCCTAAGGACACATGCAAGTGAATTCACACCATTGTTCATGTAAAAAGACTGACAGAAAAGTGTTATAATTGCTGTGTCCGCAACGCGAAGGCGATGGACCTTGAGGTCGGAAACCGTGACCAGGGGTCCACTCGAAAGCAACCCTGTACACAGGACACATAACATGCCCCCCTGACAACTGGCCACCAGGCAGTGACCGCAGGGACCCGCAGCCACTCCCCCTCCACCCCATACACCTCGTCACCCCCATCATCGACTGAACAGGAAGCCACCCCACACCCAGCAGGACCTGAGATGCGTCCAGTCGTAGCCCAGTCCAAAGACGGGAGAAGTTTGCTCATTTGATGGAAAGTGGGTACCCAACAAGAGCATCATGGGGGCAGGAACCCAGGCAGCAGCCCTGGCTCATGAGGGAGTGTGGTAGGGGGGCACGCCAAGCAGCCATCCACCCGGAGGGCAGCCTCTGGAGCACCGCCATGTACCTCAGGGGAAACACCTCCTCCCCCGTGTTAGGTCCAGGTCCCCGAAAGGCAGACCTTGGGCCAACCCAGTGAATCAGTACCCCCCCCCCCCCACACACACACACACACACAGGAGGGGCAGAAAGCCGAGAGAGGGAAAGGCAGGGTTGCGAGGCATTCCACCTAACAGTTATAAACCCCCCACCCACTGCCCTCAAGAGATGTGGCGCATTAAAAAGAAAAGGGGGACGAAAATGTGCGTAGTGCATTTAAAATCCAGGGAGAGCCAAGAGGCCAGGTACTCTGAGCAGGAAACAGCATAAACATGCTGGAACATAGTCCAACACCCACAGCCCCCTAACACCGCATCAGTCTCCCAGGAACCCTTTGAAAAGAAAAGGCCAACACCACACTTGGCTCTCGCTCTATATGCACTCTTGGCTCTCTGGCTTGATGCTCTCTTTCCTGGTTGGTTCTCTGTGATTTCCTGTCTGCTGAGGTCTGCCCGGACCTTCTCGATCAAACTGGATGGTGTCGTCCTAAAAGAGGTGACGCGGACCTATCAAAGAGTAGCTTCGATGGGTGAGCATACTTGCCCGCACTCGAATCAGACAGAAACTTGTACGAGGCGCCTGCTTCGAACCTCCTGCAAGTACGTTGCCTCAGGTTGAACCCAAATAGTCAGATCGCCTGCCTCAAACCTGGTCAACACTTGTAAGTGCAACGTTGCAGCCTAGTAGAAATACAGTTTGGTGCATATTTAGGTTAAATTAACGAGAACAGTGACTCCGAATGCACATCTGGCCATCTCACACTTGCTAACCCCCTTCTACATCACAAGTCAGCTTCCTAAACCAATGGTTGTCAGTCTTCGTTTGTGTTGTGCATCATTCTATCTTGTCTGTTGTTGCAGATTGCCCTGTTAGTTCCTATTAAAACTCCTGTAACATTTATTGTGTGCATCATCGATTTTTTATTTGAGTGAGGAGAATCAACGAGCCGTTGCAACGGAGAACGTAAATTGATTCATAGTAGCAAACATTCATGGTTTATGGGACTGTTCAACAATTAATAAAAACAAAGAAGTTTCTCGTCTTTTTTCCTGTTATGCACAGAAAAATGGCGTGGTTCCCCATATGTCACAAATTTGATTTACAATATGTAATCTAAAAATTACGTAAAACCCGAAGTGATATGGGCATCCCTCCTGGTAAATTTCCCAATTCTATTATATATTTATTTAACCTGGTAATTGCGACATTATCATAACATGACATTAATATGTATTAAATGTTACAGTCAGTACACAGGATAAAAAGTAAATTTCTTACCCAGTAAACACTGAGGATGTTCAACGGTCTTGACTCTGAGTGACCAATGAGGCGCATGGAGAGGGTCAAGTTCACTGTCAAATCACAAAAACATGCTTAAAAGCACTGAATAGAATTTTTTGAATTTTTTGAATGTTATTCAAAATAAAAAAAAAAAAAAAAGAAATCAGATGGACTGTACCTAGGATTTCCCAGCTTTGTTGATGCATCTTTAGCAGCAATTACAGCCTCAAATTGTTTTTAATTTAATACAATGCTTGGCACACCTATTTTTATGCAGCTACACTTAGTTTTCTCAGTGATGTGAGCAATATTCTCAGTACAGCAGGAGGAAAGGTATCACAATGTAATGTTTGAAAAATGTTCATGTAAAAAGTACAAAGGCTAACACCATATATCAAACAACTCATTATCAAAAAATGGGATGGCCAAACTGGAAATTGACAACTACAAAGGGTGAAAGACGGGGAAAAATGTTTTATGCTATGATGAGACAAAGACTAACCTTTCCCAATGTGGTGGAAAGGCTAAATCTCAAGACATACAAGCTCATCTGTTAAAGGTCAAGTGTCATCAAACAGATGATTTTTGGTATATTATTAATGAAAAACCCACAGCCAATATGGTCCCATGTGTTTTTTTATACAACTTTTTGTAACTCCCGCCATGAAAATCCACTTGGGGATTTGTTTTCGAGAAGAAGCAGGAAGTGACGTAAAAAACAGCGGCACCCCCTCGTGGACTCGTTTGTTTCCATTGGAGTTACCTGCGGGAAGGTAGCTCGTTGTTCCTTCGTGTTAGTCAAAATGCCGGCTCATTGCATTGCTGGACATTGCTTGAACACTCGGGAGAATGGAACTACCCTTCATAAATTTGAAAGAGACCCTGTTTGTTGTGAAAAATGGATTGCATGGGTGCAGAGGACGAGAGCTTCGTGGGTTCCAAATAACAGGTAGGTGTGTAAATAATAGTTTGGGGGAGACCACGGAATCGGTCTCTCTCATAACGTAACAAAAGACCCGCGTATGAAATGTCCAGCCAACAATGTCTCGATGGTGTTCATTGTGTACTGCAGCGACTTTGAACATACCCCTAAAAGCAACATAGCTCGGCACCACCTCCTCCTTATAGGCCACCATGGGCAGCGAAACTCAGCCACACCGGCTGAGGCACCGCGTTCGGCAGTCACAGCTTCTGTGAAGGCTACGCTTCGGGCTTTGCGACGGGGGCGGCTCGGAAGAACCCAGCCGAGAATGCGTTACTCAGTCGCGTGCGCGCATAAAGCGCCCCGGCTCGACTGTGACAAAAGCAGCACCGCTCGGCTCTGTAATAAGCCACACCGGCCGGCTGCGATGAGCCGTGATGGCTCATCTCTGCTGCAGGAGTGGATTGGACGGGATGTGGTTTGGCCGTGATCGGATATCATCTGAATATGGCTCGAAACAATAGTGTTTTATTGCCCTGAGGGCTCGAAACAATAGTGTAATATTGCCCCGGTAACTTCATTCGGTTGTGTGGTGTTGTCCTTTTCGAAAGGAGCTTCGGTGTCAGAAGGGGCGTCGGAAAAATGCGAATATCTCTGTTGTTCGGCTTCCGTAGTAGCAGGCACTGCGCGTTTTCAACGGCAGAAGTGACAATGACGTCAAGGACAGATGACGCGACTAATATGGCGACCACTTGGATGTCGAGGGACACTTAATTGCGCAACTTTATGCATGGATGACGTGCTCTCCGCTCACTTTTTTTTCTTCATATAGACGAAGTGAATACTGTTATGTGTATTTTTCATTACAATATCTATTTTAGAATGTTTATAGGGATGTCAGTCCCACTTTAAATTCAGTGACCCTTACCTGCTGCACATCCTTCCCATCTCTATCCGTCTGTCTGGCCAACCTGTAGAGATCCTTTCCTCCTTCTTTCATGTCCAACCTTGTGTACATGTTGTCATATGCCTCTTGTTTAGCCTTCGCCACCTCTACCTTTGCCCTACGTCGGATCTCAATGTATTCCTTTCGCCTCTTCTCAGTCCTCAGTGTCCAACTTTTTCTTTGCTCACCTCTTTCCATGTATGACTTCCTGTAATTTGGGGTTCCACCACCAAGTCTCCTTCTCCCAATTCCTACCAGAGGACACAAGTACTCTCTGCCTGTCTCTCTGATCCCTTCGGCTGTAGTAGTCCAGTCTCCTCCTGTCCATCAAGAGCCTCTCACCCCTCTTTCCGAAAGGCCACACAACATTCTTTCTCAACTTCCACCACATGGTTCTCTGCTCTACCTTTGTGTTCTTAATCTTCCTACCCACAAACAGTCATCGTACACACAAATAATCTATGCTGTTGGGCTACACTCTCCCCTACCACTACCTTACAATCAGATTACATCATCTGCAAGGAATATAATCCACCTGCGCGCTTCTTCCTCCACTCTAGTAGGTCACCCTATGTTCCTGCTTCCTCTGGAAAAAGGTGTTCACTACTTCCATTTCCATCCTTTTTAAAAAAAATCCACCACCATCTGTCCTTCAAAGTTCCTTTCCTGGATGCCGAACTCACTCATAACTTCATCGTCCCTTTATCCTGCATCAACATATCTATTACAATCTGCACCAATCACAAACCTCTCTCTGTCTGGGATGCTCAGGACGACTTCATCAATTTCCTTCCAGAATTTCTCTTTCAACTCTCGGTCACATCTTACCTGCCACACATAGCCACTAACCACATTATACATAACACCCTCAATTTCAAGTTTCAGGCTTTTCACCTCCAAGATTCTAAGACAGCTCTTTATTTAAAATAACCCCTACTCCATTTTTCTTCCCATCTTCTTTTTTTTCCCCTTTCGGCTTGTCCCGTAAGGGGTCACCACACCGTGTCATCTTTTTCCATCTAAGCCTATTTCGTGCATC
Source organism: Syngnathoides biaculeatus (assembly GCF_019802595.1). Taxonomy (NCBI): domain Eukaryota; kingdom Metazoa; phylum Chordata; class Actinopteri; order Syngnathiformes; family Syngnathidae; genus Syngnathoides; species Syngnathoides biaculeatus. The sequence goes on from NC_084653.1 coordinate 670,459, forward strand.
TTCCTATCTAACACCCACTGTCCTCATGTCCTCCCTCACAACATCATCAACCTTTTCTTTGGTCTTCCTCTCGCTCTTTTGCCTGGAAGCTCCATCCTCAGCACCCTTCTTCTAACATACTCACTCTCTCACCTCTGAACATGTCCAAACCATTGAAGTCTGCTCTCTCCTTTTCTTCCCATCTGCTCCATGGTAAAATAATTTAAACGCTGCATAAACCTTTCTCCCAATCATCATGTCAACCAACTCCTGAGCTTTTCCTGTCATAGTCCCAACATTCAAAGTCCCTACCATGAATTGTAGGCTCTGTGAATTCCTCTTCTTCTTGTGCCGATGCATCTGCCTTCCTCCTCTCTTTGTCTTCGACCCACAGGAGCTGAATTTCCACAGACCCCCGGGAGGTTATTGGTGCCGGGGGCAGGCGTATTCAATCCGGGCCATGACCGATCCAGTATGGTCTTCTTTAGATGAACGTTCATATTTGTTTGCCACAGTTTTACGCCTGATTTCCTTTCTGACAGAACCATCTGCATTTTTCCGGGCCTGGGAACGGCCTAGAGATTGCACTGGCTTGTGCCCCCATTGAGCTGCATTGTGCTGCTGGATGTGTAGCTCCTTTAATTCCTCTATCATCAGCTCCTCAGCTCCGTAGCTTTGAAAAAAAATTTGTGTATCTTTTTCAGAGGAGAGTGGGGTTGGGGGCGTGGGGTGGGTGGCTTAAAGTACACTCGGCACGAAAGTGTGTGCCAGAGCATCACGTCGTTAGTGTTCGGTGTCTGCTCCCTTTCCTCATTGCCCTTTCATGAGGGCATTACAATATGCTTGACGTGGAACAATCATAACGCTTTGATAAGTCTCTCACTCATCCACCCTGTTTGGGTTTTTCTATTATTTCACGCTTTAATTCTATCGACATCATCCTCTTGATCTTCTTACCACTTTCCTTTGCAATTGCTTTCTTGGATCACATGGTTGAAAATTCAATTGTAGTAAATGCAAAAAAAGAAAATGTAAGCATAGCTGCATAGAGATGCGACTGAGCCGAGGTGCACACGTGGAAAGACTAAGTGAAGCTTAAAAAGCTGAGCGGAACATGTGCATTTCAGCATCCTAACGTTTGCGGCATAATTTACAGGCAATCATTCGTATGTCAAATCCTGGCTCACAAGACAGAGCAAAAAAAAATATTGTCCCGGGCGCAGGTCCTATCTCGGAAATCTCAGAGTTAAAGTTACTTCTAAGTCAAGGTATGACTGTACAGTAAATAATGATGACCACACAAAATATTTTCACTGTGGGATGTACTCATCTTTGGTGCGAGCAGTTAGGACATTAATGGCTGGGTGTTGAGTTATTATGAGGAGACAGATAATATATAGCCATACAAGCTATACACTGATTACAGCAAAGTTTCATTTATTTAGGGTTGTATAATGAAAATATATCAAACATTTTCAAGGTGGACACTTTTTAATAAGTGCAAATTTCACCCTAGTGGGACTAATAAAGGTGGTCTTCAATGTAAAACTAAGTCTCATTTAACATTCCAATGTAAACAGTGACAAGCCATGGAAAAATATTACTGATGGAAATTTTTTTGGGGGGTTTTCATAGTCTATGATTTTAACTCCACAAACTTCCACATTAGCTTCACTGCAGTTACAGTAGGGTTAGATATGTGTATGTGTAGTGTATGGTCCAATATTAATTAGTCATCATGGAAAAATATCAATATAAGATGAGAAGACAATAAGGCTGAAGGACTTGCTTACCTGTAGACATCATTGTCCAAAACAGTGCCTTCTGTCAATTCTGGCCACGTGGTTGAAAGATGAAGCTCACTTGAACAGAAAAAGAAATCAATTATTTTGGGGGTAAAGAATCATGTACAAAGTATGTTTTAATATGGGCAAAGTGAACACGAACAACCTCGTCTAAAAATATAATATGCACACAAACCTATTGTAAAATAAAAACTGAACACTCAATATTTTCATACTAGAGGAGTCAGTCTTTATGGGTAGGGTTCTCTGCATTCCAAATATAACACATTTGCTATGTGAACAGTGAAACATGTTGCTGTTGGTACATGTAGCTTTGGTCAAATGGTTCAACACACTTGTAGCATAATACAGCCAAATGCCATCTAGCGGGAAAGTGTTACATTTTTGGGGTTATTGTCTTGTTGCATTTTGAAGCTTCTGATATTTTAGCATGTGTAGGAATAATTGTGATCATAATTAGACATCTGCTTCCAATAAAGAAATGCTTTCCTCTGCTCTCGATAACGTGGCAGCCGCCTAGCAAGGGATAGCAAGAACAAAAACATCTAATCATCAGAACTGTTAGAACTGCTGCCTGTTAAAAAAATGATGATCACACATGTATTCAGCAATCTTCCACACAAGCACAACCACATGAACAAACATGTAGACCTTGTTTCAAACTGTTTTGCTTGTCATCTCCTTTTTGTAACATCCATGTAAATAAGGGGCGTCTTCAAACTAAATAAATTGAAGTGCTAAGGAGAGGATAATCAGAGAGTGCACTGGTGAATTGTACGAGACAGTTCCTCTTCTCTCTCCTCGCGAGACTTGAACTGGTATCTTTGGTTTCTTTTTTGTCCTGTTTAATGAATGTCTGATTGGTGAACCTGACATTTACTTGGTCCTTCGAGCCGGATCTCAAGATACCTGAGGTTTCCAGGGGTTGAGTTGACGTCCAGGCAAAGACCGTGGCCACGGCACTTGAGACCCTTTCCAGGACTGGGTCTCGACTTTGCATCTGGAAGCTGAGGGTTGACGAGAAGCCGAAGGAAGTAAAGGCATCTCTGGTGAGGAGCAAACTCCCACACTCATGAGGAATGAGTGAATGTGCGTCTGGGTGACTGCGGCAGAACCAAACCTCGAGAATACTAGTCACTATCGAGTAGAGTAATTAGTCTATAAAACTGAGAAAAGGGCAAGGTGTGTCCTGTACGTGAGCTCCGTGAAACGTGTGCATGTGTAAAAGTGTGAGTGGAGGTTCGCTACCTCATTTGAACAAGAAATTGAGTGAAACTGTTTGAGGATGAAGAGGTAAGAATTCTCCGCCACTTGTGGGAGAAGCTTGAGAATTACCTCAAACAGAACGTAATTGTCACCCTGTTCAGGGAGAAATCAGTATAGTCACCCTAGGTGAACCACTGACTCCAACAGGGGAAAAACAAATAGCAAAATTGTTGATAAATAGCATAATAGTTGAAACAGAACATCTGGAAAAAAAATAATAATGATGTGTAAGGACTAGAAGTTTGTAGAAAGCAATTGTCCTACTAAAATAAAACATGTAAATTTGTGGATAACACAATATGACTTTGTTGGCCAGGTCAACATACACACAAAAAATATATATAGTTAACCTGCAGGATAAAATAAGAGAAACACACACACAAAAAAAAAAAAAAAAAAAAAAAAAAAAAAAACCTGGACTCAAGATGATGTGAAAACGGCCACAAAAGGTATCACATCTCATAAAGTTGATGTAACATAATTCGTCCAGGGAACTGAAGACTTGAGAAAATCTTACCACTTAAATGGTGTGGAAGTACAACATATTTGGATGACAGCAAAGGACTTTCCGACAGCAGCAGGGAGTTCAAGGGTTAATATCGCGCACTTCTGCCAGATTTAGAAAAAAAGCAAATTTTTCTGCCATTGGAAGAGAAAAATAAAACAACAATGAACCATTTGAAGAATATAGAATTGGAATGACTGCATGTTTTAAAGCAAACAGTGGCATTCCTGAAGATCACTCCAGGGAGTGTGTATCAAGGGCAATTAAAAAATGCTCTTCATGTGAATTCAAATAATCCTATAAAACAATGGATTGAAAAACAATGGATTGACAAACCGACTGGCAGCCTGTAACAATACATTAAACAAGCACTACACGCAGAAAGAGGGCTATAAAATAAGAAAAAGAAAATTGACACCTTTCTGACAGAGAAAGGAGAAATTTATGGAGCTTTATGCGAAACATTTAATAATTGTGGCCGGAGATGAGGAAGAGAGCAGCCATCTCCCCATCAAAAATGTCACAACTAATGCTCCCAAAATGCAACTTTTTAATTTGTCCCATACGTTTGTTGGGAAGAGATGGCTTGCTGAAACTAGGACGGGGGTTAATTCCCTCTCTGACAGGAAAAATAGAGGTAAAAAGAAAAAAAGGAATTACTGGGAGGACAGTTAAATATCTTACAAAATAGGAATCCAGCGCTCTGTTATTACACCTTAGATATTCCAAACAAACCTCCAACACAAGAACAAGAGATTTCTTGCTGCAAACAGCTCAAGACGTGATTGAACAACCACAAAATGACGTAGGAAGTGACTCATTGCATGTGACAATGTAGTATAAGATAAACTTATAACAGTCCACACCAGACAAAATCATGATTATCTGTACTCAGATGGTATATCAGTCGTGGTGACAGGAACAAGACTGTCTGACAAACTAAATGCACTACACAAGGAATGGACACCACCACACACGTCATTACAACAGGAGTAGGAGAGTTTGGGACAATTTGTTTTGGAAGTACGAAATGTTCCTGATTGGACAGAAAAAGAACCAGATTTGAATTGGGATGACTGAACTGTACAGACAATATCTTATTGGACAGTCTTAAACAATCTGAGACCAGATGCTGCTGTATTCACAGTGGTATCACAATCTACACAGACAATACTGGAAAAATAGAGGAATAGTGACAACTTCAGGGAACACAGTGACACATGCAGAGCTACTACAAAATTTGCTCATAGCAGTTCAATTACCAAAAGAAATAGCCATATGTAAATGTGCTCTACACACATCAAATACAGACAAAGAATCATTAGGAAATTGATTTCCAGAAAAAGCAGCAAAAGAAGCAGAAGCCAAAACCTTTATGGGATTAACTGACCATGTAACAAATAAAGACATACTTTGAGATGATGTGTTAAACAAAATGCAACAACAAAGCTTACCAGCAGAACTAAAAATGTGGAAAAAATAAGGTACTACATTCCAAAATAGGAATTATGTCAGCACAGATACAAAAAAAAAATTTCTGACCTGGTTGCTCGCCAATTGCAGGTCACATGGAGACAAACAGCCGCACTCACAATCATACCTAGGGGCAATTTGGACACAATGATAGATTTCGTCTAACTATACATACATTACAAGCATGTAATGGTCTCATTCCATTCAAAACACTGTTTGGGAGACCATACAAATTACCAATAATTTCCACACAATGAGAGATAGACAAATGGTGAAAAAAAAAAAAAAAAAAAACACACATGTGGGTCCCTTTCAGGAGTTATTAAGAACCCCAAACAGCTTAAAAAAATTTACTTGAGTTCATTTGTTGATTGTAGGAAAGTTTTTGCTTTTGAAACCATTGTTAACGCAAACAAAACTAATTTGTTTTTATTGGCCACTTGTAAGATAGCTGTTCTCATTCCCACTGCCATGGTCGCTGTGGTCCGGTTACACATGGGAGTGAGACTGCTGTCATAATGCTGAATAAACAGTTAAATTTTTCTGTTGGGTGTTGGATGAAAACGCTATCAGTTATTTTAATTTTTCTGTTCGAGTGGTACCTGTGGGAACCACTCAAGGTCCCACACCAAAAAAAACAATAAAAACAAAACAAATTGGATAACTACATACAAAAAACGTGTCCAAAAGATTGTATTGTTTGCACAGATCCAGAGATAATACCAATGCTATTAATTGATAAGGAATCGCAAAAAAAAAAAAAAAAAAAAAAAAAGTTGGGGGATTTTGTGTATCCATTAACTTCTTTTGAAAAACAAAAAAGCATTGTTTTCTAATGGCGTGTCACAAGGAAATTTCACATGCATCAATTTGATAGGACGAGAAACAAATTGGGAATTTTATCAGCATTGATGTGTGAAGCCATTTTTGTGCCATTGTCATGGTGGTGCAGCAGTAACTGTCTTTTTGATTTTTTTTATGCCGGATGCCTTTCCTGACGCAACCCTTCTGCATTTATTTGGAGAGAGAGCTGGAGCCAATCCCAGCTAACTTCGGGCAGCGGCAGACTACACGCCGAACTGGCCGCCAGCCAGTGGCAGTGCAGATGTCGACACCATCACTGAGCGGGAATCGATCCCACGCTGCCTTCACTCGAAATGTCCCTCTGAGGGAAACCCGAACTACAACGTGGCCCGCAAGAGAAATGAGTTTCACATCCCTGCACTACACCATCAGAAAAAAAAAGAAAAAAAAAACATAACAAGTTACTGTGCGTTAATAACCTTATTACTGCCATTTGTCTATTCATCCTGTCTGTTTATGAATTAACATCTAGTGTACATGCAGTTTTACCCGAACACTGGCATAGACTGAGCAAGAGCTGAATGACATGGACAAAATGGCAGAAAGAAACAGGTGGATACACCTTAGACATTGTAAAAGGTCATCTCAGCTGAGTCACCTAAGGGGAAAGGTGAGCAAAGACCAGCATACGGTGGGTGCAGATTTATAGTATCTGAAAATACCTGAAGGCTGGTGAAGATTTAAAAGACACTTGACTCATTTAGGGGTGACTTGGTCGACATGACTTCAAAATGGCTAAATAATATGATAGTATGTTGGGCTGCAACATTGACAGCCGTAATGATATTTTTGTTCATATGCTACTTTTGGACACCTGTAAAGCGGACAAAAATACATAACAACAGAACCAATAATTATACTCAATCAACTATGCCTACCACACATAAGATAAAGAGGCGCAACCTCATTTCAAATAACATTGGTAAACAACTATGCGGGAGTCACCGAGGCATGAGAGGACGACTCCATGTGTGCCTCCCAGTGAATCAGTTTGGCACTTATTCAATTCCTTAGCAGAGTCTGCTCGGGATTCCATCTTTGGGCTTATGCTAACTGAAACCCCCACTTTCTTCTTACCATTTGCCAATTTAATGCTACCTTAGACCCGAATGCCATATGAAAGAGTACGTATACTATTGAGGGAGTATTTTAACTTAAAAACCTGAGGAACATTTTTTCATTTTTATGATTATCTTTTTTTACAAATAGGAAACAAAACTGGTTGTTATTAATGTAGAATGTAGCTAACAAGGTAAACTATAGTTACATCACATGCATGGGCCCTGGGCCACTAATGTGTGTCATTCCAACAGAAATCCCAACACAATGTACCCTGGAGGTAATGACTAAAACAACTCCTAACACCACTTGTCAGAAAAGGAAAATTGTTTATCCAACAACTAAGGCAGAAAATGATAAACTGATATTTTCGACTAATGTTGCATTGGCTGATTTCTCCTGTGTTAGCTTTACAGGGACAGATTTTAAGGTGGGAAGTCTCAACAAAACATGGTGTCATCATATCCATTTGCAAACTGCCCCACTGCTCCCATGCAGCGATGTGTTGTGGTGTTGTGGTGGTCAAAAGTTGTATGACACACTGATAAATGCAGCAGGAACGTGTGCACTGGTATCACTGCTCTTATCTGTGACTGTGTTTCCATCCAAAGCAGAGGATATACAATTGGCCGCATCCATCTTTGGACCTCCCCTTGGGTTCTCCCGAAGGAGAAGGTCCTCTTGGAAAGATGGAGATCTGACATACATTGATGCAAATGGCATCCCAACTGTATACCAGATGAGTATAAGTTGGTTGACGAGATTGCTGCAGGATGGGAATCCATCTTATGGATAACTCTGAATAAAAACGTTGACAGAATCAACTACATACATTACAATGTACAGAAACTAGGTAATTATATGGAAGCGGGCTTTATTGCCATAAGGGAACAACCAGCAAGCTCACTCATGACGTTCCAGAACCGCATAGCGGTCGACATGCTCCTGGTCGAGAAGGGTGCCAATTGCTCAATGTTGGGTGACCAGTGTTGTTTATTCCAAATATCACAGCACCTGATGGGTCACGCACAAGGGCCATTCAAGGCCTCCGCACCCTGAACCACAAGATGAAGGAGCACTCTGCTGTAAACACATCAGCCAGGTCTGAGTGGTGGGAAAAAAAAAGTTTGGCAAATCTAAAAATTTGGTGTTCTCTGTTCTAGTTTCTATCACTGTTTGCAGCTATTCTTGCATTGTGTGGATGTTGTTGTATTCCGTCCATAAAGGCATCACTTACCCAACTTATAACCACTGCTATTGCCCCGACAAATTCAGAATTGGCAGAAATATATCCACTATTGGCACAACAGAGTGATGACTGTGATATTGTTGACCACGATGACGTTATGACTTCTCTTCCAGACCTGTTCTCTGAGTGCTATATTTTCCTCCGAGTGTAAGCCGAAAGGGTGATCTATTGGACGATTTAAGGATTTGAGCAAATGTAGGATAAACAGGAGGATAATGTAGAAATAATTCAAAATAGTATTGAGTAACTGCTTCTGACTGCAATGAAGAAATGTTTTGCTCTGCTCCAATTCAGTTACTGCTCTGCCTGCAATGAAGAAATTCCTTGCTCTGCTCCAATTCAGTTACTGTTTCTACCTGCAATGAAGAAATGCTTTGCTCTGCTCCGATTCAGTTACTGGTTCTGCCTGCAATGAAGAAATGCTTTGCTCTGCTCCAATTCAGTTACTGTTTCTGCCTGCAATGAAGAATGCTTTGCTCTGCTCTAGAAAACGTGGTCGCAAATGTAGGATAAACAGGGGGGAAATGTAGGAATAATTGTGATCATAATCATCATACATCTGCTTCCAATAAAGAAATGCTTTGCTCTGCTCTCAATAACGTGGCAGCCGCCGAGCAAGGGATAGCAAGAACAAAAACATCTAATCATCAGAACTGTTAGAACTGCTGCCTGTTAAAGAAATGATGACCACACATGTATTCAGCAATCTTCCACACATGCACACCCACATGAACAAACATGTACACCTTGTTTCAATCTGTTTGGCTTGTCATCTCCTTTTTGTAACATCCATGTAATTAAGGCGCGTCTTAAAACTAAATAAATAGAAGTGCTGAGGAGAGGATAATCAGAGAGTGCAGTGGTGAATTGTACGAGACAGTTCCTCTCCTCTCTCCTTGCGAGACTTGAACTGGTGTCTTTGCTTCCTTTTTCATCCTGTTTAATTAATGTCTGATGGGTGAACCTGACAGCGTGCATTTTCCTTTTAATTACCAGAAAAAAATGGTTTGCCAACCTCAACTAGGAAGGGGAAGGTATCACAATATTCAAAGAAGAATTTTAAAGAAGAAATATATAGACCATATCACAAGATGCAAACCACTCATCATCTTGTGTGTTGTTACATACTTGGCCTTTAAAGCTGATTCTGATCAGCATGAAGAATCATAAGGCCAGATTGAATTTTACAAATAAGTATACAGATGATCGAACTAAAATTTCAGAACAGTTTTATGGACAGATGAGACCAAGGTTAACCTCTACCAAAGTGATGGAAAGGCCAAAGTATGGAGAATGAAAAGATCTGCTTATGATCCAAAAGACACCGGCTCATCAGTGAAGCATGGTGGTGGTAAAGCCATAGCTTGGTCTTGCATGGCTGGTTCTCAAAGGCATTCACTAATCTCGTGATGATTTTACACACCATGGTAGCACCATAATTAATTTTGAAGTCTATAAAACCATTTTGTCCGGCAGTAAACGGAAAAATGCATCCAAACTAATCCGGACTAGCTTCATCATGCAACAAGACAATTTTCCAAAACACACTGCCAATACAACAGAGGACTTGATAGGGGGAAAAGTAGAAGGCCTTCGACTGGCCAAGTCAATCACTGGATGTTGAGAGAGGTTGCAGTAAAGGCATCGAAACGCTTTTCAAATAAAAAATGCAAAAGTCTGGTGGGGACAATGTGTCACAGGGTTGATGCAGTTATTGCAGGTAAGGGTTATGGCACCAAATTTTAAAATGTTATTCACTAAGTAAATTTAATAATGTCTCTTGCAATACTTTTACTGAGTAAAAGTGGGTGGCTTCAAACAAAATGGTGGTTGTAGTATCATGCTGTGGGTGTGTTTTTCAGCTGCAGGGACAGGATGGACTGGTTGCAATTGGAGGAAAGATGAATGCAGCCATGTACACTGCCGTGAAGAAGTATTTGCTGATTTTGCTAATTTCCTGATTGTTTTTTTTTTTTTTTTTTTTTGGGGGGGGGATATCACACACACACAAAGGGTGGGGCTTTGTATTTACATCAGCGATGACTGGTGCTGCGACACTGCAGTGGTGTGTAAACACTGTTCACTGCTGGAGTTGATGATCGTCAAGTGCCGACCCTTCTGACTATCGAGAAAACATACTGCTGTCCTACTGGCAGGGATTAACATCCACCCACAACAACATTGTGGACCTCGAGGAAGGAGTACAGAGACCGTCACTGCCAACATGTGGAAGTGCATGGACGACGCCACTGTTTTCAGAACCATCTCCATCAGCGTAAATCAGAATCACGTGTGACAGGGGAAGTCCACAGGCTCCTCAAGGGCCGGAATCCTGCCTTCAGAGCTGGGGATGAGGTGAGCCTGAGGATAGCTAGAGCCAACCTGTCACGTTTCATCAGAGAAGTTTGGAGGCAGTACTCCAGGAGGATTGCCGACCGTTTTAGCGACAGCAGAGTCACCAGGAGCCTGCGGTATGGTATCCAGACCATCACGGCTCCAAGCCCCTCCTACAGAATTGCGATGAATCCTGTGCTCATTTTGAGGCAAACAACACCATCCCAGCATAGAAGATCCCTCTGCCTCACAAAGCTGTCCTCTCTCCAGACAGCATGAGTAGAGCACTCTGAAAAACTAACGCAAGGAAGGCCTATGGAAGCCTATGGACATGATTACATTCCTGGCTGCGTACTGAGACTGTGCAGATGAGCTCACAGATGTCCTCACAGACATCTTCAAAACCTCACTGAGCCATGCCATTGTTCCGACCTGCCTCAAAGTAAACATCTTCATCCTGGGACCAAAGAAGTCATCCCCCTCCTGGTACAATGACTACCCACTCCCATCATTATGAAGTGCTTTGAGGGGCGTGGAGCGTATCAAATCCTGCCTTCGCTCTACGCTGAACCCCTACTAGTTTGCATATCAGTCCAACTCCAAGACAGATGATATCTCCATTGACCTCCACTCAAGTCTCACCCACGTGGAGACCAAAGACTCATGTCAAAATGCTGTTCATTGACTTCAGCTGAGCATTCAACACCCTTATCCCGCTGCAGGACATCCTCAAACTAGACCGGCTGGGACTCAACGCTTCCCCGTACGACTGGCTGTTGGACTTCTTGACGGGGAGACCCAAAGCAGTTCGGGTTGGCAGCAACACCTCCATCATCATCATGCTGAACACATTGGCCCACCAAGGATGTGTGTTGAATGTCCTGCTCTTCACTCTGCTGACCCACAACTCTGCACCCACAGCCACCTCCAGCCTCTTCATCAAGTTTGCAGAGGACACAACTGTGATGGGTCTCATTAACAATAACGAGTCAAGCTACAGGAATGAGGTCAGCTGCCTACCGATGGACAACAATCTCCACTTGAACATAAAGACTAAAGAGATCATAGTGGACTTCAGCGAGCTCTACTTCCTGTGGAAACTGAAAAGAGCTAGAGCCCCAACCCCCATCATTATCTCCTTTGACAGAGGAACGATCAAGAGCATCATGTGCAACAGCATCACAGTGTGGGAGGGCGCTTGCAACACCTCCTGCCACAAGATCCTACAACACACTAAGGACAGTTGAGAAGATCTGTATCTCACCCATCCTTACTAGACATTTATAAGACCCGCCTGACCTGCAAGGCCACCAGGATCGCAGGGGACTCCACTCACTCATCGCACTGCCTTTTCAAATTACTGCCATCAGGGAGGAGACTGCAGAAACTTCAGGGCAAAATCAGCAGGCATAAAGACAGTTTCTCTTACCAGGCAGTCATGATGCTTAACTCCCTCTCTGCTTTGCCCTCGTTATTATCCTGCACTGACTGGCACCTTGAGACCAGAAATTAAGCTCATGTACAAACCACACGAAGTACAGTATTCGTCTCGCCCTCGCAGCACTGTTTACATTACCCAATGGATTATTCTACTACATTGTTGAGAAATGTGTATAATTTATTACAATGTCAAAAATGTCAAAACCCTGTACATTGCTACTCATGTCAAAACCGCATATGTATGTACAGTAATCCAAGAGATTTCTGCTTGCCAAAAGCTCAAGTACAGAAATCAGTTCACTAGTTACCCAAACGCTTGTTTATAAATCACACCTAAGCCTTTCTTTCCAGGTGGTTCTGAGGACCGTTATGTCTATCACAATAAACATTCACATCCTGAAGTTGCGAAGCTGCTTGGCCTAGGTTAACCTAGCTTAGACCACTAACAACAAGACGTGTCTGTTTTCTAATATTAACTGAAGAGGAAAACATCAAACACTAGTATCTACATGTCCTACGTGTCCTGCAAAACCTACACATCGTATACAAGGATAGCGAGTACTCATAAGAAGTTGGGTGAGTGGAAACGTCAACTTAAAATTGCTTATCGACTTAGTATTCCTTAGCTTAGCTTGACAACAACGAGACACATTTGTGATCAATTCGCGGATGTTGAAGAAACATCGAACGTGAGTAACTTCATAACTTGTACGACAAAGGCTGTGAGGACTTATAGGAAATTTAACAAGTCTTATCTTAGTACATCTTAGTACCTAAATTGGTGCCGTAATGTTTGAGTTGAAGCCGGCTAAGTTAGCCTAGCATACTAACAACATTACCTACGTAGAGTATACAACGAGGACCAAACATCTAACGTGGAATCAACCTTCAACTACTAGAGTGAGGACCATTGTGGTTTGAATCTCTTCCATCCACATATCCTTTAAATGGCCATATCTTTTACATTTTCACTCAGTATGTGATTTGTGTAAATTATTTGCGGACTGGGTTTATGTGATTGCTTTCATTTGACCTTAACTTTAACATAGATTAGGGAGTATGTGAATTGTGTATCTTACAGTGAAGAAAATTAGTTTTTTAACACCCTGCTATATAGTTCTACAACTTAGAAATCATGGAGGGGTCTGAAATTTTCATCGTTTATGTCAACTGTGAGAGAGAGAGTCTAAAAAGAAAAATCTAGAAATCACAATGTATGATTTTTTTAATTTATTTGTGTGATAAAGCTGCAAATAAGTATTTGAACACCTGTCTATCAGCTAGGAATTCTGACCCTCAAAGACCTGTTAGTCTGCCTTTCAAAGACCACCTCCACTCCACGTATTATACTGAATCAGATGCAGATCTGATGTCGTTCGCTGCAAAAAGACACCTGTCCACCCAATATAATCAGTAAGACTCAAACTTGTAACATGGCCAAGACCAAAGAGCTGTCCAAAGACACCAGAGAGAAAATTGTACAACTCCACACGGCTGGAAAGGGCTACGGAGAAATTGGTGCAGCTTGGTGAAAAAAGGTCCACTGTTGGAGCCATCATTAGCAAATGGAAGAAGGTAAACATGATGGCCAATCTCAATCGGAGTGGAGCCCCATGCAAGATATCACATCGTGGAGTCTCAATGATCCTTAGAAAGGTGAGGAATCAGCTCAGGACTACACGACAGGATTTGGTCAATGACCTGAAAAGAGTTGGGTCCACCGTTTCCAAGGTGACTGTCGCTCATACACAAAGACGTCATGGTTTGAAATCATGTATGGCATGGATGGTTCCCTTGCTTAAACCAGCACATGTGAAGGCCCGTCTTAATTTTGCCAATGACCATTTGGATGATACAGAGGAGTCATGGGATAAGGTTTTGTGGTCAGATGAGAACAAAATGGAAGTTTTTGGTCATCATTCCATAATTCCTTTGGGGGTGTTTTTCTGCACTTGGGACAGGACGACTGCACTGTATTCAGGAGAGGATGACCGCGGCCATATATTGTGAGATTTTGGGGCACAACCTACTTCTCTCAGTCAGAGGATTGAAGATGGGTCGTGGCTGGGTCTTTCAACATGACAATGACCCGAAGCACACAGCCAGGAAAACCAAGTAGTGGCACTGTAAGAAGCATATCAAGGTTCTGGCGTGGCCTAGCCAGTCTCCAGACCTAAACCCAATAGAAAATCTTTGGAGGGAGCCGAAACTTCGTGTTTCTGAGCAAAAGCCCAGAAACCTGTCTGATCTAGAGAAGATCTGTGTGGAGGAGTTGCGCCAAAATCCCTCCTCCAGTGTGCGCAAACCTGGTGAACAACTACAGGAAACATATGACCTCTGTAATCGCAAACAAAGGCAACTGTACCAAATATTAACTTTGGTTTTTTCAGGTGTTCAAATACTTATTTGCAGTTGTATCATACAAATAAATCCTGAAGAAATAATACATTGTGATTTCTTGATTTTCTTTTTAGATTATCTCTCACAGTTGACAAGCACCTACGATGAAAATTTCAGACCCCTCCATAATTTTTAAGTGGGAGAACTTGTAATGTAGCAGGCTGTTCAAATACTTACTTTCTTAACTTTATATTTTTGGGTAAAAACATTGAATAAAATATGCATTTTATGGTATAGTTGAACATATATTTTCATCTAGATAAGATTACTTATGTTTGTAAGTTGACGTTACATACACTTTAATTGCCAGATGGAAAAAAATTATTTGAATGCCTGCTAGTTTTTTCTTGCATTAATCGGGAGCGTTTACCCGATGGAAGGAGCTGGAAGAGCTGGTGGCCAGGGTGTGGAGGGACCGAAAGGATCCTGCCAGCTGTGGACCTAGCTCGAGTCTTCAAGGGTGGGAAGGGTTAGGAACAATAATAACCTAACCCTATTGTATACAAACAGCGGTTGGTGGTGTAGCTGGAAAACGTTGGCCTCACAGTTCTGAGGACCTGGGTTCAATCCTAGCCCACCCTGTGTGGAATTTGCATGTTCTCCTCGTGCCCGTGAGAGTTTTTTCCGGCCACTCCAGTTTCCTCCCACATCTCAAAAATATGCCTCTTTAATTGGATACTTTCAACTGCCTCTATGTTTCATTGTGAGCGTGGCTGTTTGTCTCTATGTGCCCCTGCGATTGGCTGGCAACCAGTTCAGGGTGTACCCGTTGACAGCAGGGATAGGCTCCAGCACTCTCACGACCCTTATGAGGATAAGCGGCTAAGAAAATGGATGGTATTACAAACAGTATTACATACTAGTAATTCACAGAAGAGGAGACCTGTTTTCATCTTATCAAAAATAATTTTTGCACCATGAAATAGATTGAAATAAACCTGTGCTTTATCTATACATTTTTTCTCATTTTATAAACTCTGAACCTTATTTTTCTATACAGGAATTCCTTGGTCTACGACTGAGATCCGTTCCCACAGTAGCGACTTAATCTGAATTTCAACTTAAGACGATGACCGCTGGGATTGGCTTCACCATTACCGTCACCCTCGTGAGGCTCAGAATTTATGGTCATTGGTACTTCATATAAAAAAACTAAAATACATTAAAATAAAAAATACAAGATGCTTCAATTACCCTTTGGGAAGGCAGGATGGGATGGTGAAGAATGGAGGGAGCCTGCGCTCCGCTATTGTTAAATGGTAAGCGTTGCTAGCAGTAAAGACCTCCTGAGCGTCGTTTCCTTTCTGCTCTTTCAAAGTGAGGAAAATACACAGGGCCTTTTTCCTTAGTGAAAGTCTCATATTGAAAGACCAAATATTTCATGTCCGACTGTTATGAAACATTTATACAAAATGTCAGTTCAATAAAAATGCTATGATTGTAGTTCTGTGGTGGATGTGTACTTCATATACAAACATATACATCAATATTTACACTTCTTCTTCTTCTTTTCCTTTCGGCTTGTCCCGTTAGGGGTCGCCACAGCGTGTCATCTTTTGCCATGTTAGCCTATCTCCTGCATCTTCCTCTCTAACCCCAACTGCCCTCATGTCTTCCCTCACCACATCCATAAACCTTCTCTTTGGTCTTCCTCTCGCTCTTTTGCCTGGGAGCTCCATCCTCAGCATCCTTCTACCAATATACTCACTCTCTCGCCTCTGAACATGTCCAAACCATCGAAGTCTGCTCTCTCGAATCTTGTCTCCAAAACATCCAGCTTTGGCTGTCCCTCTAATGAGCTCATTTCTAATCCTATCCAACCTGGTCACTCCGAGCGAGAACCTCAACATCTTCATTTCTGCCACCTCCAGTTCAGCTTCCTGTTGTTTCTTCAGTGCCACCGTCTCTAATCCGTACATCATGGCCGGCCTCACCACTGTTTTGTAAACTTTGCCCTTCATCCTAGCAGACACTCTTCTGTCACATAACACACCAGACACCTTTCGCCAGCTGTTCCAACCTGCTTGGACCCGTTTCTTCACTTCCTGACCACACTCTCCATTGCTCTGTATTGTTGAACCCCAAGTATTTGAAGTCGTCCACCCTCGCTATCTCTTCTCCCTGTAGCCTCACTCTTCCCCCTCTACTTTTCTCATTCACGCACATATATTCTGTTTTACTTCTGCTAATCTTCATTCCTCTCCTTTCCAGTGCATGTCTCCATCTTTCCAATTGTTCCTCTGCATGCTCCTGCTTTCACTGCATATGACAATATCATCTGCGAACATCATGGTCCAAGGGGATTCCAGTCTAACCTCATCTGTCAGCCTATCCATTACCACTGCAAACAGGAAGGGGCTCAGAGCTGATCCCTGATGCAGTCCCACCTCCACCTTAAATTCCTCTGTCACACCTAAGGCACACCTCACCATTGTTCTGCTGCCATCATACATGTCCTATACTATTTTAACATACTTCTCTGCCACACCAGACTTACGCATGCAGTACCACAGTTCCTCTCTTGGTACTCTGTCATAGGCTTTCTCTAGATCCACAAAGACACAATGTAGCTCCTTCTGACCTTCTCTGTACTTTTCCACGAGCATCCTCAAGGCAAATAATGCATCTGTGGTACTCTTTCTAGGCATGAAACCATACTGTTGCTCGCAGATACTTACTTCTGTCCTGAGTCTAGCCTCCACTACTCTTTCCCATAACTTCATTGTGTGGCTCATCAACTTTATTCCTCTATAGTTCCCACAGCTCTGAACATCCCCTTTGTTCTTAAAAATGGGAACTAGAACACTTTTCCTCCATTCTTCAGGCATCTTTTCGCCCGCTAGTATTCTGTTGAATAAGTTGGTCAAAAACTCCACAGCCATCTCTCCAATTGCTTCCATACCTCTACCGGTATGTCATCAGGACCAACTGCCTTCCCATTTTTCATCCTTTGTAATCCCTTTCTGACTTCCCCCTTAGTAATCATTTCCACTTCCTGGTCCTTCACTCTTGCCTCTTCAACTCTTCCTTCTCTCTCATTTTCTTCATTCATCAATTTCTCAAAGTATTCTTTCCATCTATTTAGCACACTACCGGCACCAGTCAACACATTTCCATCTCTATCCTTAATCACCCTAACCCTGCACATCCTTCCCATCTCTATCCCTCTGTCTGGCCAACCTGTAGAGATCCTTTTCTCCTTCTTTCGTGTCCAACCTGGTGTACATGTCTTCATATGCCTCTTGTTTAGCCTTTGCCACCTCTACCTTTGCCCTACGTCGCATCTCGATGTACTCCTTTCGCCTCTCCTCAGTCCTCTCAGTATCCCACTTCTTCTTCGCTAATCTCTTTCCTTGTATGACTCCCTGTATTTTGGGGTTCCACCACCAAGTCTCCTTCTCCCCTTTCCTACCAGATGACACACCAAGTACTCTCCTGCCTGTCTCTCTGATCACCTTGGCTGTCGTCGTCCAGTCTTCCGGGAGCTTCGGTTGTCCATCGAGAGCCTGTCTCACCTCTTTCCGGAAGGCCGCACAACATTCTTCCTTTCTCAGCTTCCACCACATGGTTCTCTGCTCTACCTTTGTCTTCTTAATCTTCCTACCCACCACCAGAATCATCCTACATACTACCATCCTATGCTGTCGAGCTACACTCTCCCCTACCACTACTTTACAGTCAGTAACCTCCTTCAGATTACATCGTCTGCACAAAATATAATCTACCTGCGTGGTTCTACCTCCGCTCTTGTAGGTCACTACATGCTCCTCCCTCTTCTGGAAATAAGTGTTCACTACAGCCATCTCCATCCTTTTTGCAAAGTCCACCACCATCTGCCCTTCAAAGTTCCTTTCCTGGATGCCGTACTTACCCACTCACTTCTTCATCGCCCCTGTTTCCTTTACCAATATGTCCATTACAATCTGCACCAATCACAACTCTCTCGCTGTCTGGGATGCTCAGAACTACTCTCATCTAGTTCCTTCCAGAATTTCTCTTTCAACTCTAGGTCACATCCTACCTGTGGTGCATAGCCGCTAACCACATTGTACATAACACCCTCAATTTCAAATTTTAGTCTCATCACTCGATCTGATACTCTTTTCACCTCCAAGACATTCTTAGCCAGCTCTTCCTTTAAAATAACCCCTACTCCATTTCTCTTCCCATCTACTCCGTGGTAGAATAATTTAAACCCTGCTCCCAAACTTCTAGCCTTACTACCTTTCCACCTGCTCTCTAGGATGCACAGAATATCAACCTTTCTCCTAAATATCATGTCAACCAACTCCTGAGCTTTTCCTGTCATAGTCCCAACATTCAAAGTCCCTACACTCAGTTGTAGGCTCTGTGCATTCCTCTTTTTCTTCTGACGCTGGATCCGGTTTCCTCCTCTTCTTTGTCTTCGACCCACAGTAGCTGAATTTCCACCGACGCCCTGCAGGTTAGCAGTGCCGGGGGCGGGCGTTGTTAACCCGGCCCACGACTGATCCGGTATGGGATTCTTTAGATGAACGCTCATATTTGTTTGGCACAGTTTTTACGCCGGATGCCCTTCCTGACGCAACCCTCTGCATTTATCCGGGCTTGGGACCGGCCTACAGATTGCACTGGTTTGTGCCCCCCATAGGGCTGCATTATACATCAATATTTACACAAATACAAAAAAAAATCAGAATGTAGACTAAATCCTGTGTACTCTTGAACATCTGTATTAGGAAAGGTGTCATGAATCTTAGACACAGCAAGATGGAAGTGGCACGTGGTTATTTCTGCCAACAATTCCCCAACACCATTATACAAGCTGTCTGTAAGCTGTAGGTTGCATGAGCCTGAAAATAAGAAAATATACTGATGTGACAATTTTCCAGAATGGGACTTTGTTTGATCAAGCATTGATTGGACAAATACTGCTTTTAGCAGGAACAATAATAATATAAATAATTCTTTATTTTGAAAAATCTGAATGTAAATGGCAAAAAACTGGGCTGGTAAGGAGAAATATTAATAATAATTTTTCAAATAGCTCTAACTCGTGTTGTGGAAAATCCAGTCGCTGTCGATAGTGTTGCCTGAATAAGCAACCTCAAGTACCTATAGATTCAGATAGCTGGCAAAAAATCATGGGTGCACTGCAGAGGATGGTCTGGACAATCTGCCATTTTCTGGTGAATATGTTGACTTTCATGGCAACAAAAACTTTCTTCCGTTGTTTGCATGGTTATGCAGCATTTACATGCACACCTGTGGATATGATGAAAAAAAATCTGTTCACATTCACAAACATCTTCAGCTCAAAGACCCACATCAGTGAAGTACACAGACCACCCACTCCATTTACATTTCTATTTTTAACCATTTAGTGCCCAAACAAAACCCCAAGATACCAGTTTACAGCTTTCAGTATAGCTCATGACATCTTGGGAAAATTCAACTGGGGGTGGACAGGCCTGGGTACTGTCTGGTTGTGGCATCTGTTTACCATGTGAAAATATATTTATGGTGAACCAAATTATGACCAGCTATTGCTCTCACATTGTGACATTTTTTTTAAACGGATTTCATCCATTTAAATCCTTATTTGTCAAAATATACTAACTTGGACTAATACACAGCATTTGCATAATTTTAAAACAAGACAGAAAACTTTGTATATCCATTCAGAATATTGAAACCATTACCATTTATCAGTTTATGGTTAAATAAACAAAACAACTTCACAAATGCTTACCGGTCAGTGTTTCCAACATGAGGTATGTCCTCCATGGGTCTGAGTGCTTGCTCGGCATCGACAGCAATTTCGTCTGCATTTGAACGTGTGTTCTGTCTAACTTGCTCAAATTGATAACCTTTAACGGCTTAATAGTGCTTGTATTCTTCACCGTCATTGTGGTACCCTTGAGAATCATGTTCATCACTCGAATTCTCGGAAAATTCATCGTCGTTCTTACATTGGAGTCGAATGGCCACCATGACGTTTATCTCAACTTCTGATGTCCTGTGCCTTCTCAGGATTTTCCGGCGAATTCAGCAATATGCGATTAATTAAGGTGCTTTGCAGACTTTCCATACCCTTTAAGTCACTAAATCCTTGATCAGCGAAGCTCTTATTTTCTGACTTGTCACTCACATTTGAAAAATGTACGTGTGTGGTCAGTCATACCCTCAGATATAAAGTTACGGGTGTGTGTTCTGTTTGTAATTATGAGTGTACACCTTTAAGACCGGAGGGGGACAGTGTCAGGTAAACTAGGAAGTAGAAGTAGGTTGAGCAGCAGCTCGTTGCTGAAGACCATGTGCTTCCTTGTTTAAAAAAAAAGATGTGAAGCTGTGGTTCAATGTGATGGGTCAGTTTTCATGTGCACTGAGAGTGTGCGACAAGTGCACAATTGCTCAGCTTAGAGGGAACATTGCTCAAGACGACACAAAATAAGCGACGTCTTTCAATATCTATGTATTTCTACTCGTAACAAATTTTACGCGTGTGATTTTTTTGTGCTTGACTGTGCAGATGTTAGAGTGCGATGGTGCGCGGGCCCATACGCAAATCACAGTGACTGACCTTGTGTCATTGTTGGGACACACCATCATATCCTGCTGGTCCAATTAGTATTAGTAGTAGTAACATATTCTGTAGACTATCGCGCGATTCGTCACCTTAAGCTGCTCTATTTGCACATTTGTCATAGCACTAGTCTAGAACGGGAACCAACGACAGGTAAGGGCACTCTGTACAAGCTTAACACAATGTGGGGCGTTGACACAATCTTATCTCTTCGCTGTTCTAAATGAAGAAAAATGTATCTTGTACATCCGTGATTCTTATAAGGAATAGTTCCAATTAGAATGACCTGTTCTTTGTTCTTGTTACATTGTTTTTGTTCTGAATGTCGTACCAGGGCAGCACCGACTGCAGGAGACAAATTCCTTGTGTTTTTATATACTTGGCCAAGAAACCCGATTCTGATGTCTCACTGATAAGTCTGACAATTTAGTCGAAATGAAACAAAATTACAGTCCAACCTCAGTTCTCGACCACAATCCGTTCCAGAAGGCGGTTTGAGAAGTGACAGGTCTGATATCCGAATCAATATTTCCAATTATAATTGATGGAAAAAGAACTAATACATTCCAAGCCTAAACAATTTGCTTTTTAAACCAGTTTTTATAATTTCCTGATAACAAACTGCATAGTAGAAATACATGTATAGTTTAAATACTTTATATAATGTATTTAATAAATGTATATATTTTTTGCTTAAAATGTATGCTTTAGTAGTAGGGTAGGCTAGTCTGGGAGTGCATTGCCGCATCTGTAGCAACTCAGCTCCCAGCCTTGTAAACTTTTTTTTTATTAACAAAAGTGCAGAATAACTTTAAACAAGCAATAATGGGGGGGGGGGGGGGGCAAAGAAAATGTGTTTTTTCTTTTTACAAAAAAGTAACATACAAAAACATGAACTCGTAACCCGAGTTAACAACATCTTTGAAACTAAACAAAAATGCAGAAAAGCTCATGGAACAAAGGATTATTAAAGTTCACAACAAAAAAAGCAATGCAAAACCTTCAAATATCAAATCTCTCCAGTAGGGGTGACTTGCCTCCTGGGATTTCTCTTCTCTTCCCAAAGAACTTATCTAGTGTCACTTCTTTGGAGCCAGAATTGGGGGTTAATAGTCCTCAGTAAGAAGAAAAACTGTCAGTAAATGTAACTACCGGGACACATTTGCGTAAAGGCTGTTATACACAATAACAAAACACGTCGTGGGTCAGCTGGTCGGAATCTCGAAATTCATTTGAAAACCAATTTGTTCGAGAAGATGACTTTCAAAAATTCAAAAGGAAGGAGTTATCTTCCCGGTGAAAAAGGTGTTAGTCTTATTTCCCATTCCTGGCCAACCAACTCAGAGCGAGATATCAGGGTCCATATCTTATAAACAAAAAGGTTAGCAACACAACCTATATTGTCCTAACTCCTGGCTGTCGTAAACACAAAAGGTTATGTCATGTGAACATGATTAAGAAATATCATGACAGAGTAGAAACCAAGCAAGTGTTGCTTTGCTGCACTCTCCCGAGTTACTGATTGTACTGTTTATGATGTCAATGACAATGTTGATGATTTTGTTAGCAATGTGCAGTTTGATGATTTGAGTGTTAATGTGTCACTAAAGTTGTACAAGTCTGATGTGCTAGCTCACATTGATTAGAAATGTACACATTTGTCTGCTGAACAGAAAGCTGAAATGAATTTTGAGATCGCTCACCTATTTTCTGATGTGCCTGGCCGCACAGAAAAAAGTTAGACATGATACAGATGTAGGTGATGCTGTGCCTGTGAAACAACACAAATGAATCTAGCGAAAAGTGAAATTCTGCAGAAAGAGGTGAAGTACATGCTGGACAATGACATTAAACCCAGTGACAGTCCGTGAAGTTCACCTCGTGTTCTTGTGCTGAAGAATGGTGGTGGTTGGTGCTGCTGTGCTGATATGAAAACTGTCAATGCACTCTCACGAGCTGACTCCTACCCTATGCCGAGAGTGGATGATTGCATCGATTACGTCGGTTAAGCTAATAATTACATGAGTAAGTTTGATCTTTTGAAGGTGCCACTCACATACTGTGCTAAGAAGATTTCGGCATTCATTACACCCGATTGTCTATAGCGATACAAAGTTATGCCGGTCGGCTTGAAGAATGCCCCGGCAATGTTCCAAAAGCTCGTTAACAACATGACATCAGGCCTGGAACGTGTCAAAGCCTACATGGGTGATGTCAGGAATTCTTCGATCTTCTTCAATCTTGCGAAGTGCGAGTTTAGAAAGGCTCCAGTTGTATTTTTAGAGCATGTTGTAGGGCAAGCGCTGGTACAACCAGTTAGTGCTTAGGTTGAGGCTATTGTACATTTCCCCGTTCCACAGGGTAAGACAGAACTCATGAGATTCCTGAATATGGCAGGCTTTTGTAGGAAATTTGGCCAAAATTTCTCTGTTATCTCTCCACTTACTAACCTTTTGGGGAAAAGGGTTAGCTTTAGTTGGAATAGCAGTTGTCAAGCTGCATTTGGGGGGGGGGGGGGAATAAATAAATAAAAATCAAAATTGGTTTCAGACTATTTGAAACCTGTGTGTGTGACAGATGTGCAAAAAAAAAAACAAAAAACCTGAAATCAGGAATGAGGGTGAATACCTTTTACCGGCATTGTACATGTATATCCTGGATGCAATCCTTCTTCAGAGCAATCAGGACATAAGACTAGGTTGAAGGTTTACCTTTGTTACATTCATTGTTTTATCATGTAGTTGTTTCTATTATTCTCCTTTGGTATTGTTCTGCTTCCGAGCGGCTGTGTGACCCAGCGACACCTTGAGGGGTGATGCACCCCCTTGCTGACTTCAAAGCAGATAATCCTCAACACCATAAACATGCTGTAAATCAAGATGCCCTGCTGATCTCTAGCAGGTTTATCAAGAAAATGTTGCAGCTTTGAAGAAATGTTTACTGAAGTATTCGCTTTTGTATTGGTATTGCCATCTGTTTCACCATTTGAATTTGTACCCTTGTAACCTTTTAACCTGAAAAAGTAATAAAAAGAGGGAAAACGGTAAGGCTGATTCAGAACGAGGGTGAGAGTTGCAGCTGGTCGGCCAAACCAGTTTCTCATCAAACCAAATTGAAGACCTCTCATGTCCCCTCACTTGCATATTTAGTCCAGCGGTTGGGGTTAAACCTAACAACCTTCCAACAAAACAATGACCTAAAGCACACAGGTAAAATAATTAAAGAGTGGCTTCAGAAAAACTCTTGTCTGTTCTTCATTGAATAAATGCCAGAGCCCTGACTTCAACCCAATTAAGCATCTCTGGAGAGATCTTAAAATGGCTGTCCAGCAACATACACAATCCAATGTGACAGATCTGGAGAGGATCTGCAAGGAGGATTATCAGAAGATCCCCAAATACAAATGTAAAAAAACTTGCTTCATTCCCAAAAAGACTGATGTCTGGATTAGCTCTTAGCAGAGGTGGTCAACCAGTCAGAGATGAAGAGCCACATTTTTTTTTACTGTGTTCCGGCAAAGAGCCACATCGTACCGATTAAAGATCTGAATTAGACACATGGATATCATTCCTTCCTCACACACATACCTTTGCTCAGACAAATTTATTGTAAATGTCATACACCAACATCACGAAAAAAAAAAAAAAAATCAACCAAGTCCACGGGCCAGTAAATAAAAAGTAATTTTAAGTGTTTGTTTCCTCTGTCTCTCACACAGACAAACTACCAATTCAACCAAGTCTTGTCTTTTGTGTCAACACTCTCATCTCATGCAACACTAAAATAATGATTGGAGGTTGGAGGTCCAAGTGCAACTGTGAATCACTGGTAGCGATGCTAAAGTCCTTTATTATCTGTTCAACAGTGGCGGGATAGTTGAAGGTCGGATAACATTTGAAGATTTTTGTTTCCAGGACAAGATTTCAACCACATCACTGAAGCATTTTTTTTAAATTACCCTTCAATGCATGTTTTTTGGCCCTTCCAAAGTTCCAAACCACTTGATGTGATGCAAGCATTAAGCTCTAAATGTTTTTTTATTCATTTATTTATTGTAAAATGCAAACGCTTTTCTGTGTGATTTTTCAAAGTGACTAACTTCTGAATGGGAAGTTAGTCCCTTTTAGTAAATCCAGGTTATTAGGGTGGAGTGAGCTGAAGTGAAGATTTGAAGCTGTGAGATGCAGATGTCTTACACAAAAGGCAGAAAGTGCCTTGCTGTTGTGCTCCACACAAAAAAACCTCTCCCGCTTAGATAAAAACGTCCTGTGATCATTCACATTTTTAACTGTTTTTCCCTGACATTTTGATCGCAAAATTGACAATTTTTTTTCTCCAAAGATCACCATACCACTGAGAAACTTCGACGTACTCTATGCGAAAGCCAGTTTTGTGACGATACCGTGCACACCTTGCGTGCTGCGGCCACATGACCACGGCCAGAAGACGCAGGGGAGACGTATTCTCCATGCCAAGCCTCTTCCTTCTCTTGTTGCTCAGCTGAGCTGGATGGCAGTAACATTAAAGACGCTCTTCTCTGATAGCCATCGTGCTTTTTTTTTTTCCTTCTCACCCTTCCGCTGCGCAGTGCTGTCTCACTTACACAGCGACACATACACAAAGTGAGCTTGTTGTCACAATACACATAACAACCAAAATAAAAAAGCACACACGCGAATACCGTAATAAAAAGCAAGCAACGCCTGGTCACAACGACCTAATGAACTCAATCAAAGCACACCCACATAAACAGAACATTGATATGCATTTGTACCTTCATGAGAGCCGCAAGAAAGGAGTCAAAAACGTGCATGGGGCTCGAGAGCTGCGGGTTGGCCATCCCAGTGTAAAAGGATGCTTCTGCTAAATAATGAGCAAAGGGTCTGAATACCTATGAGTGTTATATTTCAGTTTTTCTTTTCTAATAATGGACAAAAATATCAATTCCATTTTTTTCAGTCACTCTGGGGTGCTGAGTGTGCAATAATGAGGGGGGGAAAAAAATGAACAAATGATGTGAGCAAATGACTGCAATTAAACAAGAAGTGAAACATTTAAGGCGGACTGAATACTTTCCATCCCGACAACAAATACAAATATTGGATCTCTGTTTTCTGTGACCGGACGCGGTTCACAAAGCGCCCCCCCTCTGGAGCCAGGCATGGAGAGAGGGCTCAAAGGCGAGCGCCTGGTGGCCGGGCCTGCACCCATGGGGCTTGGGCGGGGAGAGCTCGAAAGGCTAACATGGGTCCCCTTTTCCATGGGCTCACCACCTGCGAGAGAGGTGCCAAAGGGATCGGTGGAATGTGAGCTGGGCGGTAAGATGAAGGCAGAGACCTTGGCAATCCGGCAGCAGAACTAGCTCTAGGGACATGGAATATCACCTCAATGGTAAGGAAGAAGCCCGAAATGGTGCGTGAGGTTGAGAAGTTCCAACTAGATCTATTCGAACTCCCCTCTACCCACCACTTGGGCTCTGGTAACAGTCCTCTTGAGAGGAATTGGACTCTGTTCCACTCTGGAGTAGCCCACGGTAAGAGGCACCAAGCAAGTGTGGGTAAACTTATTAAGGGCTGAGGCAAAAGCCCTGGGGTGGGAGGAATTCGGTGAGGCCACGGGGGATGACTTCAAGATGGCTTCGAGAAAATTCTGGTCCACCGTCCGGTGTCTCAGGCGGAAGAAGCAGTACAATGTAAACACTGTGTATAGTGAGGATGGGGCACTGCCGATCTCAACTCGGGATGTTGTGAGTTGATGGGGAGAATACTTCGAAGACCTCCTCAATTCTACTGACAAAAGAAGCAGAGTCTAAGTTCTCTGAGGCAGGCTCTTGTTTCTCTGGGGTTGAGGTCACCGAGGTGGTTTGAAAGCTCCTTGGTAGCAGAGCCCTGGTGGTGGATGAGATTCGCTTGAGGTTCCTAAAGACTCTGGATGTTGTGGGCCTGTCCTGGTTGACACACCTGTAACATCCCGTGGACATCTGGGACAGTGCCTCTGGATTAGCAGATTGGGTTGGAGGCCCTCCTTTTTAAGAAACGGGAGTGGAGTGTGTGTTCTAACTCCACTAAATCCACTAACTAATCAGCTTTAAGGAGAGTCTTTTTGACAAAATCAAGCGTCCAATTAATGTTGCACATTTTTGGGATGTGGGAGGAAACCGGTGTAACCAGAGAAAACCCATGCAAGCACAGGGAAAAGGTGCCAACTCCATACAGGTGGGGCCCAGTATTGAACCCTGGACCTCAAAACTGTGAGGCCAACGCTTTCCAGCTGTGCCACTATGCTGCCAATTTAATAAGTTTCTTTCGGCTTGTCCCTTTCGGGGTCGCCACAGCGTGTCATCTCAGATGAACGCACATGTGTTTGGCACAATTTTTACGCCGGATGCCCTTCCTGACGCAACCCTTCTCAGGGAGTGGAGGCCCCAGTGGGATACGAACCCACAACCCCTGGTTTATCAAACCAGTGCTCTAACCACTGAGCTACAGGGCCTCAGAATGCTGCCAATTTAATAGGGTTTTATAATTTAATTTTATATCATCAATTTACAATACTGCATGTATTATATGTATAATATTTTATAATTAAAGATTTAACTAAATATGTCTCTTTGTCTCAAATATGCAAAGTACAAATATCATTTACATATTTTAAAAGTTCTGGTACCCACATAAAAATGCATGAAAATTCCTAGAGGGGAGCGAATCTTACTTTGCGGTTTTTCACTTTTCGCAAGTGGTTCTGGTCCCAATTAACAGTGAAAAACGAGGGATTTGACATTATGAGCAGCAATGTACAGTGTTGAGTATTTTGGACATTGCAATAAATTATACACATTTCTCAACAGTGTAGCAGAATAATCCATTGATTAATGTAAACAGTCCTGCAAAGGCGAGACGAATACTGTACTTAAAGTGTGGTTTGTGCATGATTTTAATTTCTGGTCTTGAGTCAATGGTGGCAGGTCCCAGTGAAGGATAATAAGAATGAGGGCAAAGCAGAGAGGAAGTTGAGCATCAAGACTGCCTGGTAGAAGAAACTCTTTGAGCCTGCTGGTTTTGCCCTGAAGTTTCTGCAGTCTCCTCCCTGATGGTAGCAATTTGAAGAGGCAAGGGGATGGGTGAGTGGGGTCCCCTGCGACGTGCACGTGAAGTCACATACTAAGAAAGCGTAATTGGTGCGTCGAGGGAAGTCTATGCTTTCCTATTAAAGCAACTGGCCCCACGACCCAACCTCGGACAAGCAGAAGAAAATGGATGGATGGATTTCCAATAAAAGCACACAAATGTCTGAAAGTATGGTATGACCTTGTCATCATCGGATACTTTATGTATATTTGTTATTAAAGAAAATCAATTTTAGAATAAGTCTGTAAATGCGAAATGTGGAAAAAGTGAAGAGGTGTGAATACTTTCTGGTGCCACCGCAATTCTTCTATCATACACACAATGTCAATTTACCTGATTGTTTCTTCACATGCACCAAATGGAAGAGTCCCAAACTCCTGCACTCCCACTTCACCTTCAAGAAGGCTGTCAAAGTCTGCCAAAATGCACAAAACCGTTGTTATTCAGTCATAGATGCCATTAATAATCATGGGTCAATTAAAATAGTACATTAAAAATGTTTTTTACACTTACAAAAAAAAGCATATATAAAAGAGCAAGAATATCATGCTTATACCTTTTAAAACTAGGAACAACACAAAAAGATTGATAAACAGAAACTGCAAGAACCAAAGAGATCCAACTGAGATCAAGAAGGTTGATGAAAGATAATTAAAAAATACTTTCAAAGACAACAAAGAAAATATAAAATATGAAAAATGACGAAAAATATTATCACAACAACAGAGCATCCAGGAGCAATGACAGTTCCTGTCACCGGCCACCCTGGTACGATTAATGGCGGCATGCCAACAAGAGACTGCAGGCATGTGAAACTTAAGAGTAGATGGTGATAGTCTTTGATCAAGGAGCTCCTACAAAAATGGCAAATGATGGAAATTGGGCACTCAGCACTAACCAAGTAATGAATACAACACCATGCATCAAACAACTTCTACCAATTGTTGTACAATCATCATTATTCTGCAAAAGGCCCTGCATGTCAGTCACATTGACATAAGATTCTATGTGGGAGGAGGAAGGGCCTTTCAAATCTCAGTGGACGGTGGTTTCAGGCAAGGGGGGATGATCTCGGCGGTCTGGAGTCCAACATTGACAATAGTGTTCACCCTATCCGTGAGACCTACCATTGCATTTAGGATAGCAGAGAATTACTTTTGCCTCGGCCTTGGTTTCAATGGGGCAGGGAGAGGCGAGCAAAATTTTAATTGCTAGCTCATCTTCATTTGTCATCTGCTCCTCCGATTTTTTGGATGGCCCTAAAAAGTCAGTCTGCCCCTTGTCTCGCCTTATCTCTTGTTCCTCCAATTGTTTGGGAAAAACTTTATAGTTTTTCTTTGAGTTGTGTCCACATTTATACTGTTTTCATTTTGGCCTGTTGAATGACATACACAGTTAAAAATGTTTGCAGCCAATACTTGAACTCATTGCCTATTTAGACAGATACCGTCTGCCTTTTAAAAATGTGTCCGCTGCCAAAAGCGGATAAATTGTCAATGAAACTCACAGACAGTGGAGTATCGAAGCACCCTGTGTGTATCATGACAGATGTCATAGTTGTGTGTTGATTGGCGATGTAAAGGATTTTATTTAGAAATATCAGACAGCGTGTTATTGGTAAAAACACAGGACTTGTGTTTTCTCACTGCAAAAATATTTCACATCTTTGACAGCTCCATAATTAACTATTATCGTTTGGGGTCCCAATGTTTTTCTTGTATGATTCAATTTCATACCTTTCAGTGATGGTGGGGGACGAACATTTTTGGCCAGGGTCTTGTAAAAGTGGCTCGAATCTATTTGTAAGTGTAACGTCAATATTTTGGCATTGACACTTTTTTACATTTTTTTGCTCTTCATTGTGACGACCGTGCATGGCCATTCACTCGGTGTTAGGTGGCCCGCAGCAGTGACCAGCCCGATTCCTTGGGAATCCTATGGTGTTGTGACCTTGCTTTCCTACATCCCATATCTTTGGGCTTTGCTTCCAAAGAATTCCATGATTGAGTCTACAGTGCACATCCGTTGTTGAGCTAAGGGGGTGTTTGTTAGCATACCTCTGCTCAACATTTTGAGACATTGGGAGTGTTTTCATTTCCCAACTGTCCATTCACATCCACATACACTTCAAGACGGTGGATCTTCATTTCTAGAATTGACACGATCTGCAGTAGTTCATTTTAATCCTCAATTGAAAAGGGGGGCGTCTTGACGGCTAATCTTGTTGCTAACACCAGGCTTGTGTTAATTAGCGTGAAGCTCATGTATGGTGAGCGGGTACTGGAAAATAGTGAAATATGACAACAACCTACAACTAGTTGAACGAGCACAAGAAACTGTCCAAAGATTGCGCAAAGATACACAAACTTTATTATGTAGGTGGATAAATACTATATTTGGCGATCAATTTTAGTGTTGGGTCGACAGAAACTGCATTCAGAAACAATGAGCTCACTAAAACTTCCTGTGTTCCACCATCCGTCGAATAATCCCAAAAAATCTGGTGAAATTGAACTAGCACAAGAAACAGTCCAAAAAGGGCACATTCATATTTTGGAAGATAGATATTATATGTAGCAAATGATTTAGCGTATGAAGGAACATTGCCACGCAAGAAACGTGAGGTGCGATCAAGGATGCCCTACCCGAAGCCTCGAAAACAAAGATAATCCCCTCTCAAAAATGTACAATAAACTCATAAGGCTAAAACGAAAATCAAAGTAAAAATCAGAGTAAAACATAAAAATGTAGAGGAGGAAAAACAGTACGAGATTTCTTCCGGACTCACCAAGTGTCGCGTGACTGGAATGGCGTCTGACGTCACTTCTCCACTAAGGAGGTGGAGCAGGACTAGACTGTTGGGCAGTGGACCAAGGTCCTCTTTTTTGAATAAAGTGTCTTTCATTTGGGAATCAAGGCCCAAGGTTTGGAGAAAGACTGGTGAAGAACAGACTGGTGAAGAACAGAACCCAATGTCCAATACACGTGTTGGTAAAGTCTGCTTTCTTAAACCCAAGGATACCGCAACAGTCTACCACAATGTTTTAGAAGATTCATGATTCGTTCTGCTGAGAATCTCTTTCAGGATCCACATTTCATCTTCCAGCAGAACCTGGTCCCTGCCGATTGCGCCAGAAGCACCCAAACCCCGTTTGTTGACCATGGTATCACAATGATTCACTGTTTAGCCAACTCCCTGGATCTAAATCCCATTGAGAATCTATGGGCTATAATCAAGAGCAAAATGAGGGACACCAGACCAAAAACCAAAGAAGAACTGACAGCAACCACCAAAGAAATCTGGATTTACATAACTCCCAGGCAACACCACACCCTGACTTGCTCAATGACCTGGCACATCAAATAGTGATTAAAGTAAAGGGATTCCGAAGGTTAAGGTTTAACATCATTTTGAAAGTGAACCTAATGTATTTTTTAGACAAAAAATGACAAGTGAATGGCGATTTCCTCACAGTGTTCAATTTTTTTAATTCCTTATTGTGGGTTTTGTGAGCTGGAAGCCCAAATTTTGTAAAAAATAAAATAAATATTTGAAATCGTTTACATTGTGGGCCTTGAATCGATAATTAATAAGTGGAATTATGGAAAAAAAACAAAAAAAGATCCACGGAATTCACATTTTTGGAAAGGGTCTCCATATGCATGTGTTAATTCATTCATAAAGTTACTGGAGGGCTAACATTAAATTTTAAAAAATGCTTTCTTATATGTATATCATCACAGATTTGGGTGTCTGGAATGTATCCCCTGCAATAAGAGTTAATTGTAATTACAATATTCCTCAGAATAATAGCAGTCCAAAGTGATTAACCAGATTAATCCACATTTTCCTTATATTTTTCACTGCCTACATGTCAAACAAGTCGATTCTCTCATAAAACCAACAAGACCCAGCATTGATGATATACACACTCTTAAGGCTATAATATTAGGCCATTTGTTGAAAGGGGTGTGTGAAAAAGAGGAATGCACAGAGCCTACAACTGAGTGTAGGGACTTTGAATGTTGGGACTATGACAGGAAAAGCACAGGAGTTGGTTGACATGATGATTAGGAGAAAGGTTGATATTCTGTGCATCCAAGAGAGCAGGTGGAAAGGTAGTAAGGCTAGAAGTTTGGGAGCAGGGTTTAAATTATTCTACCACGGAGTAGATGGGAAGAGAAATGGAGTAGGGGTTATTTTAAAGGAAGAGCTGGCTAAGAATGTCTTGGAGGTGAAAAGAGTATCAGATCAAGTGATGAGACTAAAATTTGAAATTGAGGGTGTTATGTATAATGTGGTTAGCGGCTATGCACCACAGGTAGGATGTGACCTAGAGTTGAAAGAGAAATTCTGGAAGGAACTAGATGAAGTAGTTCTGAGCATCCCAGACAGCGAGAGAGTTGTGATTGGTGCAGATTGTAATGGACATATTGGTAAAGGAAACAGGGGCGATGAAGAAGTGATGGGTAAGTACGGCATCCATGAAAGGAACTTTGAAGGGCAGATGGTGGTGGACTTTGCAAAAAGGATGGAGATGGCTGTAGTGAACACTTATTTCCAGAAGAGGGAGGAACATATAGTGACCTACAAGAGCGGAGGTAGAACCACGCAGGTAGATTATATTTTGTGCAGACGATGTAATCTGAAGGAGGTTACTGACTGTAAAGTAGTGGTAGGGGAGAGTGTAGCTCGACAGCATAGGATGGTAGTGTGTAGGATGACTCTGGTGGTGGGTAGGAAGATTAAGAAGACAAAGGTAGAGCAGAGAACCATGTGGTGGAAGCTGAGAAAGGAAGAATGTTGTGCGGCCTTCCGGAAAGAGGTGAGACAGGCTCTCGATGGACAACCGAAGCTCCCGGAAGACTGGACGACGACAGCCAAGGTGATCAGAGAGACAGGCAGGAGAGTACTTGGTGTGTCATCTGGTAGGAAAGGGGAGAAGGAGACTTGGTGGTGGAACCCCAAATACAGGGAGTCATACAAGGAAAGAGATTAGCGAAGAAGAAGTGGGATACTGAGAGGACTGAGGAGAGGCGAAAGGAGTACATCGAGATGCGACGTAGGGCAAAGGTAGAGGTGGCAAAGGCTAAACAAGAGGCATATGAAGACATGTACACCAGGTTGGACACGAAAGAAGGAGAAAAGGATCTCTACAGGTTGGCCAGACAGAGGGATAGAGATGGGAAGGATGTGCAGCAGGTAAGGGTGATTAAGGATAGAGATGGAAATGTGTTGACTGGTGCCGGTAGTGTACTAAATAGATGGAAAGAATACTTTGAGAAGTTGATGAATGAAGAAAATGAGAGAGAAGGAAGAGTTGAAGAGGCAAGAGTGAAGGACCAGGAAGTGG
The DNA here is from genome assembly GCF_019802595.1 of Syngnathoides biaculeatus. Lineage (NCBI taxonomy): Eukaryota > Metazoa > Chordata > Actinopteri > Syngnathiformes > Syngnathidae > Syngnathoides > Syngnathoides biaculeatus. The sequence continues at coordinate 703,879 of NC_084653.1, forward strand.
AAATGATTACTAAGGGGGAAGTCAGAAAGGCACTACAAAGGATGAAAAATGGAAAGGCAGTTGGTCCTGATGACATACCGGTAGAGGTATGGAAGCAATTTGGAGAGATGGCTGTGGAGTTTTTGACCAACTTATTCAACAGAATACTAGCGGGCGAAAAGATGCCTGAAGAATGGAGGAAAAGTGTTCTAGTTCCCATTTTTAAGAACAAAGGGGATGTTCAGAGCTGTGGGAACTATAGAGGAATAAAGTTGATGAGCCACACAATGAAGTTATGGGAAAGAGTAGTGGAGGCTAGACTCAGGACAGAAGTAAGTATCTGCGAGCAACAGTATGGTTTCATGCCTAGAAAGAGTACCACAGATGCATTATTTGCCTTGAGGATGCTCGTGGAAAAGTACAGAGAAGGTCAGAAGGAGCTACATTGTGTCTTTGTGGATCTAGAGAAAGCCTATGACAGAGTACCAAGAGAGGAACTGTGGTACTGCATGCGTAAGTCTGGTGTGGCAGAGAAGTATGTTAAAATAGTACAGGACATGTATGATGGCAGCAGAACAATGGTGAGGTGTGCCTTAGGTGTGACAGAGGAATTTAAGGTGGAGGTGGGACTGCATCAGGGATCAGCTCTGAGCCCCTTCCTGTTTGCAGTGGTAATGGATAGGCTGACAGATGAGGTTAGACTGGAATCCCCTTGGACCATGATGTTTGCAGATGATATTGTCATATGCAGTGAAAGCAGGGAGCATGCAGAGGAACAATTGGAAAGATGGAGACATGCACTGGAAAGAAGAGGAATGAAGATTAGCCGAAGTAAAACAGAATATATGTGCGTGAATGAGAAAAGTAGAGGGGGAAGAGTGAGGCTACAGGGAGAAGAGATAGCGAGGGTGGACGACTTCAAATACTTGGGGTCAACAATACAGAGCAATGGAGAGTGTGGTCAGGAAGTGAAGAAACGGGTCCAAGCAGGTTGGAACAGCTGGCGAAAGGTGTCTGGTGTGTTATGTGACAGAAGAGTGTCTGCTAGGATGAAGGGCAAAGTTTACAAAACAGTGGTGAGGCCGGCCATGATGTACGGATTAGAGACGGTGGCACTGAAGAAACAACAGGAAGCAGAACTGGAGGTGGCAGAAATGAAGATGTTGAGGTTCTCGCTCGGAGTGACCAGGTTGGATAGGATTAGAAATGAGCTCATTCGAGGGACAGCCAAAGCTGGATGTTTTGGAGACAAGATTCGAGAGAGCAGACTTCGATGGTTTGGACATGTTCAGAGGCGAGAGAGTGAGTATATTGGTAGAAGGATGCTGAGGATGGAGCTCCCAGGCAAAAGAGCGAGAGGAAGACCAAAGAGAAGGTTTATGGATGTGGTGAGGGAAGACATGAGGGCAGTTGGGGTTAGAGAGGAAGATGCAGGAGATAGGCTAAGATGGCAAAAGATGACACGCTGTGGCGACCCCTAACGGGACAAGCCGAAAGGAAAAGAAGAAGAAGAAGTTGAAAGGGGTGTGTGAAAAAAAAAAAAAGTCTACTGTTGACTTGAAAAACTCAAAACTATTTTGTACAAACTTGTTTGTTTCTGGTATTTAGCAATCCTTATAATGCTATTGTACAAAGGAATAGGTCATATGCAAAGTGGTCAAGAAAGTTGAGCAGATCGATAGTAAACAAGCCAGACTTTTCTTTGCCGAAGAAAAAAAAACTGTATACATCCAAAATAAAGCACATTGAATATTATCCTCTGCATATGCCTACCTGGAGGCTGCAGTGGCCAAGAATACTGCTGCCAATCCTGAAGAATGTAGGTAAAACGGACGGCCATGTTGATTGGCGGTAAAGGGTATATGGTACATCCCTAAAAAGAGGGAGAAAAATGAATTGTGACAACACTGGTGTGTTCATTACCTTAACTTTTTGTGTGAATATTTAGTGAGATTCATGTTAATTTTTTAAATTAAAGACCACCAAAGGGCTGATGTACCCACGTAACCTGGCCATGTTCGAAGATATAGTTCCCTTCAAATATTTTGACATGTGAAGTCTTGTTTTTGTTGTACACTAAAGACATTTGAGTTTCAGATCAAAAGAGGAATATGAGACAAAAGTTCAGAATTACATTTTATTTCATGGTATTTTGACGTGTTAAAGAAGTCAGGATAGAGCAACTTTTGTTTGAAGAGACCCCCATTTCAAGTGAGCAAAAGGGTCGAAACAGTATTTAATAAACTTAAAGTGAACATTTCGATGGAACAGTGGATGACTGGTTCGAACATCTGCCTCACAGTTCTCAGGAGCGGAGCTGCAATCACAGCCCCACCTGTGTAGAGTTTGTGTGTCCTTATGCCTCCGTAGGTTTTTTTCCGGGGATGCCAGTTTCCTCCCAAGCCACAAAAACATGCATGGTAGGTAAATTGAAGAATCTGAATTGTCTGGAGCTATGAATTTGTTGGTTTACATGTGCTCTGTGATTGGTTGGCTACCACGTTCACGTTGTACCCCGGCTCCTGCCCACAGATAGCTGGGATAGGCTCCTGCAACTCTTGTGAGGTTAAGGGGCTGAGATGATGGATGAATGGATGGATGGATGGATTAAAAGCACTTAATATTGGGTGGCATTACCCTTACTTGCAAAAACTGCATTAAGATGACCCATCAAACCAATGGCTGAACCCGACTGTTGCATTCTTCATTGGAAATGTTTTTGTAGGCCTTTAGTGCATCCTCTTTAATTTCTTGTTTCTGAGGGGTTTCTCCTTTCAGTCTGCTTGCTGTTCTTGAAGTGTAAGGCCTTCTACTCGCCAATTGGGTTTGCCTCTTTCATTATTGTCAGTGTCTAGTTTACGCCTGAAGCTAACATGAACGGAGCACTGCTAACATTTGCCAAAATAAATCAACGAGATTGAGAATAAACGCCCAGATTCACCCCTTAAATATTCTCAGTCTTCCAAAACACAAGCAACATAGTGTTACGTGTGAATTTAGACGAAAATCCCATTTGCTCAAACCAGCAAAATGTGACAAAGCACACACACATATTGTTATACAACACAAATAAAACAGCTAACAAAAAATAGAAGTTGAAAGACCTAGTAGTCGAGCTAAACAACGAATAGTCAAAGTTGAACGAATGTTCCCAAACAGGCCAATGTTCTCTCCAGCGAATATTCCAAGTGAAGGAATGTTCCAGAAATGTCCAAAGATTAAAGACAGAAGAATCAAACATCATACAGCTTTACACTCTGGAAAGTGCATCAGCACAAACAACTGTCTCGACCTTTAATGTGCTTGATCACAAAATTGAATCCTTGAAAACTCAAATTCCACCTCATAAGTCCCTCATTTTTGTTCTTAATTTTGTGAAGAAAAGTTAAGGGATTGTGATCAGTAAAGACTTCAATTGGAAATGTTGTAGTACCTAAGTACACTTCAAAATGCTGCAAAGCCAAAAAAAGACTCAATCTCCTTTTCAATGGTCGAAGAATTTCTTTGGTGTTTAACAAATTTTTTGGAAATGTAGCACACCGGATGATCAAGACCTAAGTCATCTTGTTGCATCAGCACACCACCTGCACCTACATCACTTGCATCAATTTGCAATATAAATGCTTTCTCAAAGTTTGGTGCCTGTAACACTGGAGAATTCATGAGTATGGCTTTGACCCTTTCAAATCCAGCTTGACAAATGCCATCCCACCGAAATCCAACCATTTTCCCCAAAAGGTTAGTAAGTGGAAACACAACGTCAGAGAAATTTAGGCAAAATTTCCTGTAATAGCCTGCCATGCCCAGGAATCTCATGAGCATTGTGCAACTGGGAAACATACAATAACCTCCACCTTAGCACCAACTGGATGGACGATGCTGTGCCGTACAATATGTCCCAAGAATTCAACTTGGGCCTTTTGGGATTTTGGTTTTTTACTTTTTCAAATGCAGCTTGACAACTGTTATTCCAGTGAAATCTAACCCTTTTCCCCAAAAGGTTAGTAAGTGGAGAGACTACGTCAGAGAAATTTAGGCAAAATTTCCTATGAAAACCTGCTTTCTGGTGAGCTGACAAATGTGCCAATTTCTCATCAAGGTGAGCTAACATCACAATTGCGGAAATTTGGTGAAGCATTATCACTCAAATCATCAAAGCGTTGGCCTCACAGTTCTGAGGACTCGTGTCCTAACACGGCTCCGCCTATGTGGAGTTTGTATGTTCTCCCCGTGCCTGCGCGGGTTTTCTCCGGGCACTCTGGTTTCCTCCCACATCCCAAAAACATGCAACATTAATTGGACACTCTAAATTGCACCTAAGTGTGATTGTGAGTGTAGCGGTTTGTCTCAATGTGCCCTGCAATTGGCTGCCAACCAGTTCAGGGTGTACTCTGCCTTGACAGCTGGAATAGGCTCCAGCACTCCCCGCGACCCTCGTGAAGATAAGCGGGAAAGAAAAAGGATGGATGGATCATCAAACTTGACATCGCTAACATCATCATCAAGTTGTCATTGACATTTGCATCATCATGATCAACTGTACAATCAGTAACTGATGAGGAGTGTTATAGCAATACAACTGACTTGTTTGGTTTCAACCCCATCATGATATTTCATAATCATGTTCAAATGGAGTCAGGATAATTAGTCTATGTCATAAACCTTTTTGTTTATTAGATATGGACCCTGAGAGGAAGGAGGAAGAGGGAAGCTCCAGGGAGAAGAGATAGCGAGGGTGCACAACTTCAAATAATTGGGGTCAAAAATACAGAGCAATGGTGAGTGTGGTAAGCAAGTAAAGAAATGGGTCCAAGTGGGATGGAACAGTTGGCGGAAGGTGTCTGATGTTCTATGTGACACAAGAGTATCCACTAGGATGAAGGGCAAAGCTTATAAAACAGTGGTGAGGCCGGCTATGATATACGGATAAGAGATGGTGGCTCTGAAGAAATTACTGGAAGCAGAACTGGAGGTAGCAGGAATGAAGATGCTGAGGTTTTTGCTTGGTGTAAACAGGTTGGATAGGATTAGAAATGAGCTCATTAGAGGGACAGCCAAAGGTTGATGTTTTGGAGACAAGGTTAGAGAGATCAGACTTAGATGGTTTGGACATGTTCAGAGACTAGAGAGTGAGTATATTGTAGAAGGGTGCTGAGGATGGAGCTGCCAGGCAAAAGAGCGAGAGGAAGACCAAAGAAAAGGCTGATGGATGTTGTGAGGGAGGACATGAGGACAGTGGATGTTAGAGAGGAGTATGCACGAGATAGACTTAGATGGAAAAAGATGACGCGGTGTGGCGAGCCCTAACGGGAGAAGCCGAGAGAAAAAAAAGAAGAAGAAGAAGTCGGTGCTGCGCTGGTATGACATTCAAAACAAAAGAACAACAAAGTAACAAGAACAAACAATAAGAGACATTTGTGTTTATAGGAACTATTCCTTCTAAGAGTCACAGATGTGCAAGATGCAAAGTCTTCATTTAGAACAGGTAATAGATAAGTGTGTGTGTAAACGTCCCACATTTTGTTAAGCTTGTACAGAGTGCCTTTCCCCTTTTGCGGTTCCCGTTATAGACTAGTGAATTGACAATTGTGAAAAGGGAGCAGTTTAAAGTGATGAATTGTACGATAGTCAACAAAACATATTACTAACACTAATACTGATTGGACCAGCACGAAGAGAGTGTGATTCCCAACAATGGCACAAGGTACAAAATAGTAGGTTGGCTGATCAAGAATTTAATGATTTAATTGCCAGAGGGAAAAAAAGTGTTCGAATGCCTGAAGATCTGTAGTGCTTTCCCGACGGAAGGAGCTGGAAGAGCTGGTGGCCAGGATATGGAGGATCCGAAAGGACCCTGCCCGTTCTGGACCGAGCTCACGTTGCGTGCAAGTCTTCAGGAGTGGGTAGAGTGGTACCGACAATTCGTTCAGCAGTTTTGATTGTCCGTTGCGCTTGGAGTTTGTCCTTTTTTGTGGCGGCCCCAAACCAGACTGTGATGGAGGTACACAGTACTGATTGGATGACGGCTGTGTAAAACTGTCTCACCAGCTCTTGTGATAGGACTGGTTTCCTCAGAAGCCTGCAAGTAGTACATCCTGTGCTGGGGTTTTTTGATGATGGAGTTGATATTCCGTCTCCCGCCTAAAGTCCTAAGAGACTGTAATTCCCAAGAACTTGAAGGTCTTGATGGCTAACAGAAGACAGTTAAGACAGTCAGGGGCAGCCATCTTGAATATTGCCTCCTGAAGTCCATAGACATCTCTACAGTTTATAGAGTGTTCAACGCCAGATTGTGTTGACCACACCAAAGCTCCAGTCTTGCCACTTCTTGTCGATATGCAGACTTGTCGCAGTCTTTGATGAGGCCGATGACCGTGGTGTCATCTACGAACTTTAGGAGTTTGACAGTCGGATGCCAAGAGGTGCAGTCGTTTGTGTAAAGCAAGAAGAGCAGAGGGGAGAGAACACAACCTAGGGGTGCCCCGGTGACGATAATGCACATGGATGAGGTGGTGTCCCCGAGCCTCACTTGCTGTGTCCTGCCCATTAGGAAGTTGCAGATCTACCGGGAGATGGAAGACGAGACGCTGAGCTGGAGAAGTTTGAAGGAGAGGAGTTCAGAGATGATGATGTTAAACGCAGAGCTGAAGTCCACGAACAGGATCCTTGCATCGGTACCTTTGCTGTCAAGATGTTTAAGAATAAAATGCAGACCCATGTTGACGGCATCATCCACAGACCTGTTAGCTTGATAGGCAAACTACAGTGGGTCCAGCTGAGGACCTGTGACACTCTTGAGGTAGTACAGCACAAGGTGCTCAAAGGACTTTATGACCACAGATGTCAAGGCAATAGGCCTGTAGTCATTAAGATCTGAGACTGCTGCTTTTTGGGGGACCGGTATCATGGTGGAACGTTTGAAGCAGGTTGGTACCTCACACTGTTCTTGAGACCAGTTCAAGTTCTTTGTGAAGACAGGAGCAAGTTGGTCTGCACAGACTTTGAGGCCGGATGGGGACACAAAGTCTGGGCCTGGCACTTTGTTGATCTTCTGTTGTTTGAAGAGCTGTCTAATTTCCCTTTCATGGATGTTAAACAGTGGAGCGGAAGGTGGTGCAGCTTGGTGGGTGCGTGGAGTGGAAATGTCTATTTCGACTCCGCAGTAAAAGTTATTTAGGTCGTCGACTAACCCGCTCTGTTTTCTACCTGCAATGAATAAATTAATTATGATGAATGAATGTTATGTCATGATACGAAATTGTACTATGAAATTGGAGATCCTCTCCTGGATCACTGCATACATAAAAGCAAAGAAAAAAACAAGGAATAAAAAAAAATACAAATAAAAATGTGTGAAATGGAATGTTTAAAGTATTGCTCAGGATATTGAACTCCCCATCACTTTGCATTAATTGTACGGCTCGAGGAAATCAACTTCAGAGTGGTGATGGCTCTTGGAAAAATAAAAAAAAATTTGTCTGTTGGTTCTTGATTTGCGCATATGTGCCACCTTCTAGATAGCAGGAGCACAAACGGTTGATAACTGGTGTGTGTCCTTAATGTTCTGGGCTCTGCTGAGACTCCAAGGGGAATAAATCTCTCCCATAGCGGGGAAAGGGCAGCCAACGATTTTCTGTGCTTTGATCATCCTCTGAACCTTTGCTCTGTCAGCCGCAGTTCAGCTCCCATACCAAATGGAGACACAGTATGGCAGCAGGCTCTCGACGGATGAGCAGTAGAAGACCTGCCGCATTTTTGAGTTTAGGTTGCTTTTCCTGAGGACTCTAAGAAAGTGGAGACCCTGTTGAACCTTCTTGACGACCGCTGTGATGTTGTCTGTCCAGGATAGTTCCTCAGAAATCAGGACTCCCAAGAACTCGAATAGGCGGACTCTCTCCACCCGCTCGCCGTTGATGAAAAGTGGAGTCCATTTCAGTTCTGTTCCTCCTGAAGGCCATAATGTTCTCAAAAAGTGCTCAGTCTTACTGAACCAGGTTGTGAGCTTCTGGAACTCCTCTCTGTAGGGCAGGGGTGTCAGACTAACAGGCCACGTCGTAGTTATGGTTTCTGTCAGAGAGCGATTATGACTGAAACTATGAAAATCTTTAATTGATCCATCATGTTCACACATTAAATTTATTAACTAGTTTTGGAATAAAAAAAAAAAAAAAGAAAAAAAAAAAATCAAGGGTAATGGGTTTTTCAACTATTGTTGATGTTTGGTATCACAAAAATGCTTGCAATATATCAAGCTCATCATTTATGATATGAGAATTTGAAATTTTATTTCAAATTTTAACAAAAATCATAGAAGTTGATACACATGATTTGCCTTCGTGGGCCACATAAAATCATGTGGCAGGCCGCATTTGGCCCCCAGGGCTTGAGTTTGACACCTGTGCTGTCGGGTGTCTCGTTTCCCATTGATATCAGACTCACCATTGTTGTGTCATCAGCGAATTTGAGAAAGTTATTTTGTGGACTGGGCTGCAGTCGAAAGTGTAGAACCAGTATGAGTTGGGGGCTTAACACGCAGCCCTGTGGTGAGCCGGTGTACGGGTGTCAGAAAGGTGGGAGCTGATTTTCACACTCTACGGTCTGCTGGTTAAAAAAATCCTTGATCTTGGTTAATGTGAGAGGCGGAAGGTCTAATATGTATGATTTAATCATGACAATGTCTGGAATGATTCTGTGTTAAATCTTGAGCAATAATCCACAAAGTGCACCCTAGCGTAGCTCTGCAGTTATTCTAAGTGACATTGCGTGTAGAGCTATGCTGATAGCATACTCCATTGATCTACTCACCTGGTATGCGAACTGGTGAGAGTTGAAGTTGTGGGGGAGGCAGACTTTGATTTACTTGAGGACCAGCCTCTCGAAGCACGTCACAATGACAGGTGTGAGTACAACAGTGTAATAGGCATTGAGACTACTTAAAGAATTATTTTAGGGGATGGGAATGATTGTAGGAGATTCCAAAAACTGCATTTTGAGTTTACTCGTCCCATCTTTGACAATTTTATTTGATGCTGCGAAACATTTAAGTGATACAAAAATGCAAAAAAGGGGGCAAATTCTTTCACACAATTATGAAATTAGACATACAGTGCCATAAAAAAGCATTGGTCTCCTTATCAAATTCTTAGATTTTTGCCATTCCCCCGTGTGATCATCAAACATATGTAACCATCAGAGAAATATAAGGCAAGTGAAGTTAAAATTCTGTTTTTAAATTTTGAGTTCATTTAGGTTAAAAAAAAAAAAAAAAAAAAAATCGAAGTCCCTCACCATATGAAAAGTAATTATTCCTGTTTGTTACAACAATTAATTCTGGCTAATCACAATTTTGGGTTAATTTTAACAGATCACACCCAACACAAAAATTACCCCAAAAGAAAAGCAATCACTCATCCAGGAGGCCATAAAAAACTCAACAACTTCTAAAGAAATACAAGTCTCCTTTGCCTCAGTTAACATCAGTGTTCATGGCACAAGGACGAGACTAGGGAAAAAAATGGCATCCAAATTACTCCTCTTTACTTATTTTAGAAACATTGTGAATTGAAATTAAAAAAATAGACGAAGGTGAATATTAAAAATATATATATTTTTCACCTGATTTTTGGTGCCCCCCTGAGGCCACGGCACCCTTAGCAATTGTTAAACCATGTCCTCGAGTACCTACAGTAAAGCCATTCATTCAATAATAACATAGTAATAACTTGAAGCAAACGTAGGAGCAATTGTGCAATATGAAGGGAGGTATAAAAATGTTCTTTGTAATGTTTTCACCGAAGCCTATTAGACCCCAGAGGTCGAAAATGAAAATCTGTATGACACTTTGGGACTTACTGTCTTTGATTTGAAGATGTCAAGAAGGCCAGACAGGTGGTTGTACTGACTTGGTACCTTTCGAAGATGTACCATCTCAAATTCCGTGTGGACACCATGTCCCTGGCATTCACCAGAATATAGTCTCCTCCATTTTTGCTGAATCTGCACAAACATGGGGACTTGGCTGATTGTAGAGGACAAGAAGACAAAGCTTGATGAAAATTTGTCATGTCTTTTACAATTTACTTCAGCGAGTAAAAGCATCACAGTACAGTGACAACATTAATCATAAATATTGGCAAAAAATGAAATTCTGTCATGCAAAATGGTAATAATTTTGCCAAAGTGGCTTCAAAACACATCTGTAGCAAGGAAAAGAGGACCCAGGATAATGTATTGAATGTTCAAACTGATGATTGTTGTTGGGAAGCAATCATGAACTTAGAATTTTTTGCCTGCAACCATGATCCAAAACAGCTGGGAAAAGTGGCAAAATAGCCTGAGAAAGTTTAGGAATGCTCATCAGACACCTGTTTGGAACATCCCACAAGTGAACAGGCTAATTGGGAATAGGTGGGTGCCATGATTGGATGAAAAGGAGAGTCCCTGAATTGTTGAGTCATTCAGAAGCAAAGACGGGGCAAGGATCACCTCTTTGTGAACAAGTGCGTGAGAAAATAGTCTATTGGACAATCTTCCTCAACATACAATTGCAAGGAATTTAGGGATTTCATCATCTACAGTCCATAGCAAAGCAATTGTGGAGCGCATTTCATACATGAGGTAACTCAATGTGTTTTACATGATTAAAAGGATTTGAAAACAAATAAAAGATTCAAAATGGGATGAAAATTATATATATATATATATACACACACATATATACACACACATATATATATATATATATATATATATATAATATATATATATATATATATATGTAGTGCCCTCCATAATTATTGGCACCCCCGGTTAAGATGTTTTAAAAGCCTTAAAATCAATTCAGTATATATTGCAGAAGAAGACTGTCAGACTGAAAATTTTAGGAAAATGTAGCCTTCAACGCAAATGAATTTTAAGAAAATAGAAAAATCCCTCACTAAAAAATAATTATTTTTTATTAAATCACCTGTTCCACAATTATTGGCACCCTTAATTCCCAGGAAATAAATACAATTAAAGCATTTCTGTCATTTCTACAGTAGTTTACAACTTTTACCAGAGTATGTAGGAAAATTTAATTTGTAATTCATCACTTCCTGTTTCCCTGGGGTATAAATATGACATGACACAGAGGCCATTTCTCTTATCCAGTCTTTAACATGGGAAAGACAAAGGAACAGTATACAAGTGAGGAGGAAGGTAAGAGAAATCAAAAGATCTCCAAAGCTCACTGTAACAGAATTACAACAAATGGTAGCATCCTGGGGTCACAAAGTCTCCAAATCAAACATCAGGCGCTATCTACATGCCAACAAGCAGTTTTGGAGGCATGCACGGAGAAAACCTTTCCTCACTCAAATCATAAACGCAAATGTCTGGAGTTCGCCAAGCGGTATTGGGGCTTCAACTGGGACCATGTGCTTTGGTCAGATGACACCAAGATTAAGCTTTGTGGCAACAAACACTCTAAGTGGGTCTGGCGTGCCATGAAAGATCCGCATGCTGAAAAGCACCTCAGACCCACTGTGAAGTATGGGGGTGGGTCAGTGATGCTGTGGGGCTGTATTGCATTTCTGACAATTTACTGTCACACACATCAACACAACACAAACACTTTAAAATGGGTAACACAAAATAGGCGTTCAAGTAGTTGAGTCGAGTAGTTGAGCCACAACAGCGAATAGTCACTAATGTTGCCAAACAAGCAAATGTTCGTCCCAGCGGGTATTCCAAGTTAGCCAAAGTTCCAACTGGTCCAAAAACAAAAGGCGGCATGCGTCCGTGCAGTTAGTTTTCCAAGCAGCGTAGTTTCCCAGAGCAGCGGTGAGGTCAAAACACTTCAGACTTCCTTGTCAAAGAGTTCGCATCACACAGACCCAAGAGCATTAGAGGAAACTGCATCACATCATAAAGACTTAAAAGTCTGAAAGGAAAGTGTCACAAAGACCCGTATGATAACAACTTAAAAGCATAATGGGAAAATAAAGCGAACAGAGAGTAAAAATACACCCATAACATTACGATTTCTGTCTCTATCTGATGCGGGGGAGTTGTGAGCTTGTCAACCACAGCAAACAGAGCACAAGTATTGTTGAGGTTCTTACTGATGATTTTGCAAAAGTGTTGCTGTATAGCACTAACTAACTCTTGGTTAAAATTACAAAGACACTGTCTGAAGAGGTCATAGTAATTTGGCATTTAGTTTTTCTCCCTTTGTGTTCTGCTTTCCTGCACTATGATTTAGAGCTCTTGACCGACATTGTGCTCCTCCATGGTGTTCTAGGTTGGAGCAGGATGATCTGAGTTTTAACAGGAGCGACAGCAATCATATTTGTAATTTTTGAGGTAAAATTTTCCAAAAGTTCAGCAACTGTCTCAGCATTCACAGCCTGTGGCACTGCCACAGTCTCCATAAACTTAGTGGTAGTACTCTCATTTATGTACCTTTCCCTAATAGAGATAGAGGTTGTATGAATTTTTGGAATAATCTCTAATTCAAAAATACACATAACATGGTCAGAAATAGCCATATCCTTAATGTCAATCGATGGAATTTCAACAACCTTAAAGATGACCAGGTCTAAGATGTGATCTTAAGTGTGAGTTGGACTCTTAATATGTTGAGAGAGGTCAAATGTGCCTAATATTGCAGAAAGTTCTTTGGATGTTTTTTCCACAAAATTGTCAACATAAATGTTAAAGTCCCCTGTTATGACAAAATAGTTATACAAATAACTGACAGCAGTTCTGAAAAATCCTCCACAAATTTTCCATTATATCTTGCATATGGGTAGAATTTTTTAATTTTTCTACTTCCGTACCAGTGTGAAACATCCCCATCCATGCTGTTCATTTTCACTATGGATGGCTAACAAACTCAAAAACAGCGAATGAAAGAATACAGACACAAATGCGAACGTATTGTTTGTGATTTATCAACTGGAAAGCACGCTCCAGCATTGAACAAAAATCACCAGAGGATTGTTCAGGCCTAGTCATGAAGGCACATTTGGGATAGTGAAAGTAAGTGTTATTTAATTTTAATGCACTGAAATTGATTATGGTTACGGCTTTAATGAATTATGTGAATTACAATTTTTTTATTCACATGTATCATTTTATGACATGCTGAAGTATCATACATTGCCATATGAATATGCTTTAAATGAAAATAAAGATCATGACCTTATATTATCAGCAGCATGCAGAATTAAATTTAATTACAATGCATGTAAATAGCAAGATAATCCATCAACAGTGCCATTATTTAAAATGTATTCATGCAGTTAGCTGATTAACCTGTTTTTCACACGTAACTGCTAATAATTTGTCAAACATTCTGTGCATATTTTGATTAAGACTGGATTCATAATGTTTGTATTTTTTATCAGTATATTACATATAAACCAATATTTATGACTTAAGTTTTCATTTCCTTCAGTGTTATTCGGGATTTCAATTAATTCAGTTTTGTGCATTTTGTTAAACTTTATTCTTTTATTTTGTATATATTTGCTTTGGAACAACAATTATTTGTTCATGGTGAGCAAGGACAAGGGAACAAAAAACCTGTAACAAATGAAGATGAAGTCTTTGACATCATTCGGCACTATCATAGTGAAGTGTTGGAGGTCAAGGTGGCATAAATGCAACACTGGCCAAGATATGTCCAAAAAAACATGGAATGGCATGAAGGAGTATGTTAAAGACTTTGTAACGATATGTTGTAAAATATATTTTAAGAAAGATTTATCATGATTTGCATTGATAATACATTTTTTGTACAAATATAGCTATAATATTCATTGATCTTCTGTCATGCAATAAAAAAATTCTAAATATTTAGTAGCTTATGAAGATGTATGTACCCATATGAATGTACAGTGAAGAAAATAAGTATTTGAACACTCTGCTATATTGCAGGTTCTCCCACTTAGAAATCATGGAGGGGTCTGAAATTTTCATCATAGGTGCATGTCCACTGTGAGAGAGACAATCTAAAAAGAAAAATCCAGAAATCACAATGTATGATTTTTTTTAACGATTTATTTGTGTGAGACAGCTGCAAAAAAGTATTTGAACATCTGAGAAAACCAATGATAATATTTGGTACAGTGGCCTTTGTTTGCAATTACAGAGGTCAAACGTTTCCTGGTGTTGTTCACTAGGTTTGCACATACTGCAGGAGGCCCACTCCTCCACACAGATCTTCTCTAGGTCAACAGGTCTCTGGGCTGTCGCTGAGAAACATTGAATTTCAGTTCCCTCTAAAAATTTTCTATTGGGTTTAGGTCTGGAGACTGGCGAGGCCACACCAGAACCTTTATATGCTTCTTACGAAGCCACTCCTTGGTTTTCCTAGCTGTGTGCTTCGGGTCATTGTCACGTTGAAAGATCCAGCCACGACCCATCTTCAATGCTCTGACTGAAGGAAAGAGGTTGTTCTCCAAAATCTCACATGGCCATGGTCATCCTCTCCTGATTAGTACGGTCGTCCGGTCCCATTTGCAGAAAAACACGCCCAAAGCATCATGCTACCACCCCCTTGCTGCACAGTCGGGATGGTGTTGTTGGGATGGAACTCATCATTTATCTTCCTCCAAACATGGCTAGTGAAATTATGACAAAGTTCCAGTTTGGTCGAACCTCAACATCTTCATTTCTGCCACCTCCAGTTCTGCTTCCTGTTGTTTCTTCAGTGCCACCATCTCTTATCCGTACATCATGGCCGGCCTCACCACTGTTTTGTAAACTTTGCCCTTCATCCTAGCAGAGACTCTTCTGTCACATAACACACCAGACACCTTTCACCAGCTTTTCCAACCTGCTTGGACCCGTTTCTTCACTTCCTTACCAAACTCACCATTGCTCTGGATTATTGACCCGAAATATTTGAAGTCGTCCACCCTCGCTATCTCTTCTCCCTGTAGCCTCACTCTTCCCCCTCCACTTTTCTCATTCACGCACATATATTCTGTTTTACTTCGGCTAATCTTCATTCCTCTCCTTTCCAGTGCATGTCTCCATCTTTCTAATTGTTCCTCTGCATGCTCCCTGCTTTCACTGCATATCACAATATCATCTGCGAACATCATGGTCCAAGGGGATTCCAGTCTAACCTCATCTGTCAGCCTATCCATTACCACTGCAAACAGTAAGGGGCTCAGAGCTGATCCCTGATGCAGTCCCACTTCCACCTTAAATTCCTCTGTCACACCGAAGGCACACCTTACCATTGTTCTGCTGCCATCATACATGTCCTATACTATTTTAACATACTTCTCTGCCACACCAGACTTACGCATGCAGAACCACAGTTCCTCTCTTGGTACTCTGTCATAGGCTTTCTCTAGATCCACAAAGACACAATGTAGCTCCTTATGACCTTCTCTGTACTTTTCCACTAGCATTCTCAAGGCAAATAATGCATATGTGGTACTCTTTCGAGGCAAGTATTCTTTCCATCTATTTAGCAGGCACCAGTCAACACATTTCCATCTCTATCCTTAATCACCCTTACCTCCTGCACATCCTTCCCATCTCTATCCCTCTGTCTGGCCAACATGTACAGATCCTTTTCTCCTTCTTTCGTGTCCAACCTGGTGTACATGTCTTCATATGCCTCTTGTTTAGCCTTTGCCACCTCTACCTTTGCCCTACGTCGGATCTCGATGTACTCCTTTCGCCTCTCCTCAGTCCTCTCAGTATCCCACTTCTTCACTAATCTCTTTCCTTGTATGATTCCCTGTATTTTGGGGTTCCACCACCAAGTCTCCTTCTCCCCTTTCCTCCCAAAAGGCACACCAAGTACTCTCCTGCCTGTCTCTCTTACTCTCTCTCCTTGGCTGTCGTTGTCCAGTGTTCCGGGAGCTTCTGCTGTCCATTGAGAGCCTGTCTTACCTCTTTCCGAAAGGCCGCACAACATTCTTCCTTTCTCAGCTTCCACCACATGGTTCTCTGCTCAACGTTTGACTTCTTAATCTTCCTACCCACCACCAGAGTCATCCTACACACTACCATCCTATGCTGTCGAGCTACACTCTCCCCTACCACTACTTTACAGTCAGTAACCTACTTCAGATTACATCATCTGCACAAAATATAATCCACCTGCGTGCTTCTACTTCCGCTCTTGTAGGTCACTATATGTTTCTCCCTCTTCTGGAAATAAGTGTTCACTTCAGCCATCTCCATCTCCATCTTCCACATTATACATAACACCCTCAATTTCAAATTTTAGTCTCATCACTCGATCTGATACTCTTTTCACCTCCAAGACATTCTTAGCCAGCTCTTCCTTTAAAATAAGCCCTACTCCATTTCTCTTCCCATCTCCTCCGTGGTAGAATAATTTAAACCCTGCTTCTAAATTTCTAGCGTTACTACCTTTCCACCTGCTCTCTTGGATGCACAGAATATCAACCTTTCTCCTCATCGTCATGTCAACCAACTCCTGAGCTTTTCCTGTCATAGTCCCAACATTCAAAGTCCCTACACTCCGTTGTAGACTCTATGCATTCCTTTTTTTCTTCTGACGATGGATCCGGTTTCCTCCTCTTCTTTGTCTTCGACCCACAGTAGCTGAATTTCCACCGATGCCCTGCAGGTTAGCAGTGTCGGGGGCGGCCGTTGTTTACCCGGGCCACGACCAATCCAGTATGGGATTCTTTAGATGAACGCTCATATTTGTTTGGCACAGTTTTTACGCCGGATGCCCTTCCTGACGCAACCCTCTGCATTTATCCTGGCTTGGGACCGGCCTACAGATTGCACTGGTTTGTGCCCCCATAGGGGTGCATTTGAAAGCAAAAATGTATAAATTGTATATTTTACAGGTTATGTCATGTGATCGGTGTCAGCGGTCCACAGCTAATACCCATCAAAGTCAAGGACCCTTTAGAACTGGTGGAGATGGACTTAATTGGTAATTTGAGTTTTTTATTATTGGTATTGAAAACTTTTTACGTTGGGCCATTCTCAGATTAAAGGTCATCTTTATAACTATTTAATTTTCAAAATATTATAAACATAAGTGATTTTTTAAAAATATTAAACAGTTTTAACTCATACAGCAAATTACATTTTAGGTCCACTCCAATGACTCCCAATGGAAATAAGTATGTCTGCACATTTCCAGACTACTCCACCAAATTTGTGGATTTCTTCCCTCTAAAGGACAAAGCAGCAAGGGGCAAGCCTAATAACATCAAGTAATTTGTCTGCATTGTCTGCAGGTAACTAATATTTCATTCCACTTATGTGACTATTGTCAAATTCAATGCTATTTTTAACTGTTCAATATTTTGTATGCTGTAAACTTTTGTGTAAGCACAAACAGTCTATATAGAACCTCATAAGATTATCTTTTATTATTGCGTGTAATAATATACGATAAAAGGTCTTCATTGTTTGATACTTGCGCACAACGACCAAACTTTTGTTTTCATTGTGCACTTTCATTCTGTTGGAGATGGGGTGTGTCAGAAACTTTGATCAGGGAAAATACTTTGTGGCAAAGGTAAAACTGATTTTCATTTTTAATGGAATGTTCATGATTTTAACTTGTAGCATGGGGCCACTGTGCCTTTCTACCCAAAAAAAGTGTTGTTTCATTTAACGGTGGACACGATATAAAGAAGTAATGAGAAGACATGGTTACTTGCCCTAACATAAGCATATTATACTTCAACTGTAAATTAAAGAGTATGTCAAACAATGCACCATCAAAAATATATTACTTGGACTGCTAAAAACTGCAGAGGAAACATTTTGCAAAATTAGCTTTTTTTCTTATAACAGACAAATGACGAAGTCTGTAAGAAGTTAGGCATCAAGCGGTCAATCACCATCACCTATCGTGCATAATGCAATGGTTTAGATGAATGGACGAACAAGACTCTCCAGCACTGACTTTCGAAATTGGTGAATGATAATCAGGATGACTAGGATTGCTTCCTTTAAGAAGTTGCATATTCCATGAGGACACAAAAACAAGCAAGTACAACATTCACACCATTCTTTTTGATGTTCCACCGACAAGCGATAGAGAGGTTGGTTTGAACATTTCATTGAAATGTTAATGTAAAGTCTTTTGGTGAAATGTTAAATGATTTATGCATTTAACAAGTCTTACCTTAGTAGATCTTAGCACCCAAATTGGAGCCGTATCTTTCGCATTGAAGCTGCTTGGCCTAAGTTAGCCTAGCGCGCTAACAACATTACCTTTTTTGCGTATACAATGAAGACAAAACATCGAACGTGTGAATTGTTGTAAGGGAGGACATGAGGACAATGGGTGTTAAAGGAGAAGATGCACGAGATAGGCTCAGATGGAACAAGATGACACACTGTGGCGACCCCTAACGGACAAAGCCGAAAGGAAAAGAAGAAGAGGTAGTATGTGAATTATATAGCTTATGTGCTGACTTTTTTTGTTTGCTTTTTTTAACTATCTGCAGCCTGAAGGGGGCACAATTTCTGTGCAAACCTGGAGGCTGGTCCCAAGCCCGGACAAATGCAGAGGGTTGCGGCAGGAAGGGCATCCGGCGTAAAACTGTGCCAAACATATATGAGCGTTCATCAAACGAATTCCATAACAGAAAGGTCGTGGCCCGGGCTAACTACGCCTGCCCCCGGCACTGTTAATCTGCAAGGCGTAGGTAGAAATTCAGATAAAGGAAATCGAAGATAAAAAAAGAGGAGGAAAGTGGCTTAGTCGGCAGAAGAGGAAGAGGAATGCACAGACCCCTTCAACTGTGTGTAGGGACTTTGATTGTTGGGACTATGATGAGAAAACCTCAGGAGTTAGTTGACATGATGATTCTGAGAAAGGTTGATATATTGTGCATCCAAAAGAGCAAATAGAAAGGGAGTAAAGCTAGAAGTTTAGGAGCAGGGTTTACATTATTTTACCATGGAGTGGATGAGAAGAGAAATGGAGGAGGGATTATTTTTAAGGAAGAGCTGACTACGAATGTCTTGGAGTGACCTAAAAGAGCGGAGGTAGAAGCACGCAGGTGGATTATATTTTGTGCAGACGATGTAATCTGAGGGAGGTTACTGATTGTAAGGTAGTGGTCGGGGAGTGTGTACCTCAACAGCATAGGATGGTGGTGTGTAGGATGACCCTGGTTGCGGGTAGGAAGATTAAGAAGAAAAAGGTAGAGCAGGAGAATCAGGTGGTGGAAGTTGAGAAATGAAGAATGTTGTGTGGCCTTCCGAAAGAGTTGAAACAGGCTCTAGATGGACAGGAAGAGCTCCCGGAATACTGGAATACTCCTGCCAAGGTACTCAGAGAGGCAGGCAGTAGAGTACTTGGGGTGCCTTCTGGTAGGAAAGGGTAGGAGACTTGGTGGTAGAACCCCAAAATACAGGAAGTCATCCAAGGAATGAGATTAGCGAAGAAGAAGTGGCACACAAGGACTGAGGAGAAGAGGAAGGAATACGTTGAGATGCGACGTAGGGAAAAGTTAGAGGTGGCGAAGGCTAAACAAGAGGCATATGACAACATGCATACCAGGTAGATACGAAAGAAGGAGAAAAGGATCTCTACAGGTTGGCCAGGCAGAGGAATAAAGATGGGAAGGAAGTGCAGCAATAAAAGGTGACTAAGGATAGCGATGGAATTATGCTGACTGGTCCCAGTAGTGTGCTAAGTAGATGGAAAGAGTACTTTCAGAAGTTAATGAATGAAGAGAATGGGAAAGAAGGTAGAGTTGAAGAGGCCAGCGTGAATGACCAGGAAGTGGCAATGATTAGTGAGGGGGAAGTTAAAAAGGCACTGAACAGAATGAAAATGAAAGTTGGTCCTGATGACATACCAGTGGAGGGATGCAAGCAATTTGGAGAGGTCGCTGTGGAGTTTTTGACCAACTTATTCAAAAGAATACTAGCGGGAGAGAAGATGCCTGAAGAATGTAGGAAAAGTGTGCTAGTCCAAATTTTTAAGAACAAAAGTGATGTTCAGAGCTGTGGAAACTATAGAGGAATAAAGATGATGGGCCACACAATGAAGTTATGGGAAAGACTAGTAGAGACTAGACTTAGGACATAAGTAAGTTTCTGCGAGCAACAGTTTCATGCCTAGAAAGAGACACCACAGATACATTATTTGCCTTGAGGAGGGTACTGGAAAAGACGGTCAGAAGGAGTTACATTGTGTCTTTGTAGACCTAGAGAAAGCTTATGACAGAGTACAAAGAGAGGGACTGTGGTACTGCATGCACAAGTCTAATACGTTAGAATAGTTCAGGACATGTTTGAGGGCAGCAGAACAGTGGTGAGACGTGCCGTAGGTGTGTCAGAAGAATTTAAGGTGGAGGTGGGACTGCATCAGGGATCCGCGCTGAGCCCCTTCCTGTTTGCTTTAGTAATGGATAGGCTGACTGAAGAGGTTAGACAGGAAACCCCTTGGAGGATGTTTGCAGATGATATTGTAATCTGTAATCAAGTCACAACATTTGCAAATGTTGGAACATACCCACTTGTTTTTTTATAAATGCACTAGTTTAATATATTAATGCAATTTTAATGTGAATAATTAAATGTATAAATAAAAGTATGATGTTCAGAGCCGAGAGAGTGAGTATATTGGTAGAAGGGTGCTTAGCATGGAGGTGCCAGGGAAGAGAGCGAGAGGAAGACCAAAGAAAGGTTGATGAATGTTGTGAGGAAGGACATGAGGACAGTGGGTGTTAGAGAAGAGGATGTACGAGATCCACTTAGTTGGAAAAGGATGACACACTGTGGCAACCCCTAACGGGGACAAGCCAAAAGAAAAAGATTCCATTTTCACTTCTAATGACAGGCATTTAACAGTAGGTGGTACAGTAGCTGCGGTGTCTTGATTTAGCGGAGCACAAGCCATTTCCTGTTATCAATCTTTTTCTACTGGTCAGATCAGAACCCATCTATAACAATGTTAAAGAAAAGAAAAGTCGACAGTGAGTGCCAGGTGTTTAAGAAAGAGGGGACCCCTAAATACTCAAGTCTGGTCCAAGGCTGTATTTGCCAAGAAATCCTTGCGCTTTTAAAAGAATACATCAGCTGTCACTTTTGTACCAAGCATGCTAATTACGCCAGCAAGCTTTCATCACAGGAACGTATGGCTACCGCTGACAGGTTGGTAGCTAGGTTGCAGGCTGAGCAAAACATCTTTATTCAAGCATCTTCCATTCAAGAAGCAAGCACAAAGACAAAAGTCAGCAAGTCTTTCTCCCATGGAGAGTATCTAAAAGAATGCATGATGGAGACGTCAAGTATTTCATGTCCCGAGAGCAAGAACAAAGTTGAAAATATTAGCTGATCACGTAGGTTAGTGACTTGCCAAATTGAAATAATAGATGTACACTTAACTTAACTTGCAAGTCAAAAAAGAAAGTAATTTATATTGTATTTTTTGGCACTGGACGAAAGCAATGATAAAGGACACCACTCAATTTTGTATTTTTGTCAGAGGGATTAATGAAAATTTCGAGATAACGGAGGAGTTTTTGTATATGGAATCTCAGAAAGGAAAAATATGAGGTGAGGAATTAATTAACAGGGTGTCAGCGGTCATAGAGGAGCACAAGTTACCCTGGAGTACACTCGCCAACGTTACCACTGATGGATCACCATATCCGAGAGGAAAAAACATTAGAATGGTCAATAGAATTCAGGACATGGTGAAAGAGGATTTTTCTACACTGCATAATTCACAAAGCAGCACGTGTTGCAGCTTGACTATGTAGTTAACCTTTAGATGGACGAGTTACAGGACCCTACACTCTTCCATAAGCGGGTCAAAAATGACCCATAATACAATCAATTTGTTTTTATGAAATTTATATCATTTTGGTTAAGAATAATCACTTATATAATATTTAGTATTATATTTAGGACCATACAAGAATGATTTTATGTTTGAAATATCTTTATTTTTCACTTTTTAACATTTTTGAAAAAGAAAAATGCAATAGGAAAATGTGAGCATCCATTTTGTCTGTGTGCGTGTGCGTGTGTGTGTGTGTGTGTCTGCGCGGGCGTCTGTCTGTCTGTGTGTATGTATGTGTAGAACTGTCCAGTCAGAGTTCCTCTCTCTTTTCCCTATTTTACCTTCTTGTCTCATCACTGTATGCAATTCAGACAAACTACCTGTTTCTGGCAATGATCATTGCACACAGGTACATTGCATTTTCCGCACCTACTGTTGACTTTGCGCTCTTTGTTACTTGGGCTGATCTGACACATTTTTCTATTCGGTTGGCCCTGTGTATTTCTTTCCTGTGTCTGGGTTGTGGCTTTTGTCACCCCGCACCTTTCCATTGCTTCAATAATCGGGGTTTGCAGTTGGGGCCACCTTTCCAGTCGACTCCTCATGTGTGGTGTGAGAAGCTCCTTTGACACCTGTTTGAGGAACAGTTGTCGTGCATTGGTGATGCTGCTCTTGAAATCTGGGTGCTGTGCCATGAAAAAGGTGTAGGCATTCAGGATGCATTATTTGCCTTGAGGATGCTAGTGGAAAAGTACAGAGAAGGTCAGAAGGAGCTACATTGTGTCTTTGGGGATCTAGAGAAAGCCTATGACAGAGTACCAAGAGAGAAACTGTGGTACTGCATGCGCAAGTCTGGTGTGGCAGAGAAGTATGTTAAAATAGTACAGGACATGTATGATGGCAGCAGAACAATGGTGAGGTGTGCCTTCGGTGTGACAGAAGAATTTAAGGTGGAGGTTGGACTGCATCAGGGATCAGCTCTGAGCCCCTTCCTGTTTGCAGTGGTAATGGATAGGCTGACAGATGAGGTTAGACTGGAATCCCTGTGGACCATGATGTTCGCAGATGATATTGTGATGTGCAGTGAAAGCAGGGAGCATGCAGAGGAACAATTAGAAAGATGGAGACATGCACTGGAAAGGAGAGGAATGAAGATTAGCCGAAGTAAAACAGAATATTTGTGCGTGAATGAGAAAAGTGGAGAGGGAAGAGTGAGACTACAGGGAGAAGAGATAGCGAGGGTGGACGAGTTCAAATATTTAGGGTCAACAATCCAGAGCAATGGTGAGTGTGGTAAGGAAGTGAAGAAACGGGACCAAGTAGGTTGGAAAAGCTGGCGAAAGGTGTCTGGTGTGTTATGTGACAGAAGAGTCTCTGCTAGGATGAAGGGCAAAGTTTACAAAACAGTGGTGAGGCCGGCCATGATGTACAGATTAGAGACGGTGGCACTGAAGAAACAACGGGAAGCAGAACTGGAGGTGGCAGAAATGAAGATGTTGAGGTTCTCGCTCGGAGTGAGCAGGTTGGATAGGATTAGAAATGAGCTCATTAGAGGGACAGCCAAAGTTGGATGTTTTGCTGACAAAGTTTGAGAGAGCAGACTTCGATGGTTTGGACATGTTCAGAGGCGAGAGAGTGAGTATATTGGTGGTAGGGTGCTGAGGATGGAGCTGCCAGGCCAAAGGGCGAGAGGAAGACCAAAGAGAAGGTTTATGGATGTGGTGAGGGAAGACATGAGGGAAGTTGAGGTTAGAGAGGAAGATGCAGGAGATAGGCTAAGATGGCAAAAGATGACAAGCCGAAAGGAAAAGAAGAAGATTCAGGGTGCCAATGTCAATTGTGTTGTACCACAGCACCATGGGCCAACTCTGTGTTTGGCGCTTGCACGTGTAGTTGCCAACCATCTGGCCAATGGTGTCTACATCTCCTTTTGTCTCGTTGTAAAATGTGATAATTTCTGTTTTTTTTCTTTCTGCTATGTTCATCCACTGCTTTGTCATGGTGCATCGTGCTCAGGAGCACAACACCGTTTCCTTTCTTTCTGACACAGCTGACCATGGTAAAGCTGTCGTTGAATCCAAACTCTGTGGTGTAAACCTCCCTGGACTTCGAAGGCTTCATCAGAGGTATGCCTGGCTTGTTCCGACAGAGTTCCCACAACAGTGAGACCCTTCTCCAGGAGATGCTGCTCAAGTGCTGCACACTGGTGAAAAAGTTATCCATGGTGATGTTGCAACCTGTGTTTCTAAATCTACTACACAACTGCTGGACAATGTTTTCTCCCAGATTCTTCCAAACTTTTTTTCCCCTGGTTGTCTCCCCGTGTAAACTATACCATTTATTGCATAGGGGATGCGTGCATCACAAACCCAGAAGATCTGCAGTCCTACCCTAACTTAAATTCTTCTGTCACACCTATGGCACACCTTACCACTGCTCTCCTGCCCTCACACATGTCCTATACTATTCTCACATATTTCCTCTGTCATAGGCTTTCTCTAGATCCACAAAGAAACAATGTAGCTCCTTTTGACTTTTTCTGTACTTTTCCATGAGCATCATCAAAGCAAATATTGCATCTGTGGTACTCTTTCGATGCACAAAACCACACTGTTGCTTGCAGATACTTACTTCTGTCTTGAGTCTAGCCTCCACTACTCTTTCCCATAACTTCATTGTGTGGTTCACAACTTTATTCCTCTATGGTTCCCACACCTCTGCAAATTGCCTTTGTTCTGAAAAATGGGAACAAGCACACTTTTCCTCCATTCTTGAGGCATCTTCTCGCCCGCTCGTATTCCATTGAATAAGTTGGTCAACAACTCTACAGCCACTGATCCAAATTGCTTCCATACCTCCACAGGCATGTCATCAGGACCAATTACCTTACCATTTTGCATCCTCTTTAGTGCCTTTCTCACTTCCCCCTTGCTAATCATTGCCACTTCCTGGTCCTTCACACTAGCCTCTTCCACTGTTCCTTCTCTCATTTTCTATATTTGTCAACTTCTCAAAGTGCTCTTTCCATCTATTTAGCACAAAACTGGCAACAGTCAACACATTTCCATCTCTATCCTTCATCAGCCTGACATGTTGCACATCTCCATTTCTCTGACTGGCTAACCTGTAGAGATCATTTTCTCCTTCTTTCATGCCCAACATGTTATACATGCTTCGCCACCTCTTCCTTTGACCAAGGTTGCATCTCAATGTATTCGTTTCGACTCACCTCAGTCCTCTCAGTGTCCCACTTCTTACTCGCTAACCTCTTTCCTTGTATCCCTTCCTGTATTTTGGGGTTCCACCACCAAGTCTCCTTCTCCCCTTGACTGCCAGAAAACACACCAAGTACTCTCCTGCCTGTCTCTCTGATCACCTTGGCTGTAGTAGTCCATCTTCCGGGAACTCCTCCTGTCCATCGAGAGCCTGTCTCACCTCTTTCCAAAAAGCCGCACAACATTCTTCCTTTCTGAGCTTCCACCACGTTTCTCTGCTCTACTATTGTCTTCTTAATCTTGCTACCCATCACCAGAGTCATCCTTCACACCACAATCAGATTTCGAGCTACACTCTCCCCGACCACTACCTTACAGTCAGTAACCTCTTTTAGATTACATCGTCTGCACAAAATATACAGTGCCTTGTTAAAGTATTTGGCTAATTTAAAAAAATTTTGGTCAAGAAACAACAAGTTGGACACAATAGTGAAGTGGAACGAAATTTATTGGATATTTTAAACTTTTTTAACAAATAAAATCGGAAAAGTGGGGCGTGCAATATTATTCGGCCCCCTTGTATTAATACTTTGTAGCGCCACCTTTTGGTGCAATCATAGTGGCAAGTGGCTTGGGGTATGTATCAGCTTTGCACATGGAGAGACTGAAATTCTTGCCCATTCTCTTTACAAAACAGCTTGAGCTCAGTGAGAGTGGATGGATAACGTTTGTGAACAGCAGTCTTCAGCTCTGCCCACAGATTCTCGATTGGATTCAGGTCTGGGCTTTGACTTGGCCATTCTAATAGCTGGATATGTTTACTTGTGAACCATTCCACTGTAGATTTGGTTTTGTTTTGGATCATTGTCCTGTTGGAAGATAAATCTGTGTCCCAGTCTCAGGTCTTTTTTAAAGACACCAACAGGTTTTCTTCCAGAATGGTCCTGCATTTGGCTCTATTCATCTTCCAAGTAAAAAACCATCTTCCCTGTCCCTGCTGAAGAAAAGCAGGCCCAAACCATGAGGCTGCTACCACCATGTTTGAGAGTGGGGATGGTGTGTTCAGGGTGATGAGCTGTGCTGCTTATACGCCAAACATATTGTTTTGCATTGTGGTCAAAAAGTTTGATTTTGGTGTCATCTGGCCAGAGCACATTCTTCCACGTTTGGTATGTCTCCCAGGTGGCTTGTGGCAATCTTTAAACAAGACTTTTTCTGGATATCTTTGAGAAATTGCTTTCTTCTTGCCACTCTTCCATAAAGGCCAGATTTGTGCAGTCTACGACTGATTGTTGTCCTATGGACAGACTCTCCCACCTCAGCTGTAGGTCTCTGCACTTCATCCAGAGTGATCATGGGCCTCTTGGCTGCATCTCTGATGAGTCTTCTCCATGTTCGAGGTTAAAGTTTAGAGCAGTGGTTCCGAAAGTGGGGTCCACGGACCCCCAGGGGGTGAAAAACATCTTTCCAGGGGGTCCGTGATATGAAGACGAAAAAAACGAAATCGTCTGGAACCTAATCATGATGAGAAAATTGCCCTTTCCACTGTTGAACCACGTTTTGATTTATTGTGCAAAAATGAAAAACAAGAGCACGTGAGTCACTTGTTATGTGTGTGAGTATTTTTGTTTTCCTTTCATGCTTTTATGTCACTATGATGCGGTTCTTTTGTGATGTGGAATTCTGGAATGTTCCGAGAGGTGCCTGTATAAGAAGACTGAAAAGGACCATCAACAGAGCTTCTTACCACCACTCTGTGGACAAATAGACAAGTACACGCCACACTGCATTCTGCCTTTCATTCTTAGATATTTCTGGACATTTGTTAACTTGGAATATTCTCTGGAAAGAACATTTGCCGAGTCCCTACACTCGGTTGTAGGCTCTCTGCATTTCTCTTCTTCTGCCAACGAATCTCTTTTCCTCCTCTTCTTTGTCTTTGACCCAGAGTAGCTGAATTTACACTGACGCTCTGCAGGTTAACGGTGCTGCAGACGGGCGTTGTTAACCTGGGTCATGACTGATCTTGTATGGGATTCTTTAGTTGAATGTTTGGCAAAGTTTCAAGACGGATGCCTTTTTTGACGCAACCCTCTGCATTCATCAGGGCTTCAGACCAGCCAACAGAGTCCACTGGCTTGTGTCCCCTTCCAACTGAACTTGAACAGTCATACCAAATCATTTACGAAAACTGCCTTTAATCATCTCAAGAACAAATCCAGTGTGAAAGCTTGCATGTGTCAAGCAGACCAGGAGAAGCTTTTCCATGCTTTAATCTTAAGTAGACTGAACTATTGTTGCTTTGCTTCTGTGTCGACCATAGTCTATTGTTTCTTCATTCCTGTTTGTTTGTTCTCAGTACTCAACATGAATGTCGTACCAGGGCGGCACTGACAGGCAGAGATAAATTTCTCGTGTGTTTTTGCATATTTAGCAATTAAAGCTCATTCTTCTTATAATGGTCTTCTGACTGCGACTATGTGCTTGTGTCATTGGACTTGTGGCCACAAGTCTTGGACACTCAGATGAAGAGCGGGGCGGAGCTGTCTACTGATCACCTGGTGTTGAGTTGACTCCGATGGTGGGGGAAGATGCCACTCCAACAAGGCAGGGCTTAATGTATCGTGAGAGTCTCCTGGGAACGTCTGGCAGAATCCCCCGTCAGAAGGAGTTTCAACCCCCAGCACTGGCAAAACTTCACCCACGTCGGAAGAGGCCAGGGGAACATTGAGGCCGAGTGAACCATGGTCGGTGCCTCGACTGCCAAGGCAGCTGACATGAGCTGTGGGTGTAAGGTAGTTTGTCCCTGTCGTCGCGGAAACCCTCAAACCCATTGATGGACATGAGCGGCGAGGGATAGTCAAGCTGAAGAAAGAGTGCTATCTGGCCTTTTAGCCTATGGAAGTCCTGAGGCAGATGATGGGTGCTAGCTGATCAAGGGGAATGGAGTTTTGGTGGTCACTGAGGAAAAAAAACAGGCTGTTCGGTCAATGTACGACCGGTGTCAAAATTTGGCCCACATTCCGGTGAGGGTTTGGCCCCATCAAGGCTGTCCTTTTTTCACCGATTCTATTCACAACCTTTATGGACAGAATTTCTAGGTACAGCAGAGGCATAGAGGGGGTTTGATTTTGGTGGTCTCAGTAGTGTATCTCTGCTTTTGCAGGTCTGATTCTGTTGGCCTCACCAAGTTGCAAGCAACTCTCACTGGAGCAGTTTGCAGAAGAGTGTGAAACTGCTGGGATTACAATCGGGACCTCCAAATTTGAGACAACGGTCCTCAGTCCAAAAAGGGTGGTGTGCCATTTTCATGTCGGGGATGAGTTCCTGCCCCAAGTGGAGGAGTTCAAGTATGTTGGAGTCTTGTTCACAACTGAGGGAAGAATGGAACAGGTGATCTCCAAGCGGACCAGTACAGCATCTGCAGTAATGCTGACTTCGTATCAGTCCGTTGTGGTAAAGAAGGAGCTAAGCCGAAGGGTGAAGCTTTCAATTTATCAGTCGATCTACATTCCTTCTTTCACCTTTGGTCATGATCAAAAGAACAAGATCCCAGATACAAGCGGCCAAAAAGACTTTCCTCTGCAGCATGCTTTGAGTGCTCCCAGCATGCTTTGCAGCACTACTCAGAATGCAAATGTTTAAAGTGCATGTTTTGTGTCAATTATTTCATCAGTCATTGTTTTATTTATTTTATTATTTGCTATTTATGCTATTCTGTTTGCTGTGGTGTGATAATTTTAGTATTGTTGTTAGCGTGGGCGGCATGGTGGATCAGATGGAAAGCGTTGGCCTCACAGTTCTGAGGAGCCAGGTTCAATCCCAGCCCTCCCTGTGTGGAGTTTGCATGTTCTCCCTGTGCCTGCATGGGTTTTCTCCGGGCACTCTGGTTTCCTCCCCCAAAACATGGATCATTAATTGGATACTCTAAATTGCCGCTAGGTGTGATGTGCCCTGCGATTGGCTGGCAACCAGTTCAGGGTGTCCCCTGCCACCTGTTCATTGACAGCTGGGATTGGCTCTAGCATTGCCGCGACCCTTGTGAGGATAACCAGCTAAGAAAATTTATGGGTGTTACAGTGTGAACATGTTGACTTGCCTACACAGTCAGTGCATGGGAGAATGAAAGTTTATTCTGTTTACAAATGTAAAACTGCAATTGTTCCTCACTGCCTCGTGAGCACCATCAAATGGTAGCTTTCATGAATGCTGAAACGGATGCTAGTATGAATGCTAACAATGTGATATGCATGTGTTGTATTTTATTGGAGTTGTCACACGTTCAGATTTTGGAACTTGGTGTGCTCACAATGCACACATTTTTTCAGAGAAAACTTGATACTTTTGAGTGTGACTTATCGTCATGAAAATATGGTACATTATGGGGAAATGAAAGCAAAATGACTGCCCCAAAAAGAAAGGATGTGATTTGTGGACATATGAAACTAAGATTGTTTTTTTATGATCCAAGGGCCACAGTTTGTCAGATGTCTTGCAAACACTGAATTTCAGCTCCAGCACACAGTGAAGAGAGTGAAGCAGGGTAGTGCAAGTGTCATGGGGTCTGGAAATGATTCTCATGCTAAGGTGTTGGGCCTCCACATTGAGTTATCTTGTGTATGAAATGTGATGCATCCATAAACTTGCGTTGCAAATTTCAAAACATGTTACTGATTTAACCACCCCCCTAAAAAAAAAAAATGAGGAAATCGATACTACTCTTTCCCCATGGTTGTGGGCATTTGAAACAAAGTCAACATTAAAGAGCTGAATTCAGAATTATGATCACTCTAATGCAGATAGACTTCGAAACAAGAGCTTGCAAAAACAGAATCAAGAACTTAGAGACAAACAGATTCCATCAGAATTACAGTATGATATAGTTCAAAACCAAATGTGTTCATATTTTTGTTACATGTATTACAAAGAGGAGTGTTTTTTTGTCTCACCAGCCACTGTTGACAAGGGAAACTGAGATGGAGCTCAGAAGCAAATTACATTTGGACTCGCTGATGATAGCCTCAACGTTGGCTCCTGGGGATATGACAATAAACTCTCGTATCCCATACCTGTCACCAGAGAAAGACTTGAGGGGCCAGGCATCGTGTGACAGAACGCACTTATACAGGCACTTAAGGAAAAAAGTAAACCCAGTAAGAAAATATATATAGTGAGATTTCTCTTCAGATAATTGGCATGGTTTCACTGGAGGGAACAAAGCAGAAAAGATAAAACAGGGTGGCTTAGACAAAAAAAAAAAAGTGATGCAATTTATGCTCAAATATGGCAATTTACTTTCAGAAGACAAACTTCAACAAGCTCCCTTTCTACAGAATGACTTTGGTTCAATCATCGCAGGCTCTTTTAGAAAAAGAGAACCAAAACAATCTTACTAATGAAAGGTTAATCGGAGTTCGAAGGTCAAATTGAAATTGTATGACGTGTGCAACCGTACGCCATACGCAGCACAATGTACAGATGTAATTGTAATTTTGGTTTCCACAGACTGAATGTGCCGACGTTTTGCCCTCACTAGATTAGCTACATGGAATGAGAAGATACTTTTCCCCACTAGCTGAGCATTACTGTATGTACAAGGCTGAAAGTGGAGTGTTGTATTTATGAGTGCTGTGTCTACAATTTGTATAATGCGCTTGGCTCACTTAATTCGGCTTCCCAATTTTTCAGCATTCTGCTTTTTACATCACATTGTCGCTGACTCAAGGAGGTTTTATAAAGTAACAAGATCATTTTAAAAATGTGAGGAGTAGAAAGTATAAATGTGTTTACAACATCTGCGAACATCATGGTCCAAGGGGATTCCAGTCTAACCTCACCTGTCAGCCTATCCATTACCACAGCACATAGGAAGGGGCTCAGAGCTGATCCCGGAAGCTGTCCCACCTCCACCTTAAATTCTTCTGTCACACCTACGGTACACCTTACCAATGCTCTGCTGCCCTCATACATGTCTGTACTTTTCTAACATGTTTCTACGCCAGACCAGACTTAGGTATGCAGTAAAACAGTTCCTCTCTTGATATTCTGTGATGGGTTTTCTCTAGATCCACAAAGACACAATGTAGCTCTTTCTCATGTTCTCTGTTCTTTTCCACAAGCATCCTTAAAGCAAATAATATAACTGTGGTACTCTTTCTAGGCATGAAACCATACTGTTGCTCGCAGATACTTATTTCTTGTTCTGAGTCTTGCCTCCACTACTCTTTCCCATAACTTCATTGTGTGGCTCATCAACTTTATTCCTCTATTGTTCCTACAGCTCTGCAAATCATCTTTGTTGAAGACTTTTCCTCCATTCTTCAGGCATCTTCTCACCCACTAGTATTCTGTTGAATAATTTGGTCAAAAACTCAACTGCTACCTCTCCAAATTGCTTCCATACTGCCACAGGTATGTCATCAGGACCAACTGTCTTTCCATTTTTCATCTTGTTCAGTGGCTTTATAACTTCCCCTTGACTAATCATTGCCAATTCCTGGTCCTTCACACTTGCCTCTTCTATTCTTACTTCCCTCTGATTTTCTTCATTCATCAACTTCTCAGTATTATTTCCATCTATTTAGCACACTACTGGCACCAGTCAACACATTTTCATTTCTATCCTGAATGACTTCGCTGCTGCAATATAGCAGGGTGTTCAAATACTGTATGTTCCTGCCTTTTCTGGAAAAAGGTGTTCACGACTGCCATTTCTATAGTTTTTGCAAAGTCCACCACCATCTATCCTTCAACGTTCCTATCCTGGATGCCGTACTTACCCATCACTTCTTCGTCGCCCCTGTTTCCTTCATTGCCGTGGGTGGGCGTTGTTAATCCGGGCCCCGACCAATTCGGTATTGTATTCTTCAGATCTTCATCTTCTTTTCCTTTCGGCTTGTCCCATCAGGGGTTGCCATAGCATGTCACCTTTTTCCAATTAAGCCTATCTTGTGCATCATCTTCTTTAAGAACCACTGTCCTCATGTCCTCCCTCACAACATCCATAAATCTTTTCTTTGGTCTTCCTGTCACTCTTTTGCCTGGCAGCTCCATCCTCAGCATCCTTCTACCAATATACTCACTCGTCTCTGAACATGTCCAAACCATCTAAGTCTGCTCTCTCTAACCTTGTCTCCAAAACATGAGCTCGTTCCTAATCCTATCCAACCTGTTCACTCCAAGTGAGAACCTCAGCATCTTAATTTCTGCTCCTTCCAGTTCTGTTTCCTGTTGTTTCTTCAGTGGCACCGTCTCTAATGCGTACATCATGGCCGGCCTCACAACTGTTTTATAAACTTTGCCCTTCATCCTAGCGGATATTCTTCTGTTGCATAGACCACCAGACAACTTCCGCCAACTGCTCCACCCCGCTTGGACCCATTTCTTCACGTCTTCAGGAGTTTCAACTTCCATGATTTTTGTAAAATCTGGACCAACATTTGTCATTGAAGGGAGGGAAGAGAGACACCGATAAACTTCTTAATTGCTCTCACAGTGTATTTATTGCAGTGTCCTGTGGAAGGAGGTGGTGCAAGCGCCCGACCACATGGTGATGCTGCTGCACAGGATGTTCTCAAACATCCCATTGTAAAAGGAGATCATGTTGCTGGACGGGGCTTTTGCTCTTTTCCATTTCCGCAGGAAGTATAGCCACTGTTGAGCCTTTTTAGATAGTGCTGTGGTGTTATGGGTCCAGGACAGGTCTTCGAAGATTTGTGCACCAAGGAATTTGGCGCTACTCACAGCTCAACTGCTTCACTGTTGATGGTTAGCAGAGGATGTTGGGTGATCCTTTCCTGAAGTCCACTATAATGTCCTTAATCTTCTCCATGCTCAGGTGGAGATTGCTGTCCTTGCACCATCACCAGGTGGCTCACCTGTAGCTTGTCCCATCGTTGTTGTTGATGGGACCCACATAGTCACGTCTGCAAACTTGATGAAGAAATTGGAGTTGGATGTCGTGTGCAGTCGTGGGTCACCTGAGTGAGGAGGAGGTGACCATTAAGAAAATCCAACAGCGAAGAGGAGTTGTCGCAGGTCTGTTGGGGGGGTGTCTTGTAGTCTTTGATGGTCTGCCTACCACGCAACAGGTTCCTGGTGTCTCTGCTGTCGCTGAAGTCGTCAGTTATCCACCTGGAGTACTGCCTCTTACCTTCTCTGATGCCAAGTTGGCTCTGGCTGGTTTCTGTGTACTCCTGGAACTAAGTGGTGGCACATCAGTCCTTTAATGGCTCTGATGACCACTCAAGCCATATCTGGATATTCTTGGCTGGCTTTGTCACCTTAAACAGGATGAAGGATGAGGAAGGCATCAGGGTGTGATGTCTTCTGCTCACTGATGAACCGGTGGAGTTACGACATCGCTCCTGTTGTTAGTTGAGTTGGGATGGACGTAAAATGCTGCCAGCAGAACAACAGTATATTGCTATGATAGGTAGAAGGGTTGGCACTTGACGATCATCAACTCCAGCAGTGTTGGACAGGGTTTAGAAATCACTGCAGCGTGGCACCAGGCATCATGATTGTAAACACTAATACCCCCCCACCGCAAGTGATCCCTCCCTCAAAGAGGGCGCTGTCTGCTTGGTGGCATGTTTGTGTGTGTCTGTACATATGTCCATCCATCCATCCATCCATCCATTTTCTTAGACGCTTATCCTCACAAGGGTTGCTGGAGCCTATCCCAGCTGTCAAGGGGCAGGAGGCAGTGTACACCCTGAACTGGTTGCCAGCCAATCGCAGGACACACAGAGACAAATAGCCGCACTCACGATAACACCCCGGGGCAATTTAGAGTGTCCAATTAATGTTGCATGTTTTTGGGATGTGGCAGGAAACCCACGCAAGCACATGGAGAACATGCAAACTCCACACAGGCGGGCTGGGATTGAACCCGGGTCATCGGAACTGTGAGGCCAACGCTTTACAGCGGCTCCACCGTGCTGCCTCAATAGTGTACTATAGGCAGTGTACATATATATATTGTGGCTTTATGTATATAGGCTCCAGCATATATATATACACACACACACACAGTAGAGATACAGCCACAGAAACCTGTTCATGCATATACAGTAACAGAAACAATTAGACCCTTTTTTCTTCTTCAATTTCCAATTAATTTTAAAGCCTGATAAAGCATAATACCTCCAGAATACAATGGACAAAGTATAGCTGACTCCAGTGGCTTCGCTACGCCTATTCGATGGAGGTCTGAAGCTCCCCTAAAAGCTTCTCAATCACCTGAAATTATTTGGAAGTTTGTGTTTCGGTAAAGTGCTATTGTCTAAAATTAAAAAATTGATATTAAATCGAATTGCAACATTAAGATTTGAATTGAATTGTGAGATCTTAATGCCCAGCCTAACGATTCACCCTATTATCTTGCTTGAACAGACTTCTAAATGACAATGATGTGTGTAGAAAAAAATTAAAATAAATCAAAATATAAAAAGCTAAACTTTATATAGTGGTCAATCAATGTGTGTCATACACAGATTAGACTTTACAAAAATGTTTTATTCTTGACAGTATTCTTTTGTCAAATATTTCTTGATAATAAAACAGATGCATAAACTTACCATCTGACCAAACAGTGGGCTCGAGGAGGGAAGTCACTATTAGTGGACAAAAGGTCCTGCATTGCAGAGGGAAAGGTAGCTGTAAACAAACAAAGTGTCTTTTATGTTCTTTTTCATTATGAATGAATTAGAGGTGTAAAATGTGGTACAGTTTATTATTGTCTACCAAAGATTGATGTACACAAAAGTATGTCATTTTCCATACCCATGTATTTTAGGCTGGTGAGGATAGAGCAATGTATATCTTTACCATGACAAAAAAAAAAATGAATGGAAAGCCACAAACAAATTGCAATCAATAGTTTGTTAGAATATGTTTTATGTAAAATTGTCTCTGATATTTATACAGTCTCCCATAGCTACTTCACAGCAGATGCTGGTGAAAACAATGCCATGCATCTGTTTGCTGTGGAGGCCCCATCACACCCAGATAAATCCAGCTTTGGTGATTATTGTCTAAAAGTCAGAAATGAATAAATGGTGGCACTGCAAATAATTCTCTGGCCACAATGTGAAAGGGAGTTTGATGAATGAAACCTGATTAAAAACGTCTATTGTTGTACAAAACTGGGTCCATAAAAAGTAGAAATAAAATTTCTACTTTTTTCAAATCCACAAATACATTTGCGATTTACACATTTTACTAATCAACCAATGATAAATGTTTTCCAAATTCACAAATATTTCCACGATTTACATGTTTTGTGTGTGTGCATTTATGACTTTTCATTTGTAAATATTAAATTTTGCTTCTGAATTGTTGGAGGTGCATTTGTGAACCAACAGGCTTGCGCATTTTGTTGTAACAAATGTAACATTTGCAAGTTGAAAAGAAAAATCACGTGGGAACTCCAACGATCTGCAAGGCAGCAATGTTGTTGTCTCAGAGAGAGAGAGAGAGCGAGAGCGAGAGCGAGAGCGAGAGCGAGAGAGAAAAGAGACACTTATTTAGATTAGGTGAGGAAGGTCATTTCTTTATATTCAAGTCACCAATGGAGACAGTAACACCGGCACTTAACGGGTGGAAGGCTTTCCTATGTATGAATGAATCTTAAAAAGGTTATAATTGTCGCAATAATAAATACACCTGCCTCAAACAGCCTTCCAACAATTCAAAAGCAAAACTGAATATTTCCAAATGACACGCAACATTAAAATACGCGTAAATTGCCTGTATAATTGTGAATTCCAAAACCGTGGAAATAATATGGAATGGAAAAAATGTATAAATCAGATACACTTAGGGATTTGAAAAACGTGATTTCAGATATATTTGAGGATTTTAAAAAAATGTAAATGGATATACTTGTGGATTGACAAACGTGTGAATTGCACATATTCAGTCGGTACGAAAAGTATTCAGACGTCCTTAAAATGTTCATTTTTATATTGCAGTGATTTGCTAAAATCACGTTTTTTTTCCCCACTCACTGTACACACATTATCCCATATTGACATGACACAAAAATAGAATTGTTGAGTTTTTGAGGAGCTATATTATGTCACAAGAGCTGCTGAGACAGTTCTACTCAGCAGTCATCCAATCAGTACCATGTACCTCCATCACAGTCTGGTTTCCAACTGCAACGGACAATCAAAACCGCTGAATGGATTGTCGACACCACTCTTCCCACCCTTGAAGACTTGCATGCCACTTGAACTAGATAAAGAGCAGGCAGGATCCTTTCGGACCCTCCACATCCTGACCACCGGCTCTTCCAGCTCTTTCCGTCAGGTAAGCGCTACAGATCAATGCAAGTCAAAACTAGCAGGCATTCAAACTGTTTTTTCCCGCTGGCAATTAAATCATTAAATTCTTGATTAGCGAAGCTAGTATTTTCTGCCTTGTGCCGTTGTTGGTCCAATCAGTATTAGTATTAGTAATATATTCTGTAGACTATCCCACAATTCGTCACCTTACTGCTATAAAAGAGGAAGACTGTGCATCTTGCACATCTGTGACTCTTATAAGGCATAGTTCCTATGAACACAATGTCTCTTGTTCTTGTTACTTTGTTTGTTGTTTGTCCTGAATATCGTATCAGCGCGTCACCGACTACCTGGAGACAAAATCCTTGTGTGTTTTCAAACACTTGGCCCATAAAGCTGATTCTGATTCATTTTTTTTGTTAACACAAGTGTCGATGAGGACAACCCTTTAGTTAACTTTGTCATGCTGGGCTAGAATAACAGCTTTAAAAGCAGGGTGGTGCTTGAAATCATTGTTCTTCCTCTGTTACTGGGAAAGAAAC
This sequence comes from Syngnathoides biaculeatus, assembly GCF_019802595.1. NCBI lineage: Eukaryota > Metazoa > Chordata > Actinopteri > Syngnathiformes > Syngnathidae > Syngnathoides > Syngnathoides biaculeatus. Next base: position 740,660 of record NC_084653.1, read on the forward strand.
ACATGAAGTCCTCATTGCGATGCACAAAAAGTGCTTTAGGGGTAAAGATAAAGCTGCGAGTAAGAGTGCATCTAAATCAAAAATTTATTGGATCATCATCAACTTCAAGGAGAGAGGTTAAAATGCTGTGAAGCAGGCTTCAGGGTGCCCAAGAAAGTCCAGCAAACCCCAGGACCGTTTTCTAAAGTTCATTGTTCTGCGGGATCGGGTCACCACCAGTGCAGAGCTTACTCAGGAATGGCAGAAAGTTGATGTGAGTACATCTGCACACACAGTGAGGTGAAGAATTTTGGAGGATGGCTTGGTGTCAAGAAGTGGAACAAAGAAGCCACTTCTCTCCAAGAAAAACATCTGGGACTTCTCAGCCAAGGGAACTGGCTCACTCACAATTTTTCTGAAAAACAAAGCCATGAAATAAAAATGGTACCTATACATCCTCAGAGAGCAACTTCTTCCAACCATCCACGAGCAGTTTGGTAACTAACAATTCATTCTCCAGGATGACGGAACACTTTGCCACAAGGCAAAAGTTCTAACTATATGTGGCTCAGAGAGAGAGAGAGAGAGAGAGAGAGAGAGAGAAAAAAAAATAGACATTTTGAGAGCAGGGCCAGGAAAGTCACCAGACCTTAATTTCATTGAGAACAAAAACTGACAAATTCCAAGCGTTGATTATAAAAGAATGAGGTCAGTCAAGATATGGCCCAGATGTTAATTGACAGCATACCAGGTAGGATTGCAGAGGTCTTGAAAAAGAAGCGTCACCATTCCAAATATTTACACTGTATAAATTTCATTTGTAAATAAAATTCTTGTAATTATAGTTTAGTTGGGCAAAGTAACATCTTACAAAAAAAAAATCTAAAAATAATGAAGTAGCAAAGTTTATGAAAACCGATACTTGTCATTCTCTAAAGGTTTGGCCATGACTGTACAAGATTGAGCATTTCCTGTATCAGTGTATATACATATAAAAGCAAGGGAAAAAAATAAATAAAAATAGATGTGTAAAATGAAATGCGTTAAATGTATTACACAAGATGTTGAAATCAGCGTGCCTTCACATTAATAGCATTGCTAGAGGAAATATGAGAGTTCGGGGTCCATGGCTCCTGGGTGGAAAAAAAAAAAAATAAAGTGTTCCTCGGTCTATTTGTCCTTGCTTTTGTGCATCTGTACAGCTTTCCAGATGGCAGGAGATCAAACAGTTGCGTACGTGGGTGTGTAATGTCCCTAATGATTAGAGTTTTGCTGAGGGACTGAAAAGAGTAAATGTCTGCCATGGAGGGTAAGGGCAGCCAAGGAACTTCTGTGCTTCTTTAATTGTCCTCTAAAGCTTTGCTCTATCTGCCTCAGTGCAGTTTCCATCCCAGAGGGAGAGACAATATGTCAGCAGGATCACGATGAATGAGCAGTAAATGGCCAGGTTGGTTTTCCTGAGAACTTTCAGGAAAAGGAGAGCCTTTTGAACCTTCTTGATGACCTGTTGCCTGTTCAAGAGAGGTCCTCAGATTCCCAGAATCTGAATGTACAGACTCTCTCTACACGCTCACCAGTGACGAAAATGGGAGCCTGTTCTGTTCCTCCTGAAGTACACAATGATCTCCTTTGTTTTTGTAGTGTTCAGAGCCAGATTGCTGTTTGAGGGAGTTGTGAGCTTCTGGACCTCCTCTATTTAGGTTGCCTCATCTCCCTTTGAGATCATCATTTAGGCTAGTTAAGGGATTATTTGGGGGGATAGGAATGATTGTCGAAAATCTCAAACAAGTGGGGTTTAATGCCGTTTGTAGTATTTATCAAATTAATTTTTTAAATTGTCTAGACACAGCACTGTATTGGTCAGGAATGTCTGCATTGGTGGGAAAATGTTGAATGTTGGATTTCCCCCCCCTCACCTCAATATCCAGAACAATTGGTGTTTTGGCTGTAACATTGGTTGATTTTGTTGGGCTAAATGAAACAGCATGCACAAAAAAAAACTTTTTTTTTCTTTTACGTCTCACTTTAAAAAAATATCTTTTATTAATTTCACTTCTGAAATTGTCAACACTGTGTCCGGGCACGGCACAGTATTGGTCGGTAATGTCGGACGTTGGATTCTGCACTCTCCAATATCCAGAAATATCAGTGTTTTGGGTGTCTCAAGATAGTGTTAATTGACTCCCATCACAAAATATGGACGATTCGTAACATTTGTGAACTCTCAATACGCACAGTACAATTATATATACAAACACAGTTGAATCAAGATGTTTACATGCTCCAGTGACTCATATTTGAAAATTGTACAGGTGTGGTCAGTCATGCCCGCAGATATAAAGTTGCGGGTGTGATTAGGGATGGAATCTCAAGACCTTTAAATAAGTTACTGAGTTGTTATACCAGAGTATGTAGTTGTTACCTAATACCATAATCCTAATTTATTGATACTGCAAACATTGAGAAAGACATTTTGAAAGAGGTCAATAGACATTCAATTTCAAAACTAATTTATGATATATTGTTATAATCTAGTGTAATTTACGGCGGTATCTATTGTCGATCCATTGATGAAAGCTAGCAGTAGATTATATCTTCCTAAAGCATGTAGAGGGGAAAAGTTTTCAACTTTAAGATAACGCGGTACCAAGGGGGAAAATGACCGTTCGCATTTAGATATGGACAGCCTAGTCTAACATAAGAATTTAGCCAAAGTGAAAGTAAATAATATCATACTTATTCTAGTTGTATACTGAAACAGTGCCTGTCATATCCCAGAAATGTTTTCAATATAACTCAGGGGTGCCCAGATTTTTTTCCCCCACAAGATCTACTTTTCAAGCAGCCAGCCGGGGCGGTGGAGTTGGGTTGTGCACTAGGGTGAATCTGGTCCCCCGACATCTTTCAAAATCAACAAACTTTTTTCTGGAGGTGAGGTTCATCATGTAAGAGCTGCTTTCAAATTTGAACAAAATCGAATCGTGTTTAGAGGTTCCTCATGGAGATCAAATTTTTCGAAATTAGTCGGATTTTGGTAAAGAATAGTTGATCAGCAATGCGCCCATTTTCCAGAAAAATTTTTCTAAGCTATTGTCGAGCGGCGTCGAGAACGTCAGGACATTCCCCAGAACGTTCAGAAGCACTCATGAAATCCTTGAGCAGGTTGACCTCTCAGCCCTAGTTGGTGTTTACCTCTCAGTTAACGCGAAGTCATTGAACTGTCAACATGGCCGCTGCGAAACAGAAAGACCCACGGTATTTTTTGCTTGGGACCCTCCCAACCGTAGATGATAAAGCCATCAAAGGAGCCAAACTTCCTTCCAGAAAACAGATTCTTCTGTCATTCATTGCTGCAAAAGAGGAATTCCAAAGACAAGACGGTCGCCAAGCCTATCAGGGAACCCGCAAAATCTGTCGTTCAGGAAGTCGTGATTTTTTACCAGAAAGCAAGGATACCAACAGTTGCGGGAAAAAAGATGTCGGAGAAGGTTGAATCGTTATACGCAAGAGCAAGAGCTGATGACCTCTCAGCCCTAGTTGGTGTTTACCTCTCAGTTAACGCGAAGTCATTGAACTGTCAACATGGCCGCTGCGAAACAGAAAGACCCACGGTATTTTTTGCTTGGGACCCTCCCAACCGTGGATGATAAAGCCATCAAAGGAGCCAAACTTCCTTCCAGAAAACAGATTCTTCTGTCATTCATTGCTGCAAAAGAGGAATTCCAAAGACAAGACATCGCCAAGCCTATCAGGGAACCCGCAAAATCTGTCGTTCAGGAAGTCGTGATTTTTTACCAGAAAGCAAGGATACCAACAGTTGCGGGAAAAAAGATGTCGGAGAAGGTTGAATCGTTATACGCAAGAGCAAGAGCTGATGAAAATTCAAACAAACATCGACTAGACTTCCCCGTAGAAGATTGAAGAAGATTGGCTCAGATATACACGTCCCATTTGATGTACTGAAATCAACAAAATTAGTTTCAACGGCAATGAGGAATTATATTTCGCCTACTGCGCTAGCGGCAACCATAGAATCTCTCATCAGCTCTTGTGATGCCACTACATCTGCAGTAAACTTGAACCCGGTGCAGTCCTACCGGTACCGGAAGGACGCGGCCGCCAACATTGCTGAGAGAATCCAGACGGACTGGGTTCCTCCCCGACCAGGAGGGATGGCAAACTAATGGAGACGTTACCTGATAAATACGCAAAGGATGATCGTCTTCCTGTGTTGATTTCGGCCGTGGGTGGGATCAAATTGCTCAGTGTTCCTGCCCTTCCTGTAAAGTCTTCGGAAAGAGCTGGAGATCTTCTTTCTAAAGCTACGCTCGATCTAGCGGAGACATGGAACTGTAGTGGCAATATTTCAGCTATAGTATTTGATACCACCAGTGCTAATACGGGACATCTCACAGCTGGCTGCATTTGCATCCAGGAAAACCTCGGGAAAGCTCTGTTGTGGTGCGCTTGTCGAAGACATGTGGGTGAAATCTTACTCACAAAGGCTTGGGATGCTCTGGGTGTGGAAGTATCAAGAAGCAAAGACGTGTCAGTGTTTACGAAATTCAGGGACAGGTACTCTGAACTGGATTAGACTGCTGAGCTGACGAGAGACAGCAGTTCGGATCCTTTTATGCTGGAGCAGCGACATCATGTCATTGAACTTCTGACAACCATCAAGACAGGCACTGGTGACCCCAACTCAGCTGCTGTGAACTTGTTACCGCGAGGCGACTACCGAGAACTGCTAGACTTGGTTTTAGTTTACCTAGGAGAGGACAATACATCCAACTTTCAGAAACCCATTGCGACACACAAAGCTCGCTGGATGGCGAAACTTTTGTATGGGATCAAAATGATTCTTTTAAGAAATTCTGTCACCGATTTGAAGGATAGACTCTTATCAAGGTCTGTCATGGATAAAGTAGCAAGATTTGTGACGCACATTTATGTGCCGTGGTGGTTCATGTGTCCAATTAGCTCAGAAGCGCCGATCAATGATTTACAATTGGCTAAAAATATGACGAAATTTGTGAATATTGATCCAGTGATAGCTAAAGCTGTTTTGAAGGGGTTCAGGAAACACTACTGGTACTTGGTGCCAGAAATGATTCCGCTCAGTCGCTTCAGTGACAGTCTCGACAAGACAGAGAAACGTGAAATAGCGGAAACAATTATCGCATTACCAAACAAACCACATAACGAGAGTTGGCACGGGACTGGTTACGGGAAACCAATTTTCCCCTGTTTTGACCTTGAACATACAAAATTGAAAGATTTGTGTTCATGCGATTCGTGGAAATTCTTTGAATTACTTGATATAGACACTGATTTTCTTGAAGATCCTGAACAATGGCAGTCAATGGAAAACTACCGAAAACATCAATCTGTCGTCCAAAACCTAAGGGTGACTAATGACAGTGCCCAGAGAGGTGTAAAACTAGCTGCCGAATTTCTAAAATCCGCTAAAATAGTGAAAAACTACCAAAATGTTTTAAAAGTTGTGGAAAATGACAGGAAAGCTGTACCAAACCAATGGAACAAAATGAAAACCGAAATTGAAAAATTGGGATTTGCATTTGTAGACTGGAGACAAACTGTGAAAAATTTAACATTTTACTATTGCAGCGTTATGTAGGTACATTTCAGGATGTATGTTTTGAATGATGGATGTTCATTTGAATGAATATTTTACGAATACATTTTAATCTTTCCTTATGGCTATTTTTTTAAGAAATCACGGATATTTTATTGCTTGCAGTCCACTGATGCGAGTCGACATATAAGCTTTAATGTGCCAATTTGACTGATGCAATGTTGAGATTTCCATCACGATGAGGAACCCCTAAACATTGAAATATTTCATCCGAATTTCACCGTTTTACTTTTAATATCAAGCTTCACGCTAGAAAAAAAGTTCAGTTCAAAAGACTCAAGTTTTCAAAATCAAGGGGGACCAGATTCACCCTATTGTGCACACGCGCATTGCAGCGACTGCCATAAATTGGAGGCCGGCTTGCTAGAATGGACCTTTATGTCCATGCGCCACACCTGAATCAAGCGACGAGGTGGATGATAGACTAATACACAGTCTTTTTTTTGTTTTTTTTGGGCACGCTGTCACGCGATCAACCAAAACTGCCTCGCAATCGACGCAATGAGCACCCCTGGTGTATCTGAATTTCCTTTGACATGGCTCATTATGTTGATGGCTTCTGACGTAAATGCGCTCGCAGTACATGAAGCAGCTCGGAACATGTGCTTTTGGCATCACTTCCGAACATGCTCAGTAAGGTTAACTTGCATTTCCTGTTTCCGGGTGAATTCTGATTGTTTAGGATCAGGCTAGTTTTGTTTCCAACGTTTATGAAATAAACAAAAATTATTGTCAAGACTACACAAAATAAGCGACGTCTTTTAATATCTATTTTTTCTATTCGTAACAAATGTTCTTTGTTGTGCAGATTTGTGAGTGTGATGGCACGCGGGCGTGATCATGCCCATCAAATGTGAGTGACTGCATACACGGTGCAAAAACGTTTCTATTTTCACTGTCTGATATCAAATTAGACTTCAAACCTCTCCCAGTTCTGGTCTGTCAGGATCACCAAAAATTATTTAACTTTGTAAAATGCCACACTGAACAAAGACACCACAGACAAAATTGTACAACTCCACACGGCTGGAAAGGGCTACGGATAAATTGGCAAGCAGCATGGTGAAAAAAGGTCCACTGTTGGAGCAATCATTAGAAAATGGAACAAGCTAAACATGATGCTCAATCTCAATCAGAGTGGAGCCCCATGAAAGATATCACCTCGTGGGGTCTCAATGATCCTTACAAAGGTGAGGAATCAGCCCAGGACTACACGACAGGACTTGGTCAATGACATGAAAAGAGTTGGGACCACCATTTCATAGGTGACTGTTGGTAATACACTGAGACGTCATGGTTTGAAATCATGCATGGCACGGAAGGTTTCCCTGCTTCAACCAGCACATGTTAAGGCCCGTCTTAAGTTTCCCAATTACCATTTGGATGATACATAGGAGTCATGGGAGAAAGTTTTGTGGTCGGATGAGACTAAACTGGAACTTTTTCGTCATAATTCCACGAACCGTGTTTGGAGGAAGACGACTGATGAGTTCCATCCCAAGAACATCATCCTTAATGTGAAGCATGGGGCTGGTAGCATTATGCTTTGGAGGTGTTTATCTGCACATGGGACAGGACGACTGCACTGAATTTAGGAGAGGATGACCGCGGCCATGTATAGTGAGATTTTGGGGAACAACCTCTTTCCCTCAGTCAGAGAATTGAAGATGGGCCGTGGCTGGGTCTTTCAACATGACAATGACCCGAAGCACACAGACAGGAAAACCAAGGACTGGCTCCGTAAGAAGCATATCAAGGTTCTGGCGTGCCCTAGCAATTCTCCAGCCCTAAACCAAATGTCGTGTATTCCTGGGCTGATTCCTCAGCTTTGTAAGGATCATTGAGACCCCAACGAGGTGATATGTTGCATGGATCTCTCTCACAGTGGACATGCACCTGCAATGAAATTTTTATTTATTTATTGGTTGATTTCTCAGTAGGAGAACTTGCAATATAGCAGGGTGTTCAAATACTTATTTCTGTCACTGTACCCAGATACACATGAAAATTCCTGGGGTGCGATTTTTCATATTTCGCAGGGGGTTCTAATCGCCATTAACTACAAAAAAATAGGGATTATTGCATGTCTTTTGTGAAGCACTTTGTTGCTTTTAAAGTATGAAATGTGCGGCATGGGTTGTCTACAGGTCATTGGAAGCCCAAAATACATGAAGTCATTCAAGAAAAGAGATTAGCAAAGAAGAAGTGGGACATTGAGAGGACTGAGGAGAGGCGGAAGAAATACATTGAGATGTGATGTAGAGTAAAGGAAGAGGTGGCGAAGACTAAACAAGAAGCACATGACGACATGTACACCAGGTTGGATAGGAAAGAGGGAGAAAAAGATCTCTACAGGTTGGCCAGACAGAGGGCTAGAGATGGGAAGGATGTGCAACAAGCAAAGGTGATTAAGGATATTGTTGGAAATATGTTGACTGGTGCCAGTAGTGTGGAAAGTAGATGGAAAGAGTACTTTGAGAAGTTAATGAATGAAGAGAATGGGAGGGTTGAAGAGGCAAGTATTAATGACCAGGAATTGGCAATGATTAGTAAGGGGGAAGTTGGAAAGGCACTGAACAGAATGAAAAATGGAAAGACAGTTGGTCCCGATGACATACCAGTGGAGGTATGAAAGCAATTTGGAGAGGTGGCTATGGAGTTTTTGACCAACTTATTCAATAGAATACTAGAAGGAGGGAAGATGCCAGAAGAATGGAGGAAAAGTGTGCTCGTCCCCATTTTTAAGAACAAAGGCGATGTTAAGAACTGTGGAAACTACAGAAGAATAAAGATGATGAGCCACACAATGAAGTTATGGGAAACAGTAGTGGAGGCTAGACTCAGGACAGAAACAAGTATCTGCGACAAACAGTATGGTTTCATGCCAAGAAAGAATACCACAGATCCATTATTTGCCCTGAGGATGCTCGTGAAAAAAAACAGAGAATGTCAGAAGGAGCTATATTGTGTCTTTGTAGACCTAGAGAAAAAGCCTATGACAGAGTACCAAGAGCGGAACCGTGGTACTGTGTGGCCGTAGAAATATGTTAGAATATAATATATAATACATGTATGAGGGCAGCAGAACAGCGGAGAGGTCTGCCGTGGGTGGTTCAAAAGAATTTAAGGTGGATGTGGGACTGCATCAGGGATCTACACCTGGCGGAAGGTGTCTGGTGTGTTATGTGACAGAAGAGTCTCTGCTAAGATGAAGGGGAAACTTTACAAAAGAGTGGTGAGGCCAGCCATGATGTATGGATTAGAGACGATGGCACTGAAGAAACAAAAGGAAGCAGAACTGGAGGTAGCAGAAATGAAGATGCTGAGGTTCTCGCTTGGAGTGAATAGGTTGGATAGGATTAGAAATGAGCTCATGAGAGAAACAGCCAAAGTTGGATGTTTTAGAGACAAGGTTAGAGAGAGCAGACTTAGATGGGTTGGACATGTTCAGAAGTGTGCTGAGGATGGAGCTTCCAGGCAAAAGAGCGATCTGCACTGAGCCCCTTCCTGTTTGTGGGAGTAATGGATAGGCTGACAGATGAAGTTAGACTGGAATCCCCTTGGACTATGATGTTCGCGGATGATATTATGATCTGCAGTGAAAGCAGGGAGCAGCCGGAGGAACAATTAGAAAGATGGAGGCACGCACTGGAAAGGAGAGGAATGAAGATTAGCCGAAGCAAAACAGAATATACGTGCATGAATG